>NC_079483.1:0-722017 GCF_026230105.1 Diorhabda sublineata | reverse complement strand
ACTCACTCAAATATATGAGAAATGTTGAAATTCGACTTCAAATTAGGAAGATAGACTATGAAAATTTTCAATCAACACAAAGTGACAGTTGACCTAAATGGGCTTCAATGGAAGTTAATCGACGATATCTGACAAAGTTAGATGCAAACTCTCTCAAATATATAAGAAATGTTGAAATTCGACTTCAAATTAGGAAAATAGACTTAGAAAATTTTCAATCAACTCAAAGTGACAGTCGACCTCAATTGGCTTCAGTGGATGTTAATCGACGATATCTGACAGAGTTAGATGCAAACTCACTCAAATATATAAGAAAGGTTGAAATTCGACTTCAAATTAGGGAGATAGACTTTGAAAATTTTCAATCAACACAAAGTGACAGTCGACCTCAATGGGCTTCAATGGATGTTAATCGCCTATATCTGACAAAGTTAGATGCAAACTCTCTCAAATATATAAGAAATGTTGAAATTCGACTTCAAATTAGGAAGATAGACTTTGAAAATTTTCAATCAACACAAAGTGACAGTCGACCTCAATTGGCTTCAGTGGATGTTAATCGACGATATCTGACAAAGTTAGATGCAAACTCTCTCAAATATATAAGAAATGTTGAAATTCGTCTTCAAATTAGGAAGATAGACTTTGAAAATTTTCAATCAACACAAAGTGACAGTCGACCTCAATGGGCTTCAGTGGATGTTAATCGCCTATATCTGACAAAGTTAGATGCAAACTCTCTCAAATATATGAGAAATGTTGAAATTCGACTTCAAATGAGGAAGATAGACTTTGAAAATTTTCAATCAACACAAAGTGACAGTCGACCTCAATGGGCTTCAATGGATGTTAATCGACGATATCTGACAAAGTTAGATGCAAACTCACTCAAATATATGAGAAATGTTGAAATTCGACTTCAAATTAGGAAGATAGACTTTGAAAATTTTCAATCAACACAAAGTGACAGTTGACCTCAATGGGCTTCAATGTATCTCAATCGCCTATATCTGACAAAGTTAGATGCAAACTCACTCAAATATATGAGAAATGTTGAAATTCGACTTCAACTTAGGAAGATAGACTTTGAAAATTTTCAATCAACACAAAGTGACAGTCGACCTCAATTGGCTTCAGTGGATGTTAATCGACGATATCTGACAGAGTTAGATGCAAACTCTCTCAAATATATGAGAAATGTTGAAATTCGACTTCAAATTAGGAAGATAGACTTTGAAAATTTTCAATCAACACAAAGTGACAGTCGACCTCAATGGGCTTCAATGGATGTTAATCGACGATATCTGACAATGTTAGATGCAAACTCACGCAAATATATGAGAAATGTTGAAATTCGACTTCAAATTAGGAAGATAGACTTTGAAAATTTTCAATCAACCCAAAGTGACAGTTGACCTCAATTGGCTTCAATGGATGTTAATCGCGTATATCTGACAAAGTTAGATGCAAACTCACTCAAATATATGAGAAATGTTAAAATTCGACTTCAAATTAGGAAGATAGACTTCAAAAATTTTCATTCAACACAAAGTGACAGTTGACCTCAATGGGCTTCAGTGGATGTTAATCGCCTATATCTGACAAAGTTAGATGCAAACTCTCTCAAATATATGAGAAATGTTGAAATTCGACTTCAAATTAGGAAGATAGACTTTGAAAATTTTCAATCAACACAAAGTGACAGTCGACCTCAATGGGCTTCAATGGATGTTAATCGACGATATCTGACAAAGTTAGATGCAAACTCACTCAAATATATGAGAAATGTTGAAATTCGACTTCAAATTAGGAAGATAGACTTTGAAAATTTTCAATCAACACAAAGTGACAGTTGACCTCAATGGGCTTCAATGTATCTCAATCGCCTATATCTGACAAAGTTAGATGCAAACTCACTCAAATATATGAGAAATGTTGAAATTCGACTTCAACTTAGGAAGATAGACTTTGAAAATTTTCAATCAACACAAAGTGACAGTCGACCTCAATTGGCTTCAGTGGATGTTAATCGACGATATCTGACAGAGTTAGATGCAAACTCTCTCAAATATATGAGAAATGTTGAAATTCGACTTCAAATTAGGAAGATAGACTTTGAAAATTTTCAATCAACACAAAGTGACAGTCGACCTCAATGGGCTTCAATGGATGTTAATCGACGATATCTGACAAAGTCAGATGAGAACTCACTCAAATATATGAGAAATGTTGAAATTCGACTTCAAATTAGGAAGATAGACTTTGAAAATTTTCAATCAACCCAAAGTGACAGTTGACCTCAATTGGCTTCAATGGATGTTAATCGCGTATATCTGACAAAGTTAGATGCAAACTCACTCAAATATATGAGAAATGTTGAAATTTGACTTCAAATTAGGAAGATAGACTTTGAAAATTTTCAATCAACACAAAGTGACAGTCGACCTCAATGGGCTTCAATGGATGTTAATCGACGATATCTGACAAAGTTAGATGCAAACTCACGCAAATATATGAGAAATGTTGAAATTCGTCTTCAAATTAGGAAGATAGACTTTGAAAATTTTCAATCAACACAAAGTGACAGTCGACCTCAATGGGCTTCAATGGATATTAATCGCCTATATCTGACAAAGTTAGATGCAAACTCACCCAAATATATGAGAAATGTTGAAATTCGACTTCAACTTAGGAAGATAGACTTTGAAAATTTTCAATCAACACAAAGTGACAGTTGACCTCAATGGGCTTCAATGGAAGTTAATCGACGATATCTGACAAAGTTAGATGCAAACTCACTCAAATATATGAGAAATGTTGAAATTCGACTTCAAATTAGGAAGATAGACTATGAAAATTTTCAATCAACACAAAGTGACAGTTGACCTAAATGGGCTTCAATGGAAGTTAATCGACGATATCTGACAAAGTTAGATGCAAACTCTCTCAAATATATAAGAAATGTTGAAATTCGACTTCAAATTAGGAAAATAGACTTAGAAAATTTTCAATCAACTCAAAGTGACAGTCGACCTCAATTGGCTTCAGTGGATGTTAATCGACGATATCTGACAGAGTTAGATGCAAACTCACTCAAATATATAAGAAAGGTTGAAATTCGACTTCAAATTAGGGAGATAGACTTTGAAAATTTTCAATCAACACAATGTGACAGTCGACCTCAATGGGCTTCAATGGATGTTAATCGCCTATATCTGACAAAGTTAGATGCAAACTCTCTCAAATATATAAGAAATGTTGAAATTCGACTTCAAATTAGGAAGATAGACTTTGAAAATTTTCAATCAACACAAAGTGACAGTCGACCTCAATTGGCTTCAGTGGATGTTAATCGACGATATCTGACAAAGTTAGATGCAAACTCTCTCAAATATATAAGAAATGTTGAAATTCGTCTTCAAATTAGGAAGATAGACTTTGAAAATTTTCAATCAACACAAAGTGACAGTTGACCTCAATGGGCATCAATGAATGTTAATCGCGTATATCTGACAAAGTTAGATGCAAACTCACTCAAATATATGAGAAATGTTGAAATTCGTCTTCAAATTAGGAAGATAGACTTTGAAAATTTTCAATCAACACAAAGTGACAGTCGACCTCAATGGGCTTCAATGGATGTTAATCGCCTATATCTGACAAAGTTAGATGCAAACTCTCTCAAATATATAAGAAATGTTGAAATTCGACTTCAAATTAGGAAGATAGACTTTGAAAATTTTCAATCAACACAAAGTGACAGTCGACCTCAATTGGCTTCAGTGGATGTTAATCGACGATATCTGACAAAGTTAGATGCAAACTCTCTCAAATATATAAGAAATGTTGAAATTCAACTTCAAATTAGGAAGATAAACTTTGAAAATTTTCAATCAACACAAAGTGTCAGTCGACCTCAATTGGCTTCAGTGGATGTTAATCGACGATATCTGACAAAGTTAGATGCAAACTCTCTCAAATATATAAGAAATGTTGAAATTCCACTTCAAATTAGGAAGATAAACTTTGAAAATTTTCAATCAACACAAAGTGACAGTTGACCTCAATGGGCTTCAATGGATGTTAATTGACGATATCTGACAAAGTTAGATGCAAACTCACTCAAATATATAAGAAAGGTTGAAATTCGTCTTCAAATTAGGAAGATAGACTTTGAAAATTTTCAATCAACAAAAAGTGACAGTCGACCTCAATGGGCTTCAATGGATGTTAATCGACGATATCTGACAAAGTTAGATGCAAACTCTCTCAAATATATAAGAAATGTTGAAATTCAACTTCAAATTAGGAAGATAAACTTTGAAAATTTTCAATCAACACAAAGTGACAGTTGACCTCAATGGGCTTCAATGGATGTTAATTGACGATATCTGACAAAGTTAGATGCAAACTCACTCAAATATATAAAAAAGGTTGAAATTCGACTTCAAATTAGGAAGATAGACTTTGAAAATTTTCAATCAACACAAAGTGACAGTTGACCTCAATGGGCATCAATGAATGTTAATCGCGTATATCTGACAAAGTTAGATGCAAACTCACTCAAATATATGAGAAATGTTGAAATTCGTCTTCAAATTAGGAAGATAGACTTTGAAAATTTTCAATCAACACAAAGTGACAGTCGACCTCAATGGGCTTCAATGGATGTTAATCGCCTATATCTGACAAAGTTAGATGCAAACTCTCTCAAATATATAAGAAATGTTGAAATTCGACTTCAAATTAGGAAGATAGACTTTGAAAATTTTCAATCAACACAAAGTGACAGTCGACCTCAATTGGCTTCAGTGGATGTTAATCGACGATATCTGACAAAGTTAGATGCAAACTCTCTCAAATATATAAGAAATGTTGAAATTCGACTTCAAATTAGGAAGATAGACTTTGAAAATTTTCAATCAACACAAAGTGACAGTTGACCTCAATGTGCATCAATGAATGTTAATCGCGTATATCTGACAAAGTTAGATGCAAACTCACTCAAATATATGAGAAATGTTGAAATTCGTCTTCAAATTAGGAAGATAGACTTTGAAAATTTTCAATCAACACAAAGTGACAGTCGACCTCAATGGGCTTCAATGGATGTTAATCGCCTATATCTGACAAAGTTAGATGCAAACTCTCTCAAATATATAAGAAATGTTGAAATTCGACTTCAAATTAGGAAGATAGACTTTGAAAATTTTCAATCAACACAAAGTGACAGTCGACCTCAATTGGCTTCAGTGGATGTTAATCGACGATATCTGACAAAGTTAGATGCAAACTCTCTCAAATATATAAGAAATGTTGAAATTCAACTTCAAATTAGGAAGATAAACTTTGAAAATTTTCAATCAACACAAAGTGACAGTCGACCTCAATTGGCTTCAGTGGATGTTAATCGACGATATCTGACAAAGTTAGATGCAAACTCTCTCAAATATATAAGAAATGTTGAAATTCCACTTCAAATTAGGAAGATAGACTTTGAAAATTTTCAATCAACAAAAAGTGACAGTCGACCTCAATGGGCTTCAATGGATGTTAATCGACGATATCTGACAAAGTTAGATGCAAACTCTCTCAAATATATAAGAAATGTTGAAATTCGACTTCAACTTAGGAAGATAGACTTTGAAAATTTTCAATCAACACAAAGTGACAGTTGACCTCAATGTGCATCAATGAATGTTAATCGCGTATATCTGACAAAGTTAGATGCAAACTCACTCAAATATATGAGAAATGTTGAAATTCGTCTTCAAATTAGGAAGATAGACTTTGAAAATTTTCAATCAACACAAAGTGACAGTCGACCTCAATGGGCTTCAATGGATGTTAATCGCCTATATCTGACAAAGTTAGATGCAAACTCTCTCAAATATATAAGAAATGTTGAAATTCGACTTCAAATTAGGAAGATAGACTTTGAAAATTTTCAATCAACACAAAGTGACAGTCGACCTCAATTGGCTTCAGTGGATGTTAATCGACGATATCTGACAAAGTTAGATGCAAACTCTCTCAAATATATAAGAAATGTTGAAATTCAACTTCAAATTAGGAAGATAAACTTTGAAAATTTTCAATCAACACAAAGTGACAGTTGACCTCAATGGGCTTCAATGGATGTTAATTGACGATATCTGACAAAGTTAGATGCAAACTCACTCAAATATATAAGAAAGGTTGAAATTCGTCTTCAAATTAGGAAGATAGACTTTGAAAATTTTCAATCAACAAAAAGTGACAGTCGACCTCAATGGGCTTCAATGGATGTTAATCGACGATATCTGACAAAGTTAGATGCAAACTCTCTCAAATATATAAGAAATGTTGAAATTCAACTTCAAATTAGGAAGATAAACTTTGAAAATTTTCAATCAACACAAAATGACAGTTGACCTCAATGGGCTTCAATGGATGTTAATTGACGATATCTGACAAAGTTAGATGCAAACTCACTCAAATATATAAAAAAGGTTGAAATTCGACTTCAAATTAGGAAGATAGACTTTGAAAATTTTTAATCAACACAAAGTGACAATCGACCTCAATGGACTTCAATGGATGTTAATCGACGATATCTGACAAAGTTAGATGCAAACTCTCTCAAATATATAAGAAATGTTGAAATTCAACTTCAAATTAGGAAGATAAACTTTGAAAATTTTCAATCAACACAAAGTGACAGTTGACCTCAATGGGCTTCAATGGATGTTAATCACGTATATCTGACAAAGTTAGATGCAAACTCACTTAAATATATGAGAAATGTTGAAATTCGTCTTCAAATTAGGAAGATAGACTTTGAAAATTTTCAATCAACACAAAGTGACAGTCGACCTCAATGGGCTTCAGTGGATGTTAATCGACGATATCTGACAAAGTTAGATGAGAACTCACTCAAATATATGAGAAATGTTGGAATTCGACTTCAAATTAGGAAGATAGACTTTGAAAATTTTCAATCAACACAAAATGACAGTCGACCTCAATTGGCTTCAGTGGATGTTAATCGACGATATCTGACAAAGTTAGATGCAAACTCTCTCAAATATATAAGAAATGTTGAAATTCCACTTCAAATTAGGAAGATAAACTTTGAAAATTTTCAATCAACACAAAGTGACAGTTGACCTCAATGGGCTTCAATGGATGTTAATTGACGATATCTGACAAAGTTAGATGCAAACTCACTCAAATATATAAGAAAGGTTGAAATTCGTCTTCAAATTAGGAAGATAGACTTTGAAAATTTTCAATCAACACAAAGTGACAGTCGACCTCAATGGGCTTCAATGGATGTTAATCGACGATATCTGACAAAGTTAGATGCAAACTCTCTCAAATATATAAGAAATGTTGAAATTCAACTTCAAATTAGGAAGATAAACTTTGAAAATTTTCAATCAACACAAAATGACAGTTGACCTCAATGGGCTTCAATGGATGTTAATTGACGATATCTGACAAAGTTAGATGCAAACTCACTCAAATATATAAAAAAGGTTGAAATTCGACTTCAAATTAGGAAGATAGACTTTGAAAATTTTTAATCAACACAAAGTGACAATCGACCTCAATGGACTTCAATGGATGTTAATCGACGATATCTGACAAAGTTAGATGCAAACTCTCTCAAATATATAAGAAATGTTGAAATTCAACTTCAAATTAGGAAGATAAACTTTGAAAATTTTCAATCAACACAAAGTGACAGTTGACCTCAATGGGCTTCAATGGATGTTAATCACGTATATCTGACAAAGTTAGATGCAAACTCACTTAAATATATGAGAAATGTTGAAATTCGTCTTCAAATTAGGAAGATAGACTTTGAAAATTTTCAATCAACACAAAGTGACAGTCGACCTCAATGGGCTTCAGTGGATGTTAATCGACGATATCTGACAAAGTTAGATGAGAACTCACTCAAATATATGAGAAATGTTGCAATTCGACTTCAAATTAGGAAGATAGACTTTGAAAATTTTCAATCAACACAAAATGACAGTCGACCTCAATTGGCTTCAGTGGATGTTAATCGACGATATCTGACAAAGTTAGATGCAAACTCTCTCAAATATATAAGAAATGTTGAAATTCAACTTCAAATTAGGAAGATAAACTTTTAAAATTTTCAATCAACACAAAGTGACGGTCGACCTCAATTGGCTTCAGTGGATGTTAATCGATGATATCTGACAAAGTTAGATGCAAACTCTCTCAAATATATAAGAAATGTTGAAATTCCACTTCAAATTAGGAAGATAAACTTTGAAAATTTTCAATCAACACAAAGTGACAGTTGACCTCAATGGGCTTCAATGGATGTTAATTGACGATATCTGACAAAGTTAGATGCAAACTCACTCAAATATATAAGAAAGGTTGAAATTCGTCTTCAAATTAGGAAGATAGACTTTGAAAATTTTCCATCAACACAAAGTGACAGTCGACCTCAATGGGCTTCAATGGATGTTAATCGACGATATCTGACAAAGTTAGATGCAAACTCTCTCAAATATATAAGAAATGTTGAAATTCAACTTCAAATTAGGAAGATAAACTTTGAAAATTTTCAATCAACACAAAGTGACAGTCGACCTCAATTGGCTTCAGTGGATGTTAATCGATGATATCTGACAAAGTTAGATGCAAACTCTCTCAAATATATAAGAAATGTTGAAATTCGACTTCAAATTAGGAAGATAGACTTCGAAAATTTTCAATCAACACAAAGTGACAGTTGACCTCAATGGGCTTCAATGGATGTTAATCGCCTATATCTGACAAAGTTTGATGGAAACTCACTCAAATATATGAGAAATGTTGGAATTCGACTTCAAATTAGGAAGATAGACTTTGAAAATTTTCAATCAACACAAAGTGACAGTTGACCTCAATGGGTTTCAATGGATGTTAATCGCGTATATCTGACAAAGTTAGATGCAAACTCACTCATATATATGAGGAATGTTGAAATTCGACTTCAAATTAGGAAGATAGACTTTGAAAATTTTCAATCAACACAAAGTGACAGTCGACCTCAATGGGCTTCAATGGAAGTTAATCGACGATATCTGACAAAGTTAGATGCAAACTCCCTCAAATATATGAGAAATGTTGAAATTCGACTTCAAATTAGGAAGATAGACTTTGAAAATTTTCAATCAACACAAAGTGACAGTTGACCTCAATGGGCTTCAATGGATGTTAATTGACGATATCTGACAAAGTTAGATGCAAACTCACTCAAATATATAAAAGAGGTTGAAATTCGACTTCAAATTAGGAAGATAGACTTTGAAAATTTTTAATCAACACAAAGTGACAATCGACCTCAATGGACTTCAATGGATGTAAATCGACGATATCTGACAAAGTTAGATGCAAACTCTCTCAAATATATAAGAAATGTTGAAATTCAACTTCAAATTAGGAAGATAAACTTTGAAAATTTTCAATCAACACAAAGTGACAGTTGACCTCAATGGGCTTCAATGGATGTTAATCACGTATATCTGACAAAGTTAGATGCAAACTCACTTAAATATATGAGAAATGTTGAAATTCGTCTTCAAATTAGGAAGATAGACTTTGAAAATTTTCAATCAACACAAAGTGACAGTCGACCTCAATGGGCTTCAGTGGATGTTAATCGACGATATCTGACAAAGTTAGATGAGAACTCACTCAAATATATGAGAAATGTTGAAATTCGACTTCAAATTAGGAAGATAGACTTCGAAAATTTTCAATCAACACAAAGTGACAGTTGACCTCAATGGGCTTCAATGGATGTTAATCGCCTATATCTGACAAAGTTAGATGGAAACTCACTCAAATATATGAGAAATGTTGGAATTCGACTTCAAATTAGGAAGATAGACTTTGAAAATTTTCAATCAACACAAAGTGACAGTTGACCTCAATGGGCTTCAATGGATGTTAATCGCGTATATCTGACAAAGTTAGATGCAAACTCACTCATATATATGAGGAATGTTGAAATTCGACTTCAAATTAGGAAGATAGACTTTGAAAATTTTCAATCAACACAAAGTGACAGTTGACCTCAATGGGCTTCAATGGATGTTAATCGCGTATATCTGACAAAGTTAGATGCAAACTCACTCAAATATATGAGAAATGTTGAAATTCGTCTTCAAATTAGGAAGATAGACTTTGAAAATTTTCAATCAACACAAAGTGACAGTCGACCTCAATGGGCTTCAATGGATGTTAATTGACGATATCTGACAAAGTTAGATGCAAACTTACTCAAATATATAAGAAAGGTTGAAATTCGACTTCAAATTAGGAAGATAGACTTTGAAAATTTTTAATCAACACAAAGTGACAATCGACCTCAATGGACTTCAATGGATGTTAATCGACGATATCTGACAAAGTTAGATGTAAACTCTCTCAAATATATAAGAAATGTTGAAATTCAACTTCAAATTAGGAAGATAGACTTTGAAAATTTTCAATCAACACAAAGTGACAGTCGACCTCAATGGGCTTCAGTGGATGTTAATCGACGATATCTGACAAAGTTAGATGCAAACTCCCTCAAATATATGAGAAATGTTGAAATTCGGCTTCAAATTAGGAAGATAGACTTTAAAAATTTTCAATCAACACAAAGTGACAGTTGACCTCAATGGGCTTCAATGGATGTTAATCGCGTATATCTGACAAAGTTAGATGCAAACTCACTCAATTATATGAGAAATGTTGAAATTCGTCTTCAAATTAGGAAGATAGACTTTGAAAATTTTCAATCAACACAAAGTGACAGTCGACCGCAATGGGCTTCAATGGATGTTATTTGACGATATCTGACAAAGTTAGATGCAAACTCACTCAAATATATAAGAAAGGTTGAAATTCGACTTCAAATTAGGAAGATAGACTTTGAAAATTTTTAATCAACACAAAGTGACAATCGACCTCAATGGACTTCAATGGATGTTAATCGACGATATCTGACAAAGTTAGATGCAAACTCTCTCAAATATATAAGAAATGTTGAAATTCGACTTCAAATTAGGAAGATAGACTTTGAAAATTTTCAATCAACACAAAGTGACAGTTGACCTCAATGGGCTTCAATGGATGTTAATCGCGTATATCTGACAAAGTTAGATGCAAACTCACTCATATATATGAGAAATGTTGAAATTCGACTTCAAATTAGGAAGATAGACTTTGAAAATTTTCAATCAACACAAAGTGACAGTCGACCTCAATTGGCTTAAGTGGATTTTAATCGACGATATCTGACAAAGTTAGATGCAAACTCACTCATATATATGAGAAATGTTGAAATTCGACTTCAAATTAGGAAGATAGACTTTGAAAATTTTCAATCAACACAAAGTGACAGTCGACCTCAATTGGCTTAAGTGGATTTTAATCGACGATATCTGACAAAGTTAGATGCAAACTCTCTCAAATATATAAGAAATGTTGAAATTCCACTTCAAATTAGGAACATAAACTTTGAAAATTTTTAATCAACACAAAGTGACAATCGACCTCAATGGACTTCAATGGATGTTAATCGACGATATCTGACAAAGTTAGATGCGAACTCACTCAAATATATGAGAAATGTTGAAATTCGACTTCAAATTAGGAAGATAGACTTTAAAAATTTTCAATCAACACAAAGTGACAGTTGACCTCAATGGGCTTCAATGGATGTTAATCGCGTATATCTGACAAAGTTAGATGCAAACTCACTCAATTATATGAGAAATGTTGAAATTCGTCTTCAAATTAGGAAGATAGACTTTGAAAATTTTCAATCAACACAAAGTGACAGTCGACCGCAATGGGCTTCAATGGATGTTATTTGACGATATCTGACAAAGTTAGATGCAAACTCACTCAAATATATAAGAAAGGTTGAAATTCGACTTCAAATTAGGAAGATAGACTTTGAAAATTTTTAATCAACACAAAGTGACAATCGACCTCAATGGACTTCAATGGATGTTAATCGACGATATCTGACAAAGTTAGATGCAAACTCTCTCAAATATATAAGAAATGTTGAAATTCGACTTCAAATTAGGAAGATAGACTTTGAAAATTTTCAATCAACACAAAGTGACAGTTGACCTCAATGGGCTTCAATGGATGTTAATCGCGTATATCTGACAAAGTTAGATGCAAACTCACTCATATATATGAGAAATGTTGAAATTCGACTTCAAATTAGGAAGATAGACTTTGAAAATTTTCAATCAACACAAAGTGACAGTCGACCTCAATTGGCTTAAGTGGATTTTAATCGACGATATCTGACAAAGTTAGATGCAAACTCACTCATATATATGAGAAATGTTGAAATTCGACTTCAAATTAGGAAGATAGACTTTGAAAATTTTCAATCAACACAAAGTGACAGTCGACCTCAATTGGCTTAAGTGGATTTTAATCGACGATATCTGACAAAGTTAGATGCAAACTCTCTCAAATATATAAGAAATGTTGAAATTCCACTTCAAATTAGGAACATAAACTTTGAAAATTTTTAATCAACACAAAGTGACAATCGACCTCAATGGACTTCAATGGATGTTAATCGACGATATCTGACAAAGTTAGATGCGAACTCACTCAAATATATGAGAAATGTTGAAATTCGACTTCAAATTAGGAAGATAAACTTTGAAAATTTTCAATCAACACAAAGTGACAGTTGCCCTCAATGGGCTTCAATGGATGTTAATCGCGTATATCTGACAAAGTTAGATGCAAACTCACTTGAATATATGAGAAATGTTGAAATTCTTCTTCAAATTAGGAAGATAGACTTTGAAAATTTTCAATCAACACAAAGTGACAGTTGACCTCAATGGGCTTCAATGGATGTTAATCGCGTATATCTGACAAAGTTAGATGCAAACTCACTCATATATATGAGAAATGTTGAAATTCGACTTCAAATTAGGAAGATAGACTTTGAAAATTTTCAATCAACACAAAGTGACAGTCGACCTCAATTGGCTTCAGTGGATTTTAATCGACGATATCTGACAAAGTTAGATGCAAACTCTCTCAAATATATAAGAAATGTTGAAATTCCACTTCAAATTAGGAACATAAACTTTGAAAATTTTCAATCAACACATAGTGACAGTTGCCCTCAATGGGCTTCAATGGATGTTAATCGCGTATATCTGACAAAGTTACATGCAAACTCACTTAAATATATGAGAAATGTTGAAATTCTTCTTCAAATTAGGAAGATAGATTTTGAAAATTTTCAATCAACACAAAGTGACAGTTGACCTCAATGGGCTTCAATGGATGTTAATCGCGTATATCTGACAAAGTTAGATGCAAACTCACTCATATATATGAGAAATGTTGAAATTCGACTTCAAATTAGGAAGATAGACTTTGAAAATTTTCAATCAACACAAAGTGACAGTCGACCTCAATTGGCTTCAGTGGATGTTAATCGACGATATCTGACAAAGTTAGATGCAAACTCTCTCAAATATATAAGAAATGTTGAAATTCCACTTCAAATTAGGAACATAAACTTTGAAAATTTTCAATCAACACATAGTGACAGTTGACCTCAATGGGCTTTAATGGATGTTAATTGACGATATCTGACAAAGTTAGATGCAAACTCACTCAAATATATAAGAAAGGTTTAAATTCGTCTTCAAATTAGGAAGATAGACTTTGAAAATTTTCAATCAACACAAAGTGACAGTCGACATCAATGGGCTTCAATGGATGTTAATCGCGTATATCTGACAAAGTTAGATGCAAACTCACTCATATATATGAGAAATGTTGAAATTCGACTTCAAATTAGGAAGATAGACTTTGAAAATTTTCAATCAACACAAAGTGACAGTTGACCTCAATGGGCTTCAATGGAAGTTAATCGACGATATCTGACAAAGTTAGATGCAAACTCTCTCAAATATATAAGAAATGTTGAAATTCAATTTCAAATTAGGAAGATAAACTTTGAAAATTTTCAATCAACACAAAGTGACAGTCGACCTCAATTGGCTTCATTGGATGTTAATCGACGATATCTGACAAAGTTAGATGCAAACTCTCTCAAATATATAAGAAATGTTGAAATTCCACTTCAAATTAGGAAGATAGACTTTGAAAATTTTCAATCAACACAAAGTGACAGTCGACCTCAATGGGCTTCAGTGGATGTTAATCGACGATATCTGACAAAGTTAGATGCGAACTCACTCAAATATATGAGAAATGTTGAAATTCGACTTCAAATTAGGAAGATAGACTTCGAAAATTTTCAATCAACACAAAGTGACAGTTGACCTCAATGGGCTTCAATGGATGTTAATCGCCTATATCTGACAAAGTTGGATGCAAACTCACTCAAATATATGAGAAATGTTGAAATTCGACTTCAAATTAGGAAGATAGACTTTGAAAATTTTCAATCAACACAAAGTTACAGTTGACCTCAATGGGCTTCAATGGATGTTAATCGCGTATATCTGACAAAGTTAGATGCAAACTCACTCATATATATGAGAAATGTTGAAATTCGACTTCAAATTAGGAAGATAGACTTTGAAAATTTTCAATCAACACAAAGTGACAGTTGACCTCAATGGGCTTCAATTGAAGTTAATCGACGATATCTGACAAAGTTAGATGCGAACTCCCTCAAATATATGAGAAATGTTGAAATTCGACTTCAAATTAGGAAGATAGACTTTAAAAATTTTCAATCAACACAAAGTGACAGTTGACCTCAATGGGCTTCAATGGATGTTAATCGACGATATCTGACAAAGTTAGATGCGAACTCACTCAAATATATAAGAAATGTTGAAATTCGACTTCAAATTAGGAAGATAGACTTTGAAAATTTTTAATCAACACAAAGTGACAATCGACCTCAATGGACTTCAATGGATGTTAATCGACGATATCTGACAAAGTTAGATGCAAACTCTCTCAAATATATAAGAAATGTTGAAATTCCACTTCAAATTAGGAAGATAGACTTTGAAAATTTTCAATCAACACAAAGTGACAGTCGACCTCAATGGGCTTCAGTGGATGTTAATCGACGATATCTGACAAAGTTAGATGCGAACTCACTCAAATATATGAGAAATGTTGAAATTCGACTTCAAATTAGGAAGATAGACTTCGAAAATTTTCAATCAACACAAAGTGACAGTTGACCTCAATGGGCTTCAATGGATGTTAATCGCCTATATCTGACAAAGTTGGATGCAAACTCACTCAAATATATGAGAAATGTTGAAATTCGACTTCAAATTAGGAAGATAGACTTTGAAAATTTTCAATCAACACAAAGTTACAGTTGACCTCAATGGGCTTCAATGGATGTTAATCGCGTATATCTGACAAAGTTAGATGCAAACTCACTCATATATATGAGAAATGTTGAAATTCGACTTCAAATTAGGAAGATAGACTTTGAAAATTTTCAATCAACACAAAGTGACAGTTGACCTCAATGGGCTTCAATTGAAGTTAATCGACGATATCTGACAAAGTTAGATGCGAACTCCCTCAAATATATGAGAAATGTTGAAATTCGACTTCAAATTAGGAAGATAGACTCTAAAAATTTTCAATCAACACAAAGTGACAGTTGACCTCAATGGGCTTCAATGGATGTTAATCGACGATATCTGACAAAGTTAGATGCGAACTCACTCAAATATATAAGAAATGTTGAAATTCGACTTCAAATTAGGAAGATAGACTTTGAAAATTTTTAATCAACACAAAGTGACAATCGACCTCAATGGACTTCAATGGATGTTAATCGACGATATCTGACAAAGTTAGATGCGAACTTACTCAAATATATAAGAAATGTTGAAATTCGACTTCAAATTAGGAAGATAGACTTTGAAAATTTTCAATCAACACAAAGTGACAGTTGACCTCAATGGGCTCCAATGGATGTTAATCGCGTATATCTGACAAAGTTAGATGCAAACTCACTTAAATATATGAGAAATGTTGAAATTCGTCTTCAAATTAGGAAGATAGACTTTGGAAATTTTCAATCAACACAAAGTGACAGTCGACCTCAATGGGCTTCAGTGGATGTTAATCGACGATATCTGACAAAGTTAGATGAGAACTCACTCAAATATATGAGAAATGTTGAAATTCGACTTCAAATTAGGAAGATAGACTTTGAAAATTTTCAATCAACACAAAGTGACAGTCGACCTCAATTGGCTTCAGTGGATGTTAATCAACGATATCTGACAAAGTTAGATGAAAACTCACTCAAATATATGAGAAATGTTGAAATTCGACTTCAAATTAGGAAGATAGACTTCGAAAATTTTCAATCAACACAAAGTGACAGTCGACCTCAATGGGCTTCATTGGATGTTAATCGACGATATCTGACAAAGTTAGATGAGAACTCACTCAAATATATGAGAAATGTTGAAATTCGTCTTCAAATTAGGAAGATAGACTTTGGAAATTTTCAATCAACACAAAGTGACAGTTGACCTCAATGGGCTTCAATGGAAGTTAATCGACGATATCTGACAAAGTTAGATGCAAACTCCCTCAAATATATGAGAAATGTTGAAATTCGACTTCAAATTAGGAAGATAGACTTTAAAAATTTTCAATCAACACAAAGTGACAGTTGACCTCAATGGGCTTCAATGGATGTTAATCGCGTATATCTGACAAAGTTAGATGCAAACTCACTCAAGTATATGAGAAATGTTGAAATTCGTCTTCAAATTAGGAAGATAGACTTTGAAAATTTTCAATCAACACAAAGTGACAGTCGACCTCAATGGGTTTCAATGGATGTTAATTGACGATATCTGACACAGTTAGATGCAAACTCACTCAAATATATAAGAAAGGTTGAAATTCGACTTCAAATTAGGAAGATAGACTTTGAAAATTTTTAATCAACACAAAGTGACAATCGACCTCAATGGACTTCAATGGATGTTAATCGACGATATCTGACAAAGTTAGATGCGAACTCACTCAAATATATAAGAAATGTTGAAATTCGACTTCAAATTAGGAAGATAGACTTTGAAAATTTTCAATCAACACAAAGTGACAGTCGACCTCAATTGGCTTCAGTGGATGTTAATCGACGATATCTGACAAAGTTAGATGCAAACTCTCTCAAATATATAAGAAATGTTGAAATTCAACTTCAAATTAGGAAGATAAACTTTGAAAATTTTCAATCAACACAAAGTGACAGTTGACCTCAATGGGCTTCAATGGATGTTAATCGCGTATATCTGACAAAGTTAGATGAGAACTCACTCAAATATATGAGGAATGTTGAAATTCGTCTTCAAATTAGGAAGATAAACTTTGAAAATTTTCAATCAACACAAAGTGACAGTCGACCTCAATGGGCTTCAGTGGATGTTAATCGACGATATCTGACAAAGTTAGATGAGAACTCACTCAAATATATGAGAAATGTTGAAATTCGACTTCAAATTAGGAAGATAGACTTTGAAAATTTTCAATCAACACAAAGTGACAGTCGACCTCAATTGGCTTCAGTGGATGTTAATCAACGATATCTGACAAAGTTAGATGAAAACTCACTCAAATATATGAGAAATGTTGAAATTCGACTTCAAATTAGGAAGATAGACTTTGAAAATTTTTAATCAACACAAAGTGACAATCGACCTCAATGGACTTCAATGGATGTTAATCGACGATATCTGACAAAGTTAGATGCAAACTCTCTCAAATATATAAGAAATGTTGAAATTCCACTTCAAATTAGGAAGATAGACTTTGAAAATTTTCAATCAACACAAAGTGACAGTCGACCTCAATGGGCTTCAGTGGATGTTAATCGACGATATCTGACAAAGTTAGATGCAAACTCACTCATATATATGAGAAATGTTGAAATTCGACTTCAAATTAGGAAGATAGACTTTGAAAATTTTCAATCAACACAAAGTGACAGTTGACCTCAATGGGCTTCAATTGAAGTTAATCGACGATATCTGACAAAGTTAGATGCGAACTCCCTCAAATATATGAGAAATGTTGAAATTCGACTTCAAATTAGGAAGATAGACTTTAAAAATTTTCAATCAACACAAAGTGACAGTTGACCTCAATGGGCTTCAATGGATGTTAATCGACGATATCTGACAAAGTTAGATGCGAACTCACTCAAATATATAAGAAATGTTGAAATTCGACTTCAAATTAGGAAGATAGACTTTGAAAATTTTTAATCAACACAAAGTGACAATCGACCTCAATGGACTTCAATGGATGTTAATCGACGATATCTGACAAAGTTAGATGCAAACTCTCTCAAATATATAAGAAATGTTGAAATTCCACTTCAAATTAGGAAGATAGACTTTGAAAATTTTCAATCAACACAAAGTGACAGTCGACCTCAATGGGCTTCAATGGATGTTAATCGCCTATATCTGACAAAGTTGGATGCAAACTCACTCAAATATATGAGAAATGTTGAAATTCGACTTCAAATTAGGAAGATAGACTTTGAAAATTTTCAATCAACACAAAGTTACAGTTGACCTCAATGGGCTTCAATGGATGTTAATCGCGTATATCTGACAAAGTTAGATGCAAACTCACTCATATATATGAGAAATGTTGAAATTCGACTTCAAATTAGGAAGATAGACTTTGAAAATTTTCAATCAACACAAAGTGACAGTTGACCTCAATGGGCTTCAATTGAAGTTAATCGACGATATCTGACAAAGTTAGATGCGAACTCCCTCAAATATATGAGAAATGTTGAAATTCGACTTCAAATTAGGAAGATAGACTTTAAAAATTTTCAATCAACACAAAGTGACAGTTGACCTCAATGGGCTTCAATGGATGTTAATCGACGATATCTGACAAAGTTAGATGCGAACTCACTCAAATATATAAGAAATGTTGAAATTCGACTTCAAATTAGGAAGATAGACTTTGAAAATTTTTAATCAACACAAAGTGACAATCGACCTCAATGGACTTCAATGGATGTTAATCGACGATATCTGACAAAGTTAGATGCAAACTCTCTCAAATATATAAGAAATGTTGAAATTCCACTTCAAATTAGGAAGATAGACTTTGAAAATTTTCAATCAACACAAAGTGACAGTCGACCTCAATGGGCTTCAGTGGATGTTAATCGACGATATCTGACAAAGTTAGATGCGAACTCACTCAAATATATGAGAAATGTTGAAATTCGACTTCAAATTAGGAAGATAGACTTCGAAAATTTTCAATCAACACAAAGTGACAGTTGACCTCAATGGGCTTCAATGGATGTTAATCGCCTATATCTGACAAAGTTGGATGCAAACTCACTCAAATATATGAGAAATGTTGAAATTCGACTTCAAATTAGGAAGATAGACTTTGAAAATTTTCAATCAACACAAAGTTACAGTTGACCTCAATGGGCTTCAATGGATGTTAATCGCGTATATCTGACAAAGTTAGATGCAAACTCACTCATATATATGAGAAATGTTGAAATTCGACTTCAAATTAGGAAGATAGACTTTGAAAATTTTCAATCAACACAAAGTGACAGTTGACCTCAATGGGCTTCAATTGAAGTTAATCGACGATATCTGACAAAGTTAGATGCGAACTCCCTCAAATATATGAGAAATGTTGAAATTCGACTTCAAATAAGGAAGATAGACTTTAAAAATTTTCAATCAACACAAAGTGACAGTTGACCTCAATGGGCTTCAATGGATGTTAATCGACGATATCTGACAAAGTTAGATGCGAACTCACTCAAATATATAAGAAATGTTGAAATTCGACTTCAAATTAGGAAGATAGACTTTGAAAATTTTTAATCAACACAAAGTGACAATCGACCTCAATGGACTTCAATGGATGTTAATCGACGATATCTGACAAAGTTAGATGCGAACTTACTCAAATATATAAGAAATGTTGAAATTCGACTTCAAATTAGGAAGATAGACTTTGAAAATTTTCAATCAACACAAAGTGACAGTTGACCTCAATGGGCTCCAATGGATGTTAATCGCGTATATCTGACAAAGTTAGATGCAAACTCACTTAAATATATGAGAAATGTTGAAATTCGTCTTCAAATTAGGAAGATAGACTTTGGAAATTTTCAATCAACACAAAGTGACAGTCGACCTCAATGGGCTTCAGTGGATGTTAATCGACGATATCTGACAAAGTTAGATGAGAACTCACTCAAATATATGAGAAATGTTGAAATTCGACTTCAAATTAGGAAGATAGACTTTGAAAATTTTCAATCAACACAAAGTGACAGTCGACCTCAATTGGCTTCAGTGGATGTTAATCAACGATATCTGACAAAGTTAGATGAAAACTCACTCAAATATATGAGAAATGTTGAAATTCGACTTCAAATTAGGAAGATAGACTTCGAAAATTTTCAATCAACACAAAGTGACAGTCGACCTCAATGGGCTTCATTGGATGTTAATCGACGATATCTGACAAAGTTAGATGAGAACTCACTCAAATATATGAGAAATGTTGAAATTCGTCTTCAAATTAGGAAGATAGACTTTGGAAATTTTCAATCAACACAAAGTGACAGTTGACCTCAATGGGCTTCAATGGAAGTTAGTCGACGATATCTGACAAAGTTAGATGCAAACTCCCTCAAATATATGAGAAATGTTGAAATTCGACTTCAAATTAGGAAGATAGACTTTAAAAATTTTCAATCAACACAAAGTGACAGTTGACCTCAATGGGCTTCAATGGATGTTAATCGCGTATATCTGACAAAGTTAGATGCAAACTCACTCAAGTATATGAGAAATGTTGAAATTCGTCTTCAAATTAGGAAGATAGACTTTGAAAATTTTCAATCAACACAAAGTGACAGTCGACCTCAATGGGTTTCAATGGATGTTAATTGACGATATCTGACACAGTTAGATGCAAACTCACTCAAATATATAAGAAAGGTTGAAATTCGACTTCAAATTAGGAAGATAGACTTTGAAAATTTTTAATCAACACAAAGTGACAATCGACCTCAATGGACTTCAATGGATGTTAATCGACGATATCTGACAAAGTTAGATGCGAACTCACTCAAATATATAAGAAATGTTGAAATTCGACTTCAAATTAGGAAGATAGACTTTGAAAATTTTCAATCAACACAAAGTGACAGTCGACCTCAATTGGCTTCAGTGGATGTTAATCGACGATATCTGACAAAGTTAGATGCAAACTCTCTCAAATATATAAGAAATGTTGAAATTCAACTTCAAATTAGGAAGATAAACTTTGAAAATTTTCAATCAACACAAAGTGACAGTTGACCTCAATGGGCTTCAATGGATGTTAATCGCGTATATCTGACAAAGTTAGATGAGAACTCACTCAAATATATGAGGAATGTTGAAATTCGTCTTCAAATTAGGAAGATAAACTTTGAAAATTTTCAATCAACACAAAGTGACAGTCGACCTCAATGGGCTTCAGTGGATGTTAATCGACGATATCTGACAAAGTTAGATGAGAACTCACTCAAATATATGAGAAATGTTGAAATTCGACTTCAAATTAGGAAGATAGACTTTGAAAATTTTCAATCAACACAAAGTGACAGTCGACCTCAATTGGCTTCAGTGGATGTTAATCAACGATATCTGACAAAGTTAGATGAAAACTCACTCAAATATATGAGAAATGTTGAAATTCGACTTCAAATTAGGAAGATAGACTTCGAAAATTTTCAATCAACACAAAGTGACAGTCGACCTCAATGGGCTTCATTGGATGTTAATCGACGATATCTGACAAAGTTAGATGAGAACTCACTCAAATATATGAGAAATGTTGAAATTCGTCTTCAAATTAGGAAGATAGACTTTGGAAATTTTCAATCAACACAAAGTGACAGTTGACCTCAATGGGCTTCAATGGAAGTTAATCGACGATATCTGACAAAGTTAGATGCAAACTCCCTCAAATATATGAGAAATGTTGAAATTCGACTTCAAATTAGGAAGATAGACTTTAAAAATTTTCAATCAACACAAAGTGACAGTTGACCTCAATGGGCTTCAATGGATGTTAATCGCGTATATCTGACAAAGTTAGATGCAAACTCACTCAAGTATATGAGAAATGTAGAAATTCTTCTTCAAATTAGGAAGATAGACTTTGAAAATTTTCAATCAACACAAAGTGACAGTCGACCTCAATGGGTTTCAATGGATGTTAATTGACGATATCTGACACAGTTAGATGCAAACTCACTCAAATATATAAGAAAGGTTGAAATTCGACTTCAAATTAGGAAGATAGACTTTGAAAATTTTTAATCAACACAAAGTGACAATCGACCTCAATGGACTTCAATGGATGTTAATCGACGATATCTGACAAAGATAGATGCGAACTCACTCAAATATATAAGAAATGTTGAAATTCGACTTCAAATTAGGAAGATAGACTTTGAAAATTTTCAATCAACACAAAGTGACAGTCGACCTCAATTGGCTTCAGTGGATGTTAATCGACGATATCTGACAAAGTTAGATGCAAACTCTCTCAAATATATAAGAAATGTTGAAATTCAACTTCAAATTAGGAAGATAAACTTTGAAAATTTTCAATCAACACAAAGTGACAGTTGACCTCAATGGGCTTCAATGGATGTTAATCGCGTATATCTGACAAAGTTAGATGAGAACTCACTCAAATATATGAGGAATGTTGAAATTCGTCTTCAAATTAGGAAGATAAACTTTGAAAATTTTCAATCAACACAAAGTGACAGTCGACCTCAATGGGCTCCAATGGATGTTAATCGCGTATATCTGACAAAGTTAGATGCAAACTCTCTCAAATATATAAGAAATGTTGGAATTCCACTTCAAATTAAGAAGATAAACTTTGAAAATTTTCAATCAACTCAAAGTGACAGTCGACCTCAATGGGCTTCAATGGATGTTAATCGCGTATATCTGACAAAGTTAGATGCAAACTCTCTCAAATATATAAGAAATGTTGAAATTCAACTTCAAATTAGGAAGATAAACTTTGAAAATTTTCAATCAACACAAAGTGACAGTCGACCTCAATGGGCTTCAATGGATGTTAATCGCGTATATCTGACAAAGTTAGATGCAAACTCTCTCAAATATATAAGAAATGTTGAAATTCCACTTCAAATTAGGAAGATAAACTTTGAAAATTTTCAATCAACACAAAGTGACAGTCGACCTCAATTGGCTTCAATGGATGTTAATCGCGTATATCTGACAAAGTTAGATGCAAACTCTCTCAAATATATGAGAAATGTTGAAATTCCACTTCAAATTAGGAAGATAAACTTTGAAAATTTTCAATCAACACAAAGTGACAGTCGACCTCAATGGGCTTCAATGGATGTTAATCGCGTATATCTGACAAAGTTAGATGCAAACTCTCTCAAATATATAAGAAATGTTGAAATTCAACTTCAAATTAGGAAGATAAACTTTGAAAATTTTCAATCAACACAAAGTGACAGTCGACCTCAATTGGCTTCACTGTATGTTAATCGACGATATCTGACAAAGTTAGATGCAAACTCTCTCAAATATATAAGAAATGTTGAAATTACACTTCAAATTAGGAAGATAAACTTTGAAAATTTTCAATCAACACAAAGTGACAGTTGACCTCAATGGGCTTCAATGGATGTTAATTGACGATATCTGACAAAGTTAGATGCAAACTCACTCAAATATATAAGAAAGGTTGAAATTCGACTTCAAATTAGGAAGATAGACTTTAAAAATTTTCAATCAACACAAAGTGACAGTTGACCTCAATGGGCTTCAATGGATGTTAATCGCCTATATCTGACAAAGTTAGATGCGATCTCACTCAAATATATGAGAAATGTTGAAATTCGACTTCAAATTAGGAAGATAGACTTTGAAAATTTTCAATCAACACAAAGTGACAGTCGACCTCAATGGGCTTCAATGGATGTTAATCGACGATATCTGACAAAGTTAGATGCGAACTCACTCAAATATATAAGAAATGTTGAAATTCGACTTCAAATTAGGAAGATAGACTTTGAAAATTTTCAATCAACACAAAGTGACAGTCGACCTCAATTGGCTTCAGTGGATGTTAATCGACGATATCTGACAAAGTTAGATGCAAACTCTCTCAAATATATAAGAAATGTTGAAATTCGTCTTCAAATTAGGAAGATAAACTTTGAAAATTTTTAATCAACACAAAGTGATAATCGACCTCAATGGACTTCAATGGATGTTAATCGACGATATCTGACAAAGTTAGATGCGAACTCACTCAAATATATAAGAAATGTTGAAATTCGACTTCAAATTAGGAAGATAGACTTCGAAAATTTTCAATCAACACAAAGTGACAGTCGACCTCAATTGGCTTCAGTGGATGTTAATCGACGATATCTGACAAAGTTAGATGCAAACTCTCTCAAATATATAAGAAATGTTGAAATTCAACTTTGAAAATTTTCAATCAACACAAAGTGACAATCGACCTCAATGGACTTCAATGGATGTTAATCGACGATATCTGACAAAGTTAGATGCGAACTCACTCAAATATATGAGAAATGTTGAAATTCGACTTCAAATTAGGAAGATAGACTTCGAAAATTTTCAATCAACACAAAGTGACAGTTGACCTCGATGGGCTTCAATGGATGTAAATCGCCTATATCTGACAAAGTTAGATGCAAACTTACTCAAATATATGAGAAATGTTGAAATTCGACTTCAAATTAGGAAGATAGACTTTGAAAATTTTCAATCAACACAAAGTTACTGTTGACCTCAATGGGCTTCAATGGATGTTAATCGCGTATATCTGACAAAGTTAGATGCAAACTCACTCATATATATGAGAAATGTTGAAATTCAACTACAAATTAGGAAGATAGACTTTGAAAATTTTCAATCAACACAAAGTGACAGTTGACCTCAATGGGCTTCGATGGAAGTTAATCGACGATATCTGACAAAGTTAGATGCAAACTCCCTCAAATATATGAGAAATGTTGAAATTCGACTTCAAATTAGGAAGATAGACTTTAAAAATTTTCAATCAACACAAAGTGACAGTTGACCTCAATGGGCTTCAATGGATGTTAATCGCCTATATCTGACAAAGTTAGATGCGATCTCACTCAAATATATGAGAAATGTTGAAATTCGACTTCAAATTAGGAAGATAGACTTTGAAAATTTTTAATCAACACAAAGTGACAATCGACCTCAATGGACTTCAATGGATGTTAATCGACGATATCTGACAAAGTTAGATGCGAACTCACTCAAATATATAAGAAATGTTGAAATTCGACTTCAAATTAGGAAGATAGACTTTGAAAATTTTCAATCAACACAAAGTGACAGTCGACCTCAATTGGCTTCAGTGGATGTTAATCGACGATATCTGACAAAGTTAGATGCAAACTCTCTCAAATATATAAGAAATGTTGAAATTCCCCTTCAAATTAGGAAGATAAACTTTGAAAATTTTCAATCAACACAAAATGACAGTTGACCTCAATGGGCTTCAATGGATGTTAATCGCGTATATCTGACAAAGTTAGATGAGAACTCACTCAAATATATGAGAAATGTTGAAATTCGACTTCAAATTAGGAAGATAGACTTCGAAAATTTTCAATCAACACAAAGTGACAGTCGACCTCAATTGGCTTCAGTGGATGTTAATCGACGATATCTGACAAAGTTAGATGCAAACTCTCTCAAATATATAAGAAATGTTGAAATTCCCCTTCAAATTAGGAAGATAAACTTTGAAAATTTTCAATCAACACAAAATGACAGTTGACCTCAATGGGCTTCAATGGATGTTAATCGCGTATATCTGACAAAGTTAGATGCAAACTCACTTCAATATATGAGAAATGTTGAAATTCGTCTTCAAATTAGGAAGATAGACTTTGAAAATTTTCAATCAACACAAAGTGACAGTCGACCTCAATGGGCTTCAGTGGATGTTAATCGACGATATCTGACAAAGTTAGATGAGAACTCACTCAAATATATGAGAAATGTTGAAATTCGACTTCAAATTAGGAAGATAGACTTTGAAAATTTTTAATCAACACAAAGTGACAATCGACCTCAATGGACTTCAATGGATGTTAATCGACGATATCTGACAAAGTTAGATGCGAACTCACTCAAATATATAAGAAATGTTGAAATTCGACTTCAAATTAGGAAGATAGACTTTGAAAATTTTCAATCAACACAAAGTGACAGTCGACCTCAATTGGCTTCAGTGGATGTTAATCGACGATATCTGACAAAGTTAGATGCAAACTCTCTCAAATATATAAGAAATGTTGAAATTCAACTTCAAATTAGGAAGATAAACTTTGAAAATTTTCAATCAACACAAAGTGACAGTTGACCTCAATGGGCTTCAATGGATGTTAATCGCGTATATCTGACAAAGTTAGATGAGAACTCACTCAAATATATGAGGAATGTTGAAATTCGTCTTCAAATTAGGAAGATAAACTTTGAAAATTTTCAATCAACACAAAGTGACAGTCGACCTCAATGGGCTCCAATGGATGTTAATCGCGTATATCTGACAAAGTTAGATGCAAACTCTCTCAAATATATAAGAAATGTTGGAATTCCACTTCAAATTAAGAAGATAAACTTTGAAAATTTTCAATCAACTCAAAGTGACAGTCGACCTCAATGGGCTTCAATGGATGTTAATCGCGTATATCTGACAAAGTTAGATGCAAACTCTCTCAAATATATAAGAAATGTTGAAATTCAACTTCAAATTAGGAAGATAAACTTTGAAAATTTTCAATCAACACAAAGTGACAGTCGACCTCAATGGGCTTCAATGGATGTTAATCGCGTATATCTGACAAAGTTAGATGCAAACTCTCTCAAATATATAAGAAATGTTGAAATTCCACTTCAAATTAGGAAGATAAACTTTGAAAATTTTCAATCAACACAAAGTGACAGTCGACCTCAATTGGCTTCAATGGATGTTAATCGCGTATATCTGACAAAGTTAGATGCAAACTCTCTCAAATATATGAGAAATGTTGAAATTCCACTTCAAATTAGGAAGATAAACTTTGAAAATTTTCAATCAACACAAAGTGACAGTCGACCTCAATGGGCTTCAATGGATGTTAATCGCGTATATCTGACAAAGTTAGATGCAAACTCTCTCAAATATATAAGAAATGTTGAAATTCAACTTCAAATTAGGAAGATAAACTTTGAAAATTTTCAATCAACACAAAGTGACAGTCGACCTCAATTGGCTTCACTGTATGTTAATCGACGATATCTGACAAAGTTAGATGCAAACTCTCTCAAATATATAAGAAATGTTGAAATTACACTTCAAATTAGGAAGATAAACTTTGAAAATTTTCAATCAACACAAAGTGACAGTTGACCTCAATGGGCTTCAATGGATGTTAATTGACGATATCTGACAAAGTTAGATGCAAACTCACTCAAATATATAAGAAAGGTTGAAATTCGACTTCAAATTAGGAAGATAGACTTTAAAAATTTCCAATCAACACAAAGTGACAGTTGACCTCAATGGGCTTCAATGGATGTTAATCGCCTATATCTGACAAAGTTAGATGCGATCTCACTCAAATATATGAGAAATGTTGAAATTCGACTTCAAATTAGGAAGATAGACTTTGAAAATTTTCAATCAACACAAAGTGACAGTCGACCTCAATGGGCTTCAATGGATGTTAATCGACGATATCTGACAAAGTTAGATGCGAACTCACTCAAATATATAAGAAATGTTGAAATTCGACTTCAAATTAGGAAGATAGACTTTGAAAATTTTCAATCAACACAAAGTGACAGTCGACCTCAATTGGCTTCAGTGGATGTTAATCGACGATATCTGACAAAGTTAGATGCAAACTCTCTCAAATATATAAGAAATGTTGAAATTCGTCTTCAAATTAGGAAGATAAACTTTGAAAATTTTTAATCAACACAAAGTGATAATCGACCTCAATGGACTTCAATGGATGTTAATCGACGATATCTGACAAAGTTAGATGCGAACTCACTCAAATATATAAGAAATGTTGAAATTCGACTTCAAATTAGGAAGATAGACTTCGAAAATTTTCAATCAACACAAAGTGACAGTCGACCTCAATTGGCTTCAGTGGATGTTAATCGACGATATCTGACAAAGTTAGATGCAAACTCTCTCAAATATATAAGAAATGTTGAAATTCAACTTTGAAAATTTTCAATCAACACAAAGTGACAATCGACCTCAATGGACTTCAATGGATGTTAATCGACGATATCTGACAAAGTTAGATGCGAACTCACTCAAATATATGAGAAATGTTGAAATTCGACTTCAAATTAGGAAGATAGACTTCGAAAATTTTCAATCAACACAAAGTGACAGTTGACCTCGATGGGCTTCAATGGATGTAAATCGCCTATATCTGACAAAGTTAGATGCAAACTTACTCAAATATATGAGAAATGTTGAAATTCGACTTCAAATTAGGAAGATAGACTTTGAAAATTTTCAATCAACACAAAGTTACTGTTGACCTCAATGGGCTTCAATGGATGTTAATCGCGTATATCTGACAAAGTTAGATGCAAACTCACTCATATATATGAGAAATGTTGAAATTCGACTACAAATTAGGAAGATAGACTTTGAAAATTTTCAATCAACACAAAGTGACAGTTGACCTCAATGAGCTTCGATGGAAGTTAATCGACGATATCTGACAAAGTTAGATGCAAACTCCCTCAAATATATGAGAAATGTTGAAATTCGACTTCAAATTAGGAAGATAGACTTTAAAAATTTTCAATCAACACAAAGTGACAGTTGACCTCAATGGGCTTCAATGGATGTTAATCGCCTATATCTGACAAAGTTAGATGCGATCTCACTCAAATATATGAGAAATGTTGAAATTCGACTTCAAATTAGGAAGATAGACTTTGAAAATTTTTAATCAACACAAAGTGACAATCGACCTCAATGGACTTCAATGGATGTTAATCGACGATATCTGACAAAGTTAGATGCGAACTCACTCAAATATATAAGAAATGTTGAAATTCGACTTCAAATTAGGAAGATAGACTTTGAAAATTTTCAATCAACACAAAGTGACAGTCGACCTCAATTGGCTTCAGTGGATGTTAATCGACGATATCTGACAAAGTTAGATGCAAACTCTCTCAAATATATAAGAAATGTTGAAATTCGTCTTCAAATTAGGAAGATAAACTTTGAAAATTTTTAATCAACACAAAGTGATAATCGACCTCAATGGACTTCAATGGATGTTAATCGACGATATCTGACAAAGTTAGATGCGAACTCACTCAAATATATAAGAAATGTTGAAATTCGACTTCAAATTAGGAAGATAGACTTCGAAAATTTTCAATCAACACAAAGTGACAGTCGACCTCAATTGGCTTCAGTGGATGTTAATCGACGATATCTGACAAAGTTAGATGCGAACTCACTCAAATATATAAGAAATGTTGAAATTCGACTTCAAATTAGGAAGATAGACTTCGAAAATTTTCAATCAACACAAAATGACAGTTGACCTCAATGGGCTTCAATGGATGTTAATCGCGTATATCTGACAAAGTTAGATGCAAACTCACTTCAATATATGAGAAATGTTGAAATTCGTCTTCAAATTAGGAAGATAGACTTTGAAAATTTTCAATCAACACAAAGTGACAGTCGACCTCAATGGGCTTCAGTGGATGTTAATCGACGATATCTGACAAAGTTAGATGAGAACTCACTCAAATATATGAGAAATGTTGAAATTCGACTTCAAATTAGGAAGATAGACTTTGAAAATTTTCAATCAACACAAAGTGACAGTAGACCTCAATTGGCTTCAGTGGATGTTAATCGACGATATCTGACAAAGTTAGATGCAAACACACTCAAATATATGAGAAATGTTGAAATTCGACTTCAAATTAGGAAGATAGACTTTGAAAGTTTTCAATCAACACAAAGTGACAGTTGACCTCAATGGGCTTCAATTGAAGTTAATCGACGATATCTGACAAAGTTAGATGCGAACTCTCTCAAATATATAAGAAATGTTGAAATTCCACTTCAAATTAGGAAGATAAACTTTGAAAATTTTCAATCAACACAAAGTGACAGTCGACCTCAATGGGCTTCAATGGATGTTAATTGACGATATCTGACAAAGTTAGATGAGAACTCACTCAAATATATGAGAAATGTTGAAATTCGACTTCAAATTAGGAAGATAGACTTTGAAAATTTTCAATCAACACAAAGTGACAGTCGACCTCAATGGGCTTCAATGGATGTTAATCGCGTATATCTGACAAAGTTAGATGCAAACTCTCTCAAATATATAAGAAATGTTGAAATTCAACTTTGAAAATTTTCAATCAACACAAAGTGACAATCGACCTCAATGGACTTCAATGGATGTTAATCGACGATATCTGACAAAGTTAGATGCGAACTCACTCAAATATATGAGAAATGTTGAAATTCGACTTCAAATTAGGAAGATAGACTTTGAAAATTTTTAATCAACACAAAGTGACAATCGACCTCAATGGACTTCAATGGATGTTAATCGACGATATCTGACAAAGTTAGATGCGAACTCACTCAAATATATAAGAAATGTTGAAATTCGACTTCAAATTAGGAAGATAGACTTTGAAAATTTTCAATCAACACAAAGTGACAGTCGACCTCAATTGGCTTCAGTGGATGTTAATCGACGATATCTGAAAAAGTTAGATGCAAACTCTCTCAAATATATAAGAAATGTTGAAATTCGTCTTCAAATTAGGAAGATAAACTTTGAAAATTTTTAATCAACACAAAGTGATAATCGACCTCAATGGACTTCAATGGATGTTAATCGACGATATCTGACAAAGTTAGATGCGAACTCACTCAAATATATAAGAAATGTTGAAATTCGACTTCAAATTAGGAAGATAGACTTCGAAAATTTTCAATCAACACAAAGTGACAGTCGACCTCAATTGGCTTCAGTGGATGTTAATCGACGATATCTGACAAAGTTAGATGCAAACTCTCTCAAATATATAAGAAATGTTGAAATTCCCCTTCAAATTAGGAAGATAAACTTTGAAAATTTTCAATCAACACAAAATGACAGTTGACCTCAATGGGCTTCAATGGATGTTAATCGCGTATATCTGACAAAGTTAGATGCAAACTCACTTAAATATATGAGAAATGTTGAAATTCGTCTTCAAATTAGGAAGATAGACTTTGAAAATTTTCAATCAACACAAAGTGACAGTCGACCTCAATGGGCTTCAGTGGATGTTAATCGACGATATCTGACAAAGTTAGAACTCACTCAAATATATGAGAAATGTTGAAATTCGACTTCAAATTAGGAAGATAGACTTTGAAAGTTTTCAATCAACACAAAGTGACAGTTGACCTCAATGGGCTTCAATTGGAGTTAATCGACGATATCTGACAAAGTTAGATGCAAACTCTCTCAAATATATAAGAAATGTTGAAATTCCACTTCAAATTAGGAAGATAAACTTTGAAAATTTTCAATCAACACAAAGTGACAGTCGACCTCAATGGGCTTCAATGGATGTTAATTGACGATATCTGACAAAGTTAGATGAGAACTCACTCAAATATATGAGAAATGTTGAAATTCGACTTCAAATTAGGAAGATAGACTTTGAAAATTTTCAATCAACACAAAGTGACAGTCGACCTCAATGGGCTCCAATGGATGTTAATCGCGTATATCTGACAAAGTTAGATGCAAACTCTCTCAAATATATAAGAAATGTTGAAATTCCACTTCAAATTAAGAAGATAAACTTTGAAAATTTTCAATCAACACAAAGTGACAGTCGACCTCAATTGGCTTCAGTGGATGTTAATCGACGATATCTGACAAAGTTAGATGCAAACTCTCTCAAATATATAAGAAATGTTGAAATTCCACTTCAAATTAGGAAGATAAACTTTGAAAATTTTCAATCAACACAAAGTGACAGTCGACCTCAATGGGCTTCAATGGATGTTAATCGCGTATATCTGACAAAGTTAGATGCAAACTCTCTCAAATATATAAGAAATGTTGAAATTCAACTTTGAAAATTTTCAATCAACACAAAGTGACAATCGACCTCAATGGACTTCAATGGATGTTAATCGACGATATCTGACAAAGTTAGATGCGAACTCACTCAAATATATGAGAAATGTTGAAATTCGACTTCAAATTAGGAAGATAGACTTCGAAAATTTTCAATCAACACAAAGTGACAGTTGACCTCGATGGGCTTCAATTGATGTAAATCGCCTATATCTGACAAAGTTAGATGCAAACTCACTCAAATATATGAAAAATGTTGAAATTCGACTTCAAATTAGGAAGATAGACTTTGAAAATTTTCAATCAACACAAAGTTACAGTTGACCTCAATGGGCTTCAATGGATGTTAATCGCGTATATCTGACAAAGTTAGATGCAAACTCACTCATATATATGAGAAATGTTGAAATTCGACTTCAAATTAGGAAGATAGACTTTGAAAATTTTCAATCAACACAAAGTGACAGTTGACCTCAATGGGCTTCAATGGAAGTTAATCGACGATATCTGACAAAGTTAGATGCAAACTCCCTCAAATATATGAGAAATGTTGAAATTCGACTTCAAATTAGGAAGATAGACTTTAAAAATTTTCAATCAACACAAAGTGACAGTTGACCTCAATGGGCTTCAATGGATGTTAATCGCCTATATCTGACAAAGTTAGATGCGATCTCACTCAAATATATGAGAAATGTTGAAATTCGACTTCAAATTAGGAAGATAGACTTTGAAAATTTTCAATCAACACAAAGTGACAGTCGACCTCAATGGGCTTCAATGGATGTTAATTGACGATATCTGACAAAGTTAGATGCAAACTCACTCAAATATATAAGAAAGGTTGAAATTCGACTTCAAATTAGGAAGATAGACTTTGAAAATTTTTAATCAACACAAAGTGACAATCGACCTCAATGGACTTCAATGGATGTTAATCGACGATATCTGACAAAGTTAGATGCGAACTCACTCAAATATATAAGAAATGTTGAAATTCGACTTCAAATTAGGAAGATAGACTTTGAAAATTTTCAATCAACACAAAGTGACAGTCGACCTCAATTGGCTTCAGTGGATGTTAATCGACGATATCTGAAAAAGTTAGATGCAAACTCTCTCAAATATATAAGAAATGTTGAAATTCGACTTCAAATTAGGAAGATAGACTTTGAAAATTTTTAATCAACACAAAGTGACAATCGACCTCAATGGACTTCAATGGATGTAAATCGACGATATCTGACAAAGTTAGATGCGAACTCACTCAAATATATAAGAAATGTTGAAATTCGACTTCAAATTAGGAAGATAGACTTTGAAAATTTTCAATCAACACAAAGTGACAGTCGACCTCAATGGGCTTCAATGGATGTTAATTGACGATATCTGACAAAGTTAGATGAGAAGTCACTCAAATATGTGAGAAATGTTGAAATTCGACTTAAAATTAGGAAGATAGACTTTGAAAATTTTTAATCAACACAAAGTGACAATCGACCTCAATGGACTTCAATGGATGTTAATCGACGATATCTGACAAAGTTAGATGCGAACTCACTCAAATATATAAGAAATGTTGAAATTCGACTTCAAATTAGGAAGATAGACTTCGAAAATTTTCAATCAACACAAAATGACAGTTGACCTCAATGGGCTTCAATGGATGTTAATCGCGTATATCTGACAAAGTTAGATGCAAACTCACTTAAATATATGAGAAATGTTGAAATTCGTCTTCAAATTAGGAAGATAGACTTTGAAAATTTTCAATCAACACAAAGTGACAGTCGACCTCAATGGGCTTCAGTGGATGTTAATCGACGATATCTGACAAAGTTAGATGAGAACTCACTCAAATATATGAGAAATGTTGAAATTCGACTTCAAATTAGGAAGATAGACTTTGAAAATTTTCAATCAACACAAAGTGACAGTCGACCTCAATTGGCTTCAGTGGATGTTAATCGACGATATCTGACAAAGTTAGATGCAAACACACTCAAATATATGAGAAATGTTGAAATTCGACTTCAAATTAGGAAGATAGACTTTGAAAGTTTTCAATCAACACAAAGTGACAGTTGACCTCAATGGGCTTCAATTGAAGTTAATCGACGATATCTGACAAAGTTAGATGCAAACTCTCTCAAATATATAAGAAATGTTGAAATTCCACTTCAAATTAGGAAGATAAACTTTGAAAATTTTCAATCAACACAAAGTGACAGTCGACCTCAATGGGCTTCAATGGATGTTAATTGACGATATCTGACAAAGTTAGATGAGAAGTCACTCAAATATGTGAGAAATGTTGAAAGTCGACTTAAAATTAGGAAGATAGACTTTGAAAATTTTTAATCAACACAAAGTGACAATCGACCTCAATGGACTTCAATGGATATTAATCGACGATATCTGACAAAGTTAGATGCGAACTCACTCAAATATATAAGAAATGTTGAAATTCGACTTCAAATTAGGAAGATAGACTTCGAAAATTTTCAATCAACACAAAGTGACAGTTGACCTCAATGGGCTTCAATGGATGTTAATCGCCTATATCTGACAAAGTTAGATGCAATCTCACTCAAATATATGAGAAATGTTGAAATTCGACTTCAAATTAGGAAGATAGACTTTGAAAATTATCAATCAACACAAAGTGACAGTTGACCTCAATGGGCTTCAATGGATGTTAATCGCGTATATCTGACAAAGTTAGATGCAAACTCACTCATATATATGAGAAATGTTGAAATTCGACTTCAAATTAGGAAGATAGACTTTGAAAATTTTCAATCAACACAAAGTGACAGTTGACCTCAATGGGCTTCAATGGAAGTTAATCGACGATATCTGACAAAGTTAGATGCAAACTCCCTCAAATATATGAGAAATGTTGAAATTCGACTTCAAATTAGGAAGATAGACTTTAAAAGTTTTCAATCAACACAAAGTGACAGTTGACCTCAATGGGCTTCAATGGATGTTAATCGCGTATATCTGACAAAGTTAGATGCAAACTCACTCAAATATATGAGAAATGTTGAAATTCGTCTTCAAATTAGGAAGATAGACTTTGAAAATTTTCAATCAACACAAAGTGACAGTCGACCTCAATGGGCTTCAATGGATGTTAATTGACGATATCTGACAAAGTTAGATGCAAACTCACTCAAATATATAAGAAAGGTTGAAATTCGACTTCAAATTAGGAAGATAGACTTTGAAAATATTTAATCAACACAAAGTGACAATCGACCTCAATGGACTTCAATGGATGTTAATCGACGATATCTGACAAAGTTAGATGCGAACTCACTCAAATATATAAGAAATGTTGAAATTCAACTTCAAATTAGGAAGATAAACTTTGAAAATTTTCAATCAACACAAAGTGACAGTCGACCTCAATTGGCTTCAATGGATGTTAATCGCGTATATCTGACAAAGTTAGATGCGAACTCTCTCAAATATATAAGAAATGTTGAAATTCCACTTCAAATTAGGAAGATAGACTTTGAAAATTTTTAATCAACACAAAGTGACAATCGACCTCAATGGACTTCAATGGATGTTAATCGCGTATATCTGACAAAGTTAGATGCAAACTCACTCAAATATATAAGAAAGGTTGAAATTCGTCTTCAAATTAGGAAGATAGACTTTAAAAATTTTCAATCAACACAAAGTGACAGTCGACCTCAATGGGCTTCAATGGATGTTAATCGCCTATATCTGACAAAGTTAGATGCAAACTCTCTCAAATATATAAGAAATGTTGAAATTCGACTTCAAATTAGGAAGATAGACTTTGAAAATTTTCAATCAACACAAAGTGACAGTTGACCTCAATTGGCTTCAATGGAAGTTAATCGACGATATCTGACAAAGTTAGATGCAAACTCACTCAAATATATGAGAAATGTTGAAATTCGACTTCAAATTAGGAAGATAGACTTTGAAAATTTTCAATCAACACAAAGTGACAGTCGACCTCAATGGGCTTCAATGGATGTTAATCGCCTATATCTGACAAAGTTAGATGCAAACTCACTCAAATATATGAGAAATGTTGAAATTCGTTTTCAAATTAGGAAGATAGACTTTGAAATTTTCAATAAACACAAAGTGACAGTTGACCTCAATTGGCTTCAATGGATGTTAATCGCGTATATCTGACAAAGTTAGATGCAAACTCACTCAAATATATGAGAAATGTTGAAATTCGACTTCAAATTAGGAAGATAGACTTTAAAAATTTTCAATCAACACAAAGTGACAGTTGACCTCAATGGGCTTCAATGGATGTTAATCGCGTACATCTGACAAAGTTAGATGCAAACACACTCAAATATATGAGAAATGGTGAAATTTGACTTCAAATTAGGAAGATAGACTTTAAAAATTTTCAATCAACACAAAGTGACAGTCGACCTCAATGGGCTTCAATGGATGTTAATCGCCTATATCTGACAAAGTTAGATGCAAAATCACTCAAATATATGAGAAATGTTGAAATTCGACTTCAAATTAGGAAGATAGACTTTAAAAAATTTCAATCAACACAAAGTGACAGTTGACCTCAATGGGCTTCAATGGATGTTAATCGCGTATATCTGACAAAGTTAGATGCAAACACACTCAAATATATGAGAAATGTTGAAATTTGACTTCAAATTAGGAAGATAGACTTTAAAAATTTTCAATCAACACAAAGTGACAGTCGACCTCAATGGGCTTCAATGGATGTTAATCGCCTATATCTGACAAAGTTAGATGCAAACTCTCTCAAATATATAAGAAATGTTGAGATTCGACTTCAAATTAGGAAGATAGACTTTGAAAATTTTCAATCAACACAAATTGACAATCGACCTCAATGGGCTTCAATGGATGTTAATCGACGATATCTGACAAAGTTAGATGCAAACTCTCTCAAATATGTAAGAAATGTTGAAATTCGACTTCAAATTAGGAAGATAGACTTTAAAAATTTTCAATCAACACAAATTGACAATCGACCTCAATGGGCTTCAATGGATGTTAATCGACGATATCTGACAAAGTTAGATGCAAACTCACTCAAATATATGAGAAATGTTGAAATTCGACTTCAAATTAGGAAGATAGACTTTGAAAATTTTCAATCAACACAAAGTGACAGTCGACCTCAATGGGCTTCAATGGATGTTAATTGACGATATCTGACAAAGTTAGATGCAAACTCACTCCAATATATAAGAAATGTTGAAATTCGACTTCAAATTAGGAAGATAGACTTTGAAAATTTTCAATCAACACAAAGTGACAGTCGACCTCAAAGGGCGTCAGTGGAAGTTAATCGACGATATCTGACAAAGTTAGATGCAAACTCACTCAAATATATGAGAAAAGTTGAAATTCGACTTCAAATTAGGAAGATAGACTTTGAAAATTTTCAATCAACACAAATTGACAATCGACCTCAATGTGCTTCAATGGATGTTAATCGCGTATATCTGACAAAGTTAGATGCAAACTCACACAAATATATGAGAAATGTTGACTATCGACTTCAAATTAGGAAGATAGACTTTGAAAATTTTCAATCAACACAAAGTGACAATCGACCTCAATGAGCTTCAATGGATGTTAATCGCCTATATCTGACAAAGTTAGATGCAAACACACTCAAATATATGAGAAATGTTGAAATTTGACTTCAAATTAGGAAGATAGACTTTGAAAATTTTCAATCAACACAAAGTGACAGTCGACCTCAATTGGCTTCAGTGGATGTTAATCGACGATATCTGACAAAGTTAGATGCAAACTCTCTCAAATATATAAGAAATGTTGAAATTCGACTTCAAATTAGGAAGATAGACTTTGAAAATTTTCAATCAACACAAAGTGACAGTTGACCTCAATTGGTTTCAATGGATGTTAATCGCGTATATCTGACAAAGTTAGATGCAAACTCACTCAAATATATGAGAAATGTTGAAATTCGACTTCAAATTAGGAAGATAGACTTTAAAAATTTTCAATCAACACAAAGTGACAGTTGACCTCAATGGGCTTCAATGGATGTTAATCGCGTATATCTGACAAAGTTAGATGCAAACACACTCAAATATATGAGAAATGTTGAAATTTGACTTCAAATTAGGAAGATAGACTTTAAAAATTTTCAATCAACACAAAGTGACAGTCGACCTCAATGGGCTTCAATGGATGTTAATCGCCTATATCTGACAAAGTTAGATGCAAAATCACTCAAATATATGAGAAATGTTGAAATTCGACTTCAAATTAGGAAGATAGACTTTAAAAAATTTCAATCAACACAAAGTGACAGTTGACCTCAATGGGCTTCAGTGGATGTTAATCGCGTATATCTGACAAAGTTAGATGCAAACACACTCAAATATATGAGAAATGTTGAAATTTGACTTCAAATTAGGAAGATAGACTTTAAAAATTTTCAATCAACACAAAGTGACAGTCGACCTCAATGGGCTTCAATGGATGTTAATCGCCTATATCTGACAAAGTTAGATGCAAACTCTCTCAAATATATAAGAAATGTTGAAATTCGACTTCAAATTAGGAAGATAGACTTTGAAAATTTTCAATCAACACAAATTGACAATCGACCTCAATGGGTTTCAATGGATGTTAATCGACGATATCTGACAAAGTTAGATGCAAACTCTCTCAAATATGTAAGAAATGTTGAAATTCGACTTCAAATTAGGAAGATAGACTTTAAAAATTTTCAATCAACACAAATTGACAATCGACCTCAATGGGCTTCAATGGATGTTAATCGACGATATCTGACAAAGTTAGATGCAAACTCACTCAAATATATGAGAAATGTTGAAATTCGACTTCAAATTAGGAAGATAGACTTTGAAAATTTTCAATCAACACAAAGTGAGAGTCGACCTCAAAGGGCGTCAGTGGAAGTTAATCGACGATATCTGACAAAGTTAGATGCAAACTCACTCAAATATATGAGAAAAGTTGAAATTCGACTTCAAATTAGGAAGATAGACTTTGAAAATTTTCAATCAACACAAATTGACAATCGACCTCAATGTGCTTCAATGGATGTTAATCGCGTATATCTGACAAAGTTAGATGCAAACTCACACAAATATATGAGAAATATTGACTATCGACTTCAAATTAGGAAGATGACTTTAAAAATTTTCAATCAACACAAAGTGACAGTTGACCTCAATAGGCTTCAATGGATGTCAATCGCGTATATCTGACAAAGTTAGATGCAAACACACTCAAATATATGAGAAATGTTGAAATTTTACTTCAAATTAGGAAGATAGACTTTAAAAATTTTCAATCAACACAAAGTGACAGTCGACCTCAATGGGCTTCAATGGATGTTAATCGCGTATATCTGACAAAGTTAGATGCAAACACACTCAAATATATGAGAAATGTTGAAATTTGACTTCAAATTAGGAAGATAGACTTTGAAAATTTTCAATCAACACAAAGTGACAGTCGACCTCAATTGGCTTCAGTGGATGTTAATCGACGATATCTGACAAAGTTAGATGCAAACTCTCTCAAATATATAAGAAATGTTGAAATTCGACTTCAAATTAGGAAGATAGACTTTGAAAATTTTCAATCAACACAAATTGACAATCGACCTCAATGGGCTTCAATGGATGTTAATCGCGTACATCTGACAAAGTTAGATGCAAACTCACTCAAATATATGAGAAATGTTGAAATTTGACTTCAAATTAAGACGAGACTTTAAAAATTTTCAATCAACACAAAGTGACAGTCGACCTCAATGGGCTTCAATGGATGTTAATCGACGATATCTGACAAAGTTAGATGCAAACTCACTCAAATATATGAGAAATGTTGAAATTCGACTTCAAATTAGGAAGATAGACTTTGAAAATTTTCAATCAACACAAATTGACAATCGACCTCAATTGGCTTCAGTGGATGTTAATCGACGATATCTGACAAAGTTAAATGCAAACTCTCTCAAATATATAAGAAATGTTGAAATTCGACTTCAAATTAGGAAGATAGACTTTGAAAATTTTCAATCAACACAAAGTGACAGTCGACCTCAATTGGCTTCAGTGGATGTTAATCGACGATATCTGACAAAGTTAGATGCAAACTCTCTCAAATATATAAGAAATGTTGAAATTCGACTTCAAACTAGGAAGATAGACTGAAAATTTTCAATCAACACAAAGTGACAGTCGACCTCAATTGGCTTCAGTGGATGTTAATCGACGATATCTGACAAAGTTAGATGCAAACTCTCCCAAATATATAAGAAATGTTGAAATTCGACTTCAAATTAGGAATATAGACTTCGAAAATTTTCAATCAACACAAAGTGACAGTTGACCTCAATGGGCTTCAATGGATGTTAATCGCCTATATCCGACAAAGTTAGATGCAAACTCACTCAAATATATGAGAAATGTTGAAATTCGACTTCAAATTAGGAAGATAGACTTTAAAAATTTTCAATCAACACAAAGTGACAGTTGACCTCAATGGGCTTCAATGGATGTTAATCGCGTTTATCTGACAAAGTTAGATGCAAACACACTCAAATATATGAGAAATGTTGTAATTTGACTTCAAATTAGGAAGATAGACTTTAAAAATTTTCAATCAACACAAAGTGACAATCGACCTCAATGGGCTTCAATGGATGTTAATCGCCTATATCTGACAAAGTTAGATGCAAACTCACTCAAATATATGAGGAATGTTGAAATTCGACTTCAAATTAGGAAGATAGACTTTAAAAATTTTCAATCAACACAAAGTGACAGTTGACCTCGATGGGCTTCAATGGATGTTAATCGCGTATATCTGACAAAGTTAGATGCAAACACACTCGAATATATGAGAAATGTTGAAATTTGACTTCAAATTAGGAAGATAGACTTTAAAAATTTTCAATCAACACAAAGTGACAGTCGACCTCAATGGGCTTCAATAGATGTTAATCGCCTATATCTGACAAAGTTAGATGCAAACTCTCTCAAATATATAAGAAATGTTGAAATTCGACTTCAAATTAGGAAGATAGACTTTGAAAATTTTCAATCAACACAAAGTGACAGTTGACCTCAATTGGCTTCAATGGAAGTTAATCGACGATATCTGACAAAGTTAGATGCAAACTCACTCAAATATATGAGAAATATTGAAATTCGACTTCAAATTAGGAAGATAGACTTTGAAAATTTTCAATCAACACAAAGTGACAGTCGACCTCAATGGGCTTCAATGGATGTTAATCGACGATATCTGACAAAGTTAGATGCAAACTCACTCAAATATATGAGAAATGTTGAAATTCGACTTCAAATTAGGAAGATAGACTTTGAAAATTTTCAATCAACACAAAGTGAGAGTCGACCTCAAAGGGCGTCAGTGGAAGTTAATCGACGATATCTGACAAAGTTAGATGCAAACTCACTCAAATATATGAGAAAAGTTGAAATTCGACTTCAAATTAGGAAGATAGACTTTGAAAATTTTCAATCAACACAAATTGACAATCGACCTCAATGTGCTTCAATGGATGTTAATCGCGTATATCTGACAAAGTTAGATGCAAACTCACACAAATATATGAGAAATATTGACTATCGACTTCAAATTAGGAAGATGACTTTAAAAATTTTCAATCAACACAAAGTGACAGTTGACCTCAATAGGCTTCAATGGATGTCAATCGCGTATATCTGACAAAGTTAGATGCAAACACACTCAAATATATGAGAAATGTTGAAATTTTACTTCAAATTAGGAAGATAGACTTTAAAAATTTTCAATCAACACAAAGTGACAGTCGACCTCAATGGGCTTCAATGGATGTTAATCGCGTATATCTGACAAAGTTAGATGCAAACACACTCAAATATATGAGAAATGTTGAAATTTGACTTCAAATTAGGAAGATAGACTTTGAAAATTTTCAATCAACACAAAGTGACAGTCGACCTCAATTGGCTTCAGTGGATGTTAATCGACGATATCTGACAAAGTTAGATGCAAACTCTCTCAAATATATAAGAAATGTTGAAATTCGACTTCAAATTAGGAAGATAGACTTTGAAAATTTTCAATCAACACAAATTGACAATCGACCTCAATGGGCTTCAATGGATGTTAATCGCGTACATCTGACAAAGTTAGATGCAAACTCACTCAAATATATGAGAAATGTTGAAATTTGACTTCAAATTAAGACGAGACTTTAAAAATTTTCAATCAACACAAAGTGACAGTCGACCTCAATGGGCTTCAATGGATGTTAATCGACGATATCTGACAAAGTTAGATGCAAACTCACTCAAATATATGAGAAATGTTGAAATTCGACTTCAAATTAGGAAGATAGACTTTGAAAATTTTCAATCAACACAAATTGACAATCGACCTCAATTGGCTTCAGTGGATGTTAATCGACGATATCTGACAAAGTTAAATGCAAACTCTCTCAAATATATAAGAAATGTTGAAATTCGACTTCAAATTAGGAAGATAGACTTTGAAAATTTTCAATCAACACAAAGTGACAGTCGACCTCAATTGGCTTCAGTGGATGTTAATCGACGATATCTGACAAAGTTAGATGCAAACTCTCTCAAATATATAAGAAATGTTGAAATTCGACTTCAAACTAGGAAGATAGACTGAAAATTTTCAATCAACACAAAGTGACAGTCGACCTCAATTGGCTTCAGTGGATGTTAATCGACGATATCTGACAAAGTTAGATGCAAACTCTCCCAAATATATAAGAAATGTTGAAATTCGACTTCAAATTAGGAATATAGACTTCGAAAATTTTCAATCAACACAAAGTGACAGTTGACCTCAATGGGCTTCAATGGATGTTAATCGCCTATATCCGACAAAGTTAGATGCAAACTCACTCAAATATATGAGAAATGTTGAAATTCGACTTCAAATTAGGAAGATAGACTTTAAAAATTTTCAATCAACACAAAGTGACAGTTGACCTCAATGGGCTTCAATGGATGTTAATCGCGTTTATCTGACAAAGTTAGATGCAAACACACTCAAATATATGAGAAATGTTGTAATTTGACTTCAAATTAGGAAGATAGACTTTAAAAATTTTCAATCAACACAAAGTGACAATCGACCTCAATGGGCTTCAATGGATGTTAATCGCCTATATCTGACAAAGTTAGATGCAAACTCACTCAAATATATGAGGAATGTTGAAATTCGACTTCAAATTAGGAAGATAGACTTTAAAAATTTTCAATCAACACAAAGTGACAGTTGACCTCAATGGGCTTCAATGGATGTTAATCGCGTATATCTGACAAAGTTAGATGCAAACACACTCGAATATATGAGAAATGTTGAAATTTGACTTCAAATTAGGAAGATAGACTTTAAAAATTTTCAATCAACACAAAGTGACAGTCGACCTCAATGGGCTTCAATAGATGTTAATCGCCTATATCTGACAAAGTTAGATGCAAACTCTCTCAAATATATAAGAAATGTTGAAATTCGACTTCAAATTAGGAAGATAGACTTTGAAAATTTTCAATCAACACAAAGTGACAGTTGACCTCAATTGGCTTCAATGGAAGTTAATCGACGATATCTGACAAAGTTAGATGCAAACTCACTCAAATATATGAGAAATATTGAAATTCGACTTCAAATTAGGAAGATAGACTTTGAAAATTTTCAATCAACACAAAGTGACAGTCGACCTCAATGGGCTTCAATGGATGTTAATCGCCTATATCTGACAAAGTTAGATGCAAACTCTCTCAAATATATAAATGTTGAAATTCGACTTCAAATTAGGAATATAGACTTCGAAAATTTTCAATCAACACAAAGTGACAGTTGACCTCAATGGGCTTCAATGGATGTTAATCGCCTATATCTGACAAAGTTAGAAGCAAACTCACTCAAATATATGAGAAATGTTGAAATTCGACTTCAAATTAGGAAGATAGACTTTAAAAATTTTCAATCAACACAAAGTGACAGTTGACCTCAATGGGCTTCAATGGATGTTAATCGCGTATATCTGACAAAGTTAGATGCAAACACACTCAAATATATGAGAAATGTTGAAATTTGACTTCAAATTAGGAAGATAGACTTTAAAAATTTTCAATCAACACAAAGTGACAGTCGACCTCAATGGGCTTCAATGGAAGTTAATCGCCTTTACCTGACAAAGTTAGATGCAAACTCTCTCAAATATATAAGAAATGTTGAAATTCGACTTCAAATTAGGAAGATAGACTTTGAAAATTTTCAATCAACACAAATTGACAATCGACCTCAATGGGCTTCAATTCAATGGATGTTAATCGACGATATCTGACAAATTTAGATGCAAACACACTCGAATATATGAGAAATGTTGAAATTCGACTTCAAATTAGGAAGATAGACTTTGAAAATTTTCAATCAACACAAAGTGACAGTCGACCTCAATGGGCTTCAATGGATGTTAATCGCCTATATCTGACAATGTTAGATGCAAACTCTCTCAAATATATAAGAAATGTTGAAATTCGACTTCAAATTAGGAATATAGACTTCGAAAATTTTCAATCAACAAAAAGTGACAGTTGACCTCAATGGGCTTCAATGGATGTTAATCGCCTATATCTGACAAAGTTAGAAGCAAACTCACTCAAATATATGAGAAATGTTGAAATTCGACTTCAAATTAGGAAGATAGACTTTAAACATTTTCAATCAACACAAAGTGACAGTTGACCTCAATGGGCTTCAATGGATGTTAATCGCGTTTATCTGACAAAGTTAGATGCAAACACACTCAAATATATGAGAAATGTTGTAATTTGACTTCAAATTAGGAAGATAGACTTTAAAAATTTTCAATCAACACAAAGTGACAATCGACCTCAATGGGCTTCAATGGATGTTAATCGCCTATATCTGACAAAGTTAGATGCAAACTCACTCAAATATATGAGGAATGTTGAAATTCGACTTCAAATTAGGAAGATAGACTTTAAAAATTTTCAATCAACACAAAGTGACAGTTGACCTCAATGGGCTTCAATGGATGTTAATCGCGTATATCTGACAAAGTTAGATGCAAACACACTCGAATATATGAGAAATGTTGAAATTTGACTTCAAATTAGGAAGATAGACTTTAAAAATTTTCAATCAACACAAAGTGACAGTCGACCTCAATGGGCTTCAATGGATGTTAATCGCCTATATCTGACAAAGATAGATGCAAACTCTCTCAAATATATAAGAAATGTTGAAATTCGACTTCAAATTAGGAAGATAGACTTTGAAAATTTTCAATCAACACAAAGTGACAGTTGACCTCAATTGGCTTCAATGGAAGTTAATCGACGATATCTGACAAAGTTAGATGCAAACTCACTCAAATATATGAGAAATATTGAAATTCGACTTCAAATTAGGAAGATAGACTTTGAAAATTTTCAATCAACACAAAGTGACAGTCGACCTCAATGGGCTTCAATGGATGTTAATCGCCTATATCTGACAATGTTAGATGCAAACTCTCTAAAATATATAAGAAATGTTGAAATTCGACTTCAAATTAGGAATATAGACTTCGAAAATTTTCAATCAACAAAAAGTGACAGTTGACCTCAATGGGCTTCAATGGATGTTAATCGCCTATATCTGACAAAGTTAGAAGCAAACTCACTCAAATATATGAGAAATGTTGAAATTCGACTTCAAATTAGGAAGATAGACTTTAAAAATTTTCAATCAACACAAAGTGACAGTTGACCTCAATTGGCTTCAATGGAAGTTAATCGACGATATCTGACAAAGTTAGATGCAAACTCACTCAAATATATGAGAAATATTGAAATTCGACTTCAAATTAGGAAGATAGACTTTGAAAATTTTCAATCAACACAAAGTGACAGTCGACCTCAATGGGCTTCAATGGATGTTAATCGCCTATATCTGACAATGTTAGATGCAAACTCTCTCAAATATATAAGAAATGTTGAAATTCGACTTCAAATTAGGAATATAGACTTCGAAAATTTTCAATCAACAAAAAGTGACAGTTGACCTCAATGGGCTTCAATGGATGTTAATCGCGTATATCTGACAAAGTTAGATGCAAACACACTCGAATATATGAGAAATGTTGAAATTTGACTTCAAATTAGGAAGATAGACTTTAAAAATTTTCAATCAACACAAAGTGACAGTCGACCTCAATGGGCTTCAATGGATGTTAATCGCCTATATCTGACAAAGTTAGATGCAAACTCTCTCAAATATATAAGAAATGTTGAAATTCGACTTCAAATTAGGAAGATAGACTTTGAAAATTTTCAATCAACACAAAGTGACAGTTGACCTCAATTGGCTTCAATGGAAGTTAATCGACGATATCTGACAAAGTTAGATGCAAACTCACTCAAATATATGAGAAATATTGAAATTCGACTTCAAATTAGGAAGATAGACTTTGAAAATTTTCAATCAACACAAAGTGACAGTCGACCTCAATGGGCTTCAATGGATGTTAATCGCCTATATCTGACAATGTTAGATGCAAACTCTCTCAAATATATAAGAAATGTTGAAATTCGACTTCAAATTAGGAATATAGACTTCGAAAATTTTCAATCAACAAAAAGTGACAGTTGACCTCAATGGGCTTCAATGGATGTTAATCGCCTATATCTGACAAAGTTAGAAGCAAACTCACTCAAATATATGAGAAATGTTGAAATTCGACTTCAAATTAGGAAGATAGACTTTAAAAATTTTCAATCAACACAAAGTGACAATCGACCTCAATGGGCTTCAATGGATGTTAATCGCCTATATCTGACAAAGTTAGATGCAAACTCACTCAAATATATGAGGAATGTTGAAATTCGACTTCAAATTAGGAAGATAGACTTTAAAAATTTTCAATCAACACAAAGTGACAGTTGACCTCAATGGGCTTCAATGGATGTTAATCGCGTATATCTGACAAAGTTAGATGCAAACACACTCGAATATATGAGAAATGTTGAAATTTGACTTCAAATTAGGAAGATAGACTTTAAAAATTTTCAATCAACACAAAGTGACAGTCGACCTCAATGGGCTTCAATGGATGTTAATCGCCTATATCTGACAAAGTTAGATGCAAACTCTCTCAAATATATAAGAAATGTTGAAATTCGACTTCAAATTAGGAAGATAGACTTTGAAAATTTTCAATCAACACAAAGTGACAGTTGACCTCAATTGGCTTCAATGGAAGTTAATCGACGATATCTGACAAAGTTAGATGCAAACTCACTCAAATATATGAGAAATATTGAAATTCGACTTCAAATTAGGAAGATAGACTTTGAAAATTTTCAATCAACACAGAGTGACAGTCGACCTCAATGGGCTTCAATGGATGTTAATCGCCTATATCTGACAATGTTAGATGCAAACTCTCTCAAATATATAAGAAATGTTGAAATTCGACTTCAAATTAGGAAGATAGACTTTGAAAATTTTCAATCAACACAAATTATCAATCGACCTCAATGGGCTTCAATGGATGTTAATCGCCTATATCTGACAAAGTTAGATGCAAACTCTCTCAAATATATAAGAAATGTTGAAATTCGACTTCAAATTAGGAAGATAGACTTTGAAAATTTTCAATCAACACAAAGTGACAGTTGACCTCAATTGGCTTCAATGGAAGTTAATCGACGATATCTGACAAAGTTAGATGCAAACTCACTCAAATATATGAGAAATGTTGAAATTCGACTTCAAATTAGGAAGATAGACTTTGAAAATTTTCAATCAACACAAAGTGACAGTCGACCTCAATGGGCTTCAATGGATGTTAATCGCCTATATCTGACAATGTTAGATGCAAACTCTCTCAAATATATAAGAAATGTTGAAATTCGACTTCAAATTAGGAATATAGACTTCGAAAATTTTCAATCAACACAAAGTGACAGTTGACCTCAATGGGCTTCAATGGATGTTAATCGCCTATATCTGACAAAGTTAGAAGCAAACTCACTCAAATATATGAGAAATGTTGAAATTCGACTTCAAATTAGGAAGATAGACTTTAAAAATTTTCAATCAACACAAAGTGACAGTTGACCTCAATGGGCTTCAATGGATGTTAATCGCGTATATCTGACAAAGTTAGATGCAAACACACTCAAATATATGAGAAATGTTGAAATTTGACTTCAAATTAGGAAGATAGACTTTAAAAATTTTCAATCAACACAAAGTGACAGTCGACCTCAATGGGCTTCAATGGATGTTAATCGCCTATACCTGACAAAGTTAGATGCAAACTCTCTCAAATATATAAGAAATGTTGAAATTCGACTTCAAATTAGGAAGATAGACTTTGAAAATTTTCAATCAACACAAATTGACAATCGACCTCAATGGGCTTCAATGGATGTTAATCGACGATATCTGACAAAGTTAGATGCAAACACACTCGAATATATGAGAAATGTTGAAATTCGACTTCAAATTAGGAAGATAGACTTTGAAAATTTTCAATCAACACAAAGTGACAGTCGACCTCAATGGGCTTCAATGGATGTTAATTGTCGATATCTGACAAAGTTAGATGCAAACTCACTCCAATATATAAGAAATGTTGAAATTCGACTTCAAATTAGGAAGATAGACTTTAAAAATTTTCAATCAACACAAAGTGACAGTCGACCTCAATGGGCTTCAATGGATGTTAATCGACGATATCTGACAAAGTTAGATGCAAACTCACTCAAATATATGAGAAATGTTGAAATTCGACTTCAAATTAGGAAGATAGACTTTGAAAATTTTCAATCAACACAAATTGACAATCGACCTCAATTGGCTTCAGTGGATGTTAATCGACGATATCTGACAAAGTTAGATGCAAACTCTCTCAAATATATAAGAAATGTTGAAATTCGACTTCAAATTAGGAAGATAGACTTTGAAAATTTTCGATCAACACAAAGTGACAGTCGACCTCAATTGGCTTCAGTGGATGTTAATCGACGATATCTGACAAAGTTAGATGCAAACTCTCTCAAATATATAAGAAATGTTGAAATTCGACTTCAAATTAGGAAGATAGACTTTGAAAATTTTCAATCAACACAAAGTGACAGTCGACCTCAATTGGCTTCAGTGGATGTTAATCGACGATATCTGACAAAGTTAGATGCAAACTCTCCCAAATATATAAGAAATGTTGAAATTCGACTTCAAATTAGGAATATAGACTTCGATAATTTTCAATCAACACAAAGTGACAGTTGACCTCAATGGGCTTCAATGGATGTTAATCGCCTATATCTGACAAAGTTAGATGCAAACTCACTCAAATATATGAGAAATGTTGGAATTCGACTTCAAATTAGGAAGATAGACTTTAAAAATTTTCAATCAACACAAAGTGACAGTTGACCTCAATGGGCTTCAATGGATGTTAATCGCGTTTATCTGACAAAGTTAGATGCAAACATACTCAAATATATGAGAAATGTTGAAATTTGACTTCAAATTAGGAAGATAGACTTTAAAAATTTTCAATCAACACAAAGTGACAATCGACCTCAATGGGCTTCAATGGATGTTAATCGCGTTTATCTGACAAAGTTAGATGCAAACTCACTCAAATATATGAGAAATGTTGAAATTCGACTTCAAATTAGGAAGATAGACTTTAAAAATTTTCAATCAATACAAAGTGACAGTTGACCTCAATGGGCTTCAATGGATGTTAATCGCGTATATCTGACAAAGTTAGATGCAAACACACTCAAATATATGAGAAATGTTGAAATTTGACTTCAAATTAGGAAGGTAGACTTTGAAAATTTTCAATCAACACAAAGTGACAATCGACCTCAATGGGCTTCAATGGATGTTAATCGCCTATATCTGACAAAATTAGATGCAAACTCACTCAAATATATGAGAAATGTTGAAATTCGACTTCAAATTAGGAAGGTAGATTTTGAAAATTTTCAATCAACACAAATTATCAATCGACCTCAATAGGCTTCAATGGATGTTAATCGACGATATCTGACAAAGTTAGATGCAAACTCACTCAAATATATGAGAAATGTTGAAATTCGACTTCAAATTAGGAAGATAGACTTTGAAAATTTTCAATCAACACAAAGTGACAGTCGACCTCAATGGGCTTCAATGGATGTTAATCGCCTATATCTGACAATGTTAGATGCAAACTCTCTCAAATATATAAGAAATGTTGAAATTCGACTTCAAATTAGGAAGATAGATTTTGAAAATTTTCAATCAACACAAATTATCAATCGACCTCAATGGGCTTCAATGGATGTTAATCGACGATATCTGACAAAGTTAGATGCAAACTCACTCAAATATATGAGAAATGTTGAAATTCGACTTCAAATTAGGAAGATAGACTTTAAAAATTTTCAATCAACACAAAGTGACAATCGACCTCAATGGGCTTCAATGGATGTTAATCGCCTACATCTGACAAAATTAGATGCAAACTCACTCAAATATATGAGAAATGTTGAAATTCGACTTCAAATTAGGAAGATAGACTTTAAAAATTTTCAATCAATACAAAGTGACAGTTGACCTCAATGGGCTTCAATGGATGTTAATCGCGTATATCTGACAAAGTTAGATGCAAACACACTCAAATATATGAGAAATGTTGAAATTTGACTTCAAATTAGGAAGGTAGACTTTGAAAATTTTCAATCAACACAAAGTGACAGTTGAACTCAATGGGCTTCAATGCATGTTAATCGACGATATCTGACAAAGTTAGATGCAAACACACTCAAATATATGAGAAATGTTGAAATTTGACTTCAAATTAGGCAGATAGACTTTGAAAATTTTCAATCAACACAAAGTGACAGTCGACCTCAATGGGCTTCAATGGATGTTAATCGCCTATATCTGACAATGTTAGATGCAAACTCTCTCAAATATATAAGAAATGTTGAAATTCGACTTCAAATTAGGAAGATAGATTTTGAAAATTTTCAATCAACACAAATTATCAATCGACCTCAATGGGCTTCAATGGATGTTAATCGACGATATCTGACAAAGTTAGATGCAAACTCACTCAAATATATGAGAAATGTTGAAATTCGACTTCAAATTAGGAAGATAGACTTTGAAAATTTTCAATCAACACAAAGTGACAGTTGACCTCAATGGGCTTCAATGGAAATTAATCGACGATATCTGACAAAGTTAGATGCAAACTCACTCAAATATATGAGAAATGTTGAAATTCGACTTCAAATTAGGAAGATAGACTTTTAAAATTTTCAATCAACACAAAGTGACAGTTGACCTCAATGGGCTTCAATGCATGTTAATCGACGATATCTGACAAAGTTAGATGCAAACTCACTGAAATATATAAGAAATGTTGAAATTCGACTTCAAATTAGGAAGATAGTCTTCGAAAATTTTCAATCAACACAAAGTGACAGTTGACCTCAATGGGCTTCAATGGATGTTAATCGCCTATATCTGACAAAGTTAGATGCAAACTCACTCAAATATATGAGAAATGTTGAAATTCGACTTCAAATTAGGAAGATAGACTTTGAAAATTTTCAATAAACACAAAGTGACAGTCGACCTCAATTGGCTTCAGTGGATGTTAATCGACGATGTCTAACAAAGTTAGATGCAAACTCCCTCAAATATATAAGAAATGTTGAAATTCGACTTCAAATTAGGAATATAGACTTTAAAAATTTTCAATCAACACAAAGTGACAGTTGACCTCAATGGGCTTCAATGGATGTTAATCGCCTATATCTGACAAAGTTAGATGCAAACTCACTCAAATATATGAGAAATGTTGAAATTCGACTTCAAATTAGGAAGATAGACTTTAAAAATTTTCAATCAACACAAAGTGACAGTTGACTTCAATGGGCTTCAATGGATGTTAATCGCGTATATTTGACAAAGTTAGATGCAAACACACTCAAATATATGAGAAATGTTGAAATTTGACTTCAAATTAGGAAGATAGACTTTAAAAATTTTCAATCAACACAAAATGACAGTCGACCTCAATGGGCTTCAATGGATGTTAATCGCCTATATCTGACAAAGTTAGAAGCAAACTCTCTCAAATATATAAGAAATGTTGAAATTCGACTTCAATTTAGGAAGATAGACTTTGAAAATTTTCAATCAACACAAATTGACAATCGACCTCAATGGGCTTCAATGGATGTTAATCGCGTATATCTGACAAAGATAGATGCAAACTTACTCAAATATATGAGAAATGTTGAAATTCGACTTCAAATTAGGAAGATAGACTTTGAAAATTTTCAATCAACACAAAGTGACAGTCGACCTCAATAGGCTTCAATGGATGTTAATCGACGATATCTGACAAAGTTAGATGCAAACTCACTCATATATATGAGAAATGTTGAAATTCGACTTCAAATTAGGAAGATAGACTTTGAAAATTTTCAATCAACACAAATTGACAATCGACCTCAATGGGCTTCAATGGATGTTAATCGACGATATCTGACAAAGTTAGATGCAAACTCACTCAAATATATGAGAAATGCTGAAATTCGACTTCAAACTAGGAAGATAGACTTTAAAAATTTTCAATCAACACAAAGTGACAGTCGACCTCAATTGGCTTCAGTGGATGTTAATCGACGATATCTGACAAAGTTAGATGCAAACTCTCAAATATATAAGAAATGTTGAAATTCGACTTCAAATTAGGAAGATAGACTTTGAAAATTTTCAATCAACACAAATTGACAATCGACTTCAATGGGCTTCAATGGATGTTAATCGACGATATCTGACAAAGTTAGATGCAAACTCACTCAAATATATGAGAAATGTTGAAATTCGACTTCAAATTAGGAAGATAGACTTTGAAAATTTTCAATCAACACAAAGTGACAGTTGACCTCAATGGGCTTCAATGGAAGTTAATCGACGATATCTGACAAAGTTAGATGCAAACTCTCTCAAATATATAAGAAATGTTGAAATTCGACTTCAAATTAGGAAGATAGACTTTGAAAATTTTCAATCAACACAAATTGACAATCGACCTCAATTGGCTTCAGTGGACGTTAATCGACGATATCTGACAAAGTTAGATGCAAACTCTCCCAAATATATAAGAAATGTTGAAATTCGACTCCAAATTAGGAAGATAGACAATTTTCAATCAACACAAAGTGACAGTTGACTTCAATGGATGTTAATCGCGTATATCTGACAAAGTTAGATGCGAACTCACTCAAATATATAAGAAATGTTGAAATTCGACTTCAAATTAGGAAGATAGACTTTGAAAATTTTTAATCAACACAACGTGACAGTCGACCTCAATTGGCTTCAGTGGATGTTAATCGACGATGTCTAACAAAGTTAGATGCAACCTCCCTCAAATATATAAGAAATGTTGAAATTCGACTTCAAATTAGGAAGATAGACTTTGAAAATTTTCAATCAACACAAATTGACAATCGACCTCAATTGGCTTCAGTGGATGTTAATCGACGATATCTGACAAAGTTAGATGCAAACTCACTCAAATATATGAGGAATGTTGAAATTCGACTTCAAATTAGGAAGATAGACTTTGAAAATTTTCAATCAACACAAAGTGACAGTTGACCTCAATGGGCTTCAATGGAAGTTAATCGACGATATCTGACAAAGTTAGATGCAAACTCACTCAAATATATAAGAAATGTTGAAATTCGACTTCAAATTAGGAAGATAGACTTTGAAAATTTTCAATCAACACAAATTGACAATCGACCTCAATTGGCTTCAGTGGATGTTAATCGACGATATCTGACAAAGTTAGATGCAAACTCACTCAAATATATGAGAAATGTTGAAATTCGACTTCAAATTAGGAAGATAGACTTTGAAAATTTTCAATCAACACAAAGTGACAGTTGACCTCAATGGGCTTCAATGGAAGTTAATCGACGATATCTGACAAAGTTAGATGCAAACTCACTCAAATATATGAGAAATGTTGAAATTCGACTTCAAATTAGGAAGATAGACTTTGAAAATTTTCAATCAACACAAAGTGACAGTCGACCTCAATTGGCTTCAGTGGACGTTAATCGACGATATCTGACAAAGTTAGATGCAAACTCTCCCAAATATATAAGAAATGTTGAAATTCGACTCCAAATTAGGAAGATAGACAATTTTCAATCAACACAAAGTGACAGTTGACTTCAATGGATGTTAATCGCGTATATCTGACAAAGTTAGATGCGAACTCACTCAAATATATAAGAAATGTTGAAATTCGACTTCAAATTAGGAAGATAGACTTTGAAAATTTTTAATCAACACAACGTGACAGTCGACCTCAATTGGCTTCAGTGGATGTTAATCGACGATGTCTAACAAAGTTAGATGCAACCTCCCTCAAATATATAAGAAATGTTGAAATTCGACTTCAAATTAGGAAGATAGACTTTGAAAATTTTCAATCAACACAAATTGACAATCGACCTCAATTGGCTTCAGTGGATGTTAATCGACGATATCTGACAAAGTTAGATGCAAACTCACTCAAATATATGAGGAATGTTGAAATTCGACTTCAAATTAGGAAGATAGACTTTGAAAATTTTCAATCAACACAAAGTGACAGTCGACCTCAATGGGCTTCAATGGATGTTAGTCGCCTATATCTGACAAAGTTAGATGCGAACTCACTCAAATATATAAGAAATGTTGAAATTCGTCTTCAAATTAGGAAGATAGACTTTGAAAATTTTCAATCAACACAAATTGACAATCGACCTCAATGTGCTTCAATGGATGTTAATCGACGATATCTGACAAAGTTAGATGCAAACTCACTCAAATATATGAGAAATGTTGAAATTCGACTTCAAATTAGGAAGATAGACTTTGAAAATTTTCAATCAACACAAAGTGACAGTCGACCTCAATGGGCTTCAATGGATGTTAATCGCGTATATCTGACAAAGTTAGATGCAAACTCACTCGAATATATAAGAAATGTTGGAATTCGACTTCAAATTAGGAAGATAGACTTTGAAAATTTTCAATCAACACAAATTGACAATCGACTTCAATGGGCTTCAATGGATGTTAATCGACGATATCTGACAAAGTTAGATGCAAACTCACTCAAATATATGAGAAATGTTGAAATTCGACTTCAAATTAGGAAGATAGACTTTGAAAATTTTCAATCAACACAAAGTGACAGTTGACCTCAATGGGCTTCAATGGAAGTTAATCGACGATATCTGACAAAGTTAGATGCAAACTCTCTCAAATATATAAGAAATGTTGAAATTCGACTTCAAATTAGGAAGATAGACTTTGAAAATTTTCAATCAACACAAATTGACAATCGACCTCAATGGGCTTCAATGGATGTTAATCGACGATATCTGACAAAGTTAGATGCAAACTCACTCAAATATATGAGAAATGTTGAAATTCGACTTCAAATTAGGAAGATAGACTTTGAAAATTTTCAATCAACACAAAGTGACAGTCGACCTCAATTGGCTTCAGTGGACGTTAATCGACGATATCTGACAAAGTTAGATGCAAACTCTCCCAAATATATAAGAAATGTTGAAATTCGACTCCAAATTAGGAAGATAGACAATTTTCAATCAACACAAAGTGACAGTTGACTTCAATGGATGTTAATCGCGTATATCTGACAAAGTTAGATGCGAACTCACTCAAATATATAAGAAATGTTGAAATTCGACTTCAAATTAGGAAGATAGACTTTGAAAATTTTTAATCAACACAACGTGACAGTCGACCTCAATTGGCTTCAGTGGATGTTAATCGACGATGTCTAACAAAGTTAGATGCAACCTCCCTCAAATATATAAGAAATGTTGAAATTCGACTTCAAATTAGGAAGATAGACTTTGAAAATTTTCAATCAACACAAATTGACAATCGACCTCAATTGGCTTCAGTGGATGTTAATCGACGATATCTGACAAAGTTAGATGCAAACTCACTCAAATATATGAGGAATGTTGAAATTCGACTTCAAATTAGGAAGATAGACTTTGAAAATTTTCAATCAACACAAAGTGACAGTCGACCTCAATGGGCTTCAATGGATGTTAGTCGCCTATATCTGACAAAGTTAGATGCGAACTCACTCAAATATATAAGAAATGTTGAAATTCGTCTTCAAATTAGGAAGATAGACTTTGAAAATTTTCAATCAACACAAATTGACAATCGACCTCAATGTGCTTCAATGGATGTTAATCGACGATATCTGACAAAGTTAGATGCAAACTCACTCAAATATATGAGAAATGTTGAAATTCGACTTCAAATTAGGAAGATAGACTTTGAAAATTTTCAATCAACACAAAGTGACAGTCGACCTCAATGGGCTTCAATGGATGTTAATCGCGTATATCTGACAAAGTTAGATGCAAACTCACTCGAATATATGACAAATGTTGGAATTCGACTTCAAATTAGGAAGATAGACTTTGAAAATTTTCAATCAACACAAAGTGACAGTCGACCTCAATGTGCTTCAATGGATGTTAATCGACGATATCTGACAAAGTTAGATGCAAACTCACTCAAATATATGAGAAATGTTGAAATTCGACTTCAAATTAGGAAGATAGACTTTGAAAATTTTTAATCAACACAAAGTGACAGTTGACCTCAATGGGCTTCAATGGATGTTAATCGCCTATATCTGACAAAGTTAGATGCAAACTCACTCAAATATATGAGAAATGTTGAAATTCGACTTCAAATTAGGAAGATAGACTTTGAAAATTTTGAATCAACACAAAGTGACAGTCGACCTCAATGGGCTTTAGTGGATGTTAATCGACGATATCTGACAAAGTTAGATGCAAACTCTCTCAAATATATAAGAAATGTTAAAATTCGACTTCAATTTAGGAAGATAGACTTTGAAAATTTTCAATCAACATAAACTGACAATCGACCTCAATGGGCTTCAATGGATGTAAATCGACGATATCTGACAAAGTTAGATGCAAACTCACTCAAATATATAAGAAAGGTTGAAATTCGACTTCAAATTAGGAAGATAGACTTTGAAAATTTTCAATCAACACAAAGTGACAGTCGACCTCAATGGGCTTCAATGGACCTTAATCGCCTATATGTGACAAAGTTAGATGCAAACTCACCCAAATATATGAGAAATGTTGAAATTCGTCTTCAAATTAGGAAGATAGACTTTGAAAATTTTCAATCAACACAAAGTGACAGTCGACCTCAATGGGCTTCAATGGATGTTAATCGACGATATCTGACAAACTTAGATGCAAACTCACTCAAATATATGAGAAATGTTGAAATTCGACTTCAAATTAGGAAGATAGACTTTGAAAATTTTCAATCAACACAAATTGACAATCGACCTCAATGTGCTTCAATGGATGTTAATCGACGATATCTGACAAAGTTAGATGCAAACTCACTCAAATATATGAGAAATGTTGAAATTCGTCTTCAAATTAGGAAGATAGACTTTGAAAATTTTCAATCAACACAAATTGACAATCGACCTCAATGTGCTTCAATGGATGTTAATCGACTATATCTGACAAAGTTAGATGCAAACTCACTCAAATATATGAGAAATGTTGAAATTCGACTTCAAATTAGGAAGATAGACCTTGAAAATTTTCAATCAACACAAAGTGACAGTCGACCTCAATGGGCTTCAATGGATGTTAATCGCGTATATCTGACAAAGTTAGATGCAAACTCACTCGAATATATGAGAAATGTTGAAATTCGACTTCAAATTAGGAAGATAGACTTTGAAAATTTTCAATCAACACAAAGTGACAGTTGACCTCAATGGGCTTCAATGGATGTTAATCGCCTATATCTGACAAAGTTAGATGCAAACTCACTCAAATATATGAGAAATGTTGAAATTCGTCTTCAAATTAGGAAGATAGACTTTGAAAATTTTCAATCAACACAAATTGACAATCGACCTCAATGTGCTTCAATGGATGTTAATCGACGATATCTGACAAAGTTAGATGCAAACTCACTCAAATATATGAGAAATGTTGAAATTCGACTTCAAATTAGGAAGATAGACTTTGAAAATTTTCAATCAACACAAAGTGACAGTCGACCTCAATGGGCTTCAATGGATGTTAATCGCGTATATCTGACAAAGTTAGATGCAAACTCACTCGAATATATGAGAAATGTTGAAATTCGACTTCAAATTAGGAAGATAGACTTTGAAAATTGTCAATCAACACAAAGTGACAGTCGACCTCAATGGGCTTCAATGGATGTTAATTGACGATATCTGACAAAGTTAGATGCAAACTCACTCAAATATATAAGAAAGGTTGAAATTCGACTTCAAATTAGGAAGATAGACTTTGAAAATTTTTAATCAACACAATGTGACAGTTGACCTCAATGGGCTTCAATGGATGTTTATCGACGATATCTGACAAAGTTAGATGCAAACTCACTCAAATATATGAGAAATGTTGAAATTCGTCTTCAAATTAGGATGATAGACTTTGAAAATTTTCAATCAACACAAAGTGACAGTCGACCTAAATGGGCTTTAGTGGATGTTAATCGACGATATCTGACAAAGTTAGATGCAAACTCACTCAAATATATAAGAAAGGTTGAAATTCGACTTCAAATTAGGAAGATATACTTTGTAAATTTTCAATCAACACAAAGTGACAGTCGACCTCAATGGGCTTCAATGGATCTTAATCGCCTATATCTGACAAAGTTAGATGCAAACTCACCCAAATATATGAGAAATGTTTAAATTCGTCTTCAAATTAGGAAGATAGACTTTGAAAATTTTCAATCAACACAAAGTGACAGTCGACCTCAATGGGCTTCAATGCATGTTAATCGACGATATCTGACAAAGTTAGATGCAAACTCACTGAAATATATAAGAAATGTTGAAATTCGACTTCAAATTAGGAAGATAGTCTTCGAAAATTTTCAATCAACACAAAGTGACAGTTGACCTCAATGGGCTTCAATGGATGTTAATCGCCTATATCTGACAAAGTTAGATGCAAACTCACTCAAATATATGAGAAATGTTGAAATTCGACTTCAAATTAGGAAGATAGACTTTGAAAATTTTCAATAAACACAAAGTGACAGTCGACCTCAATTGGCTTCAGTGGATGTTAATCGACGATGTCTAACAAAGTTAGATGCAAACTCCCTCAAATATATAAGAAATGTTGAAATTCGACTTCAAATTAGGAATATAGACTTTAAAAATTTTCAATCAACACAAAGTGACAGTTGACCTCAATGGGCTTCAATGGATGTTAATCGCCTATATCTGACAAAGTTAGATGCAAACTCACTCAAATATATGAGAAATGTTGAAATTCGACTTCAAATTAGGAAGATAGACTTTAAAAATTTTCAATCAACACAAAGTGACAGTTGACTTCAATGGGCTTCAATGGATGTTAATCGCGTATATTTGACAAAGTTAGATGCAAACACACTCAAATATATGAGAAATGTTGAAATTTGACTTCAAATTAGGAAGATAGACTTTAAAAATTTTCAATCAACACAAAATGACAGTCGACCTCAATGGGCTTCAATGGATGTTAATCGCCTATATCTGACAAAGTTAGAAGCAAACTCTCTCAAATATATAAGAAATGTTGAAATTCGACTTCAATTTAGGAAGATAGACTTTGAAAATTTTCAATCAACACAAATTGACAATCGACCTCAATGGGCTTCAATGGATGTTAATCGCGTATATCTGACAAAGATAGATGCAAACTTACTCAAATATATGAGAAATGTTGAAATTCGACTTCAAATTAGGAAGATAGACTTTGAAAATTTTCAATCAACACAAAGTGACAGTCGACCTCAATAGGCTTCAATGGATGTTAATCGACGATATCTGACAAAGTTAGATGCAAACTCACTCATATATATGAGAAATGTTGAAATTCGACTTCAAATTAGGAAGATAGACTTTGAAAATTTTCAATCAACACAAATTGACAATCGACCTCAATGGGCTTCAATGGATGTTAATCGACGATATCTGACAAAGTTAGATGCAAACTCACTCAAATATATGAGAAATGTTGAAATTCGACTTCAAATTAGGAATATAGACTTTAAAAATTTTCAATCAACACAAAGTGACAGTTGACCTCAATGGGCTTCAATGGATGTTAATCGCCTATATCTGACAAAGTTAGATGCAAACTCACTCAAATATATGAGAAATGTTGAAATTCGACTTCAAATTAGGAAGATAGACTTTAAAAATTTTCAATCAACACAAAGTGACAGTTGACTTCAATGGGCTTCAATGGATGTTAATCGCGTATATTTGACAAAGTTAGATGCAAACACACTCAAATATATGAGAAATGTTGAAATTTGACTTCAAATTAGGAAGATAGACTTTAAAAATTTTCAATCAACACAAAATGACAGTCGACCTCAATGGGCTTCAATGGATGTTAATCGCCTATATCTGACAAAGTTAGAAGCAAACTCTCTCAAATATATAAGAAATGTTGAAATTCGACTTCAATTTAGGAAGATAGACTTTGAAAATTTTCAATCAACACAAATTGACAATCGACCTCAATGGGCTTCAATGGATGTTAATCGCGTATATCTGACAAAGATAGATGCAAACTTACTCAAATATATGAGAAATGTTGAAATTCGACTTCAAATTAGGAAGATAGACTTTGAAAATTTTCAATCAACACAAAGTGACAGTCGACCTCAATAGGCTTCAATGGATGTTAATCGACGATATCTGACAAAGTTAGATGCAAACTCACTCATATATATGAGAAATGTTGAAATTCGACTTCAAACTAGGAAGATAGACTTTAAAAATTTTCAATCAACACAAAGTGACAGTCGACCTCAATTGGCTTCAGTGGATGTTAATCGACGATATCTGACAAAGTTAGATGCAAACTCTCAAATATATAAGAAATGTTGAAATTCGACTTCAAATTAGGAAGATAGACTTTGAAAATTTTCAATCAACACAAATTGACAATCGACTTCAATGGGCTTCAATGGATGTTAATCGACGATATCTGACAAAGTTAGATGCAAACTCACTCAAATATATGAGAAATGTTGAAATTCGACTTCAAATTAGGAAGATAGACTTTGAAAATTTTCAATCAACACAAAGTGACAGTTGACCTCAATGGGCTTCAATGGAAGTTAATCGACGATATCTGACAAAGTTAGATGCAAACTCTCTCAAATATATAAGAAATGTTGAAATTCGACTTCAAATTAGGAAGATAGACTTTGAAAATTTTCAATCAACACAAATTGACAATCGACCTCAATGGGCTTCAATGGATGTTAATCGACGATATCTGACAAAGTTAGATGCAAACTCACTCAAATATATGAGAAATGTTGAAATTCGACTTCAAATTAGGAAGATAGACTTTGAAAATTTTCAATCAACACAAAGTGACAGTCGACCTCAATTGGCTTCAGTGGACGTTAATCGACGATATCTGACAAAGTTAGATGCAAACTCTCCCAAATATATAAGAAATGTTGAAATTCGACTCCAAATTAGGAAGATAGACAATTTTCAATCAACACAAAGTGACAGTTGACTTCAATGGATGTTAATCGCGTATATCTGACAAAGTTAGATGCAAACTCACTCAAATATATAAGAAATGTTGAAATTCGACTTCAAATTAGGAAGATAGACTTTGAAAATTTTTAATCAACACAACGTGACAGTCGACCTCAATTGGCTTCAGTGGATGTTAATCGACGATGTCTAACAAAGTTAGATGCAACCTCCCTCAAATATATGAGAAATGTTGAAATTCGACTTCAAATTAGGAAGATAGACTTTGAAAATTTTCAATCAACACAAATTGACAATCGACCTCAATGGGCTTCAATGGATGTTAATCGACGATATCTGACAAAGTTAGATGCAAACTCACTCAAATATATGAGGAATGTTGAAATTCGACTTCAAATTAGGAAGATAGACTTTGAAAATTTTCAATCAACACAAAGTGACAGTCGACCTCAATGGGCTTCAATGGATGTTAGTCGCCTATATCTGACAAAGTTAGATGCGAACTCACTCAAATATATAAGAAATGTTGAAATTCGACTTCAAATTAGGAAGATAGACTTCGAAAATTTTCAATCAACACAAAGTGACAGTTGACCTCAATGGGCTTCAATGGATGTCAATCGCCTATATCTGACAAAGTTAGATGCAAACTCACTCAAATATATGAGAAATGTTGAAATTCGACTTCAAATTAGGAAGATAGACTTTAAAAATTTTCAATCAACACAAAGTGACAGTTGACCTCAATGGGCTTCAATGGATGTTAATCGCGTATATCTGACAAAGTTAGATACAAACACACTCAAATATATGAGAAATGTTGAAATTTGACTTCAAATTAGGAAGATAGACTTCAAAAATTTTCAATCAACACAAAGTGACAGTCGACCTCAATGGGCTTCAATGGATGTTAATCGCCTATATCTGACAAAGTTAGATGCAAACACACTCAAATATATGAGAAATGTTGAAATTTGACTCCAAATTAGGAAGATGGACTCTAAAAATTTTCAATCAACACAAAGTGACAGTCGACCTCAATTGGCTTCAATGGATGTTAATCGCGTATATCTGACAAAGTTAGATGCAAACTCACTCGAATATATGAGAAATGTTGAAATTCGACTTCAAATTAGGAAGATAGACTTTGAAAATTCTCAATCAACACAAAGTGACAGTCGACCTCAATGGGCTTCAATGGATGTTAATCGCCTATATCTGACAAAGTTAGATGCGAACTCACTCAAATATATAAGAAATGTTGAAATTCGACTTCAAATTAGGAAGATAGACTTCGAAAATTTTCAATCAACACAAAGTGACAGTTGACCTCAATGGGCTTCAATGGATGTCAATCGCCTATATCTGACAAAGTTAGATGCAAACTCACTCAAATATATGAGAAATGTTGAAATTCGACTTCAAATTAGGAAGATAGACTTTAAAAATTTTCAATCAACACAAAGTGACAGTTGACCTCAATGGGCTTCAATGGATGTTAATCGCGTATATCTGACAAAGTTAGATGCAAACTCACTCGAATATATGAGAAATGTTGAAATTCGACTTCAAATTAGGAAGATAGACTTTGAAAATTCTCAATCAACACAAAGTGACAGTCGACCTCAATGGGCTTCAATGGATGTTAATTGTCGATATCTGACAAAGTTAGATGCAAACTCACTCAAATATATGAGAAATGTTGAAATTCGACTTCAAATTAGGAAGATAGACTTTGAAAATTCTCAATCAACACAAAGTGACAGTCGACCTCAATGGGCTTCAATGGATGTTAATCGCCTATATCTGACAAAGTTAGATGCGAACTCACTCAAATATATAAGAAATGTTGAAATTCGACTTCAAATTAGGAAGATAGACTTCGAAAATTTTCAATCAACACAAAGTGACAGTTGACCTCAATGGGCTTCAATGGATGTCAATCGCCTATATCTGACAAAGTTAGATGCAAACTCACTCAAATATATGAGAAATGTTGAAATTCGACTTCAAATTAGGAAGATAGACTTTAAAAATTTTCAATCAACACAAAGTGACAGTTGACCTCAATGGGCTTCAATGGATGTTAATCGCGTATATCTGACAAAGTTAGATGCAAACTCACTCGAATATATGAGAAATGTTGAAATTCGACTTCAAATTAGGAAGATAGACTTTGAAAATTCTCAATCAACACAAAGTGACAGTCGACCTCAATGGGCTTCAATGGATGTTAATTGTCGATATCTGACAAAGTTAGATGCAAACTCACTCCAATATATAAGAAATGTTGAAATTCGACTTCAAATTAGGAAGATAGACTTTAAAAATTTTCAATCAACACAAAGTGACAGTCGACCTCAATGGGCTTCAAAGGATGTTAATCGCGTATATCTGACAAAGTTAGATGCGAACTCACTCAAATATATAAGAAATGTTGAAATTCGACTTCAAATTAGGAAGATAGACTTTGAAAATTTTCAATCAACACAAATTGACAATCGACCTCAATGTGCTTCAATGGATGTTAATCGACGATATCTGACAAAGTTAGATGCAAACTCACTCAAATATATGAGAAATGTTGAAATTCGACTTCAAATTAGGAAGATAGACTTTGAAAATTTTCAATCAACACAAATTGACAATCGACCTCAATGTGCTTCAATGGATGTTAATCGACGATATCTGACAAAGTTAGATGCAAACTCACTCAAATATATGAGAAATGTTGAAATTCGACTTCAAATTAGGAAGATAGACTTTGAAAATTTTCAATCAACACAAATTGACAATCGACCTCAATGTGCTTCAATGGATGTTAATCGCCTATATCTGACAAAGTGAGATGCAAACACACTCAAATATATGAGAAATGTTGAAATTTGACTTCAAATTAGGAAGATAGACTTTAAAAATTTTCAATCAACACAAAGTGACAGTCGACCTCAATGTGCTTCAATGAATGTTAATCGACGATATCTGACAAAGTTAGATGCAAACTCACTCAAATATATGAGAAATGTTGAAATTCGACTTCAAATTAGGAAGATAGACTTTGAAAATTTTCAATCAACACGAAGTGACAGTCGACCTCAATTGGCTTCAGTGGACGTTAATCGACGATATCTGACAAAGTTAGATGCAAACTCTCCCAAATATATAAGAAATGTTGAAATTCGACTCCAAATTAGGAAGATAGACTTTGAAAATTTTTAATCAACACAAAGTGACAGTCGACCTCAATTGGCTTCAGTGGATGTTAATCGACGATATCTGACAAAGTTAGATGCAAACTCACTCAAATATATAAGAAATGTTGGAATTCGACTCCAAATTAGGAAGATAGACTTTGAAAATTTTCAATCAACACAAAGTGACAGTTGACCTCAATGGGCTTCAATGGATGTTAATCGCGTATATCTGACAAAGTTAGATGCAAACTCACTCGAATATATGAGAAATGTTGAAATTCGACTTCAAATTAGGAAGATAGACTTTGAAAATTCTCAATCAACACAAAGTGACAGTCGACCTCAATGGGCTTCAATGGATGTTAATTGTCGATATCTGACAAAGTTAGATGCAAACTCACTCCAATATATAAGAAATGTTGAAATTCGACTTCAAATTAGGAAGATAGACTTTGAAAATTTTCAATCAACACAAATTGACAATCGACCTCAATGTGCTTCAATGGATGTTAATCGACGATATCTGACAAAGTTAGATGCAAACTCACTCAAATATATGAGAAATGTTGAAATTCGACTTCAAATTAGGAAGATAGACTTTGAAAATTTTCAATCAACACAAATTGACAATCGACCTCAATGTGCTTCAATGGATGTTAATCGACGATATCTGACAAAGTTAGATGCAAACTCACTCAAATATATGAGAAATGTTGAAATTCGACTTCAAATTAGGAAGATAGACTTTGAAAATTTTCAATCAACACAAATTGACAATCGACCTCAATGTGCTTCAATGGATGTTAATCGCCTATATCTGACAAAGTGAGATGCAAACACACTCAAATATATGAGAAATGTTGAAATTCGACTTCAAATTAGGAAGATAGACTTTGAAAATTTTCAATCAACACAAAGTGACAGTCGACCTCAATTGGCTTCAGTGGACGTTAATCGACGATATCTGACAAAGTTAGATGCAAACTCTCCCAAATATATAAGAAATGTTGAAATTCGACTCCAAATTAGGAAGATAGACTTTGAAAATTTTTAATCAACACAAAGTGACAGTCGACCTCAATTGGCTTCAGTGGATGTTAATCGACGATATCTGACAAAGTTAGATGCAAACTCACTCAAATATATAAGAAATGTTGAAATTCGACTTCAAATTAGGAAGATAGACTTTGAAAATTTTCAATCAACACAAATTGACAATCGACCTCAATGTGCTTCAATGGATGTTAATCGACGATATCTGACAAAGTTAGATGCAAACTAACTCAAATATATGAGGAATGTTGAAATTCGACTTCAAATTAGGAAGATAGACTTTGAAAATTTTCAATCAACACAAAGTGACAGTCGACCTCAATGGGCTTCAATGGATGTTAATCGCCTATATCTGACAAAGTTAGATGCGAACTCACTCAAATATATAAGAAATGTTGAAATTCGACTTCAAATTAGGAAGATAGACTTCGAAAATTTTCAATCAACACAAAGTGACAGTTGACCTCAATGGGCTTCAATGGATGTCAATCGCCTATATCTGACAAAGTTAGATGCAAACTCACTCAAATATATGAGAAATGTTGAAATTCGACTTCAAATTAGGAAGATAGACTTTAAAAATTTTCAATCAACACAAAGTGACAGTTGACCTCAATGGGCTTCAATGGATGTTAATCGCGTATATCTGACAAAGTTAGATACAAACACACTCAAATATATGAGAAATGTTGAAATTTGACTTAAAATTAGGAAGATAGACTTCAAAAATTTTCAATCAACACAAAGTGACAGTCGACCTCAATGGGCTTCAATGGATGTTAATCGCCTATATCTGACAAAGTTAGATGCAAACACACTCAAATATATGAGAAATGTTGAAATTTGACTCCAAATTAGGAAGATGGACTCTAAAAATTTTCAATCAACACAAAGTGACAGTCGACCTCAATTGGCTTCAATGGATGTTAATCGCGTATATCTGACAAAGTTAGATGCAAACTCACTCGAATATATGAGAAATGTTGAAATTCGACTTCAAATTAGGAAGATAGACTTTGAAAATTCTCAATCAACACAAATTGACAATCGACCTCAATTGGCTTCAGTGGATGTTAATCGACGATATCTGACAAAGTTAGATGCAAACTCACTCAAATATATGAGGAATGTTGAAATTCGACTTCAAATTAGGAAGATAGACTTTGAAAATTTTCAATCAACACAAAGTGACAGTCGACCTCAATGGGCTTCAATGGATGTTAATCGCCTATATCTGACAAAGTTAGATGCGAACTCACTCAAATATATAAGAAATGTTGAAATTCGAATTCAAATTAGGAAGATAGACTTTGGAAATTTTTAATCAACACAAAGTGACAGTCGACCTCAATGGGCTTCATTGGATGTTAATTGAAGATATCTGACAAAGTTAGATGCAAACTCACTCCAATATATAAGAAATGTTCGAATTCTACTTCAAATTGGGAAGATAGACTTTGGAAATTTTCAATAAACACAAAGTGACAGTCGACCTCAATTGGCTTCAGTGGATGTTAATCGACGATGTCTAACAAAGTTAGATGCAACCTCCCTCAAATATATAAGAAATGTTGAAATTCGACTTCAAATTAGGAAGATAGACTTCGAAAATTTTCAATCAACACAAAGTGACAGTTGACCTCAATGGGCTTCAATGGATGTCAATCGCCTATATCTGACAAAGTTAGATGCAAACTCACTCAAATATATGAGAAATGTTGAAATTCGACTTCAAATTAGGAAGATAGACTTTAAAAATTTTCAATCAACACAAAGTGACAGTTGACCTCAATGGGCTTCAATGGATGTTAATCGCCTATATCTGACAAAGTTAGATGCGAACTCACTCAAATATATAAGAAATGTTGGAATTCGACTTCAAATTAGGAAGATAGACTTTGAAAATTTTTAATCAACACAAAGTGACAGTCGACCTCAATGGGCTTCATTGGATGTTAATTGAAGATATCTGACAAAGTTAGATGCAAACTCACTCCAATATATAAGAAATGTTCGAATTCTACTTCAAATTGGGAAGATAGACTTTGGAAATTTTCAATAAACACAAAGTGACAGTCGACCTCAATTGGCTTCAGTGGATGTTAATCGACGATGTCTAACAAAGTTAGATGCAACCTCCCTCAAATATATAAGAAATGTTGAAATTCGACTTCAAATTAGGAAGATAGACTTTGAAAATTTTCAATCAACACAAATTGACAATCGACCTCAATTGGCTTCAGTGGATGTTAATCGACGATATCTGACAAAGTTAGATGCAAACTCACTCAAATATATGAGGAATGTTGAAATTCGACTTCAAATTAGGAAGATAGACTTTGAAAATTTTCAATCAACACAAAGTGACAGTCGACCTCAATGGGCTTCAATGGATGTTAATCGCCTATATCTGACAAAGTTAGATGCGAACTCACTCAAATATATAAGAAATGTTGAAATTCGACTTCAAATTAGGAAGATAGACTTCGAAAATTTTCAATCAACACAAAGTGACAGTTGACCTCAATGGGCTTCAATGGATGTCAATCGCCTATATCTGACAAAGTTAGATGCAAACTCACTCAAATATATGAGAAATGTTGAAATTCGACTTCAAATTAGGAAGATAGACTTTAAAAATTTTCAATCAACACAAAGTGACAGTTGACCTCAATGGGCTTCAATGGATGTTAATCGCGTATATCTGACAAAGTTAGATACAAACACACTCAAATATATGAGAAATGTTGAAATTTGACTTCAAATTAGGAAGATAAACTTCAAAAATTTTCAATCAACACAAAGTGACAGTCGACCTCAATGGGCTTCAATGGATGTTAATCGCCTATATCTGACAAAGTTAGATGCAAACACACTCAAATATATGAGAAATGTTGAAATTTGACTCCAAATTAGGAAGATGGACTCTAAAAATTTTCAATCAACACAAAGTGACAGTCGACCTCAATTGGCTTCAATGGATGTTAATCGCGTATATCTGACAAAGTTAGATGCAAACTCACTCGAATATATGAGAAATGTTGAAATTCGACTTCAAATTAGGAAGATAGACTTTGAAAATTCTCAATCAACACAAATTGACAATCGACCTCAATTGGCTTCAGTGGATGTTAATCGACGATATCTGACAAAGTTAGATGCAAACTCACTCAAATATATGAGGAATGTTGAAATTCGACTTCAAATTAGGAAGATAGACTTTGAAAATTTTCAATCAACACAAAGTGACAGTCGACCTCAATGGGCTTCAATGGATGTTAATCGCCTATATCTGACAAAGTTAGATGCGAACTCACTCAAATATATAAGAAATGTTGAAATTCGAATTCAAATTAGGAAGATAGACTTCGAAAATTTTCAATCAACACAAAGTGACAGTTGACCTCAATGGGCTTCAATGGATGTCAATCGCCTATATCTGACAAAGTTAGATACAAACACACTCAAATATATGAGAAATGTTGAAATTTGACTTCAAATTAGGAAGATAGACTTCAAAAATTTTCAATCAACACAAAGTGACAGTCGACCTCAATGGGCTTCAATGGATGTTAATCGCCTATATCTGACAAAGTTAGATGCAAACACACTCAAATATATGAGAAATGTTGAAATTTGACTCCAAATTAGGAAGATGGACTCTAAAAATTTTCAATCAACACAAAGTGACAGTCGACCTCAATTGGCTTCAATGGATGTTAATCGCGTATATCTGACAAAGTTAGATGCAAACTCACTCGAATATATGAGAAATGTTGAAATTCGACTTCAAATTAGGAAGATAGACTTTGAAAATTCTCAATCAACACAAAGTGACAGTCGACCTCAATGGGCTTCAATGGATGTTAATTGTCGATATCTGACAAAGTTAGATGCAAACTCACTCCAATATATAAGAAATGTTGAAATTCGACTTCAAATTAGGAAGATAGACTTTAAAAATTTTCAATCAACACAAAGTGACAGTCGACCTCAAAGGGCTTCAAAGGATGTTAATCGCGTATATCTGACAAAGTTAGATGCGAACTCACTCAAATATATAAGAAATGTTGAAATTCGACTTCAAATTAGGAAGATAGACTTTGAAAATTTTCAATCAACACAAATTGACAATCGACCTCAATGTGCTTCAATGGATGTTAATCGACGATATCTGACAAAGTTAGATGCAAACTCACTCAAATATATGAGAAATGTTGAAATTCGACTTCAAATTAGGAAGATAGACTTTGAAAATTTTCAATCAACACAAATTGACAATCGACCTCAATGTGCTTCAATGGATGTTAATCGACGATATCTGACAAAGTTAGATGCAAACTCACTCAAATATATGAGAAATGTTGAAATTCGACTTCAAATTAGGAAGATAGACTTTGAAAATTTTCAATCAACACAAATTGACAATCGACCTCAATGTGCTTCAATGGATGTTAATCGCCTATATCTGACAAAGTTAGATGCAAACACACTCAAATATATGAGAAATGTTGAAATTTGACTTCAAATTAGGAAGATAGACTTTAAAAATTTTCAATCAACACAAAGTGACAGTCGACCTCAATGTGCTTCAATGAATGTTAATCGACGATATCTGACAAAGTTAGATGCAAACTCACTCAAATATATGAGAAATTTTGAAATTCGACTTCAAATTAGGAAGATAGACTTTGAAAATTTTCAATCAACACAAAGTGACAGTCGACCTCAATTGGCTTCAGTGGACGTTAATCGACGATATCTGACAAAGTTAGATGCAAACTCTCCCAAATATATAAGAAATGTTGAAATTCGACTCCAAATTAGGAAGATAGACTTTGAAAATTTTTAATCAACACAAAGTGACAGTCGACCTCAATTGGCTTCAGTGGATGTTAATCGACGATATCTGACAAAGTTAGATGCAAACTCACTCAAATATATAAGAAATGTTGGAATTCGACTTCAAATTAGGAAGATAGACTTTGGAAATTTTTAATCAACACAAAGTGACAGTCGACCTCAATGGGCTTCATTGGATGTTAATTGAAGATATCTGACAAAGTTAGATGCAAACTCACTCCAATATATAAGAAATGTTCGAATTCTACTTCAAATTGGGAAGATAGACTTTGGAAATTTTCAATAAACACAAAGTGACAGTCGACCTCAATGGGCTTCAATGGATGTCAATCGCCTATATCTGACAAAGTTAGATGCAAACTCACTCAAATATATGAGAAATGTTGAAATTCGACTTCAAATTAGGAAGATAGACTTTAAAAATTTTCAATCAACACAAAGTGACAGTTGACCTCAATGGGCTTCAATGGATGTTAATCGCGTATTTCTGACAAAGTTAGATACAAACACACTCAAATATATGAGAAATGTTGAAATTTAACTTCAAATTAGGAAGATAGACTTCAAAAATTTTCAATCAACACAAAGTGACAGTCGACCTCAATGGGCTTCAATGGATGTTAATCGCCTATATCTGACAAAGTTAGATGCAAACACACTCAAATATATGAGAAATGTTGAAATTTGACTCCAAATTAGGAAGATAGACTTTAAAAATTTTCAATCAACACAAAGTGACAGTCGACCTCAATTGGCTTCAATGGATGTTAATCGCGTATATCTGACAAAGTTAGATGCAAACTCACTCGAATATATGAGAAATGTTGAAATTCGACTTCAAATTAGGAAGATAGACTTTGAAAATTTTCAATCAACACAAAGTAACAGTTGACCTCAATGGGCTTCAATGGAAGTTAATCGACGATATCTGACAAAGTTAGATGCAAACTCACTCAAATATATGAGAAATGTTGAAATTCGACTTCAAATTAGGAAGATAGACTTTGAAAATTTTCAATCAACACAAAGTGACAGTTGACCTCAATGGGCTTCAATGCATGTTAATCGACGATATCTGACAAAGTTAGATGCAAACTCACTCAAATATATAAGAAATTTTGAAATTCGACTTCAAATTAGGAAGATAGACTTCGAAAATTTTCAATCAACACAAATTGACAATCGACCTCAATGGGCTTCAGTGGATGTTAATCGACGATGTCTAACAAAGTTAGATGCAAACTCCCTCAAATATATAAGAAATGTTGAAATTCGACTTCAAATTAGGAAGATAGACTTTAAAAATTTTCAATCAACACAAAGTGACAGTTGACCTCAATGGGCTTCAATGGATGTTAATCGCCTATATCTGACAAAGTTAGATGCAAACTCACTCAAATATATGAGAAATGTTGAAATTCGACTTCAAATTAGGAAGATAGACTTTAAAAATTTTCAATCAACACAAAGTGACAGTTGACCTCAATGGGCTTCAATGGATGTTAATCGCGTATATTTGACAAAGTTAGATGCAAACACACTCAAATATATGAGAAATGTTGAAATTTGACTTCAAATTAGGAAGATAGACTTTAAAAATTTTCAATCAACACAAAGTGACAGTCGACCTCAATGGGCTTCAATGGATGTTAATCGCCTATATCTGACAAAGATAGAAGCAAACTCTCTCAAATATATAAGAAATGTTGAAATTCGACTTCAATTTAGGAAGATAGACTTTGAAAATTTTCAATCAACACAAATTGACAATCGACCTCAATGGGCTTCGATGGATGTTAATCGCCTATATCTGACAAAGAAGCAAACTCTCTCAAATATATAAGAAATGTTGAAATTCGACTTCAATTTAGGAAGATAGACTTTGAAAATTTTCAATCAACACAAATTGACAATCGACCTCAATGGGCTTCAATGGATGTTAATCGCGTATATCTGACAAAGTTAGATGCAAACTTACTCAAATATATGAGGAATGTTGAAATTCGACTTCAAATTAGGAAGATAGACTTTGAAAATTTTCAATCAACACAAAGTGACAGTCGACCTCAATGGGCTTCAATGGATGTCAATCGCCTATATCTGACAAAGTTAGATGCAAACTCACTCAAATATATGAGAAATGTTGAAATTCGACTTCAAATTAGGAAGATAGACTTTAAAAATTTTCAATCAACACAAAGTGACAGTTGACCTCAATGGGCTTCAATGGATGTTAATCGCGTATATCTGACAAAGTTAGATACAAACACACTCAAATATATGAGAAATGTTGAAATTTGACTTCAAATTAGGAAGATAGACTTCAAAAATTTTCAATCAACACAAAGTGACAGTCGACCTCAATGGGCTTCAATGGATGTTAATCGCCTATATCTGACAAAGTTAGATGCAAACACACTCAAATATATGAGAAATGTTGAAATTTGACTCCAAATTAGGAAGATGGACTCTAAAAATTTTCAATCAACACAAAGTGACAGTCGACCTCAATTGGCTTCAATGGATGTTAATCGCGTATATCTGACAAAGTTAGATGCAAACTCACTCGAATATATGAGAAATGTTGAAATTCGACTTCAAATTAGGAAGATAGACTTTGAAAATTCTCAATCAACACAAATTGACAATCGACCTCAATTGGCTTCAGTGGATGTTAATCGACGATATCTGACAAAGTTAGATGCAAACTCACTCAAATATATGAGGAATGTTGAAATTCGACTTCAAATTAGGAAGATAGACTTTGAAAATTTTCAATCAACACAAAGTGACAGTCGACCTCAATGGGCTTCAATGGATGTTAATCGCCTATATCTGACAAAGTTAGATGCGAACTCACTCAAATATATAAGAAATGTTGAAATTCGAATTCAAATTAGGAAGATAGACTTCGAAAATTTTCAATCAACACAAAGTGACAGTTGACCTCAATGGGCTTCAATGGATGTCAATCGCCTATATCTGACAAAGTTAGATACAAACACACTCAAATATATGAGAAATGTTGAAATTTGACTTCAAATTAGGAAGATAGACTTCAAAAATTTTCAATCAACACAAAGTGACAGTCGACCTCAATGGGCTTCAATGGATGTTAATCGCCTATATCTGACAAAGTTAGATGCAAACACACTCAAATATATAAGAAATGTTGAAATTCGACTTCAATTTAGGAAGATAGACTTTGAAAATTTTCAATCAACACAAATTGACAATCGACCTCAATGGGCTTCAATGGATGTTAATCGCGTATATCTGACAAAGTTAGATGCAAACTTACTCAAATATATGAGGAATGTTGAAATTCGACTTCAAATTAGGAAGATAGACTTTGAAAATTTTCAATCAACACAAAGTGACAGTCGACCTCAATGGGCTTCAATGGATGTCAATCGCCTATATCTGACAAAGTTAGATGCAAACTCACTCAAATATATGAGAAATGTTGAAATTCGACTTCAAATTAGGAAGATAGACTTTAAAAATTTTCAATCAACACAAAGTGACAGTTGACCTCAATGGGCTTCAATGGATGTTAATCGCGTATATCTGACAAAGTTAGATACAAACACACTCAAATATATGAGAAATGTTGAAATTTGACTTCAAATTAGGAAGATAGACTTCAAAAATTTTCAATCAACACAAAGTGACAGTCGACCTCAATGGGCTTCAATGGATGTTAATCGCCTATATCTGACAAAGTTAGATGCAAACACACTCAAATATATGAGAAATGTTGAAATTTGACTCCAAATTAGGAAGATGGACTCTAAAAATTTTCAATCAACACAAAGTGACAGTCGACCTCAATTGGCTTCAATGGATGTTAATCGCGTATATCTGACAAAGTTAGATGCAAACTCACTCGAATATATGAGAAATGTTGAAATTCGACTTCAAATTAGGAAGATAGACTTTGAAAATTCTCAATCAACACAAATTGACAATCGACCTCAATTGGCTTCAGTGGATGTTAATCGACGATATCTGACAAAGTTAGATGCAAACTCACTCAAATATATGAGGAATGTTGAAATTCGACTTCAAATTAGGAAGATAGACTTTGAAAATTTTCAATCAACACAAAGTGACAGTCGACCTCAATGGGCTTCAATGGATGTTAATCGCCTATATCTGACAAAGTTAGATGCGAACTCACTCAAATATATAAGAAATGTTGAAATTCGAATTCAAATTAGGAAGATAGACTTCGAAAATTTTCAATCAACACAAAGTGACAGTTGACCTCAATGGGCTTCAATGGATGTCAATCGCCTATATCTGACAAAGTTAGATACAAACACACTCAAATATATGAGAAATGTTGAAATTTGACTTCAAATTAGGAAGATAGACTTCAAAAATTTTCAATCAACACAAAGTGACAGTCGACCTCAATGGGCTTCAATGGATGTTAATCGCCTATATCTGACAAAGTTAGATGCAAACACACTCAAATATATGAGAAATGTTGAAATTTGACTCCAAATTAGGAAGATGGACTCTAAAAATTTTCAATCAACACAAAGTGACAGTCGACCTCAATTGGCTTCAATGGATGTTAATCGCGTATATCTGACAAAGTTAGATGCAAACTCACTCGAATATATGAGAAATGTTGAAATTCGACTTCAAATTAGGAAGATAGACTTTGAAAATTCTCAATCAACACAAAGTGACAGTCGACCTCAATGGGCTTCAATGGATGTTAATTGTCGATATCTGACAAAGTTAGATGCAAACTCACTCCAATATATAAGAAATGTTGAAATTCGACTTCAAATTAGGAAGATAGACTTTAAAAATTTTCAATCAACACAAAGTGACAGTCGACCTCAATGGGCTTCAAAGGATGTTAATCGCGTATATCTGACAAAGTTAGATGCGAACTCACTCAAATATATAAGAAATGTTGAAATTCGACTTCAAATTAGGAAGATAGACTTTGAAAATTTTCAATCAACACAAATTGACAATCGACCTCAATGTGCTTCAATGGATGTTAATCGACGATATCTGACAAAGTTAGATGCAAACTCACTCAAATATATGAGAAATGTTGAAATTCGACTTCAAATTAGGAAGATAGACTTTGAAAATTTTCAATCAACACAAATTGACAATCGACCTCAATGTGCTTCAATGGATGTTAATCGACGATATCTGACAAAGTTAGATGCAAACTCACTCAAATATATGAGAAATGTTGAAATTCGACTTCAAATTAGGAAGATAGACTTTGAAAATTTTCAATCAACACAAATTGACAATCGACCTCAATGTGCTTCAATGGATGTTAATCGCCTATATCTGACAAAGTTAGATGCAAACACACTCAAATATATGAGAAATGTTGAAATTTGACTTCAAATTAGGAAGATAGACTTTAAAAATTTTCAATCAACACAAAGTGACAGTCGACCTCAATGTGCTTCAATGAATGTTAATCGACGATATCTGACAAAGTTAGATGCAAACTCACTCAAATATATGAGAAATTTTGAAATTCGACTTCAAATTAGGAAGATAGACTTTGAAAATTTTCAATCAACACAAAGTGACAGTCGACCTCAATTGGCTTCAGTGGACGTTAATCGACGATATCTGACAAAGTTAGATGCAAACTCTCCCAAATATATAAGAAATGTTGAAATTCGACTCCAAATTAGGAAGATAGACTTTGAAAATTTTTAATCAACACAAAGTGACAGTCGACCTCAATTGGCTTCAGTGGATGTTAATCGACGATATCTGACAAAGTTAGATGCAAACTCACTCAAATATATAAGAAATGTTGGAATTCGACTTCAAATTAGGAAGATAGACTTTGGAAATTTTTAATCAACACAAAGTGACAGTCGACCTCAATGGGCTTCATTGGATGTTAATTGAAGATATCTGACAAAGTTAGATGGAAACTCACTCCAATATATAAGAAATGTTCGAATTCTACTTCAAATTGGGAAGATAGACTTTGGAAATTTTCAATAAACACAAAGTGACAGTCGACCTCAATTGGCTTCAGTGGATGTTAATCGACGATGTCTAACAAAGTTAGATGCAACCTCCCTCAAATATATAAGAAATGTTGAAATTCGACTTCAAATTAGGAAGATAGACTTCGAAAATTTTCAATCAACACAAAGTGACAGTTGACCTCAATGGGCTTCAATGGATGTCAATCGCCTATATCTGACAAAGTTAGATGCAAACTCACTCAAATATATGAGAAATGTTGAAATTCGACTTCAAATTAGGAAGATAGACTTTAAAAATTTTCAATCAACACAAAGTGACAGTTGACCTCAATGGGCTTCAATGGATGTTAATCGCGTATTTCTGACAAAGTTAGATACAAACACACTCAAATATATGAGAAATGTTGAAATTTAACTTCAAATTAGGAAGATAGACTTCAAAAATTTTCAATCAACACAAAGTGACAGTCGACCTCAATGGGCTTCAATGGATGTTAATCGCCTATATCTGACAAAGTTAGATGCAAACACACTCAAATATATGAGAAATGTTGAAATTTGACTCCAAATTAGGAAGATAGACTTTAAAAATTTTCAATCAACACAAAGTGACAGTCGACCTCAATTGGCTTCAATGGATGTTAATCGCGTATATCTGACAAAGTTAGATGCAAACTCACTCGAATATATGAGAAATGTTGAAATTCGACTTCAAATTAGGAAGATAGACTTTGAAAATTTTCAATCAACACAAAGTAACAGTTGACCTCAATGGGCTTCAATGGAAGTTAATCGACGATATCTGACAAAGTTAGATGCAAACTCACTCAAATATATGAGAAATGTTGAAATTCGACTTCAAATTAGGAAGATAGACTTTGAAAATTTTCAATCAACACAAAGTGACAGTTGACCTCAATGGGCTTCAATGCATGTTAATCGACGATATCTGACAAAGTTAGATGCAAACTCACTCAAATATATAAGAAATTTTGAAATTCGACTTCAAATTAGGAAGATAGACTTCGAAAATTTTCAATCAACACAAATTGACAATCGACCTCAATGGGCTTCAGTGGATGTTAATCGACGATGTCTAACAAAGTTAGATGCAAACTCCCTCAAATATATAAGAAATGTTGAAATTCGACTTCAAATTAGGAAGATAGACTTTAAAAATTTTCAATCAACACAAAGTGACAGTTGACCTCAATGGGCTTCAATGGATGTTAATCGCCTATATCTGACAAAGTTAGATGCAAACTCACTCAAATATATGAGAAATGTTGAAATTCGACTTCAAATTAGGAAGATAGACTTTAAAAATTTTCAATCAACACAAAGTGACAGTTGACCTCAATGGGCTTCAATGGATGTTAATCGCGTATATTTGACAAAGTTAGATGCAAACACACTCAAATATATGAGAAATGTTGAAATTTGACTTCAAATTAGGAAGATAGACTTTAAAAATTTTCAATCAACACAAAGTGACAGTCGACCTCAATGGGCTTCAATGGATGTTAATCGCCTATATCTGACAAAGATAGAAGCAAACTCTCTCAAATATATAAGAAATGTTGAAATTCGACTTCAATTTAGGAAGATAGACTTTGAAAATTTTCAATCAACACAAATTGACAATCGACCTCAATGGGCTTCAATGGATGTTAATCGCCTATATCTGACAAAGAAGCAAACTCTCTCAAATATATAAGAAATGTTGAAATTCGACTTCAATTTAGGAAGATAGACTTTGAAAATTTTCAATCAACACAAATTGACAATCGACCTCAATGGGCTTCAATGGATGTTAATCGCGTATATCTGACAAAGTTAGATGCAAACTTACTCAAATATATGAGAAATGTTGAAATTCGACTTCAAATTAGGAAGATAGACTTTGAAAATTTTCAATCAACACAAAGTGACAGTCGACCTCAATTGGCTTCAGTGGATGTTAATCGACGATATCTGACAAAGTTAGATGCAAACTCTCTCAAATATATAAGAAATGTTGAAATTCGACTTCAATTTAGGAAGATAGACTTTGAAAATTTTCAATCAACACAAATTGACAATCGACCTCAATGGGCTTCAATGGATGTTGATCGCGTATATCTGACAAAGTTAGATGCAAACTTACTCAAATATATGAGAAATGTTGAAATTTGACTTCAAATTAGGAAGAGACTTTAAAAATTTTCAATCAACACAAAGTGACAGTCGACCTCAATAGGCTTCAATGGATGTTAATCGACGATATCTGACAAAGTTAGATGCAAACTCACTCATATATATGAGAAATGTTGAAATTCGACTTCAAATTAGGAAGATAGACTTTGAAAATTTTCAATCAACACAAATTGACAATCGACCTCAATGGGCTTCAATGGATGTTAATCGACGATATCTGACAAAGTTAGATGCAAACTCACTCAAATATATGAGAAATGTTGAAATTCGACTTCAAATTAGGAAGATAGACTTTGAAAATTTTCAATCAACACAAAGTGACAGTTGACCTCAATGGGCTTCAATGGAAGTTAATCGACGATATCTGACAAAGTTAGATGCAAACTCTCTCAAATATATAAGAAATGTTGAAATTCGACTTCAAATTAGGAAGATAGACTTTGAAAATTTTCAATCAACACAAATTGACAATCGACCTCAATGGGCTTCAATGGATGTTAATCGCCTATATCTGACAAAGAAGCAAACTCTCTCAAATATATAAGAAATGTTGAATTCGACTTCAATTTAGGAAGATAGACTTTGAAAATTTTCAATCAACACATATTGACAATCGACCTCAATGGGCTTCAATGGATGTTAATCGCGTATATCTGACAAAGTTAGATGCAAACTTACTCAAATATATGAGAAATGTTGAAATTCGACTTCAAATTAGGAAGATAGACTTTGAAAATTTTCAATCAACACAAAGTGACAGTCGACCTCAATTGGCTTCAGTGGATGTTAATCGACGATATCTGACAAAGTTAGATGCAAACTCTCTCAAATATATAAGAAATGTTGAAATTCGACTTCAATTTAGGAAGATAGACTTTGAAAATTTTCAATCAACACAAATTGACAATCGACCTCAATGGGCTTCAATGGATGTTAATCGCGTATATCTGACAAAGTTAGATGCAAACTTACTCAAATATATGAGAAATGTTGAAATTTGACTTCAAATTAGGAAGAGACTTTAAAAATTTTCAATCAACACAAAGTGACAGTCGACCTCAATAGGCTTCAAAGGATGTTAATCGACGATATCTGACAAAGTTAGATGCAAACTCACTCATATATATGAGAAATGTTGAAATTCGACTTCAAATTAGGAAGATAGACTTTGAAAATTTTCAATCAACACAAATTGACAATCGACCTCAATGGGCTTCAATGGATGTTAATCGACGATATCTGACAAAGTTAGATGCAAACTCACTCAAATATATGAGAAATGCTGAAATTCGACTTCAAACTAGGAAGATAGACTTTAAAAATTTTCAATCAACACAAAGTGACAGTCGACCTCAATTGGCTTCAGTGGATGTTAATCGACGATATCTGACAAAGTTAGATGCAAACTCTCAAATATATAAGAAATGTTGAAATTCGACTTCAAATTAGGAAGATAGACTTTGAAAATTTTCAATCAACACAAATTGACAATCGACTTCAATGGGCTTAAATGGATGTTAATCGACGATATCTGACAAAGTTAGATGCAAACTCACTCAAATATATGAGAAATGTTGAAATTCGACTTCAAATTAGGAAGATAGACTTTGAAAATTTTCAATCAACACAAAGTGACAGTTGACCTCAATGAGCTTCAATGGAAGTTAATCGACGATATCTGACAAAGTTAGATGCCAACTCTCTCAAATATATAAGAAATGTTGAAATTCGACTTCAAATTAGGAAGATAGACTTTGAAAATTTTCAATCATCACAAATTGACAATCGACCTCAATGGGCTTCAATGGATGTTAATCGACGATATCTGACAAAGTTAGATGCAAACTCACTCAAATATATGAGAAATGTTGAAATTCGACTTCAAATTAGGAAGATAGACTTTGAAAATTTTCAATCAACACAAAGTGACAGTTGACCTCAATGGGCTTCAATGGAAGTTAATCGACGATATCTGACAAAGTTAGATGCAAACTCACTCAAATATATAAGAAATGTTGAAATTCGACTTCAAATTAGGAAGATAGACTTTGAAAATTTTCAATCAACACAAATTGACAATCGACCTCAATGGGCTTCAATGGATGTTAATCGACGATATCTGACAAAGTTAGATGCAAACTCACTCAAATATATGAGAAATGTTGAAATTCGACTTCAAATTAGGAGGATAGACTTTGAAAATTTTCAATCAACACAAAGTGACAGTCGACCTCAATTGGCTTCAGTGGACGTTAACCGACGATATCTGACAATGTTAGATGCAAACTCTCCCAAATATATAAGAAATGTTGAAATTCGACTCCAAATTAGGAAGATAGACAATTTTCAATCAACACAAAGTGACAGTTGACTTCAATGGATGTTAATCGCGTATATCTGACAAAGTTAGATGCGAACTCACTCAAATATATAAGAAATGTTGAAATTCGACTTCAAATTAGGAAGATAGACTTTGAAAATTTTTAATCAACACAAAGTGACAGTCGACCTCAATTGGCTTCAGTGGATGTTAATCGACGATGTCTAACAAAGTTAGATGCAACCTCCCTCAAATATATAAGAAATGTTGAAATTCGACTTCAAATTAGGAAGATAGACTTTGAAAATTTTCAATCAACACAAATTGACAATCGACCTCAATTGGCTTCAGTGGATGTTAATCGACGATATCTGACAAAGTTAGATGCAAACTCACTCAAATATATGAGGAATGTTGAAATTCGACTTCAAATTAGGAAGATAGACTTTGAAAATTTTCAATCAACACAAAGTGACAGTCGACCTCAATGGGCTTCAATGGATGTTAATCGCCTATATCTGACAAAGTTAGATGCGAACTCACTCAAATATATAAGAAATGTTGGAATTCGACTTCAAATTAGGAAGATAGACTTTGAAAATTTTTAATCAACACAAAGTGACAGTCGACCTCAATGGGCTTCATTGGATGTTAATTGACGATATCTGACAAAGTTAGATGCAAACTCACTCCAATATATAAGAAATGTTCGAATTCTACTTCAAATTGGGAAGATAGACTTTGAAAATTTTCAATAAACACAAAGTGACAGTCGACCTCAATTGGCTTCAGTGGATGTTAATCGACGATGTCTAACAAAGTTAGATGCAACCCCCCTCAAATATATAAGAAATGTTGAAATTCGACTTCAAATTAGGAAGATAGACTTTGAAAATTTTTAATCCACACAAAGTGACAGTCGACCTCAATTGGCTTCAGTGGATGTTAATCGACGATGTCTAACAAAGTTAGATGCAACCTCCCTCAAATATATAAGAAATGTTGAAATTCGACTTCAAATTAGGAAGATAGACTTTGAAAATTTTCAATCAACACAAATTGACAATCGACCTCAATTGGCTTCAGTGGATGTTAATCGACGATATCTGACAAAGTTAGATGCAAACTCACTCAAATATATGAGGAATGTTGAAATTCGACTTCAAATTAGGAAGATAGACTTTGAAAATTTTCAATCAACACAAAGTGACAGTCGACCTCAATGGGCTTCAATGGATGTTAATCGCCTATATCTGACAAAGTTAGATGCGAACTCACTCAAATATATAAGAAATGTTGGAATTCGACTTCAAATTAGGAAGATAGACTTTGAAAATTTTTAATCAACACAAAGTGACAGTCGACCTCAATGGGCTTCATTGGATGTTAATTGACGATATCTGACAAAGTTAGATGCAAACTCACTCCAATATATAAGAAATGTTCGAATTCTACTTCAAATTGGGAAGATAGACTTTGAAAATTTTCAATAAACACAAAGTGACAGTCGACCTCAATTGGCTTCAGTGGATGTTAATCGACGATGTCTAACAAAGTTAGATGCAACCCCCCTCAAATATATAAGAAATGTTGAAATTCGACTTCAAATTAGGAAGATAGACTTCGAAAATTTTCAATCAACACAAAGTGACAGTTGACCTCAATGGGCTTCAATGGTTGTCAATCGCCTATATCTGACAAAGTTAGATGCAAACTCACTCAAATATATGAGAAATGTTGAAATTCGACTTCAAATTAGGAAGATAGACTTTAAAAATTTTCAATCAACACAAAGTGACAGTTGACCTCAATGGGCTTCAATGGATGTTAATCGCGTATATCTGACAAAGTTAGATACAAACACACTCAAATATATGAGAAATGTTGAAATTTGACTTCAAATTAGGAAGATAGACTTTAAAAATTTTCAATCAACACAAAGTGACAGTCGACCTCAATTGGCTTCAATGCATGTTAATCGACGATATCTGACAAAGTTAGATGCAAACTCACTCCAATATATAAGAAATGTTGAAATTCGACTTCAAATTAGGAAGATAGACTTTAAAAATTTTCAATCAACACAAAGTGACAGTCGACCTCAATGGGCTTCAAAGGATGTTAATCGCGTATATCTGACAAAGTTAGATGCAAACTCACTCAAATATATGAGAAATGTTGAAATTCGACTTCAAATTAGGAAGATAGACTTTAAAAATTTTCAATCAACACAAAGTGACAGTCGACCTCAATGGGCTTCAATGGATGTTAATCGCCTATATCTGACAAAGTTAGATGCGAACTCACTCAAATATATAAGAAATGTTGGAATTCGACTTCAAATTAGGAAGATAGACTTTGAAAATTTTTAATCAACACAAAGTGACAGTCGACCTCAATGGGCTTCATTGGATGTTAATTGACGATATCTGACAAAGTTAGATGCAAACTCACTCCAATATATAAGAAATGTTCGAATTCTACTTCAAATTGGGAAGATAGACTTTGAAAATTTTCAATAAACACAAAGTGACAGTCGACCTCAATTGGCTTCAGTGGATGTTAATCGACGATGTCTAACAAAGTTAGATGCAACCCCCCTCAAATATATAAGAAATGTTGAAATTCGACTTCAAATTAGGAAGATAGACTTTGAAAATTTTTAATCCACACAAAGTGACAGTCGACCTCAATTGGCTTCAGTGGATGTTAATCGACGATGTCTAACAAAGTTAGATGCAACCTCCCTCAAATATATAAGAAATGTTGAAATTCGACTTCAAATTAGGAAGATAGACTTTGAAAATTTTCAATCAACACAAATTGACAATCGACCTCAATTGGCTTCAGTGGATGTTAATCGACGATATCTGACAAAGTTAGATGCAAACTCACTCAAATATATGAGGAATGTTGAAATTCGACTTCAAATTAGGAAGATAGACTTTGAAAATTTTCAATCAACACAAAGTGACAGTCGACCTCAATGGGCTTCAATGGATGTTAATCGCCTATATCTGACAAAGTTAGATGCGAACTCACTCAAATATATAAGAAATGTTGGAATTTGACTTCAAATTAGGAAGATAGACTTTGAAAATTTTTAATCAACACAAAGTGACAGTCGACCTCAATGGGCTTCATTGGATGTTAATTGACGATATCTGACAAAGTTAGATGCAAACTCACTCCAATATATAAGAAATGTTCGAATTCTACTTCAAATTGGGAAGATAGACTTTGAAAATTTTCAATAAACACAAAGTGACAGTCGACCTCAATTGGCTTCAGTGGATGTTAATCGACGATGTCTAACAAAGTTAGATGCAACCCCCCTCAAATATATAAGAAATGTTGAAATTCGACTTCAAATTAGGAAGATAGACTTCGAAAATTTTCAATCAACACAAAGTGACAGTTGACCTCAATGGGCTTCAATGGATGTCAATCGCCTATATCTGACAAAGTTAGATGCAAACTCACTCAAATATATGAGAAATGTTGAAATTCGACTTCAAATTAGGAAGATAGACTTTAAAAATTTTCAATCAACACAAAGTGACAGTTGACCTCAATGGGCTTCAATGGATGTTAATCGCGTATATCTGACAAAGTTAGATACAAACACACTCAAATATATGAGAAATGTTGAAATTTGACTTCAAATTAGGAAGATAGACTTCAAAAATTTTCAATCAACACAAAGTGACAGTCGACCTCAATGGGCTTCAATGGATGTTAATCGCCTATATCTGACAAAGTTAGATGCAAACACACTCAAATATATGAGAAATGTTGAAATTTGACTCCAAATTAGGAAGATAGACTTTAAAAATTTTCAATCAACACAAAGTGACAGTCGACCTCAATTGGCTTCAATGGATGTTAATCGCGTATATCTGACAAAGTTAGATGCAAACTAACTCGAATATATGAGAAATGTTGAAATTTGACTTCAAATTAGGAAGATAGACTTTGAAAATTTTCAATCAACACAAAGTGACAGTCGACCTCAATGGGCTTCAATGGATGTTAATTGTCGATATCTGACAAAGTTAGATGCAAACTCACTCCAATATATAAGAAATGTTGAAATTCGACTTCAAATTAGGAAGATAGACTTTAAAAATTTTCAATCAACACAAAGTGACAGTCGACCTCAATGGGTTTCAAAGGATGTTAATCGCGTATATCTGACAAAGTTAGATGCGAACTCACTCAAATATATAAGAAATGTTGAAATTCGACTTCAAATTAGGAAGATAGACTTTGAAAATTTTCAATCAACACAAATTGACAATCGACCTCAATGTGCTTCAATGGATGTTAATCGACGATATCTGACAAAGTTAGATGCAAACTCACTCAAATATATGAGAAATGTTGAAATTCGACTTCAAATTAGTAAGATAGATTTGAAAATTTTCAATCAACACAAATTGACAATCGACCTCAATGTGCTTCAATGGATGTTAATCGACGATATCTGACAAAGTTAGATGCAAACTCACTCAAATATATGAGAAATGTTGAAATTCGACTTCAAATTAGGAAGATAGACTTTGAAAATTTTCAATCAACACAAATTGACAATCGACCTCAATGTGCTTCAATGGATGTTAATCGCCTATATCTGACAAAGTTAGATGCAAACACACTCAAATATATGAGAAATGTTGAAATTTGACTTCAAATTAGGAAGATAGACTTTAAAAATTTTCAATCAACACAAAGTGACAGTCGACCTCAATGTGCTTCAATGAATGTTAATCGACGATATCTGACAAAGTTAGATGCAAACTCACTCAAATATATGAGAAATGTTGAAATTCGACTTCAAATTAGGAAGATAGACTTTGAAAATTTTCAATCAACACAAAGTGACAGTCGACCTCAATTGGCTTCAGTGGACGTTAATCGACGATATCTGACAAAGTTAGATGCAAACTCTCCCAAATATATAAGAAATGTTGAAATTCGACTCCAAATTAGGAAGATAGACAATTTTCAATCAACACAAAGTGACAGTTGACTTCAATGGATGTTAATCGCGTATATCTGACAAAGTTAGATGCAAACTCACTCAAATATATGAGAAATGTTGAAATTCGACTTCAAATTAGGAAGATAGACTTTGAAAATTTTCAATCAACACAAAGTGACAGTCGACCTCAATGGGCTTCAATGGATGTTAATCGCCTATATCGTATATCGTATATCTGACAAAGTTAGATGCAAACTCACTCAAATATATGAGAAATGTTGAAATTCGACTTCAAATTAGGAAGATTGACTTTGAAAATTTTCAATCAACACAAAGTGACAGTCGACCTCAATGGGCTTCAATGGATGTTAATCGCCTATATCTGACAAAGTTAGATGCAAACTCACTCAAATATATGAGAAATGTTGAAATTCGACTTCAAATTAGGAAGATAGACTTTGAAAATTTTCAATCAACACAAAGTGACAGTCGACCTCAATGGGCTTCAATGGATGTTAATCGCGTATATCTGACAAAGTTAGATGCAAACTCACTCGAATATATGAGAAATGTTGAAATTCGACTTCAAATTAGGAAGATAGACTTTAAAAATTTTCAATCAACACAAAGTGACAGTCGACCTCAATTGGCTTCAATGCATGTTAATCGACGATATCTGACAAAGTTAGATGCAAACTCACTCCAATATATAAGAAATGTTGAAATTCGACTTCAAATTAGGAAGATAGACTTTAAAAATTTTCAATCAACACAAAGTGACAGTCGACCTCAATGGGCTTCAAAGGATGTTAATCGCGTATATCTGACAAAGTTAGATGCAAACTCACTCAAATATATGAGAAATGTTGAAATTCGACTTCAAATTAGGAAGATAGACTTTAAAAATTTTCAATCAACACAAAGTGACAGTCGACCTCAATGGGCTTCAATGGATGTTAATCGCCTATATCGTATATCATATATCTGACAAAGTTAGATGCAAACTCACTCAAATATATGAGAAATGTTGAAATTCGACTTCAAATTAGGAAGATTGACTTTGAAAATTTTCAATCAACACAAAGTGACAGTCGACCTCAATGGGCTTCAATGGATGTTAATTGACAATATCTGACAAAGTTAGATGCAAACTCACTCAAATATATAAGAAATGTTGAAATTCGACTTCAAATTAGGAAGATAGACTTTAAAAATTTTCAATCAACACAAAGTTACAGTCGACCTCAATGGGCTTCAATGGATGTTAATCGCCTATATCTGACAAAGTTAGATGCAAACTCACTCAAATATATGAGAAATGTTGAAATTCGACTTCAAATTAGGAAGATAGACTTTGAAAATTCTCAATCAACACAAAGTGACAGTCGACCTCAATGGGCTTCAATGGATGTTAATCGCGTATATCTGACAAAGTTAGATGCAAACTCACTCGAATATATGAGAAATGTTGAAATTCGACTTCAAATTAGGAAGATAGACTTTAAAAATTTTCAATCAACACAAAGTGACAGTCGACCTCAATTGGCTTCAATGGATGTTAATCGACGATATCTGACAAAGTTAGATGCAAACTCACTCCAATATATAAGAAATGTTGAAATTCGACTTCAAATTAGGAAGATAGACTTTAAAAATTTTCAAACAACACAAAGTGACAGTCGACCTCAATGGGCTTCAAAGGATGTTAATCGCGTATATCTGACAAAGTTAGATGCAAACTCACTCAAATATATGAGAAATGTTGAAATTCGACTTCAAATTAGGAAGATAAACTTTACAAATTTTCAATCAACACAAAGTGACAGTCGACCTCAATGGGCTTCAATGGATGTTAATCGACGATATCTGACAAAGTTAGATGCAAACTCACTCAAATATATAAGAAATGTTGAAATTCGACTTCAAATTAGGAAGATAGACTTTAAAAATTTTCAATCAACACAAAGTTACAGTCGACCTCAATGGGCTTCAGTGGATGTTAATCGACGATATCTGACAAAGTTAGATGCGAACTCACTCAAATATATGAGAAATGTTGAAATTCGACTTCAAATTAGGAAGATAGACTTTAAAAATTTTCAATCAACACAAAGTTACAGTCGACCTCAATGGGCTTCAATGGATGTTAATCGCCTATATCTGACAAAGTTAGATGCAAACTCACTCAAATATATGAGAAATGTTGAAATTCGACTTCAAATTAGGAAGATAGACTTTGAAAATTTTCAATCAACACAAAGTGACAGTTGACCTCAATGGGCTTCAATGGATGTTAATCGCCTATATCTGACAAAGTTAGATGCAAACTCACTCAAATATATGAGAAATGTTGAAATTCGTCTTCAAATTAGGAAGATAGACTTTGAAAATTTTCAATCAACACAAATTGACAATCGACCTCAATGTGCTTCAATGGATGTTAATCGACGATATCTGACAAAGTTAGATGCAAACTCACTCAAATATATGAGAAATGTTGAAATTCGACTTCAAATTAGGAAGATAGACTTTGAAAATTTTCAATCAACACAAAGTGACAGTCGACCTCAATGGGCTTCAATGGATGTTAATCGCGTATATCTGACAAAGTTAGATGCAAACTCACTCGAATATATGACAAATGTTGGAATTCGACTTCAAATTAGGAAGATAGACTTTGAAAATTTTCAATCAACACAAAGTGACAGTCGACCTCAATGGGCTTTAGTGGATGTTAATCGACGATATCTGACAAAGTTAGATGCAAACTCTCTCAAATATATAAGAAATGTTAAAATTCGACTTCAATTTAGGAAGATAGACTTTGAAAATTTTCAATCAACATAAACTGACAATCGACCTCAATGGGCTTCAATGGATGTAAATCGACGATATCTGACAAAGTTAGATGCAAACTCACTCAAATATATAAGAAAGGTTGAAATTCGACTTCAAATTAGGAAGATAGACTTTGAAAATTTTCAATCAACACAAAGTGACAGTCGACCTCAATGGGCTTCAATGGACCTTAATCGCCTATATGTGACAAAGTTAGATGCAAACTCACCCAAATATATGAGAAATGTTGAAATTCGTCTTCAAATTAGGAAGATAGACTTTGAAAATTTTCAATCAACACAAAGTGACAGTCGACCTCAATGGGCTTCAATGGATGTTAATCGACGATATCTGACAAACTTAGATGCAAACTCACTCAAATATATGAGAAATGTTGAAATTCGACTTCAAATTAGGAAGATAGACTTTGAAAATTTTCAATCAACACAAATTGACAATCGACCTCAATGTGCTTCAATGGATGTTAATCGACGATATCTGACAAAGTTAGATGCAAACTCACTCAAATATATGAGAAATGTTGAAATTCGTCTTCAAATTAGGAAGATAGACTTTGAAAATTTTCAATCAACACAAATTGACAATCGACCTCAATGTGCTTCAATGGATGTTAATCGACTATATCTGACAAAGTTAGATGCAAACTCACTCAAATATATGAGAAATGTTGAAATTCGACTTCAAATTAGGAAGATAGACCTTGAAAATTTTCAATCAACACAAAGTGACAGTCGACCTCAATGGGCTTCAATGGATGTTAATCGCGTATATCTGACAAAGTTAGATGCAAACTCACTCGAATATATGAGAAATGTTGAAATTCGACTTCAAATTAGGAAGATAGACTTTGAAAATTTTCAATCAACACAAAGTGACAGTTGACCTCAATGGGCTTCAATGGATGTTAATCGCCTATATCTGACAAAGTTAGATGCAAACTCACTCAAATATATGAGAAATGTTGAAATTCGTCTTCAAATTAGGAAGATAGACTTTGAAAATTTTCAATCAACACAAATTGACAATCGACCTCAATGTGCTTCAATGGATGTTAATCGACGATATCTGACAAAGTTAGATGCAAACTCACTCAAATATATGAGAAATGTTGAAATTCGACTTCAAATTAGGAAGATAGACTTTGAAAATTTTCAATCAACACAAAGTGACAGTCGACCTCAATGGGCTTCAATGGATGTTAATCGCGTATATCTGACAAAGTTAGATGCAAACTCACTCGAATATATGAGAAATGTTGAAATTCGACTTCAAATTAGGAAGATAGACTTTGAAAATTGTCAATCAACACAAAGTGACAGTCGACCTCAATGGGCTTCAATGGATGTTAATTGACGATATCTGACAAAGTTAGATGCAAACTCACTCAAATATATAAGAAAGGTTGAAATTCGACTTCAAATTAGGAAGATAGACTTTGAAAATTTTTAATCAACACAATGTGACAGTTGACCTCAATGGGCTTCAATGGATGTTAATCGACGATATCTGACAAAGTTAGATGCAAACTCACTCAAATATATGAGAAATGTTGAAATTCGTCTTCAAATTAGGAAGATAGACTTTGAAAATTTTCAATCAACACAAAGTGACAGTCGACCTAAATGGGCTTTAGTGGATGTTAATCGACGATATCTGACAAAGTTAGATGCAAACTCACTCAAATATATAAGAAAGGTTGAAATTCGACTTCAAATTAGGAAGATATACTTTGTAAATTTTCAATCAACACAAAGTGACAGTCGACCTCAATGGGCTTCAATGGATCTTAATCGCCTATATCTGACAAAGTTAGATGCAAACTCACCCAAATATATGAGAAATGTTGAAATTCGTCTTCAAATTAGGAAGATAGACTTTGAAAATTTTCAATCAACACAAAGTGACAGTCGACCTCAATGGGCTTTAGTGGATGTTAATCGACGATATCTGACAAAGTTAGATGCAAACTCTCTCAAATATATAAGAAATGTTGAAATTCGACTTCAATTTAGGAAGATAGACTTTGAAAATTTTCAATCAACATAAACTGACAATCGACCTCAATGGGCTTCAATGGATGTAAATCGACGATATCTGACAAAGTTAGATGCAAACTCACTCAAATATATAAGAAAGGTTGAAATTCGACTTCAAATTAGGAAGATAGACTTTGAAAATTTTCAATCAACACAAAGTGACAGTCGACCTTAAAGGGCGTCAGTGGAAGTTAATCGACGATATCTGACAAAGTTAGATGCAAACTCACTCAAATATATGAGAAAAGTTGAAATTCGACTTCAAATTAGGAAGATAGACTTTGAAAATTTTCAATCAACACAAATTGACAATCGACCTCAATGTGCTTCAATGGATGTTAATCGCGTATATCTGACAAAGTTAGATGCAAACTCACTCGAATATATGAGAAATGTTGAAATTCGACTTCAAATTAGGAAGATAGACTTTGAAAATTTTCAATCAACACAAAGTGACAGTCGACCTCAATGGGCTTCAATGGATGTTAATTGACGATATCTGACAAAGTTAGATGCAAACTCACTCAAATATATAAGAAAGGTTGAAATTCGACTTCAAATTAGGAAGATAGACTTTGAAAATTTTTAATCAACACAAAGTGACTATCGACATCAATGGACTTCAATGGTTGTTAATCGACGATATCTGACAAAGTTAGATGCGAACTCACTCAAATATGTAAGTAATGTTAAAATTCGACTTCAAATTAGGAAGATAGACTTCGAAAATTTTTAATCAACACAAAGTGACAGTTGACCTCAATGGGCTTCAATGGATCTTAATCGCCTATATCTGACAAAGTTAGATGCAAACTAACTCAAATATATGAGAAATGTTGAAATTCGACTTCAAATTAGGAAGATAGACTTTGAAAATTTTCAATCAACACAAAGTGACAGTCGACCTCAATGGGCTTCAATGGATGTTAATTGACGATATCTGACAAAGTTAGATGCAAACTCACCCAAATATATGAGAAATGTTGAAATTCGTCTTCAAATTAGGAAGATAGACTTTGAAAATTTTCAATCAACACAAAGTGACAGTCGACCTCAATGGGCTTCAATGGATGTTAATTGACTATATCTGACAAAGTTAGATGCAAACTCACTCAAATATATAAGAAAGGTTGAAATTCGACTTCAAATTAGGAAGATAGACTTTGAAAATTTTTAGTCAACACAAAGTGACTATCGACATCAATGGACTTCAATGGTTGTTAATCGACGATATCTGACAAAGTTAGATGCGAACTCACTCAAATATATAAGTAATGTTAAAATTCGACTTCAAATTAGGAAGATAGACTTCGAAAATTTTTAATCAACACAAAGTGACAGTTGACCTCAATGGGCTTCAATGGATCTTAATCGCCTATATCTGACAAAGTTAGATGCAAACTAACTCAAATATATGAGAAATGTTGAAATTCGACTTCAAATTAGGAAGATAGACTTTGAAAATTTTCAATCAACACAAAGTGACAGTCGACCTCAATGGGCTTCAATGGATGTTAATTGACGATATCTGACAAAGTTAGATGCAAACTCACCCAAATATATGAGAAATGTTGAAATTCGTCTTCAAATTAGGAAGATAGACTTTGAAAATTTTCAATCAACACAAAGTGACAGTCGACCTCAATGGGCTTCAATGGATGTTAATCGACGATATCTGACAAAGTTAGATGCAAACTGACTCAAATATATGAGAAATGTTGAAATTCGACTTCAAATTGGGAAGATAGACTTTGAATATTTTCAATCAACACAAAGTGACAGTCGACCTCAATGGGCTTCAATGGATGTTAATCGCGTATATCTGACAAAGTTAGATGCGAACTCACTCAAATATATAGGAAATGTTGAAATTCGACCTCAAATTAGGAAGATAGACTTCGAAAATTTTTAATCAACACAAAGTGACAGTTGACCTCAATGGGCTTCAATGGATCTTAATCGCCTATATCTGACAAAGTTAGATGCAAACTCTCTCAAATATATGAGAAATGTTGAAATTCGACTTCAAATTAGGAAGATAGACTTTGAAAATTTTCAATCAACACAAAGTGACAGTCGACCTCAATGGGCTTCGATGGATGTGAATTGACGATATCTGACAAAGTTAGATGCAAACTCACTCCAATATATAAGATATGTTGAAATTCGACTTCAAATTAGGAAGATAGACTTTGAAAATTTTCAATCAACACAAAGTGACAGTCGACCTCAATGGGCTTCAATGGATGTTAATCGACGATATCTGACAAAGTTAGATGCAAACTCACTCAAATATATGAGAAATGTTGAAATTCGACTTCAAATTAGGAAGATAGACTTTGAAAATTTTCAATCAACACAAATTGACAATCGACCTCAATGTGCTTCAATGGATGTTAATCGACGATATCTGACAAAGTTAGATGCAAACTCACTCAAATATATGAGAAATGTTGAAATTCGACTTCAAATTAGGAAGATAGACTTTGAAAATTTTCAATCAACACAAAGTGACAGTCGACCTCAATGGGCTTCAATGGATGTTAATCGCGTATATCTGACAAAGTTAGATGCAAACTCACTCGAATATATGAGAAATGTTGAAATTCGACTTCAAATTAGGAAGATAGACTTTGAAAATTTTTAATCAACACAAAGTGACTATCGACATCAATGAACTTCAATGGTTGTTAATCGACGATATCTGACAAAGTTAGATGCAAACTCACTCAAATATATAAAAAAGGTTGAAATTCGACTTCAAATTAGGAAGATAGACTTTGAAAATTTTTAATCAACACAAAGTGACAGTTGACCTCAATGGGCTTCAATGGATGTTAATCGCCTATATCTGACAAAGTTAGATGCAAACTCAATCAAATATATGAGAAATGTTGAAATTCGACTTCAAATTAGGAAGATAGACTTTGAAAATTTTCAATCAACACAAAGTGACAGTCGACCTCAATGGGCTTCAATGGATGTTAATCGACGATATCTGACAAAGTTAGATGAAAACTCACTAAAATATATAAGAAAGGTTGAAATTCGACTTCAAATTAGGAAGATAGACTTTGAAAATTTTTAATCAACACAAAGTGACAGTTGACCTCAATGGGCTTCTATGGATGTTAATCGCCTATATCTGACAAAGTTAGATGCAAACTCACTCAAATATATGAGAAATGTTGAAATTCAACTTCAAATTAGGAAGATAGACTTTGAAAATTTTCAATCAACACAAAGTGACAGTCGACCTCAATGTGCTTCAAAGGATGTTAATCGATGATATCTGACAAAGTTAGATGCAAACTCACTCCAATATATGAGAAATGTTGAAATTCGTCTTCAAATTAGGAAGATAGACTTTGAAAATTTTCAATCAACACAAAGTGACAGTCGACCTCAATGGGCTTCAATGGATGTTAATCGACGATATCTGACAAAGTTAGATGCAAACTCACTCAAATATATGAGAAATGTTGAAATTCGACTTCAAATTAGGAAGATAGACTTTGAAAATTTTCAATCAACACAAATTGACAATCGACCTCAATGTGCTTCAATGGATGTTAATCGACGATATCTGACAAAGTTAGATGCAAACTCACTCAAATATATGAGAAATGTTGGAATTCGACTTCAAATTAGGAAGATAGACTTTGAAAATTTTCAATCAACACAAAGTGACAGTCGACCTCAATGGGCTTCAATGGATGTTAATCGCGTATATCTGACAAAGTTAGATGCAAACTCACTCCAATATATAAGATATGTTGAAATTCGACTTCAAATTAGGAAGATAGACTTCGAAAATTTTCAATCAACACAAAGTGACAGTTGACCTCAATGGGCTTCAATGGATCTTACTCGCCTATATCTGACAAAGTTAGATGCAAACTCACTCAAATATATGAGAAATGTTGAAATTCGTCTTCAAATTAGGAAGATAGACTTTGAAAATTTTCAATCAACACAAAGTGACAGTCGACCTCAATGGACTTTAGTGGATGTTAATCGACGATATCTGACAAAGTTAGATGCAAACTCTCTCAAATATATAAGAAATGTTGAAATTCGACTTTAATTTAGGAAGATAGACTTTGAAAACTTTCAATCAACATAAACTGACAATCGACCTCAATGGGCTTCAATGGATGTAAATCGACGATATCTGACAAAGTTAGATGCAAACTCACTCAAATATATAAGAAAGGTTGAAATTCGACTTCAAATTAGGAAGATAGACTTTGAAAATTTTCAATCAACACAAAGTGACAGTCGACCTCAATGGGCTTCAATGGATGTTAATTGACGATATCTGACAAAGTTAGATGCAAACTCACTCAAATATATAAGAAAGGTTGAAATTCGACTTCAAATTAGGAAGATAGACTTTGAAAATTTTCAATCAACATAAACTGACAATCGACCTCAATGGGCTTCAATGGATGTAAATCGACGATATCTGACAAAGTTAGATGCAAACTCACTCAAATATATAAGAAAGGTTGAAATTCGACTTCAAATTAGGAAGATAGACTTTGAAAATTTTCAATCAACACAAAGTGACAGTCGACCTCAAAGGGCGTCAGTGGAAGTTAATCGACGATATCTGACAAAGTTAGATGCAAACTCACTCAAATATATGAGAAAAGTTGAAATTCGACTTCAAATTAGGAAGAAAGACTTTGAAAATTTTCAATCAACACAAAGTGACAGTTGACCTCAATGGGCTTCAATGGATCTTAATCGCCTATATCTGACAAAGTTAGATGCAAACTCTCTCAAATATATGAGAAATGTTGAAATTCGACTTCAACTTAGTAAGATAGACTTTGAAAATTTTCAATCAACACAAAGTGACAGTCGACCTCAATGGGCTTCAATGGATGTTAATTGACGATATCTGACAAAGTTAGATGCAAACTCACTCCAATATATAAGAAATGTTGAAATTCGACTTCAAATTAGGAAGATAGACTTCGAAAATTTTCAATCAACTCAAAGTGACAGTTGACCTCAATGGGCTTCAATGGATCTTACTCGCCTATATCTGACAAAGTTAGATGCAAACTCACCCAAATATATGAGAAATGTTGAAATTCGACTTCAAATTAGGAAGATAGACTTTAAAAATTTTCAATCAACACAAATTGACAATAGACCTCAATGTGCTTCAATGGATGTTAATCGCGTATATCTGACAAAGTTAGATGCAAACTCACTCGAATATATGAGAAATGTTGAAATTCGACTTCAAATTAGGAAGATAGACTTTGAAAATTTTCAATCAACACAAAGTGACAGTCGACCTCAATGTGCTTCAATGGATGTTAATCGACGATATCTGACAAAGTTAGATGCAAACTCACTCCAATATATAAGAAATGTTGAAATTCGTCTTCAAATTAGGAAGATAGACTTTGAAAATTTTCAATCAACACAAATTGACAATCGACCTCAAGTGCTTCAATGGATGTTAATCGACGATATCTGACAAAGTTAGATGCAAACTCACTCAAATATATGGGAAATGTTGAAATTCGACTTCAAATTAGGAAGATAGACTTTGAAAATTTTCAATCAACACAAAGTGACAGTCGACCTCAATGGGCTTCAATGGATGTTAATCGCGTATATCTGACAAAGTTAGATGCAAACTCACCCAAATATATGAGAAATGTTGAAATTCGACTTCAAATTAGGAAGATAGACTTAAAAATTTTCAATCAACACAAATTGACAATAGACCTCAATGTGCTTCAATGGATGTTAATCGCGTATATCTGACAAAGTTAGATGCAAACTCACTCGAATATATGAGAAATGTTGAAATTCGACTTCAAATTAGGAAGATAGACTTTGAAAATTTTCAATCAACACAAAGTGACAGTCGACCTCAATGGGCTTCAATGGATGTTAATTGACGATATCTGACAAAGTTAGATGCAAACTCACTCAAATATATAAGAAAGGTTGAAATTCGACTTCAAATTAGGAAGATAGACTTTGAAAATTTTCAATCAACATAAACTGACAATCGACCTCACTGGGCTTCAATGGATGTAAATCGACGATATCTGACAAAGTTAGATGCAAACTCACTCAAATATATAAGAAAGGTTGAAATTCGACTTCAAATTAGGAAGATAGACTTTGAAAATTTTCAATCAACACAAAGTGACAGTCGACCTCAAAAGGCGTCAGTGGAAGTTAATCGACGATATCTGACAAAGTTAGATGCAAACTCACTCAAATATATGAGAAAAGTTGAAATTCGACTTCAAATTAGGAAGATAGACTTTGAAAATTTTCAATCAACACAAAGTGACAGTTGACCTCAATGGGCTTCAATGGATCTTAATCGCCTATATCTGACAAAGTTAGATGCAAACTCTCTCAAATATATGAGAAATGTTGAAATTCGACTTCAACTTAGGAAGATAGACTTTGAAAATTTTCAATCAACACAAAGTGACAGTCGACCTCAATGGGCTTCAATGGATGTTAATTGACGATATCTGACAAAGTTAGATGCAAACTCACTCCAATATATAAGAAATGTTGAAATTCGACTTCAAATTAGGAAGATAGACTTCGAAAATTTTCAATCAACACAAAGTGACAGTTGACCTCAATGGGCTTCAATGGATCTTACTCGCCTATATCTGACAAAGTTAGATGCAAACTCACCCAAATATATGAGAAATGTTGAAATTCGACTTCAAATTAGGAAGATAGACTTTAAAAATTTTCAATCAACACAAATTGACAATAGACCTCAATGTGCTTCAATGGATGTTAATCGCGTATATCTGACAAAGTTAGATGCAAACTCACTCGAATATATGAGAAATGTTGAAATTCGACTTCAAATTAGGAAGATAGACTTTGAAAATTTTCAATCAACACAAAGTGACAGTCGACCTCAATGTGCTTCAATGGATGTTAATCGACGATATCTGACAAAGTTAGATGCAAACTCACTCCAATATATAAGAAATGTTGAAATTCGTCTTCAAATTAGGAAGATAGACTTTGAAAATTTTCAATCAACACAAATTGACAATCGACCTCAAGTGCTTCAATGGATGTTAATCGACGATATCTGACAAAGTTAGATGCAAACTCACTCAAATATATGGGAAATGTTGAAATTCGACTTCAAATTAGGAAGATAGACTTTGAAAATTTTCAATCAACACAAAGTGACAGTCGACCTCAATGGGCTTCAATGGATGTTAATCGCGTATATCTGACAAAGTTAGATGCAAACTCTCTCGAATATATGAGAAATGTTGAAATTCGACTTCAAATTAGGAAGATAGACTTTGAAAATTTTCAATCAACACAAAGTGACAGTCGACCTCAATGGGCTTCAATGGATGTTAATTGACGATATCTGACAAAGTTAGATGCAAACTCACTCCAATATATAAGAAATGTTGAAATTCGACTTCAAATTAGGAAGATAGACTTCGAAAATTTTCAATCAACACAAAGTGACAGTTGACCTCAATGGGCTTCAATGGATCTTACTCGCCTATATCTGACCAAGTTAGATGCAAACTCACCCAAATATATGAGAAATGTTGAAATTCGACTTCAAATTAGGAAGATAGACTTTAAAAATTTTCAATCAACACAAAGTGACAGTCGACCTCAATGGGCTTCAATGGATGTTAATTGACGATATCTGACAAAGTTAGATGCAAACTCACTCAAATATATAAGAAAGGTTGAAATTCGACTTCAAATTAGGAAGATAGACTTTGAAAATTTTCAATCAACATAAACTGACAATCGACCTCAATGGGCTTCAATGGATGTAAATCGACGATATCTGACAAAGTTAGATGCAAACTCACTCAAATATATAAGAAAGGTTGAAATTCGACTTCAAATTAGGAAGATAGACTTTGAAAATTTTCAATCAACACAAAGTGACAGTCGACCTCAAAAGGCGTCAGTGGAAGTTAATCGACGATATCTGACAAAGTTAGATGCAAACTCACTCAAATATATGAGAAAAGTTGAAATTCGACTTCAAATTAGGAAGATAGACTTTGAAAATTTTCAATCAACACAAAGTGACAGTTGACCTCAATGGGCTTCAATGGATCTTAATCGCCTATATCTGACAAAGTTAGATGCAAACTCTCTCAAATATATGAGAAATGTTGAAATTCGACTTCAACTTAGGAAGATAGACTTTGAAAATTTTCAATCAACACAAAGTGACAGTCGACCTCAATGGGCTTCAATGGATGTTAATTGACGATATCTGACAAAGTTAGATGCAAACTCACTCCAATATATAAGAAATGTTGAAATTCGACTTCAAATTAGGAAGATAGACTTCGAAAATTTTCAATCAACACAAAGTGACAGTTGACCTCAATGGGCTTCAATGGATCTTACTCGCCTATATCTGACAAAGTTAGATGCAATCTCACCCAAATATATGAGAAATGTTGAAATTCGACTTCAAATTAGGAAGATAGACTTTAAAAATTTTCAATCAACACAAATTGACAATAGACCTCAATGTGCTTCAATGGATGTTAATCGCGTATATCTGACAAAGTTAGATGCAAACTCACTCGAATATATGAGAAATGTTGAAATTCGACTTCAAATTAGGAAGATAGACTTTGAAAATTTTCAATCAACACAAAGTGACAGTCGACCTCAATGTGCTTCAATGGATGTTAATCGACGATATCTGACAAAGTTAGATGCAAACTCACTCCAATATATAAGAAATGTTGAAATTCGTCTTCAAATTAGGAAGATAGACTTTGAAAATTTTCAATCAACACAAATTGACAATCGACCTCAAGTGCTTCAATGGATGTTAATCGACGATATCTGACAAAGTTAGATGCAAACTCACTCAAATATATGGGAAATGTTGAAATTCGACTTCAAATTAGGAAGATAGACTTTGAAAATTTTCAATCAACACAAAGTGACAGTCGACCTCAATGGGCTTCAATGGATGTTAATTGACGATATCTGACAAAGTTAGATGCAAACTCACTCAAATATATAAGAAAGGTTGAAATTCGACTTCAAATTAGGAAGATAGACTTTGAAAATTTTCAATCAACACAAAGTGACAGTCGACCTCAATGGGCTTCAATCGATGTTAATCGCGTATATCTGACAAAGTTAGATGCAAACTCACCCAAATATATGAGAAATGTTGAAATTCGACTTCAAATTAGGAAGATAGACTTTAAAAATTTTCAATCAACACAAATTGACAATAGACCTCAATGTGCTTCAATGGATGTTAATCGCGTATATCTGACAAAGTTAGATGCGAACTCACTCAAATATATGGGAAATGTTGAAATTCGACTTCAAATTAGGAAGATAGACTTTGAAAATTTTCAATCAACACAAAGTGACAGTCGACCTCAATGGGCTTCAATGGATGTTAATCGCGTATATCTGACAAAGTTAGATGCAAACTCACTCGAATATATGAGAAATGTTGAAATTCGACTTCAAATTAGGAAGATAGACTTCGAAAATTTTCAATCAACACAAAGTGACAGTTGACCTCAATGGGCTTCAATGGATCTTACTCGCCTATATCTGACAAAGTTAGATGCAAACTCACCCAAATATATGAGAAATGTTGAAATTAGACTTCAAATTAGGAAGATAGACTTTAAAAATTTTCAATCAACACAAATTGACAATAGACCTCAATGTGCTTCAATGGATGTTAATCGCGTATATCTGACAAAGTTAGATGCAAACTCACTCGAATATATGAGAAATGTTGAAATTCGACTTCAAATTAGGAAGATAGACTTTGAAAATTTTCAATCAACACAAAGTGACAGTCGACCTCAATGTGCTTCAATGGATGTTAATCGACGATATCTGACAAAGTTAGATGCAAACTCACTCCAATATATAAGAAATGTTGAAATTCGTCTTCAAATTAGGAAGATAGACTTTGAAAATTTTCAATCAACACAAATTGACAATCGACCTCAAGTGCTTCAATGGATGTTAATCGACGATATCTGACAAAGTTAGATGCAATCTCACTCAAATATATGGGAAATGTTGAAATTCGACTTCAAATTAGGAAGATAGACTTTGAAAATTTTCAATCAACACAAAGTGACAGTCGACCTCAATGGGCTTCAATGGATGTTAATCGCGTATATCTGACAAAGTTAGATGCAAACTCTCTCGAATATATGAGAAATGTTGAAATTCGACTTCAAATTAGGAAGATAGACTTTGAAAATTTTCAATCAACACAAAGTGACAGTCGACCTCAATGGGCTTCAATGGATGTTAATTGACGATATCTGACAAAGTTAGATGCAAACTCACTCAAATATATAAGAAAGGTTGAAATTCGACTTCAAATTAGGAAGATAGACTTTGAAAATTTTCAATCAACACAAAGTGACAGTTGACCTCAATGGGCTTCAATGGATCTTAATCGCCTATATCTGACAAAGTTAGATGCAAACTCTCTCAAATATATGAGAAATGTTGAAATTCGACTTCAACTTAGGAAGATAGACTTTGAAAATTTTCAATCAACACAAAGTGACAGTCGACCTCAATGGGCTTCAATGGATGTTAATTGACGATATCTGACAAAGTTAGATGCAAACTCACTTCAATATATAAGAAATGTTGAAATTCGACTTCAAATTAGGAAGATAGACTTCGAAAATTTTCAATCAACACAAAGTGACAGTTGACCTCAATGGGCTTCAATGGATCTTACTCGCCTATATCTGACAAAGTTAGATGCAAACTCACCCAAATATATGAGAAATGTTGAAATTCGACTTCAAATTAGGAAGATAGACTTTAAAAATTTTCAATCAACACAAATTGACAATAGACCTCAATGTGCTTCAATGGATGTTAATCGCGTATATCTGACAAAGTTAGATGCAAACTCACTCGAATATATGAGAAATGTTGAAATTCGACTTCAAATTAGGAAGATAGACTTTGAAAATTTTCAATCAACACAAAGTGACAGTCGACCTCAATGTGCTTCAATGGATGTTAATCGACGATATCTGACAAAGTTAGATGCAAACTCACTCAAATATATGAGAAATGTTGAAATTCGACTTCAAATTAGGAAGATAGACTTTAAAAATTTTCAATCAACACAAATTGACAATAGACCTCAATGTGCTTCAATGGATGTTAATCGCGTATATCTGACAAAGTTAGATGCAAACTCACTCGAATATATGAGAAATGTTGAAATTCGACTTCAAATTAGGAAGATAGACTTTGAAAATTTTTAATCAACACAAAGTGACAGTTGACCTCAATGGGCTTCAATGGATGTTAATCGCCTATATCTGACAAAGTTAGATGCAAACTCAATCAAATATATGAGAAATGTTGAAATTCGACTCCAAATTAGGAAGATAGACTTTGAAAATTTTCAATCAACACAAAGTGACAGTCGACCTCAATGGGCTTCAATGGATGTTAATCGACGATATCTGACAAAGTTAGATGCAAACTCACTAAAATATATAAGAAAGGTTGAAATTCGACTTCAAATTAGGAAGATAGACTTTGAAAATTTTTAATCAACACAAAGTGACAGTTGACCTCAATGGGCTTCTATGGATGTTAATCGCCTATATCTGACAAAGTTAGATGCAAACTCACTCGAATATATGAGAAATGTTGAAATTCGACTTCAAATTAGGAAGATAGACTTTGAAAATTTTCAATCAACATAAACTGACAATCGACTTCAATGGGCTTCAATGGATGTAAATCGACGATATCTGACAAAGTTAGATGCAAACTCACTCAAATATATAAGAAAGGTTGAAATTCGACTTCAAATTAGGAAGATAGACTTTGAAAATTTTCAATCAACACAAAGTGACAGTCGACCTCAATGGGCTTCAATGGATGTTAATCGCGTATATCTGACAAAGTTAGATGCAAACTCACTCGAATATATGAGAAATGTTGAAATTCGACTTCAAATTAGGAAGATAGACTTTGAAAATTTTCAATCAACATAAACTGACAATCGACTTCAATGGGCTTCAATGGATGTAAATCGACGATATCTGACAAAGTTAGATGCAAACTCACCCAAATATATGAGAAATGTTGAAATTCGTCTTCAAATTAGGAAGATAGACTTTGAAAATTTTCAATCAACACAAAGTGACAGTCGACCTCAATGGGCTTCAATGGATGTTAATCGACGATATCTGACAAACTTAGATGCAAACTCACTCAAATATATGTGAAATGTTGAAATTCGACTTCAAATTAGGAAGATAGACTTTGAAAATTTTCAATCAACACAAAGTGACAGTCGACCTCAATGGGCTTCAATGGATATTAATCGCGTATATCTGACAAAGTTAGATGCAAACTCACTCGAATATATGAGAAATGTTGAAATTCGACTTCAAATTAGGAAGATAGACTTTGAAAATTTTCAATCAACATAAACTGACAATCGACTTCAATGGGCTTCAATGGATGTAAATCGACGATATCTGACAAAGTTAGATGCAAACTCACTCAAATATATAAGAAAGGTTGAAATTCGACTTCAAATTAGGAAGATAGACTTTGAAAATTTTCAATCAACACAAAGTGACAGTCGACCTCAATGGGCTTCAATGGATGTTAATCGACGATATCTGACAAACTTAGATGCAAACTCACTCAAATATATGTGAAATGTTGAAATTCGACTTCAAATTAGGAAGATAGACTTTGAAAATTTTCAATCAACACAAAGTGACAGTCGATCTCAATGGGCTTTAGTGGATGTTAATCGACGATATCTGACAAAGTTAGATGCAAACTCTCTCAAATATATAAGAAATGTTGAAATTCGACTTCAATTTAGGAAGATAGACTTTGAAAATTTTCAATCAACATAAACTGACAATCGACCTCAATGGGCTTCAATGGATGTAAACCGACGATATCTGACAAAGTTAGATGCAAACTCACTCAAATATATGAGAAATGTTGAAATTCGACTTCAAATTAGGAAGATAGACTTTGAAAATTTTCAATCAACACAAAGTGACAGTCGACCTCAATGGGCTTCAATGGATGTTGATCGACGATATCTGACAAAGTTAGATGCAAACTCACTCAAATATATGAGAAATGTTGAAATTCGACTTCAAATTAGGAAGATAGACTTTGAAAATTTTCAATCAACACAAAGTGACAGTCGACCTCAATGGGCTTCAATGGATGTTAATCGCGTATATCTGACAAAGTTAGATGCAAACTCACTCGAATATATGAGAAATGTTGAAATTCGACTTCAAATTAGGAAGATAGACTTTGAAAATTTTCAATCAACATAAACTGACAATCGACTTCAATGGGCTTCAATGGATGTAAATCGACGATATCTGACAAAGTTAGATGCAAACTCACTCAAATATATAAGAAAGGTTGAAATTCGACTTCAAATTAGGAAGATAGACTTTGAAAATTTTCAATCAACACAAAGTGACAGTGGACCTCAATGGGCTTCAATGGATGTTAATCGACGATATCTGACAAACTTAGATGCAAACTCACTCAAATATATGAGAAATGTTGAAATTCGACTTCAAATTAGGAAGATAGACTTTGAAAATTTTCAATCAACACAAAGTGACAGTCGACCTCAATGGGCTTTAGTGGATGTTAATCGACGATATCTGACAAAGTTAGATGCAAACTCTCTCAAATATATAAGAAATGTTGAAATTCGACTTCAATTTAGGAAGATAGACTTTGAAAATTTTCAATCAACATAAACTGACAATCGACCTCAATGGGCTTCAATGGATGTAAATCGACGATATCTGACAAAGTTAGATGCAAACTCACTCAAATATATGAGAAATGTTGAAATTCGACTTCAAATTAGGAAGATAGACTTTGAAAATTTTCAATCAACACAAAGTGACAGTCGACCTCAATGGGCTTCAATGGATGTTGATCGACGATATCTGACAAAGTTAGATGCAAACTCACTCAAATATATGAGAAATGTTGAAATTCGACTTCAAATTAGGAAGATAGACTTTGAAAATTTTCAATCAACACAAAGTGACAGTCGACCTCAATGGGCTTCAATGGATGTTAATCGCGTATATCTGACAAAGTTAGATGCAAACTCACTCGAATATATGAGAAATGTTGAAATTCGACTTCAAATTAGGAAGATAGACTTTGAAAATTTTCAATCAACATAAACTGACAATCGACTTCAATGGGCTTCAATGGATGTAAATCGACGATATCTGACAAAGTTAGATGCAAACTCACTCAAATATATAAGAAAGGTTGAAATTCGAATTCAAATTAGGAAGATAGACTTTGAAAATTTTCAATCAACACAAAGTGACAGTCGACCTCAATGGGCTTCAATGGATGTTAATCGACGATATCTGACAAACTTAGATGCAAACTCACTCAAATATATGTGAAATGTTGAAATTCGACTTCAAATTAGGAAGATAGACTTTGAAAATTTTCAATCAACACAAAGTGACAGTCGACCTCAATGGGCTTTAGTGGATGTTAATCGACGATATCTGACAAAGTTAGATGCAAACTCTCTCAAATATATAAGAAATGTTGAAATTCGACTTCAATTTAGGAAGATAGACTTTGAAAATTTTCAATCAACATAAACTGACAATCGACCTCAATGGGCTTCAATGGATGTAAATCGACGATATCTGACAAAGTTAGATGCAAACTCACTCAAATATATGAGAAATGTTGAAATTCGACTTCAAATTAGGAAGATAGACTTTGAAAATTTTCAATCAACACAAAGTGACAGTCGACCTCAATGGGCTTCAATGGATGTTGATCGACGATATCTGACAAAGTTAGATGCAAACTCACTCAAATATATGAGAAATGTTGAAATTCGACTTCAAATTAGGAAGATAGACTTTGAAAATTTTCAATCAACACAAAGTGACATTCGACCTCAATGGGCTTCAATGGATGTTAATCGCGTATATCTGACAAAGTTAGATGCAAACTCACTCAAATATATGGGAAATGTTGAAATTCGACTTCAAATTAGGAAGATAGACTTTGAAAATTTTCAATCAACACAAAGTGACAGTCGACCTCAAAGGGCGTCAGTGGAAGTTAATCGACGATATCTGACAAAGTTAGATGCAAACTCACTCAAATATATGAGAAAAGTTGAAATTCGACTTCAAATTAGGAAGATAGACTTTGAAAATTTTCATTCAACACAAATTGACAATCGACCTCAATGTGCTTCAATGGATGTTATTCGACGATATCTGACAAAGTTAGATGCAGACTCACTCAAATATATGGGAAATTTTGAAATTCGACTTCAAATTAGGAAGATAGACTTTGAATATTTTTAATCAACACAAAGTGACACTTGAACTCAATGGGCTTCTATGGATGTTAATCGCCTATATCTGACAAAGTTAGATGCAAACTCACTCAAATATATGAGAAATGTTGAAATTCGACTTCAATTTAGGAAGATAGACTTTGAAAATTTTCAATCAACATAAACTGACAATCGACCTCAATGGGCTTCAATGGATGTAAATCGACGATATCTGACAAAGTTAGATGCAAACTCACTCAAATATATGAGAAATGTTGAAATTCGACTTCAAATTAGGAAGATAGACTTTGAAAATTTTCAATCAACACAAAGTGACAGTCGACCTCAATGGGCTTTAGTGGATGTTAATCGACGATATCTGACAAAGTTAGATGCAAACTCTCTCAAATATATAAGAAATGTTGAAATTCGACTTCAAATTTGGAAGATAGACTTTGAAAATTTTCAATCAACACAAAGTGACAGTCGACCTCAAAGGGAGTCAGTGGAAGTTAATCGACGATATCTGACAAAGTTAGATGCAAACTCACTCAAATATATGAGAAAAGTTGAAATTCGACTTCAAATTAGGAAGATAGACTTTGAAAATTTTCATTCAACACAAATTGACAATCGACCTCAATGTGCTTCAATGGATGTTAATCGACGATATCTGACAAACTTAGATGCAGACTCACTCAAATATATGGGAAATTTTGAAATTCGACTTCAAATTAGGAAGATAGACTTTGAAAATTTTCAATCAACACAAATTGACAATCGACCTCAATGTGCTTCAATGGATGTTAATCGCGTATATCTGACAAAGTTAGATGCAATCTCACTCGAATATATGAGAAATGTTGAAATTCGACTTCAAATTAGGAAGATAGACTTTGAAAATTTTCAATCAACACAAAGTGACAGTCGACCTCAATGTGCTTCAATGGATGTTAATCGACGATATCTGACAAAGTTAGATGCAAACTCACTCCAATATATGAGAAATGTTGAAATTCGTCTTCAAATTAGGAAGATAGACTTTGAAAATTTTCAATCAACACAAAGTGACAGTCGACCTCAATGGGCTTCAATGGATGTTAATCGCGTATATCTGACAAAGTTAGATGCAAACTCACTCAAATATATGCGAAATGTTGAAATTCGACTTCAAATTAGGAAGATAGACTTTGAAAATTTTCAATCAACACAAAGTGACAGTCGACCTCAATGGGCTTCAATGGATGTTAATCGCGTATATCTGACAAAGTTAGATGCAAACTCACTCGAATATATGAGAAATGTTGAAATTCGACTTCAAATTAGGAAGATAGACTTTGAAAATTTTCAATCAACATAAACTGACAATCGACTTCAATGGGCTTCAATGGATGTAAATCGACGATATCTGACAAAGTTAGATGCAAACTCACTCAAATATATAAGAAAGGTTGAAATTCGACTTCAAATTAGGAAGATAGACTTTGAAAATTTTCAATCAACACAAAGTGACAGTGGACCTCAATGGGCTTCAATGGATGTTAATCGACGATATCTGACAAACTTAGATGCAAACTCACTCAAATATATGAGAAATGTTGAAATTCGACTTCAAATTAGGAAGATAGACTTTGAAAACTTTCAATCAACACAAAGTGACAGTCGACCTCAATGGGCTTTAGTGGATGTTAATCGACGATATCTGACAAAGTTAGATGCAAACTCACTCAAATATATGAGAAATGTTGAAATTCGACTTCAAATTAGGAAGATGGACTTTGAAAATTTTCAATCAACACAAAGTGACAGTCGACCTCAATGGGCTTTAGTGGATGTTAATCGACGATATCTGACAAAGTTAGATGCAAACTCTCTCAAATATATAAGAAATGTTGAAATTCGACTTCAAATTAGGAAGATATACTTTGAAAATTTTCAATCAACACAAAGTGACAGTCGACCTCAAAGGGCGTCAGTGGAAGTTAATCGACGATATCTGACAAAGTTAGATGCGAACTCACTCAAATATATGAGAAAAGTTGAAATTCGACTTCAAATTAGGAAGATAGACTTTGAAAATTTTCAATCAACACAAATTGACAATCGACCTCAATGTGCTTCAATGGATGTTAATCGACGATATCTGACAAAGTTAGATGCAAACTCTCTCAAATATATAAGAAATGTTGAAATTCGACTTCAAATTAGGAAGATAGACTTTGAAAATTTTCAATCAACACAAAGTGACAGTCGACCTCAAAGGGCGTCAGTGGAAGTTAATCGACGATATCTGACAAAGTTAGATGCGAACTCACTCAAATATATGAGAAAAGTTGAAATTCGACTTCAAATTAGGAAGATAGACTTTGAAAATTTTCAATCAACACAAAGTGACAGTCGACCTCAATGGGCTTCAATGGATCTTAATCGCCTATATCTGACAAAGTTAGATGCAAACTCACCCGAATATATGAGAAATGTTGAAATTCGTCTTCAAATTAGGAAGATAGACTTTGAAAATTTTCAATCAACACAAAGTGACAGTCGACCTCAATGGGCTTCAATGGATGTTAATCGACGATATCTGACAAACTTAGATGCAAACTCACTCAAATATATGAGAAATGTTGAAATTCGACTTCAAATTAGGAAGATAGACTTTGAAAATTTTCAATCAACACAAAGTGACAGTCGACCTCAATGGGCTTTAGTGGATGTTAATCGACGATATCTGACAAACTTAGATGCAAACTCACTCAAATATATGAGAAATGTTGAAATTCGACTTCAAATTAGGAAGATAGACTTTGAAAATTTTCAATCAATACAAAGTGACAGTCGACCTCAATGGGCTTTAGTGGATGTTAATCGACGATATCTGACAGGGTGAGATGCAAACTCTCTCAAATATATAAGAAATGTTGAAATTCGACTTCAATTTAGGAAGATAGACTTTGAAAATTTTCAATCAACATAAACTGACAATCGACCTCAATGGGCTTCAATCGATGTAAATCGACGATATCTGACAAAGTTAGATGCAAACTCACTCAAATATATGAGAAAAGTTGAAATTCGACTTCAAATTAGGAAGATAGTTTTTGAAAATTTTCAATCAACACAAATTGACAATCGACCTCAATGTGCTTCAATTGATGTTAATCGACGATATCTGACAAAGTTAGATGCAGACTCACTCAAATATATGGGAAATTTTGAAATTCGACTTCAAATTAGGAAGATAGACTTTGAAAATTTTCAATCAACACAAAGTGACAGTCGACCTCAATGGGCTTCAATGGATGTTAATCGCGTATATCTGACAAAGTTAGATGCAAACTCACTCGAATATATGAGAAATGTTGAAATTCGACTTCAAATTAGGAAGATAGACTTTGAAAATTTTCAATCAACACAAAGTGACAGTCGACCTCAATGGGCTTCAATGGATGTTAATTGACGATATCTGACAAAGTTAGATGCAAACTCACTCAAATATATAAGAAAGGTTGAAATTCGACTTCAAATTAGGAAGATAGACTTTGAAAATTTTTAATCAACACAAAGTGACTATCGACATCAATGGACTTCAATGGTTGTTAATCGACGATATCTGACAAAGTTAGATGCGACCTCACTCAAATATATAAGTAATGTTAAAATTCGACTTCAAATTAGGAAGATAGACTTTGAAAATTTTTAATCAACACAAAGTGACTATCGACATCAATGAACTTCAATGGTTGTTAATCGACGATATCTGACAAAGTTAGATGCAAACTCACTCAAATATATGAGAAATGTTGAAATTCGACTTCAAATTAGGAAGATAGACTTTGAAAATTTTCAATCAACACAAAGTGACAGTCGACCTCAATGGGCTTTAGTGGATGTTAATCGACGATATCTGACAAAGTGAGATGCAAACTCACTCAAATATATAAGAAAGGTTGAAATTCGACTTTAAATTAGGAAGATAGACTTTGAAAATTTTCAATCAACACAAAGTGACAGTCGACCTCAAAGGGCGTCAGTGGAAGTTAATCGACGATATCTGACAAAGTTAGATGCAAACTCACTCAAATATATGAGAAAAGTTGAAATTCGACTTCAAATTAGGAAGATAGACTTTGAAAATTTTCAATCAACACAGAGTGACAGTCGACCTCAATGGGCTTCAATGGATGTTAATCGCGTAAATCTGACAAAGTAAGATGCAAACTCACACGAATATATGAGAAATATTGAAATTCGACTTCAAATTAGGAAGATAGACTTTGAAAATTTTTAATCAACACAAAGTGACTATCGACATCAATGGACTTCAATGGTAGTTAATCGACGATATCTGACAAAGTTAGATTCGAACTCACTCAAATATATAAGTAATGTTAAAATTCGACTTCAAATTAGGAAGATAGACTTCGAAAATTTTTAATCAACACAAAGTGACAGTTGACCTCAATGGGCTTCAATGGATCTTAATCGCCATATCTGACAAAGTTAGATGCAAAATCACTCAAATATATGAGAAATGTTGAAATTCGACTTCAAATTAGGAAGATAGACTTTGAAAATTTTCAATCAACACAAAGTGACAGTCGACCTCAATGGGCTTCAATGGATGTTAATTGACGATATCTGACAAAGTTAGATGCAAACTCACCCAAATATATGAGAAATGTTGAAATTCGTCTTCAAATTAGGAAGATAGACTTTGAAAATTTTCAATCAACACAAAGTGACAGTCGACCTCAATGGGCTTCAATGGATGTTAATCGACGATATCTGACAAAGTTAGATGCAAACTGACTCAAATATATGAGAAATGTTGAAATTCGACTTCAAATTAGGAAGATAGACTTTGAAAATTTTCAATCAACACAAAGTGACAGTCGACCTCAATGGGCTTCAATGGATGTTAATTGACGATATCTGACAAATTTAGATGCAAACTCACCCAAATATATGAGAAATGTTGAAATTCGTCTTCAAATTAGGAAGATAGACTTTGAAAATTTTCAATCAACACAAAGTGACAGTCGACCTCAATGGGCTTCAATGGATGTTAATCGACGATATCTGACAAAGTTAGATGCAAACTGACTCAAATATATGAGAAATGTTGAAATTCGACTTCAAATTAGGAAGATAGACTTTGAAAATTTTCAATCAACACAAAGTGACAGTCGACCTCAATGGGCTTCAATGGATGTTAATTGACGATATCTGACAAATTTAGATGCAAACTCACCCAAATATATGAGAAATGTTGAAATTCGTCTTCAAATTAGGAAGATAGACTTTGAAAATTTTCAATCAACACAAAGTGACAGTCGACCTCAATGGGCTTCAATGGATGTTAATCGACGATATCTGACAAAGTTAGATGCAAACTGACTCAAATATATGAGAAATGTTGAAATTCGACTTCAAATTAGGAAGATAGACTTTGAAAATTTTCAATCAACACAAAGTGACAGTCGACCTCAATGGGCTTCAATGGAGGTTAATCTCGTATATGTGACAAAGTTAGATGCAAACTCTCTCAAATATATGAGAAATGTTGAAATTCGACTTCAAATTAGGAAGATAGACTTTGAAAATTTTCAATCAACACAAAGTGACAGTCGACCTCAATGGGCTTCAATGGATGTTAATTGACGATATCTGACAAAGTTAGATGCAAACTCACTCAAATATATGAGAAATGTTGAAATTCGACTTCAAATTAGGAAGATAGACTTTAAAAATTTTCAATCAACACAAATTGACAATCGACCTCAATGTGCTTCAATGGATGTTAATCGCGTATATCTGACAAAGTTAGATGCAAACTCACCCAAATATATGAGAAATGTTGAAATTCGTCTTCAAATTAGGAAGATAGACTTTGAAAATTTTCAATCAACACAAAGTGACAGTCGACCTCAATGGGCTTCAATGGATGTTAATCGACGATATCTGACAAAGTTAGATGCAAACTGACTCAAATATATGAGAAATGTTGAAATTCGACTTCAAATTAGGAAGATAGACTTTGAAAATTTTCAATCAACACAAAGTGACAGTCGACCTCAATGGGCTTCAATGGAGGTTAATCGCGTATATGTGACAAAGTTAGATGCGAACTCACTCAAATATATAGGAAATGTTGAAATTCGACCTCAAATTAGGAAGATAGACTTCGAAAACTTTTAATCAACACAAAGTGACAGTTGACCTCAATGGGCTTCAATGGATCTTAATCGCCTATATCTGACAAAGTTAGATGCAAACTCACTCAAATATATGAGAAATGTTGAAATTCGACTTCAAATTAGGAAGATAGACTTTGAAAATTTTCAATCAACACAAAGTGACAGTCGACCTCAATGGGCTTTAGTGGATGTTAATCGACGATATCTGACAAAGTGAGATGCAAACTCACTCAAATATATAAGAAAGGTTGAAATTCGACTTTAAATTAGGAAGATAGACTTTGAAAATTTTCAATCAACACAAAGTGACAGTCGACCTCAAAGGGCGTCAGTGGAAGTTAATCGACGATATCTGACAAAGTTAGATGCAAACTCACTCAAATATATGAGAAAAGTTGAAATTCGACTTCAAATTAGGAAGATAGACTTTGAAAATTTTCAATCAACACAGAGTGACAGTCGACCTCAATGGGCTTCAATGGATGTTAATCGCGTAAATCTGACAAAGTTAGATGCAAACTCACACGAATATATGAGAAATATTGAAATTCGACTTCAAATTAGGAAGATAGACTTTGAAAATTTTTAACCAACACAAAGTGACTATCGACATCAATGGACTTCAATGGTAGTTAATCGACGATATCTGACAAAGTTAGATTCGAACTCACTCAAATATATAAGTAATGTTAAAATTCGACTTCAAATTAGGAAGATAGACTTCGAAAATTTTTAATCAACACAAAGTGACAGTTGACCTCAATGGGCTTCAATGGATCTTAATCGCCATATCTGACAAAGTTAGATGCAAACTCACCCAAATATATGAGAAATGTTGAAATTCGTCTTCAAATTAGGAAGATAGACTTTGAAAATTTTCAATCAACACAAAGTGACAGTCGACCTCAATGGGCTTCAATGGATGTTAATCGACGATATCTGACAAAGTTAGATGCAAACTGACTCAAATATATGAGAAATGTTGAAATTCGACTTCAAATTAGGAAGATAGACTTTGAAAATTTTCAATCAACACAAAGTGACAGTCGACCTCAATGGGCTTCAATGGATGTTAATTGACGATATCTGACAAATTTAGATGCAAACTCACCCAAATATATGAGAAATGTTGAAATTCGTCTTCAAATTAGGAAGATAGACTTTGAAAATTTTCAATCAACACAAAGTGACAGTCGACCTCAATGGGCTTCAATGGATGTTAATCGACGATATCTGACAAAGTTAGATGCAAACTGACTCAAATATATGAGAAATGTTGAAATTCGACTTCAAATTAGGAAGATAGACTTTGAAAATTTTCAATCAACACAAAGTGACAGTCGACCTCAATGGGCTTCAATGGAGGTTAATCTCGTATATGTGACAAAGTTAGATGCGAACTCACTCAAATATATAGGAAATGTTGAAATTCGACCTCAAATTAGGAAGATAGACTTCGAAAATTTTTAATCAACACAAAGTGACAGTTGACCTCAATGGGCTTCAATGGATCTTAATCGCCTATATCTGACAAAGTTAGATGCAAACTCTCTCAAATATATGAGAAATGTTGAAATTCGACTTCAAATTAGGAAGATAGACTTTGAAAATTTTCAATCAACACAAAGTGACAGTCGACCTCAATGGGCTTCAATGGATGTTAATTGACGATATCTGACAAAGTTAGATGCAAACTCACTCAAATATATGAGAAATGTTGAAATTCGACTTCAAATTAGGAAGATAGACTTTAAAAATTTTCAATCAACACAAATTGACAATCGACCTCAATGTGCTTCAATGGATGTTAATCGCGTATATCTGACAAAGTTAGATGCAAACTCACCCAAATATATGAGAAATGTTGAAATTCGTCTTCAAATTAGGAAGATAGACTTTGAAAATTTTCAATCAACACAAAGTGACAGTCGACCTCAATGGGCTTCAATGGATGTTAATCGACGATATCTGACAAAGTTAGATGCAAACTGACTCAAATATATGAGAAATGTTGAAATTCGACTTCAAATTAGGAAGATAGACTTTGAAAATTTTCAATCAACACAAAGTGACAGTCGACCTCAATGGGCTTCAATGGAGGTTAATCGCGTATATGTGACAAAGTTAGATGCGAACTCACTCAAATATATAGGAAATGTTGAAATTCGACCTCAAATTAGGAAGATAGACTTCGAAAACTTTTAATCAACACAAAGTGACAGTTGACCTCAATGGGCTTCAATGGATCTTAATCGCCTATATCTGACAAAGTTAGATGCAAACTCTCTCAAATATATGAGAAATGTTGAAATTCGACTCCAAATTAGGAAGATAGACTTCGAAAATTTTCAATCAACACAAAGTGACAGTTGACCTCAATGGGCTTCAATGGATCTTACTCGCCTATATCTGACAAAGTTAGATGCAAACTCACTCAAATATATGAGAAATGTTGAAATTCGACTTCAAATTAGGAAGATAGACTTTAAAAATTTTCAATCAACACAAATTGTCAATCGACCTCAATGTGCTTCAATGGATGTTAATCGTGTATATCTGACAAAGTTAGATGCAAACTCACTCAAATATATGAGAAATGTTGAAATTCGACTTCAAATTAGGAAGATAGACTTTAAAAATTTTCAATCAACACAAATTGACAATCGACCTCAATGTGCTTCAATGGATGTTAATCGCGTATATCTGACAAAGTTAGATGCAAACTCACCCAAATATATGAGAAATGTTGAAATTCGTCTTCAAATTAGGAAGATAGACTTTGAAAATTTTCAATCAACACAAAGTGACAGTCGACCTCAATGGGCTTCAATGGATGTTAATCGACGATATCTGACAAAGTTAGATGCAAACTGACTCAAATATATGAGAAATGTTGAAATTCGACTTCAAATTAGGAAGATAGACTTTGAAAATTTTCAATCAACACAAAGTAACAGTCGACCTCAATGGGCTTCAATGGAGGTTAATCGCGTATATGTGACAAAGTTAGATGCGAACTCACTCAAATATATAGGAAATGTTGAAATTCTACCTCAAATTAGGAAGATAGACTTCGAAAATTTTTAATCAACACAAAGTGACAGTTGACCTCAATGGGCTTCAATGGATCTTAATCGCCTATATCTGACAAAGTTAGATGCAAACTCTCTCAAATATATGAGAAATGTTGAAATTCGACTTCAAATTAGGAAGATAGACTTCGAAAATTTTCAATCAACACAAAGTGACAGTTGACCTCAATGGGCTTCAATGGATCTTACTCGCCTATATCTGACAAAGTTAGATGCAAACTCACTCAAATATATGAGAAATGTTGAAATTCGACTTCAAATTAGGAAGATAGACTTTAAAAATTTTCAATCAACACAAATTGTCAATCGACCTCAATGTGCTTCAATGGATGTTAATCGTGTATATCTGACAAAGTTAGATGCAAACTCACTCGAATATATGAGAAATGTTGAAATTCGACTTCAAATTAGGAAGATGGACTTTGAAAATTTTCAATCAACACAAAGTGAAAGTCGACCTCAATGTGCTTCAATGGATGTTAATCGACGATATCTGACAAAGTTAGATGCAAACTCACTCCAATATATAAGAAATGTTGAAATTCGTCTTCAAATTAGGAAGATAGACTTTGAAAATTTTCAATCAACACAAATTGACAATCGACCTCAATGTGCTTCAATGGATGTTAATCGACGATATTTGACAAAGTTAGATGCGAACTCACTCAAATATATGAGAAATGTTGAAATTCGACTTCAAATTAGGAAGATAGACTTTGAAAATTTTCAATCTACACAAAGTGACAGTCGACCTCAATGGGCTTCAATGGATGTTAATTGACGATATCTGACAAAGTTAGATGCAAACTCACTCAAATATATAAAAAAGGTTGAAATTCGACTTCAAATTAGGAAGATAGACTTTGAAAATTTTTAATCAACACAAAGTGACAGTTGACCTCAATGGGCTTCAATGGATGTTAATCGCCTATATCTGACAAAGTTAGATGCAAACTCACTCAAATATATGAGAAATGTTGGAATTCGACTTCAAATTAGGAAGATAGACTTTGAAAATTTTCAATCAACACAAAGTGACAGTCGACCTCAATGGGCTTCAATGGAGGTTAATCTCGTATATGTGACAAAGTTAGATGCGAACTCACTCAAATATATAGGAAATGTTGAAATTCGACCTCAAATTAGGAAGATAGACTTCAAAAATTTTTAATCAACACAAAGTGACAGTTGACCTCAATGGGCTTCAATGGATCTTAATCGCCTATATCTGACAAAGTTAGATGCAAACTCTCTCAAATATATGAGAAATGTTGAAATTCGACTTCAAATTAGGAAGATAGACTTTGAAAATTTTCAATCAACACAAAGTGACAGTCGACCTCAATGGGCTTCAATGGATGTTAATTGACGATATCTGACAAAGTTAGATGCAAACTCACTCAAATATATGAGAAATGTTGAAATTCGACTTCAAATTAGGAAGATAGACTTTAAAAATTTTCAATCAACACAAATTGACAATCGACCTCAATGTGCTTCAATGGATGTTAATCGCGTATATCTGACAAAGTTAGATGCAAACTCACCCAAATATATGAGAAATGTTGAAATTCGTCTTCAAATTAGGAAGATAGACTTTGAAAATTTTCAATCAACACAAAGTGACAGTCGACCTCAATGGGCTTCAATGGATGTTAATCGACGATATCTGACAAAGTTAGATGCAAACTGACTCAAATATATGAGAAATGTTGAAATTCGACTTCAAATTAGGAAGATAGACTTTGAAAATTTTCAATCAACACAAAGTGACAGTCGACCTCAATGGGCTTCAATGGAGGTTAATCGCGTATATGTGACAAAGTTAGATGCGAACTCACTCAAATATATAGGAAATGTTGAAATTCGACCTCAAATTAGGAAGATAGACTTCGAAAATTTTTAATCAACACAAAGTGACAGTTGACCTCAATGGGCTTCAATGGATCTTAATCGCCTATATCTGACAAAGTTAGATGCAAACTCTCTCAAATATATGAGAAATGTTGAAATTCGACTTCAAATTAGGAAGATAGACTTCGAAAATTTTCAATCAACACAAAGTGACAGTTGACCTCAATGGGCTTCAATGGATCTTACTCGCCTATATCTGACAAAGTTAGATGCAAACTCACTCAAATATATGAGAAATGTTGAAATTCGACTTCAAATTAGGAAGATAGACTTTAAAAATTTTCAATCAACACAAATTGTCAATCGACCTCAATGTGCTTCAATGGATGTTAATCGTGTATATCTGACAAAGTTAGATGCAAACTCACTCGAATATATGAGAAATGTTGAAATTCGACTTCAAATTAGGAAGATGGACTTTGAAAATTTTCAATCAACACAAAGTGACAGTCGACCTCAATGTGCTTCAATGGATGTTAATCGACGATATCTGACAAAGTTAGATGCAAACTCACTCCAATATATAAGAAATGTTGAAATTCGTCTTCAAATTAGGAAGATAGACTTTGAAAATTTTCAATCAACACAAATTGACAATCGACCTCAATGTGCTTCAATGGATGTTAATCGACGATATTTGACAAAGTTAGATGCGAACTCACTCAAATATATGAGAAATGTTGAAATTCGACTTCAAATTAGGAAGATAGACTTTGAAAATTTTCAATCTACACAAAGTGACAGTCGACCTCAATGGGCTTCAATGGATGTTAATTGACGATATCTGACAAAGTTAGATGCAAACTCACTCAAATATATAAAAAAGGTTGAAATTCGACTTCAAATTAGGAAGATAGACTTTGAAAATTTTTAATCAACACAAAGTGACAGTTGACCTCAATGGGCTTCAATGGATGTTAATCGCCTATATCTGACAAAGTTAGATGCAAACTCACTCAAATATATGAGAAATGTTGAAATTCGACTTCAAATTAGGAAGATAGACTTTGAAAATTTTCAATCAACACAAAGTGACAGTCGACCTCAATGGGCTTCAATGGATGTTAATCGACGATATCTGACAAAGTTAGATGCAAACTCACTCAAATATATGAGAAATGTTGAATTTCGACTTCAAATTAGGAAGATAGACTTTGAAAATTTTCAATCAACACAAAGTGACAGTCGACCTCAATGGGCTTCATAGGATGTTAATCGACGATATCTGACAAAGTTAGATGCAAACTGACTCAAATATATGAGAAATGTTGAAATTCGACTTCAAATTAGGAAGATAGACTTTGAAAATTTTTAATCAACACAAAGTGACAGTTGACCTCAATGGACTTCAATGGATGTTAATCGCCTATATCTGACAAAGTTAGATGCAAACTCACTCAAATTTATGAGAAATGTTGAAATTCGACTTCAAATTAGGAAGATAGACTTTGAAAATTTTCAATCAACACAAAGTGACAGTCGACCTCAATGGGCTTCAATGGATGTTAATCGACGATATCTGACAAAGTTAGATGCAAACTCACTCAAATATATGAGAAATGTTGAATTTCGACTTCAAATTAGGAAGATAGACTTTGAAAATTTTCAATCAACACAAAGTGACAGTCGACCTCAATGGGCTTTAGTGGATGTTAAGCGACGATATCTGACAAAGTTAGATGCAAACTCACTCAAATATATAAGAAAGGTTGAAATTCGACTTCAAATTAGGAAGATAGACTTTGAAAATTCTTAATCAACACAAAGTGACAGTTGACCTCAATGGGCTTCAATGGATCTTAATCGCCTATATCTGACAAAGTTAGATGCAAACTCACTCAAATATATGAGAAATGTTGAAATTCGACTTCAAATTAGGAAGATAGACTTTGAAAATTTTCAATCAACACAAAGTGACAGTCGACCTCAATGGGCTTCAATGGATGTTAATTGACGATATCTGACAAAGTTAGATGCAAACTCACTCCAATATATAAGAAATGTTGAAATTCGACTTCAAATTAGGAAGATAGACTTCGAAAATTTTCAATCAACACAAAGTGACAGTTGACCTCAATGGGCTTCAATGGATCTTACTCGCCTATATCTGACAAAGTTAGATGCAAACTCACTCAAATATATGAGAAATGTTGAAATTCGACTTCAAATTAGGAAGATAGACTTTAAAAATTTTCAATCAACACAAATTGACAATCGACCTCAATGTGCTTCAATGGATGTTAATCGCGTATATCTGACAAAGTTAGATGCAAACTCACTCGAATATATGAGAAATGTTGAAATTCGACTTCAAATTAGGAAGATAGACTTTCAAAATTTTCAATCAACACAAAGTGACAGTCGACCTCAATGTGCTTCAATGGATGTTAATCGACGATATCTGACAAAGTTAGATGCAAACTCACTCCAATATATAAGAAATGTTGAAATTCGTCTTCAAATTAGGAAGATAGACTTTGAAAATTTTCAATCAACACAAATTGACAATCGACCTCAATGTGCTTCAATGGATGTTAATCGAGGATATCTAACAAAGTTATATGCAAAATCACTCAAATATATGAGAAATGTTGAAATTCGACTTCAAATTAGGAAGATAGACTTTGAAAATTTTCAATCAACACAAAGTGACAGTCGACCTCAATGGGCTTTAGTGGATGTTAATCGACGATATCTGACAAAGTTAGATGCAAACTCACTCAAATATATAAGAAAGGTTGAAATTCGACTTCAAATTAGGAAGATAGACTTTAAAAATTTTCAATCAACACAAAGTGACAGTCGACTTCAATGGGCTTCAATGGATGTTAATCGCCTATATCTGACAAAGTTAGATGCAAACTCAGTCAAATATATAAGAAATGTTGAAATTCGACTTCAAATTAGGAAGATGGACTTTGAACATTTTCTATCAACATAAAGTGACAGTTGACCTCAATGGGCGTCAATGGATGTTAATCGCGTATATCTGACAAAGTTAGATGCAAACACACTCAAATATATGAGAAATGTTGAAATTTGACTTCAAATTAGGAAGATAGACTTTAAAAATTTTCAATCAACACAAAGTGACAGTTGACCTCAATGGGCTTCAATGGATGTTAATCGCGTATATCTGACAAAGTTAGATGCAAACACACTCAAATATATGAGAAATGTTGAAATTTGACTTCAAATTAGGAAGATAGACTTTAAAAATTTTCAATCAACACAAAGTGACAGTCGACCTCAATGGGCTTCAATGGATGTTAATCGCCTATATCTGACAAAGTTAGATGCAAACTCACTCAAATATATGAGAAATGTTGAAATTCGACTTCAAATTAGGAAGATAGACTTTGAAAATTTTCAATCAACACAAAGTGACAGTCGACCTCAATGGGCTTCAATGGATGTTAATTGACGATATCTGACAAAGTTAGATGCAAACTCACCCAAATATATAAGAAATGTTGAAATTCGACTTCAAATTAGGAAGATAGACTTCGAAAATTTTCAATCAACACAAAGTGACAGTTGACCTCAATGGGCTTCAATGGATCTTACTCGCCTATATCTGACAAAGTTAGATGCAAACTCACTCAAATATATGAGAAATGTTGAAATTCGACTTCAAATTAGGAAGATAGACTTTAAAAATTTTTAATCAACACAAAGTGACAGTTGACCTCAATGGGCTTCAATGGATCTTAATCGCCTATATCTGACAAAGTTAGATGCAAACTCACTCAAATATATGAGAAATGTTGAAATTCGACTTCAAATTAGGAAGATAGACTTTGAAAATTTTCAATCAACACAAAGTGACAGTCGACCTCAATGGGCTTCAATGGATGTTAATTGACGATATCTGACAAAGTTAGATGCAAACTCACCCAAATATATAAGAAATGTTGAAATTCGACTTCAAATTAGGAAGATAGACTTCGAAAATTTTCAATCAACACAAAGTGACAGTTGACCTCAATGGGCTTCAATGGATCTTACTCGCCTATATCTGACAAAGTTAGATGCAAACTCACCCAAATATATAAGAAATGTTTAAATTCGTCTTCAAATTAGGAAGATAGACTTTGAAAATTTTCAATCAACACAAAGTGACAGTCGACCTCAATGGGCTTCAATGGATGTTAATCGACGATATCTGACAAAGTTAGATGCAAACTGACTCAAATATATGAGAAATGTTGAAATTCGACTTCAAATTAGGAAGATAGACTTTGAAAATTTTCAATCAACACAAAGTGACAGTCGACCTCAATGGGCTTCAATGGATGTTAATTGACGATATCTGACAAAGTTAGATGCAAACTCACCCAAATATATAAGAAATGTTTAAATTCGTCTTCAAATTAGGAAGATAGACTTTGAAAATTTTCAATCAACACAAAGTGACAGTTGACCTCAATGGGCTTCAATGGATCTTACTCGCCTATATCTGACAAAGTTAGATGCAAACTCACCCAAATATATAAGAAATGTTTAAATTCGTCTTCAAATTAGGAAGATAGACTTTGAAAATTTTCAATCAACACAAAGTGACAGTTGACCTCAATGGGCTTCAATGGATGTTAATCGCGTATATCTGACAAAGTTAGATGCAAACTCACTCGAATATATGAGAAATGTTGAAATTCGACTTCAAATTAGGAAGATAGACTTTGAAAATTTTCAATCAACACAAAGTGACAGTCGACCTCAATGTGCTTCAATGGATGTTAATCGACGATATCTGACAAAGTTAGATGCAAACTCACTCCAATATATAAGAAATGTTGAAATTCGACTTCAAATTAGGAAGATAGACTTTGAAAATTTTCAATCAACACAAAGTGACAGTCGACCTCAATGGGCTTCAATGGATGTTAATCGACGATATCTGACAAAGTTAGATGCAAACTCACTCAAATATATGAGAAATGTTGAAATTCGACTTCAAATTAGGAAGATAGACTTTGAAAATTTTCAATCAACACAAAGTGACAGTCGACCTCAATGGGCTTCAATGGATGTTAATTGACGATATCTGACAAAGTTAGATGCAAACTCACTCAAATATATAAAAAAGGTTGAAATTCGACTTCAAATTAGGAAGATAGACTTTGATAATTTTTGATCAACACAAAGTGACAGTTGACCTCAATGGGCTTCAATGGATGTTAATCGCCTATATCTGACAAAGTTAGATGCAAACTCACTCAAATATATGAGAAATGTTGAAATTCGACTTCAAATTAGGAAGATAGACTTTGAAAATTTTCAATCAACACAAAGTGACAGTCGACCTCAATGGGCTTCAATGGATGTTAATCGATGATATCTGACAAAGTTAGATGCAAACTCACTCAAATATATGAGAAATGTTGAATTTCGACTTCAAATTAGGAAGATAGACTTTGAAAATTTTCAATCAACACAAAGTGACAGTCGACCTCAATGGGCTTTAGTGGATGTTAATCGACGATATCTGACAAAGTTAGATGCAAACTCACTCAAATATATAAGAAAGGTTGAAATTCGACTTCAAATTAGGAAGATAGACTTTGAAAATTTCTAATCAACACAAAGTGACAGTTGACCTCAATGGGCTTCAATGGATGTTAATCGCCTATATCTGACAAAGTTAGATGCAAACTCACCCAAATATATGAGAAAAGTTGAAATTCGTCTTCAAATTAGGAAGATAGACTTTCAAAATTTTCAATCAACACAAAGTGACAGTCGACCTCAATGTGCTTCAATGGATGTTAATCGACGATATCTGACAAAGTTAGATGCAAACTCACTCCAATATATAAGAAATGTTGAAATTCGTCTTCAAATTAGGAAGATAGACTTTGAAAATTTTCAATCAACACAAAGTGACAGTCGACCTCAATGGGCTTCAATGGATGTTAATTGACGATATCTGACAAAGTTAGATGCAAACTCACTCAAATATATAAAAAAGGTTGAAATTCGACTTCAAATTAGGAAGATAGACTTTGATAATTTTTGATCAACACAAAGTGACAGTTGACCTCAATGGGCTTCAATGGATGTTAATCGCCTATATCTGACAAAGTTAGATGCAAACTCACTCATATATATGAGAAATGTTGAAATTCGACTTCAAATTAGGAAGATAGACTTTGAAAATTTTCAATCAACACAAAGTGACAGTCGACCTCAATGGGCTTCAATGGATGTTAATCGATGATATCTGACAAAGTTAGATGCAAACTCACTCAAATATATGAGAAATGTTGAATTTCGACTTCAAATTAGGAAGATAGACTTTGAAAATTTTCAATCAACACAAAGTGACAGTCGACCTCAATGGGCTTTAGTGGATGTTAATCGACGATATCTGACAAAGTTAGATGCAAACTCACTCAAATATATAAGAAAGGTTGAAATTCGACTTCAAATTAGGAAGATAGACTTTGAAAATTTCTAATCAACACAAAGTGACAGTTGACCTCAATGGGCTTCAATGGATGTTAATCGCCTATATCTGACAAAGTTAGATGCAAACTCACCCAAATATATGAGAAATGTTGAAATTCGTCTTCAAATTAGGAAGATAGACTTTCAAAATTTTCAATCAACACAAAGTGACAGTCGACCTCAATGTGCTTCAATGGATGTTAATCGACGATATCTGACAAAGTTAGATGCAAACTCACTCCAATATATAAGAAATGTTGAAATTCGTCTTCAAATTAGGAAGATAGACTTTGAAAATTTTCAATCAACACAAATTGACAATCGACCTCAATGTACTTCAATGGATGTTAATCGACGATACCTGACAAAGTTAGATGCAAACTCACTCAAATATATGAGAAATGTTGAAATTCGACTTCAAATTAGGAAGATAGACTTTGAAAATTTTCAATCAACACAAAGTGACAGTCGACCTCAATGGGCTTCAATGGATGTTAATTGACGATATCTGACAAAGTTAGATGCAAACTCACTCAAATATATAAAAAAGGTTGAAATTCGACTTCAAATTAGGAAGATAGACTTTGATAATTTTTAATCAACACAAAGTGACAGTTGACCTCAATGGGCTTCAATGGATGTTAATCGCCTATATCTGACAAAGTTAGATGCAAACTCACTCAAATATATGAGAAATGTTGAAATTCGACTTTAAATTAGGAAGATAGACTTTGAAAATTTTCAATCAACACAAAGTGACAGTCGACCTCAATGGGCTTCAATGGATGTTAATCGATGATATCTGACAAAGTTAGATGCAAACTCACTCAAATATATGAGAAATGTTGAATTTCGACTTCAAATTAGGAAGATAGACTTTGAAAATTTTCAATCAACACAAAGTGACAGTCGACCTCAATGGGCTTTAGTGGATGTTAATCGACGATATCTGACAAAGTTAGATGCAAACTCACTCAAATATATAAGAAAGGTTGAAATTCGACTTCAAATTAGGAAGATAGACTTTGAAAATTTTTAATCAACACAAAGTGACAGTTGACCTCAATGGGCTTCAATGGATGTTAATCGCCTATATCTGACAAAGTTAGATGCAAACTCACCCAAATATATGAGAAATGTTGAAATTCGTCTTCAAATTAGGAAGATAGACTTTGAAAATTTTCAATCAACACAAAGTGACAGTCGACCTCAATGGGCTTCAATGGATGTTAATTGACGATATCTGACAAAGTTAGATGCAAACTCACCCAAATATATGAGAAATGTTGAAATTCGTCTTCAAATTAGGAAGATAGACTTTGAAAATTTTCAATCAACACAAAGTGACAGTCGACCTCAATGGGCCTCAATGGATGTTAATTGACGATATCTGACAAAGTTAGATGCAAACTCACCCAAATATATGAGAAATGTTGAAATTCGTCTTCAAATTAGGAAGATAGACTTTGAAAATTTTCAATAAACACAAAGTGACAGTTGACCTCAATGGGCTTCAATGGATGTTAATCGCCTATATCTGACAAAGTTAGATGCAAACTCACCCAAATATATGAGAAATGTTGAAATTCGTCTTCAAATTAGGAAGATAGACTTTGAAAATTTTCAATCAACACAAAGTGACAGTCGACCTCAATGGGCTTCAATGGATGTTAATTGACGATATCTGACAAAGTTAGATGCAAACTCACCCAAATATATGAGAAATGTTGAAATTCGACTTCAAATTAGGAAGATAGACTTTGAAAATTTTTAATCAACACAAAGTGACAGTTGACCTCAATGGGCTTCAATGGATCTTAATCGCCTATATCTGACAAAGTTAGATGCAAACTCACCCAAATATATGAGAAATGTTGAAATTCGACTTCAAATTAGGAAGATAGACTTTGAAAATTTTCAATCAACACAAAGTGACAGTCGACCTCAATGGGCTTCAATGGATGTTAATCGCGTATATCTGACAAAGTTACATGCGAACTCACTCAAATATATAGGAAATGTTGAAATTCGACCTCAAATTAGGAAGATAGACTTCGAACATTTTCAATCAACACAAAGTGACAGTTGACCTCAATGGGCTTCAATGGATCTTAATCGACTATATCTGACAAAGTTAGATGCAAACTCACTCAAATATATGAGAAATGTTGAAATTCGACTTCAAATTAGGAAGATAGACTTTGAAAATTTTCAATCAACACAAAGTGACAGTCGACCTCAATGGGCTTCAATGGATGTTAATCGACGATATCTGACAAAGTTAGATGCAAACTCACCCAAATATATAAGAAATGTTTAAATTCGTCTTCAAATTAGGAAGATAGACTTTGAAAATTTTCAATCAACACAAAGTGACAGTCGACCTCAATGGGCTTCAATGGATGTTAATTGACGATATCTGACAAAGTTAGATGCAAACTCACGCAAATATATAAGGAATGTTGAAATTCGACTTCAAATTAGGAAGATAGACTTCGAAAATTTTCAATCAACACAAAGTGACAGTTGACCTCAATGGGCTTCAATGGATCTTACTCGCCTATATCTGACAAAGTTAGATGGAAACTCACTCAAATATATGAGAAATGTTGAAATTCGACTTCAAATTAGGAAGATAGACTTTAAAAATTTTCAATCAACACAAATTGACAATCGACCTCAATGTGCTTCAATGGATGTTAATCGCGTATATCTGACAAAGTTAGATGCAAACTCACTCGAATATATGAGAAATGTTGAAATTCGACTTCAAATTAGGAAGATAGACTTTGAAAATTTTCAATCAACACAAATTGACAATCGACCTCAATGTGCTTCAATGGATGTTAATCGACGATACCTGACAAAGTTAGATGCAAACTCACTCAAATATATGAGAAATGTTGAAATTCGACTTCAAATTAGGAAGCTAGACTTTGAAAATTTTCAATCAACACAAAGTGACAGTCGACCTCAATGGGCTTCAATGGATGTTAATTGACGATATCTGACAAAGTTAGATGCAAACTCACTCAAATATATAAAAAAGGTTGAAATTCGACTTCAAATTAGGAAGATAGACTTTGATAATTTTTAATCAACACAAAGTGACAGTTGACCTCAATGGGCTTCAATGGATGTTAATCGCCTATATCTGACAAAGTTAGATGCAAACTCACTCAAATATATGAGAAATGTTGAAATTCGACTTCAAATTAGGAAGATAGACTTTGAAAATTTTCAATCAACACAAAGTGACAGTCGACCTCAATGGGCTTCAATGGATGTTAATCGACGATATCTGACGAAGTTAGATGCAAACTCACTCAAATATATGAGAAATGTTGAATTTCGACTTCAAATTAGGAAGATAGACTTTGAAAATTTTCAATCAACACAAAGTGACAGTCGACCTCAATGGGCTTTAGTGGATGTTAATCGACGATATCTGACAAAGTTAGATGCAAACTCACTCAAATATATAAGAAAGGTTGAAATTCGACTTCAAATTAGGAAGATAGACTTTGAAAATTTTTAATCAACACAAAGTGACAGTTGACCTCAATGGGCTTCAATGGATCTTAATCGCCTATATCTGACAAAGTTAGATGCAAACTCACTCAAATATATGAGAAATGTTGAAATTCAACTTCAAATTAGGAAGATAGACTTTGAAAATTTTCAATCAACACAAAGTGACAGTCGACCTCAATGGGCTTCAATGGATGTTAATTGACGATATCTGACAAAGTTAGATGCAAACTCACCCAAATATATGAGAAATGTTGAAATTCGTCTTCAAATTAGGAAGATAGACTTTGAAAATTTTCAATCAACACAAAGTGACAGTCGACCTCAATGGGCTTCAATGGATGTTAATCGACGATATCTGACAAAGTTAGATGCAAACTGACTCAAATATATGAGAAATGTTGAAATTCGACTTCAAATTAGGAAGATAGACTTTGAAAATTTTTAATCAACACAAAGTGACAGTTGACTTCAATGGGCTTCAATGGATCTTAATCGCCTATATCTGACAAAGTTAGATGCAAACTCACCCAAATATATGAGAAATGTTGAAATTCGTCTTCAAATTAGGAAGATAGACTTTGAAAATTTTCAATCAACACAAAGTGACAGTCGACCTCAATGGGCTTCAATGGATGTTAATTGACGATATCTGACAAAGTTAGATGCAAACTCACCCAAATATATGAGAAATGTTGAAATTCGACTTCAAATTAGGAAGATAGACTTTGAAAATTTTCAATCAACACAAAGTGACAGTCGACCTCAATGGGCTTCAATGGATGTTAATCGCGTATATCTGACAAAGTTACATGCGAACTCACTCAAATATATAGGAAATGTTGAAATTCGACCTCAAATTAGGAAGATAGACTTCGAAAATTTTTAATCAACACAAAGTGATAGTTGACCTCAATGGGCTTCAATGGATCTTAATCGCCTATATCTGACAAAGTTAGATGCAAACTCTCTTAAATATATGAGAAATGTTGAAATTCGACTTCAAATTAGGAAGATAGACTTTGAAAATTTTCAATCAACACAAAGTGACAGTCGACCTCAATGGGCTTCAATGGATGTTAATTGACGATATCTGACAAAGTTAGATGCAAACTCACTCCAATATATAAGAAATGTTGAAATTCGACTTCAAATTAGGAAGATAGACTTCGAAAATTTTCAATCAACACAAAGTGACAGTTGACCTCAATGGGCTTCAATGGATCTTACTCGCCTATATCTGACAAAGTTAGATGCAAACTCACTCAAATATATGAGAAATGTTGAAATTCGACTTCAAATTAGGAAGATAGACTTTAAAAATTTTCAATCAACACAAGTTGACAATCGACCTCAATGTGCTTCAATGGATGTTAATCGCGTATATCTGACAAAGTTAGATGCAAACTCACTCGAATATATGAGAAATGTTGAAATTCGACTTCAAATTAGGAAGAGAGACTTTGAAAATTTTCAATCAACACAAAGTGACCGTCGACCTCAATGTGCTTCAATGGATGTTAATCGACGATATCTGACAAAGTTAGATGCAAACTCACTCCAATATATAAGAAATGTTGAAATTCGTCTTCAAATTAGGAAGATAGACTTTGAAAATTTTCAATCAACACAAATTGACAATCGACCTCAATGGGCTTCAATGGATGTTAATTGACGATATCTGACAAAGTTAGATGCAAACTCACTCCAATATATAAGAAATGTTGAAATTCGACTTCAAATTAGGAAGATAGACTTCGAAAATTTTCAATCAACACAAAGTGACAGTTGACCTCAATGGGCTTCAATGGATCTTACTCGCCTATATCTGACAAAGTTAGATGCAAACTCACTCAAATATATGAGAAATGTTGAAATTCGACTTCAAATTAGGAAGATAGACTTTAAAAATTTTCAATCAACACAAAGTGACAGTCGACCTCAATGTGCTTCAATGGATGTTAATCGCGTATATCTGACAAAGTTAGATGCAAACTCACTCAAATATATAAGAAAGGTTGAAATTCGACTTCAAATTAGGAAGATAGAATTTGAAAATTTTTAATCAACACAAAGTGACAGTTGACCTCAATGGGCTTCTATGGATGTTAATCGCCTATATCTGACAAAGTTAGATGCAAAATCACTCAAATATATGAGAAATGTTGAAATTCAACTTCAAATTAGGAAGATAGACTTTGAAAATTTTCAATCAACACAAATTGACAATCGACCTCAATGTGCTTCAATGGATATTAATCGCGTATATCTGACAAAGTTAGATGCAAACTCACTCGAATATATGAGAAATGTTGAAATTCGACTTCAAATTAGGAAGATAGACTTTGAAAATTTTCAATCAACACAAATTGACAATCGACCTCAATGTGCTTCAATGGATGTTAATCGACGATATCTGACAAAGTTAGATGCAAACTCACTCCAATATATGAGAAATGTTGAAATTCGACTTCAAATTAGGAAGATAGACTTTGAAAATTTTCAATGAACACAAAGTGACAGACGACCTCAATGGGCTTCAATGGATGTTAATCGCGTATATCTGACAAAGTTAGATGCAAACTCACTCGAATATATGAGAAATGTTGAAATTCGACTTCAAATTAGGAAGACAGACTTTGAAAATTTTCAATCAACACAAAGTGACAGTCGACCTCAATGTGCTTCAATGGATGTTAATCGACGATATCTGACAAAGTTAGATGCAAACTCACTCCAATATATAAGAAATGTTGAAATTCGACTTCAAATTAGGAAGATAGACTTTGAAAATTTTCAATCAACACAAAGTGACAGTCGACCTCAATGGGCTTCAATGGATGTTAATCGACGATATCTGACAAAGTTAGATGCAAACTCACTCAAATATATGAGAAATGTTGAAATTCGACTTCAAATTAGGAAGATAGACTTTGAAAATTTTCAATCAACATAAACTGACAATCGACCTCAATGCGCTTCAATGGATTTAAATCGACGATATCTGACAAAGTTAGATGCAAACTCACTCAAATATATAAGAAAGGTTGAAATTCGACTTCAAATTAGGAAGATAGACTTTGAAAATTTTCAATCAACACAAAGTGACAGTCGACCTCAATCTGCTCCAATGGATCTTAATCGCCTATATCTGACAAAGTTAGATGCAAACTCACCCAAATATATGAGAAATGTTGAAATTCGTCTTCAAATTAGGAAGATAGACTTTGAAAATTTTCAATCAACACAAAGTGACAGTCGACCTCAATGGGCTTCAATGGATGTTAATCGACGATATCTGACAAAGTTAGATGCAAACTCACTCAAATATATGAGAAATGTTGAAATTCGACTTCAAATTAGGAAGATAGACTTTGAAAATTTTCAATCAACACAAAGTGACAGTCGACCTCAATGGGCTTCAATGGATGTTAATTGACGATATCTGACAAAGTTAGATGCAAACTCAATCCAATATATAAGAAATGTTGAAATTCGACTTCAAATTAGGAAGATAGACTTTGAAAATTTTCAATCAACACAAATTGACAATCGACCTCAATGTGCTTCAATGGATGTTAATCGACGATATCTGACAAAGTTAGATGCAAACTCACTCAAATATATGAGAAATGTTGAAATTCGACTTCAAATTAGGAAGATAGACTTTGAAAATTTTCAATCAACACAAAGTGACAGTCGACCTCAATGGGCTTCAATGGATGTTAATCGCGTATATCTGACAAAGTTAGATGCAAACTCACTCGAATATATGAGAAATGTTGAAATTCGACTTCAAATTAGGAAGATAGACTTTGAAAATTTTTAATCAACACAAAGTGACTATCGACCTCAATGGACTTCAATGGTTGTTAATCGACGATATCTGACAAAGTTAGATGCAAACTCACTCGAATATATGAGAAATGTTGAAATTCGACTTCAAATTAGGAAGATAGACTTTGAAAATTTTTAATCAACACAAAGTGACTATCGACCTCAATGGACTTCAATGGTTGTTAATCGACAATATCTGACAAAGTTAGATGCGAACTCACTCAAATATATAAGTAATGTTGAAATTCGACTTCAAATTAGGAAGATAGACTTTGAAAATTTTCAATCAACACAAAGTGACAGTCGACTTCAATGGGCTTCAATGGATGTTAATCGCGTATATCTGACAAAGTTAGATGCAAACTAACTCGAATATATGAGAAATGTTGAAATTCGACTTCAAATTAGGAAGATAGACTTTGAAAATTTTCAATCAACACAAAGTGACAGTCGACCTCAATGGGCTTCAATGGATGTTAATCGACGATATCTGACAAAGTTAGATGCAAACTCACTCAAATATATGAGAAATGTTGAAATTCGACTTCAAATTAGGAAGATAGACTTCGAAAATTTTTAAACAACACAAAGTGACAGTTGACCTCAATGGGCTTCAATGGATCTTAATCGCCTATATCTGACAAAGTTAGATGCAAACTCACTCAAATATATGAGAAATGTTGAAATTCGACTTCAAATTAGGAAGATAGACTTTGAAAATTTTCAATCAACACAAAGTGACAGTCGACCTCAATGGGCTTCAATGGATGTTAATTGACGATATCTGACAAAGTTAGATGCAAACTCACCCAAATATATGAGAAATGTTGAAATTCGACTTCAAATTAGGAAGATAGACTTTGAAAATTTTCAATCAACACAAAGTGACAGTCGACCTCAATGGGCTTCAATGGATGTTGATTGACGATATCTGACAAAGTTAGATGCAAACTCACCCAAATATATGAGAAATGTTGAAATTCGTCTTCAAATTAGGAAGATAGACTTTGAAAATTTTCAATCAACACAAAGTGACAGTCGACCTCAATGGGCTTCAATGGATCTTAATCGCCTATATCTGACAAAGTTAGATGCAAACTCACTCAAATATATGAGAAATGTTGAAATTCGACTTCAAATTAGGAAGATAGACTTTGAAAATTTTCAATCAACACAAAGTGACAGTCGACCTCAATGGGCTTCAATGGATGTTAATTGACGATATCTGACAAAGTTAGATGCAAACTCACCCAAATATATGAGAAATGTTGAAATTCGTCTTCAAATTAGGAAGATAGACTTTGAAAATTTTCAATCAACACAAAGTGACAGTCGACCTCAATGGGCTTCAATGGATGTTAATTGACGATATCTGACAAAGTTAGATGCAAACTCACTCCAATATATAAGAAATGTTGAAATTCGACTTCAAATTAGGAAGATAGACTTCGAAAATTTTCAATCAACACAAAGTGACAGTTGACCTCAATGGGCTTCAATGGATCTTACTCGCCTATATCTGACAAAGATAGATGCAAACTCACTCAAATATATGAGAAATGTTGAAATTCGACTTCAAATTAGGAAGATAGACTTTGAAAATTTTCAATCAACACAAATTGACAATCGACCTCAATGTGTTTCAATGGATGTTAATCGCGTATATCTGACAAAGTTAGATGCAAACTTACTCGAATATATGAGAAATGTTGAAATTCGACTTCAAATTAGGAAGATAGACTTTGAAAATTTTCAATCAACACAAAGTGACCGTCGACCTCAATGTGCTTCAATGGATGTTAATCGATGATATCTGACAAAGTTAGATGCAAACTCACCCAAATATATGAGAAATGTTGAAATTCGTCTTCAAATTAGGAAGATAGACTTTGAAAATTTTCAATCAACACAAAGTGACAGTCGACCTTAATGGGCTTCAATGGATGTTATTCGCCTATATCTGACAAAGTTAGATGCAAAGTCACTCAAATATATGAGAAATGTTGAATTTCGACTTCAAATTAGGAAGATATACTTTTAAAATTTTCAATCAACACAAAGTGACAGTCGACCTCAATGGGCTTTAGTGGATGTTAATCGACGATATCTGACAAAGTTAGATGCAAACTCACTCAAATATATAAGAAAGGTTGAAATTCGACTTCAAATTAGGAAGATAAACTTTGAAAATTTTTAATCAACACAAAGTGACAGTTGACCTCAATGGGCTTCTATGGATGTTAATCGCCTATATCTGACAAAGTTAGATGCAAACTCACTCAAATATATGAGAAATGTTGAAATTCAACTTCAAATTAGGAAGATAGACTTTGAAAATTTTCAATCAACACAAATTGACAATCGACCTCAATGTGCTTCAATGGATGTTAATCGCGTATATCTGACAAAGTTAGATGCAAACTCACTCGAATATATGGGAAATGTTGAAATTCGACTTCAAATTAGGAAGATAGACTTTGAAAATTTTCAATCAACACAAAGTGACAGTCGACCTCAATGTGCTTCAATGGATGTTAATCGACTATATCTGACAAAGTTAGATGCAAACTCACTCCAATATATGAGAAATGTTGAAATTCGTCATCAAATTAGGAAGATAGACTTTGAAAATTTTCAATCAACACAAATTGACAATCGACCTCAATGTGCTTCAATGGATGTTAATCGACGATATCTGACAAAGTTGGATGCAAACTCACTCAAATATATGAGAAATGTTGAAATTCGACTTCAAATTAGGAAGATAGAATTTGAAAATTTTCAATGAACACAAAGTGACAGACGACCTCAATGGGCTTCAATGGATGTTAATCGCGTATATCTGACAAAGTTAGATGCAAACTCACTCGAATATATGAGAAATGTTGAAATTCGACTTCAAATTAGGAAGATAGACTTTGAAAATTTTCAATCAACACAAAGTGACAGTCGACCTCAATGTGCTTCAATGGATGTTAATCGACGATATCTGACAAAGTTAGATGCAAACTCACTCCAATATATAAGAAATGTTGAAATTCGACTTCAAATTAGGAAGATAGACTTTGAAAATTTTCAATCAACACAAAGTGACAGTCGACCTCAATGGGCTTCAATGGATGTTAATCGACGATATCTGACAAAGTTAGATGCAAACTCACTCAAATATATGAGAAATGTTGAAATTCGACTTCAAATTAGGAAGATAGACTTTGAAAATTTTCAATCAACATAAACTGACAATCGACCTCAATGCGCTTCAATGGATGTAAATCGACGATATCTGACAAAGTTAGATGCAAACTCACTCAAATATATAAGAAAGGTTGAAATTCGACTTCAAATTAGGAAGATAGACTTTGAAAATTTCCAATCAACACAAAGTGACAGTCGACCTCAATCTGCTCCAATGGATCTTAATCGCCTATATCTGACAAAGTTAGATGCAAACTCACCCAAATATATGAGAAATGTTGAAATTCGTCTTCAAATTAGGAAGATAGACTTTGAAAATTTTCAATCAACACAAAGTGACAGTCGACCTCAATGGGCTTCAATGGATGTTAATCGACGATATCTGACAAAGTTAGATGCAAACTCACTCAAATATATGAGAAATGTTGAAATTCGACTTCAAATTAGGAAGATAGACTTTGAAAATTTTCAATCAACACAAAGTGACAGTCGACCTCAATGGGCTTCAATGGATGTTAATTGACGATATCTGACAAAGTTAGATGCAAACTCACTCCAATATATAAGAAATGTTGAAATTCGACTTCAAATTAGGAAGATAGACTTCGAAAATTTTCAATCAACACAAAGTGACAGTTGACCTCAATGGGCTTCAATGGATCTTACTCGCCTATATCTGACAAAGTTAGATGCAAACTCACTCAAATATATGAGAAATGTTGAAATTCGACTTCAAATTAGGAAGATAGACTTTGAAAATTTTCAATCAACACAAATTGACAATCGACCTCAATGTGCTTCAATGGATGTTAATCGCGTATATCTGACAAAGTTAGATGCAAACTTACTCGAATATATGAGAAATGTTGAAATTCGACTTCAAATTAGGAAGATAGACTTTGAAAATTTTCAATCAACACAAAGTGACAGTCGACCTCAATGTGCTTCAATGGATGTTAATCGACGATATCTGACAAAGTTAGATGCAAACTCACTCCAATATATAAGAAATGTTGAAATTCGTCTTCAAATTAGGAAGATAGACTTTGAAAATTTTCAATCAACACAAATTGACAATCGACCTCAATGGGCTTCAATGGATCTTACTCGCCTATATCTGACAAAGTTAGATGCAAACTCACTCAAATATATGAGAAATGTTGAAATTCGACTTCAAATTAGGAAGATAGACTTTGAAAATTTTCAATCAACACAAATTGACAATCGACCTCAATGTGCTTCAATGGATGTTAATCGCGTATATCTGACAAAGTTAGATGCAAACTCACTCGAATATATGAGAAATTTTGAAATTCGACTTCAAATTAGGAAGATAGACTTCGAAAATTTTCAATCAACACAAAGTGACAGTCGACCTCAATGTGCTTCAATGGATGTTAATCGACGATATCTGACAAAGTTAGATGCAAACTCACTCCAATATATAAGAAATGTTGAAATTCGTCTTCAAATTAGGAAGATAGACTTTGAAAATTTTCAATCAACACAAAGTGACAGTCGACCTCAATGGGCTTCAATGGAACTTAATCGCCTATATCTGACAAAGTTAGATGCAAACTCACCCAAATATATGAGAAATGTTGAAATTCGTCTTCAAATTAGGAAGATAGACTTTGAAAATTTTCAAACAACACAAAGTGACAGTCGACCTCAATGGGCTTCAATGGTACTTAATCGCCTATATCTGACAAAGTTAGATGCAAACTCACCCAAATATATGAGAAATGTTGAAATTCGTCTTCAAATTAGGAAGATAGACTTTGAAAATTTTCAATCAACACAAAGTGACAGTCGACCTCAATGGGCTTCAATGGATGTTAATCGACGATATCTGACAAAGTTAGATGCAAACTCACTCAAATATATGAGAAATGTTGAAATTCGACTTCAAATTAGGAATATAGACTTTGAAAATTTTTAATCAACACAAAGTGACTATCGACCTCAATGGACGTCAATGGTTGTTAATCGACGATATCTGACAAAGTTAGATGCGAACTCACTCAAATATATAAGTAATGTTGAAATTCGACTTCAAATTAGGAAGATAGACTTCGAAAATTTTTAATCAACACAAAGTGACAGTCGACCTCAATGGGCTTCAATGGATGTTAATTGACGATATCTGACAAAGTTAGATGCAAACTCACCCAAATATATGAGAAATGTTTAAATTCGTCTTCAAATTAGGAAGATAGGCTTTGAAAATTTTCAATCAACACAAAGTGACAGTCGACCTCAATGGGCTTCAATGGATGTCAATCGACGATATCTGACAAAGTTAGATGCAAACTCACTCAAATATATGAGAAATGTTGAAATTCGACTTCAAATTAGGAAGATAGACTTTGAAAATTTTCAATCAACACAAAGTGACAGTCGACCTCAATGGGCTTCAATGGATGTTAATCGCGTATATCTGACAAAGTTAGATGCGAACTCACTCGAATATATAGGAAATGTTGAAATTCGACTTCAAATTAGGAAGATAGACTTCGAAAATTTTCAATCAACACAAAGTGACAGTTGACCTCAATGGGCTTCAATGGATCTTACTCGCCTATATCTGACAAAGTTAGATGCAAACTCACTCAAATATATGAGAAATGCTGAAATTCGACTTCAAATTAGGAAGATAGACTTTGAAAATTTTCAATCAACACAAAGTGACAGTCGACCTCAATGTGCTTCAATGGATGTTAATCGACGATATCTGACAAAGTTAGATGCAAACTCACTCCAATATATAAGAAATGTTGAAATTCGTCTTCAAATTAGGAAGATAGACTTTGAAAATTTTCAATCAACACAAAGTGACAGTCGACCTCAATGGGCTTCAATGGAACTTAATCGCCTATATCTGACAAAGTTAGATGCAAACTCACCCAAATATATGAGAAATGTTTAAATTCGTCTTCAAATTAGGAAGATAGGCTTTGAAAATTTTCAATCAACACAAAGTGACAGTCGACCTCAATGGGCTTCAATGGATGTCAATCGACGATATCTGACAAAGTTAGATGCAAACTCACTCAAATATATGAGAAATGTTGAAATTCGACTTCAAATTAGGAAGATAGACTTTGAAAATTTTCAATCAACACAAAGTGACAGTCGACCTCAATGGGCTTCAATGGATGTTAATCGCGTATATCTGACAAAGTTAGATGCAAACTCACCCAAATATATAAGAAATGTTGAAATTCGTCTTCAAATTAGGAAGATAGACTTTGAAAATTTTTAATCAACACAAAGTGACAGTCGACCTCAATGGGCTTCAATGGATGTTAATTGACGATATCTGACAAAGTTAGATGCAAACTCACCCAAATATATGAGAAATGTTTAAATTCGTCTTCAAATTAGGAAGATGGGCTTTGAAAATTTTCAATCAACACAAAGTGACAGTCGACCTCAATGGGCTTCAATGGATGTCAATCGACGATATCTGACAAAGTTAGATGCAAACTCACTCAAATATATGAGAAATGTTGGAATTCGACTTCAAATTAGGAAGATAGACTTTGAAAATTTTCAATCAACACAAAGTGACAGTCGACCTCAATGGGCTTCAATGGATGTTAATCGCGTATATCTGACAAAGTTAGATGCGAACTCACTCAAATATATAGGAAATGTTGAAATTCGACTTCAAATTAGGAAGATAGACTTCGAAAATTTTCAATCAACACAAAGTGACAGTTGACCTCAATGGGCTTCAATGGATCTTACTCGCCTATATCTGACAAAGTTAGATGCAAACTCACTCAAATATATGAGAAATGCTGAAATTCGACTTCAAATTAGGAAGATAGACTTTGAAAATTTTCAATCAACACAAAGTGACAGTCGACCTCAATGTGCTTCAATGGATGTTAATCGACGATATCTGACAAAGTTAGATGCAAACTCACTCCAATATATAAGAAATGTTGAAATTCGTCTTCAAATTAGGAAGATAGACTTTGAAAATTTTCAATCAACACAAAGTGACAGTCGACCTCAATGGGCTTCAATGGAACTTAATCGCCTATATCTGACAAAGTTAGATGCAAACTCACCCAAATATATGAGAAATGTTGAAATTCGTCTTCAAATTAGGAAGATAGACTTTGAAAATTTTCAAACAACACAAAGTGACAGTCGACCTCAATGGGCTTCAATGGAACTTAATCGCCTATATCTGACAAAGTTAGATGCAAACTCACCCAAATATATGAGAAATGTTGAAATTCGTCTTCAAATTAGGAAGATAGACTTCGAAAATTTTCAATCAACACAAAGTGACAGTCGACCTCAATGTGCTTCAATGGATGTTAATCGACGATATCTGACAAAGTTAGATGCAAACTCACTCCAATATATAAGAAATGTTGAAATTCGTCTTCAAATTAGGAAGATAGACTTTGAAAATTTTCAATCAACACAAAGTGACAGTCGACCTCAATGGGCTTCAATGGAACTTAATCGCCTATATCTGACAAAGTTAGATGCAAACTCACCCAAATATATGAGAAATGTTGAAATTCGTCTTCAAATTAGGAAGATAGACTTTGAAAATTTTCAAACAACACAAAGTGACAGTCGACCTCAATGGGCTTCAATGGATGTTAATCGACGATATCTGACAAAGTTAGATGCAAACTCACTCAAATATATGAGAAATGTTGAAATTCGACTTCAAATTAGGAAGATAGACTTCGAAAATTTTTCATCAACACAAAGTGACAGTTGACCTCAATGGGCTTCAATGGATCTTAATCGCTTATATATGACAAAGTTAGATGCAAACTCACTCAAATATATGAGAAATGTTGAAATTCGACTTCAAATTAGGAAGATAGACTTTGGAAATTTTCAATCAACACAAAGTGACAGTCGACCTCAATGGGCTTCAATGGATGTTAATTGACGATATCTGACAAAGTTAAATGCAAACTCACCCAAATATATGAGAAATGTTGAAATTCGACTTCAAATTAGGAAGATAGACTTTGAAAATTTTCAATCAACACAAAGTGACAGTCGACCTCAATGGGCTTCAATGGATGTTAATCGCGTATATCTGACAAAGTTAGATGCGAACTCACTCATATATATAGGAAATGTTGAAATTCGACTTCAAATTAGGAAGATAGACTTCGAAAATTTTCAATCAACACAAAGTGACAGTTGACCTCAATGGGCTTCAATGGATCTTACTCGCCTATATCTGACAAAGTTAGATGCAAACTCACTCAAATATATGAGAAATGTTGAAATTCGACTTCAAATTAGGAAGATAGACTTTGAAAATTTTCAATCAACACAAATTGACAATCGACCTCAATGTGCTTCAATGGATGTTAATCGCGTATATCTGACAAAGTTAGATGCAAACTCACTCGAATATATGAGAAATTTTGAAATTCGACTTCAAATTAGGAAGATAGACTGAAAATTTTCAATCAACACAAAGTGACAGTCGACCTCAATGTGCTTCAATGGATGTTAATCGACGATATCTGACAAAGTTAGATGCAAACTCACTCCAATATATAAGAAATGTTGAAATTCGTCTTCAAATTAGGAAGATAGACTTTGAAAATTTTCAATCAACACAAAGTGACAGTCGACCTCAATGGGCTTCAATGGAACTTAATCGCCTATATCTGACAAAGTTAGATGCAAACTCACCCAAATATATGAGAAATGTTGAAATTCGTCTTCAAATTAGGAAGATAGACTTTGAAAATTTTCAAACAACACAAAGTGACAGTCGACCTCAATGGGCTTCAATGGAACTTAATCGCCTATATCTGACAAAGTTAGATGCAAACTCACCCAAATATATGAGAAATGTTGAAATTCGACTTCAAATTAGGAAGATAGACTTTGAAAATTTTCAATCAACACAAAGTGACAGTCGACCTCAATGGGCTTCAATGGATGTTAATCGCGTATATCTGACAAAGTTAGATGCGAACTCACTCATATATATAGGAAATGTTGAAATTCGACTTCAAATTAGGAAGATAGACTTCGAAAATTTTCAATCAACACAAAGTGACAGTTGACCTCAATGGGCTTCAATGGATTTTACTCGCCTATATCTGACAAAGTTAGATGCAAACTCACTCAAATATATGAGAAATGTTGAAATTCGACTTCAAATTAGGAAGATAGACTTTGAAAATTTTCAATCAACACAAATTGACAATCGACCTCAATGGACTTCAATGGATGTTAATCGACGATATCTGACAAAGTTAGATGCAAACTCACTAAAATATATGAGAAATGTTGAAATTCGACTTCAAATTAGGAAGATAGACTTTAAAAATTTTCAATCAACACAAAGTGACAGTCGACCTCAATGGGCTTCAATGGATGTTAATTGACGATATCTGACAAAGTTAGATGCAAACTCACTCCAATATATAAGAAATGTTGAAATTCGTCTTCAAATTAGGAAGATAGACTTTGAAAATTTTCAATCAACACAAAGTGACAGTCGACCTCAATGGGCTTCAATGGAACTTAATCGCCTATATCTGACAAAGTTAGATGCAAACTCACCCAAATATATGAGAAATGTTGAAATTCGTCTTCAAATTAGGAAGATAGACTTTGAAAATTTTCAAACAACACAAAGTGACAGTCTACCTCAATGGGCTTCAATGGAACTTAATCGCCTATATCTGACAAAGTTAGATGCAAACTCACCCAAATATATGAGAAATTTTGAAATTCGTCTTCAAATTAGGAAGATAGACTTTGAAAATTTTCAAACAACACAAAGTGACAGTCGACCTCAATGGACTTCAATGGATGTTAATCGACGATATCTGACAAAGTTAGATGCAAACTCACTCAGATATATGAGAAATGTTGAAATTCGACTTCAAATTAGGAAGATAGACTTTGAAAATTTTCAATCAACACAAAGTGACAGTCGACCTCAATGGGCTTCAATGGATGGTAATTGACGATATCTGACAATGTTAGATGCAAACTAACTCGAATATATAAGAAATGTTGAAATTCGACTTCAAATTAGGAAGATAGACTTTCAAAATTTTCAATCAACACAAAGTGACAGTCGACCTCAAAGGGCGTCAGTAGAAGTTAATCGACGATATCTGACAAAGTTAGATGCAAACTCACTCAAATATATGAGAAAAGTTGAAATTCGACTTCAAATTAGGAAGATAGACTTTGAAAATTTTTAATCAACACAAAGTGACTATCGACCTCAATGGACTTCAATGGTTGTTAATCGACGATATCTGACAAAGTTAGATGCGAACTCACTCAAATATATAAGTAATGTTGAAATTCGACTTCAAATTAGGAAGATAGACCTCGAAAATTTTTAATCAACACAAAGTGACAGTTGACCTCAATGAGCTTCAATGGATGTTAATCGCGTATATCTGACAAAGTTAGATGCGAACTCACTCATATATATAGGAAATGTTGAAATTCGACTTCAAATTAGGAAGATAGACTTCGAAAATTTTCAATCAACACAAAGTGACAGTTGACCTCAATGGGCTTCAATGGATCTTACTCGCCTATATCTGACAAAGTTAGATGCAAACTCACTCAAATATATGAGAAATGTTGAAATTCGACTTCAAATTAGGAAGATAGACTTTGAAAATTTTCAATCAACACAAATTGACAATCGACCTCAATGTGCTTCAATGGATGTTAATCGCGTATATCTGACAAAGTTAGATGCAAACTCACTCGAATATATGAGAAATTTTGAAATTCGACTTCAAATTAGGAAGATAGACTGAAAATTTTCAATCAACACAAAGTGACAGTCGACCTCAATGTGCTTCAATGGATGTTAATCGACGATATCTGACAAAGTTAGATGCAAACTCACTCCAATATATAAGAAATGTTGAAATTCGTCTTCAAATTAGGAAGATAGACTTTGAAAATTTTCAATCAACACAAAGTGACAGTCGACCTCAATGGGCTTCAATGGAACTTAATCGCCTATATCTGACAAAGTTAGATGCAAACTCACCCAAATATATGAGAAATGTTGAAATTCGTCTTCAAATTAGGAAGATAGACTTTGAAAATTTTCAAACAACACAAAGTGACAGTCTACCTCAATGGGCTTCAATGGAACTTAATCGCCTATATCTGACAAAGTTAGATGCAAACTCACCCAAATATATGAGAAATTTTGAAATTCGTCTTCAAATTAGGAAGATAGACTTTGAAAATTTTCAAACAACACAAAGTGACAGTCGACCTCAATGGACTTCAATGGATGTTAATCGACGATATCTGACAAAGTTAGATGCAAACTCACTCAGATATATGAGAAATGTTGAAATTCGACTTCAAATTAGGAAGATAGACTTTGAAAATTTTCAATCAACACAAAGTGACAGTCGACCTCAATGGGCTTCAATGGATGGTAATTGACGATATCTGACAATGTTAGATGCAAACTAACTCGAATATATAAGAAATGTTGAAATTCGACTTCAAATTAGGAAGATAGACTTTCAAAATTTTCAATCAACACAAAGTGACAGTCGACCTCAAAGGGCGTCAGTAGAAGTTAATCGACGATATCTGACAAAGTTAGATGCAAACTCACTCAAATATATGAGAAAAGTTGAAATTCGACTTCAAATTAGGAAGATAGACTTTGAAAATTTTTAATCAACACAAAGTGACTATCGACCTCAATGGACTTCAATGGTTGTTAATCGACGATATCTGACAAAGTTAGATGCGAACTCACTCAAATATATAAGTAATGTTGAAATTCGACTTCAAATTAGGAAGATAGACTTCGAAAATTTTTAATCAACACAAAGTGACAGTTGACCTCAATGAGCTTCAATGGATCTTAATCGCCTATATCTGACAAAGTTAGATGCAAACTCAATCAAATATATGAGAAATGTTGAAATTCGACTTCAAATTAGGAAGATAGACTTTGAAAATTTTCAATCAACACAAAGTGACAGTCGACCTCAATGGGCTTCAATGGATGTTAATTGACGATATCTGACAAAGTTAGATGCAAACTCACCCAAATATATGAGAAATGTTGAAATTCGTCTTCAAATTAGGAAGATAGGCTTTGAAAATTTTCAATCAACACAAAGTGACAGTCGACCTCAATGGGCTTCAATGGATGTCAATCGACGATATCTGACAAAGTTAGATGCAAACTCACTCAAATATATGAGAAATGTTGAAATTCGACTTCAAATTAGGAAGATAGACTTCGAAAATTTTCAATCAACACAAAGTGACAGTTGACCTCAATGGGCTTCAATGGATCTTACTCGCTTATATCTGACAAAGTTAGATGCAAACTCACTCGAATATATGAGAAATGTTGAAATTCGACTTCAAATTAGGAAGATAGACTTTGAAAATTTTCAATCAACATAAACTGACAATCGACCTCAATGGGCTTCAATGGATGTAAATCGACGATATCTGACAAAGTTAGATGCAAACTCACTCAAATATATAAGAAAGGTTGAAATTCGACTTCAAATTAGGAAGATAGACTTTGAAAATTTTCAATCAACACAAATTGACAATCGACCTCAATGGACTTCAATGGATGTTAATCGACGATATCTGACAAAGTTAGATGCAAACTCACTAAAATATATGAGAAATGTTGAAATTCGACTTCAAATTAGGAAGATAGACTTTAAAAATTTTCAATCAACACAAAGTGACAGTCGACCTCAATGTGCTTCAATGGATGTTAATCGACGATATCTGACAAAGTTAGATGCAAACTCACTCCAATATATAAGAAATGTTGAAATTCGTCTTCAAATTAGGAAGATAGACTTTGAAAATTTTCAATCAACACAAAGTGACAGTCGACCTCAATGGGCTTCAATGGAACTTAATCGCCTATATCTGACAAAGTTAGATGCAAACTCACCCAAATATATGAGAAATGTTGAAATTCGTCTTCAAATTAGGAAGATAGACTTTGAAAATTTTCAAACAACACAAAGTGACAGTCGACCTCAATGGGCTTCAATGGAACTTAATCGCCTATATCTGACAAAGTTAGATGCAAACTCACCCAAATATATGAGAAATGTTGAAATTCGACTTCAAATTAGGAAGATAGACTTTGAAAATTTTCAATCAACACAAAGTGACAGTCGACCTCAATGGGCTTCAATGGATGTTAATCGCGTATATCTGACAAAGTTAGATGCGAACTCACTCATATATATAGGAAATGTTGAAATTCGACTTCAAATTAGGAAGATAGACTTCGAAAATTTTCAATCAACACAAAGTGACAGTTGACCTCAATGGGCTTCAATGGATCTTACTCGCCTATATCTGACAAAGTTAGATGCAAACTCACTCAAATATATGAGAAATGTTGAAATTCGACTTCAAATTAGGAAGATAGACTTTGAAAATTTTCAATCAACACAAATTGACAATCGACCTCAATGTGCTTCAATGGATGTTAATCGCGTATATCTGACAAAGTTAGATGCAAACTCACTCGAATATATGAGAAATTTTGAAATTCGACTTCAAATTAGGAAGATAGACTTTGAAAATTTTCAATCAACACAAAGTGACAGTCGACCTCAATGGGCTTCAATGGAACTTAATCGCCTATATCTGACAAAGTTAGATGCAAACTCACCCAAATATATGAGAAATGTTGAAATTCGTCTTCAAATTAGGAAGATAGACTTTGAAAATTTTCAAACAACACAAAGTGACAGTCGACCTCAATGGGCTTCAATGGAACTTAATCGCCTATATCTGACAAAGTTAGATGCAAACTCACTCAAATATATGAGAAATGTTGAAATTCGACTTCAAATTAGGAAGATAGACTTTGAAAATTTTCAATCAACACAAATTGACAATCGACCTCAATGGACTTCAATGGATGTTAATCGACGATATCTGACAAAGTTAGATGCAAACTCACTAAAATATATGAGAAATGTTGAAATTCGACTTCAAATTAGGAAGATAGACTTTAAAAATTTTCAATCAACACAAAGTGACAGTCGACCTCAATGGGCTTCAATGGATGTTAATTGACGATATCTGACAAAGTTAGATGCAAACTCACTCCAATATATAAGAAATGTTGAAATTCGTCTTCAAATTAGGAAGATAGACTTTGAAAATTTTCAATCAACACAAAGTGACAGTCGACCTCAATGGGCTTCAATGGAACTTAATCGCCTATATCTGACAAAGTTAGATGCAAACTCACCCAAATATATGAGAAATGTTGAAATTCGTCTTCAAATTAGGAAGATAGACTTTGAAAATTTTCAAACAACACAAAGTGACAGTCTACCTCAATGGGCTTCAATGGAACTTAATCGCCTATATCTGACAAAGTTAGATGCAAACTCACCCAAATATATGAGAAATTTTGAAATTCGTCTTCAAATTAGGAAGATAGACTTTGAAAATTTTCAAACAACACAAAGTGACAGTCGACCTCAATGGACTTCAATGGATGTTAATCGACGATATCTGACAAAGTTAGATGCAAACTCACTCAGATATATGAGAAATGTTGAAATTCGACTTCAAATTAGGAAGATAGACTTTGAAAATTTTCAATCAACACAAAGTGACAGTCGACCTCAATGGGCTTCAATGGATGGTAATTGACGATATCTGACAATGTTAGATGCAAACTAACTCGAATATATAAGAAATGTTGAAATTCGACTTCAAATTAGGAAGATAGACTTTCAAAATTTTCAATCAAAACAAAGTGACAGTCGACCTCAAAGGGCGTCAGTAGAAGTTAATCGACGATATCTGACAAAGTTAGATGCAAACTCACTCAAATATATGAGAAAAGTTGAAATTCGACTTCAAATTAGGAAGATAGACTTTGAAAATTTTTAATCAACACAAAGTGACTATCGACCTCAATGGACTTCAATGGTTGTTAATCGACGATATCTGACAAAGTTAGATGCGAACTCACTCAAATATATAAGTAATGTTGAAATTCGACTTCAAATTAGGAAGATAGACTTCGAAAATTTTTAATCAACACAAAGTGACAGTTGACCTCAATGAGCTTCAATGGATGTTAATCGCGTATATCTGACAAAGTTAGATGCGAACTCACTCATATATATAGGAAATGTTGAAATTCGACTTCAAATTAGGAAGATAGACTTCGAAAATTTTCAATCAACACAAAGTGACAGTTGACCTCAATGGGCTTCAATGGATCTTACTCGCCTATATCTGACAAAGTTAGATGCAAACTCACTCAAATATATGAGAAATGTTGAAATTCGACTTCAAATTAGGAAGATAGACTTTGAAAATTTTCAATCAACACAAATTGACAATCGACCTCAATGTGCTTCAATGGATGTTAATCGCGTATATCTGACAAAGTTAGATGCAAACTCACTCGAATATATGAGAAATTTTGAAATTCGACTTCAAATTAGGAAGATAGACTGAAAATTTTCAATCAACACAAAGTGACAGTCGACCTCAATGTGCTTCAATGGATGTTAATCGACGATATCTGACAAAGTTAGATGCAAACTCACTCCAATATATAAGAAATGTTGAAATTCGTCTTCAAATTAGGAAGATAGACTTTGAAAATTTTCAATCAACACAAAGTGACAGTCGACCTCAATGGGCTTCAATGGAACTTAATCGCCTATATCTGACAAAGTTAGATGCAAACTCACCCAAATATATGAGAAATGTTGAAATTCGTCTTCAAATTAGGAAGATAGACTTTGAAAATTTTCAAACAACACAAAGTGACAGTCGACCTCAATGGGCTTCAATGGAACTTAATCGCCTATATCTGACAAAGTTAGATGCAAACTCACCCAAATATATGAGAAATGTTGAAATTCGACTTCAAATTAGGAAGATAGACTTTGAAAATTTTCAATCAACACAAAGTGACAGTCGACCTCAATGGGCTTCAATGGATGTTAATCGCGTATATCTGACAAAGTTAGATGCGAACTCACTCATATATATAGGAAATGTTGAAATTCGACTTCAAATTAGGAAGATAGACTTCGAAAATTTTCAATCAACACAAAGTGACAGTTGACCTCAATGGGCTTCAATGGATCTTACTCGCCTATATCTGACAAAGTTAGATGCAAACTCACTCAAATATATGAGAAATGTTGAAATTCGACTTCAAATTAGGAAGATAGACTTTGAAAATTTTCAATCAACACAAATTGACAATCGACCTCAATGTGCTTCAATGGATGTTAATCGCGTATATCTGACAAAGTTAGATGCAAACTCACTCGAATATATGAGAAATTTTGAAATTCGACTTCAAATTAGGAAGATAGACTGAAAATTTTCAAACAACACAAAGTGACAGTCGACCTCAATGTGCTTCAATGGATGTTAATCGACGATATCTGACAAAGTTAGATGCAAACTCACTCCAATATATAAGAAATGTTGAAATTCGTCTTCAAATTAGGAAGATAGACTTTGAAAATTTTCAATCAACACAAAGTGACAGTCGACCTCAATGGGCTTCAATGGAACTTAATCGCCTATATCTGACAAAGTTAGATGCAAACTCACCCAAATATATGAGAAATTTTGAAATTCGTCTTCAAATTAGGAAGATAGACTTTGAAAATTTTCAAACAACACAAAGTGACAGTCGACCTCAATGGACTTCAATGGATGTTAATCGACGATATCTGACAAAGTTAGATGCAAACTCACTCAGATATATGAGAAATGTTGAAATTCGACTTCAAATTAGGAAGATAGACTTTGAAAATTTTCAATCAACACAAAGTGACAGTCGACCTCAATGGGCTTCAATGGATGTTAATCGACGATATCTGACAAAGTTAGATGCAAACTCACTCCAATATATAAGAAATGTTGAAATTCGTCTTCAAATTAGGAAGATAGACTTTGAAAATTTTCAATCAACACAAAGTGACAGTCGACCTCAATGGGCTTCAATGGAACTTAATCGCCTATATCTGACAAAGTTAGATGCAAACTCACTCAAATATATGAGAAATGTTGAAATTCGACTTCAAATTAGGAAGATAGACTTTGAAAATTTTTAATCAACACAAAGTGACTATCGACCTCAATGGACTTCAATGGTTGTTAATCGACGATATCTGACAAAGTTAGATGCGAACTCACTCAAATATATAAGTAATGTTGAAATTCGACTTCAAATTAGGAAGATAGACTTCGAAAATTTTCAATCAACACAAAGTGACAGTTGACCTCAATGGGCTTCAATGGATCTTACTCGCCTATATCTGACAAAGTTAGATGCAAACTCACTCAAATATATGAGAAATGTTGAAATTCGACTTCAAATTAGGAAGATAGACTTTGAAAATTTTCAATCAACACAAATTGACAATCGACCTCAATGTGCTTCAATGGATGTTAATCGCGTATATCTGACAAAGTTAGATGCAAACTCACTCGAATATATGAGAAATTTTGAAATTCGACTTCAAATTAGGAAGATAGACTGAAAATTTTCAATCAACACAAAGTGACAGTCGACCTCAATGTGCTTCAATGGATGTTAATCGACGATATCTGACAAAGTTAGATGCAAACTCACTCCAATATATAAGAAATGTTGAAATTCGTCTTCAAATTAGGAAGATAGACTTTGAAAATTTTCAATCAACACAAAGTGACAGTCGACCTCAATGGGCTTCAATGGAACTTAATCGCCTATATCTGACAAAGTTAGATGCAAACTCACCCAAATATATGAGAAATGTTGAAATTCGTCTTCAAATTAGGAAGATAGACTTTGAAAATTTTCAAACAACACAAAGTGACAGTCGACCTCAATGGGCTTCAATGGAACTTAATCGCCTATATCTGACAAAGTTAGATGCAAACTCACCCAAATATATGAGAAATGTTGAAATTCGACTTCAAATTAGGAAGATAGACTTTGAAAATTTTCAATCAACACAAAGTGACAGTCGACCTCAATGGGCTTCAATGGATGTTAATCGCGTATATCTGACAAAGTTAGATGCGAACTCACTCATATATATAGGAAATGTTGAAATTCGACTTCAAATTAGGAAGATAGACTTCGAAAATTTTCAATCAACACAAAGTGACAGTTGACCTCAATGGGCTTCAATGGATCTTACTCGCCTATATCTGACAAAGTTAGATGCAAACTCACTCAAATATATGAGAAATGTTGAAATTCGACTTCAAATTAGGAAGATAGACTTTGAAAATTTTCAATCAACACAAATTGACAATCGACCTCAATGTGCTTCAATGGATGTTAATCGCGTATATCTGACAAAGTTAGATGCAAACTCACTCGAATATATGAGAAATTTTGAAATTCGACTTCAAATTAGGAAGATAGACTGAAAATTTTCAATCAACACAAAGTGACAGTCGACCTCAATGTGCTTCAATGGATGTTAATCGACGATATCTGACAAAGTTAGATGCAAACTCACTCCAATATATAAGAAATGTTGAAATTCGTCTTCAAATTAGGAAGATAGACTTTGAAAATTTTCAATCAACACAAAGTGACAGTCGACCTCAATGGGCTTCAATGGAACTTAATCGCCTATATCTGACAAAGTTAGATGCAAACTCACCCAAATATATGAGAAATTTTGAAATTCGTCTTCAAATTAGGAAGATAGACTTTGAAAATTTTCAAACAACACAAAGTGACAGTCGACCTCAATGGACTTCAATGGATGTTAATCGACGATATCTGACAAAGTTAGATGCAAACTCACTCAGATATATGAGAAATGTTGAAATTCGACTTCAAATTAGGAAGATAGACTTTGAAAATTTTCAATCAACACAAAGTGACAGTCGACCTCAATGGGCTTCAATGGATGGTAATTGACGATATCTGACAATGTTAGATGCAAACTAACTCGAATATATAAGAAATGTTGAAATTCGACTTCAAATTAGGAAGATAGACTTTCAAAATTTTCAATCAACACAAAGTGACAGTCGACCTCAAAGGGCGTCAGTAGAAGTTAATCGACGATATCTGACAAAGTTAGATGCAAACTCACTCAAATATATGAGAAAAGTTGAAATTCGACTTCAAATTAGGAAGATAGACTTTGAAAATTTTTAATCAACACAAAGTGACTATCGACCTCAATGGACTTCAATGGTTGTTAATCGACGATATCTGACAAAGTTAGATGCGAACTCACTCAAATATATAAGTAATGTTGAAATTCGACTTCAAATTAGGAAGATAGACTTCGAAAATTTTTAATCAACACAAAGTGACAGTTGACCTCAATGAGCTTCAATGGATGTTAATCGCGTATATCTGACAAAGTTAGATGCGAACTCACTCATATATATAGGAAATGTTGAAATTCGACTTCAAATTAGGAAGATAGACTTCGAAAATTTTCAATCAACACAAAGTGACAGTTGACCTCAATGGGCTTCAATGGATCTTACTCGCCTATATCTGACAAAGTTAGATGCAAACTCACTCAAATATATGAGAAATGTTGAAATTCGACTTCAAATTAGGAAGATAGACTTTGAAAATTTTCAATCAACACAAATTGACAATCGACCTCAATGTGCTTCAATGGATGTTAATCGCGTATATCTGACAAAGTTAGATGCAAACTCACTCGAATATATGAGAAATTTTGAAATTCGACTTCAAATTAGGAAGATAGACTGAAAATTTTCAATCAACACAAAGTGACAGTCGACCTCAATGTGCTTCAATGGATGTTAATCGACGATATCTGACAAAGTTAGATGCAAACTCACTCCAATATATAAGAAATGTTGAAATTCGTCTTCAAATTAGGAAGATAGACTTTGAAAATTTTCAATCAACACAAAGTGACAGTCGACCTCAATGGGCTTCAATGGAACTTAATCGCCTATATCTGACAAAGTTAGATGCAAACTCACCCAAATATATGAGAAATGTTGAAATTCGTCTTCAAATTAGGAAGATAGACTTTGAAAATTTTCAAACAACACAAAGTGACAGTCGACCTCAATGGGCTTCAATGGAACTTAATCGCCTATATCTGACAAAGTTAGATGCAAACTCACCCAAATATATGAGAAATGTTGAAATTCGACTTCAAATTAGGAAGATAGACTTTGAAAATTTTCAATCAACACAAAGTGACAGTCGACCTCAATGGGCTTCAATGGATGTTAATCGCGTATATCTGACAAAGTTAGATGCGAACTCACTCATATATATAGGAAATGTTGAAATTCGACTTCAAATTAGGAAGATAGACTTCGAAAATTTTCAATCAACACAAAGTGACAGTTGACCTCAATGGGCTTCAATGGATCTTACTCGCCTATATCTGACAAAGTTAGATGCAAACTCACTCAAATATATGAGAAATGTTGAAATTCGACTTCAAATTAGGAAGATAGACTTTGAAAATTTTCAATCAACACAAATTGACAATCGACCTCAATGTGCTTCAATGGATGTTAATCGCGTATATCTGACAAAGTTAGATGCAAACTCACTCGAATATATGAGAAATTTTGAAATTCGACTTCAAATTAGGAAGATAGACTGAAAATTTTCAATCAACACAAAGTGACAGTCGACCTCAATGTGCTTCAATGGATGTTAATCGACGATATCTGACAAAGTTAGATGCAAACTCACTCCAATATATAAGAAATGTTGAAATTCGTCTTCAAATTAGGAAGATAGACTTTGAAAATTTTCAATCAACACAAAGTGACAGTCGACCTCAATGGGCTTCAATGGAACTTAATCGCCTATATCTGACAAAGTTAGATGCAAACTCACCCAAATATATGAGAAATGTTGAAATTCGTCTTCAAATTAGGAAGATAGACTTTGAAAATTTTCAAACAACACAAAGTGACAGTCGACCTCAATGGGCTTCAATGGAACTTAATCGCCTATATCTGACAAAGTTAGATGCAAACTCACTCAAATATATGAGAAATGTTGAAATTCGACTTCAAATTAGGAAGATAGACTTTGAAAATTTTCAATCAACACAAATTGACAATCGACCTCAATGGACTTCAATGGATGTTAATCGACGATATCTGACAAAGTTAGATGCAAACTCACTAAAATATATGAGAAATGTTGAAATTCGACTTCAAATTAGGAAGATAGACTTTAAAAATTTTCAATCAACACAAAGTGACAGTCGACCTCAATGGGCTTCAATGGATGTTAATTGACGATATCTGACAAAGTTAGATGCAAACTCACTCCAATATATAAGAAATGTTGAAATTCGTCTTCAAATTAGGAAGATAGACTTTGAAAATTTTCAATCAACACAAAGTGACAGTCGACCTCAATGGGCTTCAATGGAACTTAATCGCCTATATCTGACAAAGTTAGATGCAAACTCACCCAAATATATGAGAAATGTTGAAATTCGTCTTCAAATTAGGAAGATAGACTTTGAAAATTTTCAAACAACACAAAGTGACAGTCTACCTCAATGGGCTTCAATGGAACTTAATCGCCTATATCTGACAAAGTTAGATGCAAACTCACCCAAATATATGAGAAATTTTGAAATTCGTCTTCAAATTAGGAAGATAGACTTTGAAAATTTTCAAACAACACAAAGTGACAGTCGACCTCAATGGACTTCAATGGATGTTAATCGACGATATCTGACAAAGTTAGATGCAAACTCACTCAGATATATGAGAAATGTTGAAATTCGACTTCAAATTAGGAAGATAGACTTTGAAAATTTTCAATCAACACAAAGTGACAGTCGACCTCAATGGGCTTCAATGGATGGTAATTGACGATATCTGACAATGTTAGATGCAAACTAACTCGAATATATAAGAAATGTTGAAATTCGACTTCAAATTAGGAAGATAGACTTTCAAAATTTTCAATCAACACAAAGTGACAGTCGACCTCAAAGGGCGTCAGTAGAAGTTAATCGACGATATCTGACAAAGTTAGATGCAAACTCACTCAAATATATGAGAAAAGTTGAAATTCGACTTCAAATTAGGAAGATAGACTTTGAAAATTTTTAATCAACACAAAGTGACTATCGACCTCAATGGACTTCAATGGTTGTTAATCGACGATATCTGACAAAGTTAGATGCGAACTCACTCAAATATATAAGTAATGTTGAAATTCGACTTCAAATTAGGAAGATAGACTTCGAAAATTTTTAATCAACACAAAGTGACAGTTGACCTCAATGAGCTTCAATGGATGTTAATCGCGTATATCTGACAAAGTTAGATACGAACTCACTCATATATATAGGAAATGTTGAAATTCGACTTCAAATTAGGAAGATAGACTTCGAAAATTTTCAATCAACACAAAGTGACAGTTGACCTCAATGGGCTTCAATGGATCTTACTCGCCTATATCTGACAAAGTTAGATGCAAACTCACTCAAATATATGAGAAATGTTGAAATTCGACTTCAAATTAGGAAGATAGACTTTGAAAATTTTCAATCAACACAAATTGACAATCGACCTCAATGTGCTTCAATGGATGTTAATCGCGTATATCTGACAAAGTTAGATGCAAACTCACTCGAATATATGAGAAATTTTGAAATTCGACTTCAAATTAGGAAGATAGACTGAAAATTTTCAATCAACACAAAGTGACAGTCGACCTCAATGTGCTTCAATGGATGTTAATCGACGATATCTGACAAAGTTAGATGCAAACTCACTCCAATATATAAGAAATGTTGAAATTCGTCTTCAAATTAGGAAGATAGACTTTGAAAATTTTCAATCAACACAAAGTGACAGTCGACCTCAATGGGCTTCAATGGAACTTAATCGCCTATATCTGACAAAGTTAGATGCAAACTCACCCAAATATATGAGAAATGTTGAAATTCGTCTTCAAATTAGGAAGATAGACTTTGAAAATTTTCAAACAACACAAAGTGACAGTCGACCTCAATGGGCTTCAATGGAACTTAATCGCCTATATCTGACAAAGTTAGATGCAAACTCACCCAAATATATGAGAAATGTTGAAATTCGTCTTCAAATTAGGAAGATAGACTTTGAAAATTTTCAAACAACACAAAGTGACAGTCGACCTCAATGGGCTTCAATGGATGTTAATCGCGTATATCTGACAAAGTTAGATGCGAACTCACTCATATATATAGGAAATGTTGAAATTCGACTTCAAATTAGGAAGATAGACTTCGAAAATTTTCAATCAACACAAAGTGACAGTTGACCTCAATGGGCTTCAATGGATCTTACTCGCCTATATCTGACAAAGTTAGATGCAAACTCACTCAAATATATGAGAAATGTTGAAATTCGACTTCAAATTAGGAAGATAGACTTTGAAAATTTTCAATCAACACAAATTGACAATCGACCTCAATGTGCTTCAATGGATGTTAATCGCGTATATCTGACAAAGTTAGATGCAAACTCACTCGAATATATGAGAAATTTTGAAATTCGACTTCAAATTAGGAAGATAGACTGAAAATTTTCAATCAACACAAAGTGACAGTCGACCTCAATGTGCTTCAATGGATGTTAATCGACGATATCTGACAAAGTTAGATGCAAACTCACTCCAATATATAAGAAATGTTGAAATTCGTCTTCAAATTAGGAAGATAGACTTTGAAAATTTTCAATCAACACAAAGTGACAGTCGACCTCAATGGGCTTCAATGGAACTTAATCGCCTATATCTGACAAAGTTAGATGCAAACTCACCCAAATATATGAGAAATGTTGAAATTCGTCTTCAAATTAGGAAGATAGACTTTGAAAATTTTCAAACAACACAAAGTGACAGTCGACCTCAATGGGCTTCAATGGAACTTAATCGCCTATATCTGACAAAGTTAGATGCAAACTCACCCAAATATATGAGAAATGTTGAAATTCGACTTCAAATTAGGAAGATAGACTTTGAAAATTTTCAATCAACACAAAGTGACAGTCGACCTCAATGGGCTTCAATGGATGTTAATCGCGTATATCTGACAAAGTTAGATGCGAACTCACTCATATATATAGGAAATGTTGAAATTCGACTTCAAATTAGGAAGATAGACTTCGAAAATTTTCAATCAACACAAAGTGACAGTTGACCTCAATGGGCTTCAATGGATCTTACTCGCCTATATCTGACAAAGTTAGATGCAAACTCACTCAAATATATGAGAAATGTTGAAATTCGACTTCAAATTAGGAAGATAGACTTTGAAAATTTTCAATCAACACAAATTGACAATCGACCTCAATGTGCTTCAATGGATGTTAATCGCGTATATCTGACAAAGTTAGATGCAAACTCACTCGAATATATGAGAAATTTTGAAATTCGACTTCAAATTAGGAAGATAGACTGAAAATTTTCAATCAACACAAAGTGACAGTCGACCTCAATGTGCTTCAATGGATGTTAATCGACGATATCTGACAAAGTTAGATGCAAACTCACTCCAATATATAAGAAATGTTGAAATTCGTCTTCAAATTAGGAAGATAGACTTTGAAAATTTTCAATCAACACAAAGTGACAGTCGACCTCAATGGGCTTCAATGGAACTTAATCGCCTATATCTGACAAAGTTAGATGCAAACTCACCCAAATATATGAGAAATGTTGAAATTCGTCTTCAAATTAGGAAGATAGACTTTGAAAATTTTCAAACAACACAAAGTGACAGTCGACCTCAATGGGCTTCAATGGAACTTAATCGCCTATATCTGACAAAGTTAGATGCAAACTCACCCAAATATATGAGAAATGTTGAAATTCGACTTCAAATTAGGAAGATAGACTTTGAAAATTTTCAATCAACACAAAGTGACAGTCGACCTCAATGGGCTTCAATGGAACTTAATCGCCTATATCTGACAAAGTTAGATGCAAACTCACCCAAATATATGAGAAATGTTGAAATTCGACTTCAAATTAGGAAGATAGACTTTGAAAATTTTCAATCAACACAAAGTGACAGTCGACCTCAATGGGCTTCAATGGATGTTAATCGCGTATATCTGACAAAGTTAGATGCGAACTCACTCATATATATAGGAAATGTTGAAATTCGACTTCAAATTAGGAAGATAGACTTCGAAAATTTTCAATCAACACAAAGTGACAGTTGACCTCAATGGGCTTCAATGGATCTTACTCGCCTATATCTGACAAAGTTAGATGCAAACTCACTCAAATATATGAGAAATGTTGAAATTCGACTTCAAATTAGGAAGATAGACTTTGAAAATTTTCAATCAACACAAATTGACAATCGACCTCAATGTGCTTCAATGGATGTTAATCGCGTATATCTGACAAAGTTAGATGCAAACTCACTCGAATATATGAGAAATTTTGAAATTCGACTTCAAATTAGGAAGATAGACTGAAAATTTTCAATCAACACAAAGTGACAGTCGACCTCAATGTGCTTCAATGGATGTTAATCGACGATATCTGACAAAGTTAGATGCAAACTCACTCCAATATATAAGAAATGTTGAAATTCGTCTTCAAATTAGGAAGATAGACTTTGAAAATTTTCAATCAACACAAAGTGACAGTCGACCTCAATGGGCTTCAATGGAACTTAATCGCCTATATCTGACAAAGTTAGATGCAAACTCACCCAAATATATGAGAAATGTTGAAATTCGTCTTCAAATTAGGAAGATAGACTTTGAAAATTTTCAAACAACACAAAGTGACAGTCGACCTCAATGGGCTTCAATGGAACTTAATCGCCTATATCTGACAAAGTTAGATGCAAACTCACCCAAATATATGAGAAATGTTGAAATTCGACTTCAAATTAGGAAGATAGACTTTGAAAATTTTCAATCAACACAAAGTGACAGTCGACCTCAATGGGCTTCAATGGATGTTAATCGCGTATATCTGACAAAGTTAGATGCGAACTCACTCATATATATAGGAAATGTTGAAATTCGACTTCAAATTAGGAAGATAGACTTCGAAAATTTTCAATCAACACAAAGTGACAGTTGACCTCAATGGGCTTCAATGGATCTTACTCGCCTATATCTGACAAAGTTAGATGCAAACTCACTCAAATATATGAGAAATGTTGAAATTCGACTTCAAATTAGGAAGATAGACTTTGAAAATTTTCAATCAACACAAATTGACAATCGACCTCAATGTGCTTCAATGGATGTTAATCGCGTATATCTGACAAAGTTAGATGCAAACTCACTCGAATATATGAGAAATTTTGAAATTCGACTTCAAATTAGGAAGATAGACTGAAAATTTTCAATCAACACAAAGTGACAGTCGACCTCAATGTGCTTCAATGGATGTTAATCGACGATATCTGACAAAGTTAGATGCAAACTCACTAAAATATATGAGAAATGTTGAAATTCGACTTCAAATTAGGAAGATAGACTTTAAAAATTTTCAATCAACACAAAGTGACAGTCGACCTCAATGGGCTTCAATGGATGTTAATTGACGATATCTGACAAAGTTAGATGCAAACTCACTCCAATATATAAGAAATGTTGAAATTCGTCTTCAAATTAGGAAGATAGACTTTGAAAATTTTCAATCAACACAAAGTGACAGTCGACCTCAATGGGCTTCAATGGAACTTAATCGCCTATATCTGACAAAGTTAGATGCAAACTCACCCAAATATATGAGAAATGTTGAAATTCGTCTTCAAATTAGGAAGATAGACTTTGAAAATTTTCAAACAACACAAAGTGACAGTCTACCTCAATGGGCTTCAATGGAACTTAATCGCCTATATCTGACAAAGTTAGATGCAAACTCACCCAAATATATGAGAAATTTTGAAATTCGTCTTCAAATTAGGAAGATAGACTTTGAAAATTTTCAAACAACACAAAGTGACAGTCGACCTCAATGGACTTCAATGGATGTTAATCGACGATATCTGACAAAGTTAGATGCAAACTCACTCAGATATATGAGAAATGTTGAAATTCGACTTCAAATTAGGAAGATAGACTTTGAAAATTTTCAATCAACACAAAGTGACAGTCGACCTCAATGGGCTTCAATGGATGGTAATTGACGATATCTGACAATGTTAGATGCAAACTAACTCGAATATATAAGAAATGTTGAAATTCGACTTCAAATTAGGAAGATAGACTTTCAAAATTTTCAATCAACACAAAGTGACAGTCGACCTCAAAGGGCGTCAGTAGAAGTTAATCGACGATATCTGACAAAGTTAGATGCAAACTTACTCAAATATATGAGAAAAGTTGAAATTCGACTTCAAATTAGGAAGATAGACTTTGAAAATTTTTAATCAACACAAAGTGACTATCGACCTCAATGGACTTCAATGGTTGTTAATCGACGATATCTGACAAAGTTAGATGCGAACTCACTCAAATATATAAGTAATGTTGAAATTCGACTTCAAATTAGGAAGATAGACTTCGAAAATTTTTAATCAACACAAAGTGACAGTTGACCTCAATGAGCTTCAATGGATGTTAATCGCGTATATCTGACAAAGTTAGATGCGAACTCACTCATATATATAGGAAATGTTGAAATTCGACTTCAAATTAGGAAGATAGACTTCGAAAATTTTCAATCAACACAAAGTGACAGTTGACCTCAATGGGCTTCAATGGATCTTACTCGCCTATATCTGACAAAGTTAGATGCAAACTCACTCAAATATATGAGAAATGTTGAAATTCGACTTCAAATTAGGAAGATAGACTTTGAAAATTTTCAATCAACACAAATTGACAATCGACCTCAATGTGCTTCAATGGATGTTAATCGCGTATATCTGACAAAGTTAGATGCAAACTCACTCGAATATATGAGAAATTTTGAAATTCGACTTCAAATTAGGAAGATAGACTGAAAATTTTCAATCAACACAAAGTGACAGTCGACCTCAATGTGCTTCAATGGATGTTAATCGACGATATCTGACAAAGTTAGATGCAAACTCACTCCAATATATAAGAAATGTTGAAATTCGTCTTCAAATTAGGAAGATAGACTTTGAAAATTTTCAATCAACACAAAGTGACAGTCGACCTCAATGGGCTTCAATGGAACTTAATCGCCTATATCTGACAAAGTTAGATGCAAACTCACCCAAATATATGAGAAATGTTGAAATTCGTCTTCAAATTAGGAAGATAGACTTTGAAAATTTTCAATCAACACAAAGTGACAGTCGACCTCAATGGGCTTCAATGGAACTTAATCGCCTATATCTGACAAAGTTAGATGCAAACTCACCCAAATATATGAGAAATGTTGAAATTCGTCTTCAAATTAGGAAGATAGACTTTGAAAATTTTCAAACAACACAAAGTGACAGTCGACCTCAATGGGCTTCAATGGATGTTAATCGACGATATCTGACAAAGTTAGATGCAAACTCACTCCAATATATAAGAAATGTTGAAATTCGTCTTCAAATTAGGAAGATAGACTTTGAAAATTTTCAATCAACACAAAGTGACAGTCGACCTCAATGGGCTTCAATGGAACTTAATCGCCTATATCTGACAAAGTTAGATGCAAACTCACCCAAATATATGAGAAATGTTGAAATTCGTCTTCAAATTAGGAAGATAGACTTTGAAAATTTTCAAACAACACAAAGTGACAGTCGACCTCAATGGGCTTCAATGGAACTTAATCGCCTATATCTGACAAAGTTAGATGCAAACTCACCCAAATATATGAGAAATGTTGAAATTCGACTTCAAATTAGGAAGATAGACTTTGAAAATTTTCAATCAACACAAAGTGACAGTCGACCTCAATGGGCTTCAATGGATGTTAATCGCGTATATCTGACAAAGTTAGATGCGAACTCACTCATATATATAGGAAATGTTGAAATTCGACTTCAAATTAGGAAGATAGACTTCGAAAATTTTCAATCAACACAAAGTGACAGTTGACCTCAATGGGCTTCAATGGATCTTACTCGCCTATATCTGACAAAGTTAGATGCAAACTCACTCAAATATATGAGAAATGTTGAAATTCGACTTCAAATTAGGAAGATAGACTTTGAAAATTTTCAATCAACACAAATTGACAATCGACCTCAATGTGCTTCAATGGATGTTAATCGCGTATATCTGACAAAGTTAGATGCAAACTCACTCGAATATATGAGAAATTTTGAAATTCGACTTCAAATTAGGAAGATAGACTGAAAATTTTCAATCAACACAAAGTGACAGTCGACCTCAATGTGCTTCAATGGATGTTAATCGACGATATCTGACAAAGTTAGATGCAAACTCACTCCAATATATAAGAAATGTTGAAATTCGTCTTCAAATTAGGAAGATAGACTTTGAAAATTTTCAATCAACACAAAGTGACAGTCGACCTCAATGGGCTTCAATGGAACTTAATCGCCTATATCTGACAAAGTTAGATGCAAACTCACCCAAATATATGAGAAATGTTGAAATTCGTCTTCAAATTAGGAAGATAGACTTTGAAAATTTTCAAACAACACAAAGTGACAGTCGACCTCAATGGGCTTCAATGGAACTTAATCGCCTATATCTGACAAAGTTAGATGCAAACTCACTCAAATATATGAGAAATGTTGAAATTCGACTTCAAATTAGGAAGATAGACTTTGAAAATTTTCAATCAACACAAATTGACAATCGACCTCAATGGACTTCAATGGATGTTAATCGACGATATCTGACAAAGTTAGATGCAAACTCACTAAAATATATGAGAAATGTTGAAATTCGACTTCAAATTAGGAAGATAGACTTTAAAAATTTTCAATCAACACAAAGTGACAGTCGACCTCAATGGGCTTCAATGGATGTTAATTGACGATATCTGACAAAGTTAGATGCAAACTCACTCCAATATATAAGAAATGTTGAAATTCGTCTTCAAATTAGGAAGATAGACTTTGAAAATTTTCAATCAACACAAAGTGACAGTCGACCTCAATGGGCTTCAATGGAACTTAATCGCCTATATCTGACAAAGTTAGATGCAAACTCACCCAAATATATGAGAAATGTTGAAATTCGTCTTCAAATTAGGAAGATAGACTTTGAAAATTTTCAAACAACACAAAGTGACAGTCTACCTCAATGGGCTTCAATGGAACTTAATCGCCTATATCTGACAAAGTTAGATGCAAACTCACCCAAATATATGAGAAATTTTGAAATTCGTCTTCAAATTAGGAAGATAGACTTTGAAAATTTTCAAACAACACAAAGTGACAGTCGACCTCAATGGACTTCAATGGATGTTAATCGACGATATCTGACAAAGTTAGATGCAAACTCACTCAGATATATGAGAAATGTTGAAATTCGACTTCAAATTAGGAAGATAGACTTTGAAAATTTTCAATCAACACAAAGTGACAGTCGACCTCAATGGGCTTCAATGGATGGTAATTGACGATATCTGACAATGTTAGATGCAAACTAACTCGAATATATAAGAAATGTTGAAATTCGACTTCAAATTAGGAAGATAGACTTTCAAAATTTTCAATCAACACAAAGTGACAGTCGACCTCAAAGGGCGTCAGTAGAAGTTAATCGACGATATCTGACAAAGTTAGATGCAAACTCACTCAAATATATGAGAAAAGTTGAAATTCGACTTCAAATTAGGAAGATAGACTTTGAAAATTTTTAATCAACACAAAGTGACTATCGACCTCAATGGACTTCAATGGTTGTTAATCGACGATATCTGACAAAGTTAGATGCGAACTCACTCAAATATATAAGTAATGTTGAAATTCGACTTCAAATTAGGAAGATAGACTTCGAAAATTTTTAATCAACACAAAGTGACAGTTGACCTCAATGAGCTTCAATGGATGTTAATCGCGTATATCTGACAAAGTTAGATGCGAACTCACTCATATATATAGGAAATGTTGAAATTCGACTTCAAATTAGGAAGATAGACTTCGAAAATTTTCAATCAACACAAAGTGACAGTTGACCTCAATGGGCTTCAATGGATCTTACTCGCCTATATCTGACAAAGTTAGATGCAAACTCACTCAAATATATGAGAAATGTTGAAATTCGACTTCAAATTAGGAAGATAGACTTTGAAAATTTTCAATCAACACAAATTGACAATCGACCTCAATGTGCTTCAATGGATGTTAATCGCGTATATCTGACAAAGTTAGATGCAAACTCACTCGAATATATGAGAAATTTTGAAATTCGACTTCAAATTAGGAAGATAGACTGAAAATTTTCAATCAACACAAAGTGACAGTCGACCTCAATGTGCTTCAATGGATGTTAATCGACGATATCTGACAAAGTTAGATGCAAACTCACTCCAATATATAAGAAATGTTGAAATTCGTCTTCAAATTAGGAAGATAGACTTTGAAAATTTTCAATCAACACAAAGTGACAGTCGACCTCAATGGGCTTCAATGGAACTTAATCGCCTATATCTGACAAAGTTAGATGCAAACTCACCCAAATATATGAGAAATGTTGAAATTCGTCTTCAAATTAGGAAGATAGACTTTGAAAATTTTCAATCAACACAAAGTGACAGTCGACCTCAATGGGCTTCAATGGAACTTAATCGCCTATATCTGACAAAGTTAGATGCAAACTCACCCAAATATATGAGAAATGTTGAAATTCGTCTTCAAATTAGGAAGATAGACTTTGAAAATTTTCAAACAACACAAAGTGACAGTCGACCTCAATGGGCTTCAATGGAACTTAATCGCCTATATCTGACAAAGTTAGATGCAAACTCACCCAAATATATGAGAAATGTTGAAATTCGACTTCAAATTAGGAAGATAGACTTTGAAAATTTTCAATCAACACAAAGTGACAGTCGACCTCAATGGGCTTCAATGGATGTTAATCGCGTATATCTGACAAAGTTAGATGCGAACTCACTCATATATATAGGAAATGTTGAAATTCGACTTCAAATTAGGAAGATAGACTTCGAAAATTTTCAATCAACACAAAGTGACAGTTGACCTCAATGGGCTTCAATGGATCTTACTCGCCTATATCTGACAAAGTTAGATGCAAACTCACTCAAATATATGAGAAATGTTGAAATTCGACTTCAAATTAGGAAGATAGACTTTGAAAATTTTCAATCAACACAAATTGACAATCGACCTCAATGTGCTTCAATGGATGTTAATCGCGTATATCTGACAAAGTTAGATGCAAACTCACTCGAATATATGAGAAATTTTGAAATTCGACTTCAAATTAGGAAGATAGACTGAAAATTTTCAATCAACACAAAGTGACAGTCGACCTCAATGTGCTTCAATGGATGTTAATCGACGATATCTGACAAAGTTAGATGCAAACTCACTCCAATATATAAGAAATGTTGAAATTCGTCTTCAAATTAGGAAGATAGACTTTGAAAATTTTCAATCAACACAAAGTGACAGTCGACCTCAATGGGCTTCAATGGAACTTAATCGCCTATATCTGACAAAGTTAGATGCAAACTCACCCAAATATATGAGAAATGTTGAAATTCGTCTTCAAATTAGGAAGATAGACTTTGAAAATTTTCAAACAACACAAAGTGACAGTCGACCTCAATGGGCTTCAATGGAACTTAATCGCCTATATCTGACAAAGTTAGATGCAAACTCACTCAAATATATGAGAAATGTTGAAATTCGACTTCAAATTAGGAAGATAGACTTTGAAAATTTTCAATCAACACAAATTGACAATCGACCTCAATGGACTTCAATGGATGTTAATCGACGATATCTGACAAAGTTAGATGCAAACTCACTAAAATATATGAGAAATGTTGAAATTCGACTTCAAATTAGGAAGATAGACTTTAAAAATTTTCAATCAACACAAAGTGACAGTCGACCTCAATGTGCTTCAATGGATGTTAATCGACGATATCTGACAAAGTTAGATGCAAACTCACTCCAATATATAAGAAATGTTGAAATTCGTCTTCAAATTAGGAAGATAGACTTTGAAAATTTTCAATCAACACAAAGTGACAGTCGACCTCAATGGGCTTCAATGGAACTTAATCGCCTATATCTGACAAAGTTAGATGCAAACTCACCCAAATATATGAGAAATGTTGAAATTCGTCTTCAAATTAGGAAGATAGACTTTGAAAATTTTCAAACAACACAAAGTGACAGTCGACCTCAATGGGCTTCAATGGAACTTAATCGCCTATATCTGACAAAGTTAGATGCAAACTCACCCAAATATATGAGAAATGTTGAAATTCGACTTCAAATTAGGAAGATAGACTTTGAAAATTTTCAATCAACACAAAGTGACAGTCGACCTCAATGGGCTTCAATGGATGTTAATCGCGTATATCTGACAAAGTTAGATGCGAACTCACTCATATATATAGGAAATGTTGAAATTCGACTTCAAATTAGGAAGATAGACTTCGAAAATTTTCAATCAACACAAAGTGACAGTTGACCTCAATGGGCTTCAATGGATCTTACTCGCCTATATCTGACAAAGTTAGATGCAAACTCACTCAAATATATGAGAAATGTTGAAATTCGACTTCAAATTAGGAAGATAGACTTTGAAAATTTTCAATCAACACAAATTGACAATCGACCTCAATGTGCTTCAATGGATGTTAATCGCGTATATCTGACAAAGTTAGATGCAAACTCACTCGAATATATGAGAAATTTTGAAATTCGACTTCAAATTAGGAAGATAGACTGAAAATTTTCAATCAACACAAAGTGACAGTCGACCTCAATGTGCTTCAATGGATGTTAATCGACGATATCTGACAAAGTTAGATGCAAACTCACTCCAATATATAAGAAATGTTGAAATTCGTCTTCAAATTAGGAAGATAGACTTTGAAAATTTTCAATCAACACAAAGTGACAGTCGACCTCAATGGGCTTCAATGGAACTTAATCGCCTATATCTGACAAAGTTAGATGCAAACTCACCCAAATATATGAGAAATGTTGAAATTCGTCTTCAAATTAGGAAGATAGACTTTGAAAATTTTCAAACAACACAAAGTGACAGTCGACCTCAATGGGCTTCAATGGAACTTAATCGCCTATATCTGACAAAGTTAGATGCAAACTCACTCAAATATATGAGAAATGTTGAAATTCGACTTCAAATTAGGAAGATAGACTTTGAAAATTTTCAATCAACACAAATTGACAATCGACCTCAATGGACTTCAATGGATGTTAATCGACGATATCTGACAAAGTTAGATGCAAACTCACTAAAATATATGAGAAATGTTGAAATTCGACTTCAAATTAGGAAGATAGACTTTAAAAATTTTCAATCAACACAAAGTGACAGTCGACCTCAATGGGCTTCAATGGATGTTAATTGACGATATCTGACAAAGTTAGATGCAAACTCACTCCAATATATAAGAAATGTTGAAATTCGTCTTCAAATTAGGAAGATAGACTTTGAAAATTTTCAATCAACACAAAGTGACAGTCGACCTCAATGGGCTTCAATGGAACTTAATCGCCTATATCTGACAAAGTTAGATGCAAACTCACCCAAATATATGAGAAATGTTGAAATTCGTCTTCAAATTAGGAAGATAGACTTTGAAAATTTTCAAACAACACAAAGTGACAGTCTACCTCAATGGGCTTCAATGGAACTTAATCGCCTATATCTGACAAAGTTAGATGCAAACTCACCCAAATATATGAGAAATTTTGAAATTCGTCTTCAAATTAGGAAGATAGACTTTGAAAATTTTCAAACAACACAAAGTGACAGCGACCTCAATGGACTTCAATGGATGTTAATCGACGATATCTGACAAAGTTAGATGCAAACTCACTCAGATATATGAGAAATGTTGAAATTCGACTTCAAATTAGGAAGATAGACTTTGAAAATTTTCAATCAACACAAAGTGACAGTCGACCTCAATGGGCTTCAATGGATGGTAATTGACGATATCTGACAATGTTAGATGCAAACTAACTCGAATATATAAGAAATGTTGAAATTCGACTTCAAATTAGGAAGATAGACTTTCAAAATTTTCAATCAACACAAAGTGACAGTCGACCTCAAAGGGCGTCAGTAGAAGTTAATCGACGATATCTGACAAAGTTAGATGCAAACTCACTCAAATATATGAGAAAAGTTGAAATTCGACTTCAAATTAGGAAGATAGACTTTGAAAATTTTTAATCAACACAAAGTGACTATCGACCTCAATGGACTTCAATGGTTGTTAATCGACGATATCTGACAAAGTTAGATGCGAACTCACTCAAATATATAAGTAATGTTGAAATTCGACTTCAAATTAGGAAGATAGACTTCGAAAATTTTTAATCAACACAAAGTGACAGTTGACCTCAATGAGCTTCAATGGATGTTAATCGCGTATATCTGACAAAGTTAGATGCGAACTCACTCATATATATAGGAAATGTTGAAATTCGACTTCAAATTAGGAAGATAGACTTCGAAAATTTTCAATCAACACAAAGTGACAGTTGACCTCAATGGGCTTCAATGGATCTTACTCGCCTATATCTGACAAAGTTAGATGCAAACTCACTCAAATATATGAGAAATGTTGAAATTCGACTTCAAATTAGGAAGATAGACTTTGAAAATTTTCAATCAACACAAATTGACAATCGACCTCAATGTGCTTCAATGGATGTTAATCGCGTATATCTGACAAAGTTAGATGCAAACTCACTCGAATATATGAGAAATTTTGAAATTCGACTTCAAATTAGGAAGATAGACTGAAAATTTTCAATCAACACAAAGTGACAGTCGACCTCAATGTGCTTCAATGGATGTTAATCGACGATATCTGACAAAGTTAGATGCAAACTCACTCCAATATATAAGAAATGTTGAAATTCGTCTTCAAATTAGGAAGATAGACTTTGAAAATTTTCAATCAACACAAAGTGACAGTCGACCTCAATGGGCTTCAATGGAACTTAATCGCCTATATCTGACAAAGTTAGATGCAAACTCACCCAAATATATGAGAAATGTTGAAATTCGTCTTCAAATTAGGAAGATAGACTTTGAAAATTTTCAAACAACACAAAGTGACAGTCGACCTCAATGGGCTTCAATGGAACTTAATCGCCTATATCTGACAAAGTTAGATGCAAACTCACCCAAATATATGAGAAATGTTGAAATTCGTCTTCAAATTAGGAAGATAGACTTTGAAAATTTTCAAACAACACAAAGTGACAGTCGACCTCAATGGGCTTCAATGGATGTTAATCGCGTATATCTGACAAAGTTAGATGCGAACTCACTCATATATATAGGAAATGTTGAAATTCGACTTCAAATTAGGAAGATAGACTTCGAAAATTTTCAATCAACACAAAGTGACAGTTGACCTCAATGGGCTTCAATGGATCTTACTCGCCTATATCTGACAAAGTTAGATGCAAACTCACTCAAATATATGAGAAATGTTGAAATTCGACTTCAAATTAGGAAGATAGACTTTGAAAATTTTCAATCAACACAAATTGACAATCGACCTCAATGTGCTTCAATGGATGTTAATCGCGTATATCTGACAAAGTTAGATGCAAACTCACTCGAATATATGAGAAATTTTGAAATTCGACTTCAAATTAGGAAGATAGACTGAAAATTTTCAATCAACACAAAGTGACAGTCGACCTCAATGTGCTTCAATGGATGTTAATCGACGATATCTGACAAAGTTAGATGCAAACTCACTCCAATATATAAGAAATGTTGAAATTCGTCTTCAAATTAGGAAGATAGACTTTGAAAATTTTCAATCAACACAAAGTGACAGTCGACCTCAATGGGCTTCAATGGAACTTAATCGCCTATATCTGACAAAGTTAGATGCAAACTCACCCAAATATATGAGAAATGTTGAAATTCGTCTTCAAATTAGGAAGATAGACTTTGAAAATTTTCAAACAACACAAAGTGACAGTCGACCTCAATGGGCTTCAATGGAACTTAATCGCCTATATCTGACAAAGTTAGATGCAAACTCACCCAAATATATGAGAAATGTTGAAATTCGACTTCAAATTAGGAAGATAGACTTTGAAAATTTTCAATCAACACAAAGTGACAGTCGACCTCAATGGGCTTCAATGGATGTTAATCGCGTATATCTGACAAAGTTAGATGCGAACTCACTCATATATATAGGAAATGTTGAAATTCGACTTCAAATTAGGAAGATAGACTTCGAAAATTTTCAATCAACACAAAGTGACAGTTGACCTCAATGGGCTTCAATGGATCTTACTCGCCTATATCTGACAAAGTTAGATGCAAACTCACTCAAATATATGAGAAATGTTGAAATTCGACTTCAAATTAGGAAGATAGACTTTGAAAATTTTCAATCAACACAAATTGACAATCGACCTCAATGTGCTTCAATGGATGTTAATCGCGTATATCTGACAAAGTTAGATGCAAACTCACTCGAATATATGAGAAATTTTGAAATTCGACTTCAAATTAGGAAGATAGACTGAAAATTTTCAATCAACACAAAGTGACAGTCGACCTCAATGTGCTTCAATGGATGTTAATCGACGATATCTGACAAAGTTAGATGCAAACTCACTCCAATATATAAGAAATGTTGAAATTCGTCTTCAAATTAGGAAGATAGACTTTGAAAATTTTCAATCAACACAAAGTGACAGTCGACCTCAATGGGCTTCAATGGAACTTAATCGCCTATATCTGACAAAGTTAGATGCAAACTCACCCAAATATATGAGAAATGTTGAAATTCGTCTTCAAATTAGGAAGATAGACTTTGAAAATTTTCAAACAACACAAAGTGACAGTCGACCTCAATGGGCTTCAATGGAACTTAATCGCCTATATCTGACAAAGTTAGATGCAAACTCACCCAAATATATGAGAAATGTTGAAATTCGACTTCAAATTAGGAAGATAGACTTTGAAAATTTTCAATCAACACAAAGTGACAGTCGACCTCAATGGGCTTCAATGGATGTTAATCGCGTATATCTGACAAAGTTAGATGCGAACTCACTCATATATATAGGAAATGTTGAAATTCGACTTCAAATTAGGAAGATAGACTTCGAAAATTTTCAATCAACACAAAGTGACAGTTGACCTCAATGGGCTTCAATGGATCTTACTCGCCTATATCTGACAAAGTTAGATGCAAACTCACTCAAATATATGAGAAATGTTGAAATTCGACTTCAAATTAGGAAGATAGACTTTGAAAATTTTCAATCAACACAAATTGACAATCGACCTCAATGTGCTTCAATGGATGTTAATCGCGTATATCTGACAAAGTTAGCTGCAAACTCACTCGAATATATGAGAAATTTTGAAATTCGACTTCAAATTAGGAAGATAGACTGAAAATTTTCAATCAACACAAAGTGACAGTCGACCTCAATGTGCTTCAATGGATGTTAATCGACGATATCTGACAAAGTTAGATGCAAACTCACTCCAATATATAAGAAATGTTGAAATTCGTCTTCAAATTAGGAAGATAGACTTTGAAAATTTTCAATCAACACAAAGTGACAGTCGACCTCAATGGGCTTCAATGGAACTTAATCGCCTATATCTGACAAAGTTAGATGCAAACTCACCCAAATATATGAGAAATGTTGAAATTCGTCTTCAAATTAGGAAGATAGACTTTGAAAATTTTCAAACAACACAAAGTGACAGTCGACCTCAATGGGCTTCAATGGAACTTAATCGCCTATATCTGACAAAGTTAGATGCAAACTCACCCAAATATATGAGAAATGTTGAAATTCGACTTCAAATTAGGAAGATAGACTTTGAAAATTTTCAATCAACACAAAGTGACAGTCGACCTCAATGGGCTTCAATGGATGTTAATCGCGTATATCTGACAAAGTTAGATGCAAACTCACTCAAATATATGAGAAATGTTGAAATTCGACTTCAAATTAGGAAGATAGACTTCGAAAATTTTCAATCAACACAAAGTGACAGTTGACCTCAATGGGCTTCAATGGATCTTACTCGCCTATATCTGACAAAGTTAGATGCAAACTCACTCGAATATATGAGAAATGTTGAAATTCGACTTCAAATTAGGAAGATAGACTTTGAAAATTTTCAATCAACATAAACTGACAATCGACCTCAATGGGCTTCAATGGATGTAAATCGACGATATCTGACAAAGTTAGATGCAAACTCACTCAAATATATAAGAAAGGTTGAAATTCGACTTCAAATTAGGAAGATAGACTTTGAAAATTTTCAATCAACACAAAGTGACAGTCGACCTCAATGGGCTTCAATGGATGGTAATTGACGATATCTGACAAAGTTAGATGCGAACTCACTCAAATATATAAGTAATGTTGAAATTCGACTTCAAATTAGGAAGATAGACTTCGAAAATTTTTAATCAACACAAAGTGACAGTTGACCTCAATGAGCTTCAATGGATCTTAATCGCCTATATCTGACAAAGTTAGATGCAAACTCACTCAAATATATGAGAAATGTTGAAATTCGACTTCAAATTAGGAAGATAGACTTTGAAAATTTTCAATCAACACAAAGTGACAGTCGACCTCAATGGGCTTCAATGGATGTTAATTGACGATATCTGAGAAAGTTAGATGCAAACTCACCCAAATATATGAGAAATGTTGAAATTCGTCTTCAAATTAGGAAGATAGGCTTTGAAAATTTTCAATCAACACAAAGTGACAGTTGACCTCAATGGGCTTCAATGGATCTTACTCGCCTATATCTGACAAAGTTAGATGCAAACTCACTCAAATATATGAGAAATGTTGAAATTCGACTTCAAATTAGGAAGATAGACTTCGAAAATTTTCAATCAACACAAAGTGACAGTTGACCTCAATGGGCTTCAATGGATCTTACTCGCCTATATCTGACAAAGTTAGATGCAAACTCACTCAAATATATGAGAAATGTTGAAATTCGACTTCAAATTAGGAAGATAGACTTTGAAAATTTTCAATCAACACAAATTGACAATCGACCTCAATGTGCTTCAATGGATGTTAATCGCGTATATCTGACAAAGTTAGATGGAAACTCACTCGAATATATGAGAAATTTTGAAATTCGACTTCAAATTAGGAAGATAGACTTTGAAAATTTTCAATCAACACAAAGTGACAGTCGACCTCAATGTGCTTCAATGGATGTTAATTGACAATATCTGACAAAGTTAGATGCAAACTCACTCCAATATATAAGAAATGTTGAAATTCGTCTTCAAATTAGGAAGATAGACTTTGAAAATTTTCAATCAACACAAAGTGACAGTCGACCTCAATGGGCTTCAATGGAACTTAATCGCCTATATCAGACAAAGTTGTTAGATGCAAACTCAACCAAATATATGAGAAATGTTGAAATTCGTCTTCAAATTAGGAAGATAGACTTTGAAAATTTTCAAACAACACAAAGTGACAGTCGACCTCAATGGGCTTCAATGGAACTTAATCGCCTATATCTGACAAAGTTAGATGCAAACTCACCCAAATATATGAGAAATGTTGAAATTCGTCTTCAAATTAGGAAGATAGACTTTGAAAATTTTCAAACAACACAAAGTGACAGTCGACCTCAATGGACTTCAATGGATGTTAATCGACGATATCTGACAAAGTTAGATGCAAACTCACTCAAATATATGAGAAATGTTGAAATTCGACTTCAAATTAGGAAGATAGACTTTCAAAATTTTCAATCAACACAAAGTGACAGTCGACCTCAAAGGGCGTCAGTAGAAGTTAATCGACGATATCTGACAAAGTTAGATGCAAACTCACTCCAATATATAAGAAATGTTGAAATTCGACTTCAAATTAGGAAGATAGACTTTCAAAATTTTCAATCAACACAAAGTGACAGTCGACCTCAAAGGGCGTCAGAAGAAGTTAATCGACGATATCTGACAAAGTTAGATGCAAACTCACTCAAATATATGAGAAAAGTTGAAATTCGACTTCAAATTAGGAAGATAGACTTTGAAAATTTTCAATCAACACAAATTGACAATCGACCTCAATGTGCTTCAATGGAAGTTAATCGACGATATCTGACAAAGTTAGATGCAAACTCACTCAAATATATGAGAAATGTTGAAATTCGTCTTCAAATTAGGAAGATAGACTTTGAAAATTTTCAAACAACACAAAGTGACAGTCGACCTCAACGGACTTCAATGGATGTTAATCGACGATATCTGACAAAGTTAGATGCAAACTCACTCAAATATATGAGAAATGTTGAAATTCGACTTCAAATTAGGAAGATAGACTTTCAAAATTTCCAATCAACACAAAGTGACAGTCGACCTCAAAGGGCGTCAGTAGAAGTTAATCGACGATATCTGACAAAGTTAGATGCAAACTCACTCCAATATATAAGAAATGTTGAAATTCGACTTCAAATTAGGAAGATAGACTTTCAAAATTTTCAATCAACACAAAGTGACAGTCGACCTCAAAGGGCGTCCGAAGAAGTTAATCGACGATATCTGACAAAGTTAGATGCAAACTCACTCAAATATATGAGAAAAGTTGAAATTCGACTTCAAATTAGGAAGATAGACTTTGAAAATTTTCAATCAACACAAATTGACAATCGACCTCAATGTGCTTCAATGGATGTTAATCGACGATATCTGACAAAGTTAGATGCAAACTCACTCAAATATATGAGAAATGTTGAAATTCGTCTTCAAATTAGGAAGATAGACTTTGAAAATTTTCAAACAACACAAAGTGACAGTCGACCTCAACGGACTTCAATGGATGTTAATCGACGATATCTGACAAAGTTAGATGCAAACTCACTCAAATATATGAGAAATGTTGAAATTCGTCTTCAAATTAGGAAGATAGACTTTGAAAATTTTCAAACAACACAAAGTGACAGTCGACCTCAACGGACTTCAATGGATGTTAATCGACGATATCTGACAAAGTTAGATGCAAACTCACTCAAATATATGAGAAATGTTGAAATTCGACTTCAAATTAGGAAGATAGACTTTCAAAATTTTCAATCAACACAAAGTGACAGTCGACCTCAAAGGGCGTCAGTAGAAGTTAATCGACGATATCTGACAAAGTTAGATGCAAACTCACTCCAATATATAAGAAATGTTGAAATTCGACTTCAAATTAGGAAGATAGACTTTCAAAATTTTCAATCAACACAAAGTGACAGTCGACCTCAAAGGGCGTCAGAAGAAGTTAATCGACGATATCTGACAAAGTTAGATGCAAACTCACTCAAATATATGAGAAAAGTTGAAATTCGACTTCAAATTAGGAAGATAGACTTTGAAAATTTTCAATCAACACAAATTGACAATCGACCTCAATGTGCTTCAATGGATGTTAATCGACGATATCTGACAAAGTTAGATGCAAACTCACTCAAATATATGAGAAATGTTGAAATTCGTCTTCAAATTTGGAAGATAGACTTTGAAAATTTTCAAACAACACAAAGTGACAGTCGACCTCAACGGACTTCAATGGATGTTAATCGACGATATCTGACAAAGTTAGATGCAAACTCACTCAAATATATGAGAAATGTTGAAATTCGACTTCAAATTAGGAAGATAGACTTTGAAAATTTTCAATCAACACAAAGTGACAGTCGACCTCAATGGGCTTCAATGGATGTTAATTGACGATATCTGACAAAGTTAGATGCAAACTCAATCCAATATATAAGAAATGTTGAAATTCGTCTTCAAATTAGGAAGATAGACTTTGAAAATTTTCAATCAACACAAAGTGACAGTCGACCTCAATGGGCTTCAATGGAACTTAATCGCCTATATCTGACAAAGTTAGATGCAAACTCACCCAAATATATGAGAAATGTTGAAATTCGTCTTCAAATTAGGAAGATAGACTTTGAAAATTTTCAAACAACACAAAGTGACAGTCTACCTCAATGGGCTTCAATGGAACTTAATCGCCTATATCTGAGAAAGTTAGATGCAAACTCACCCAAATATATGAGAAATGTTGAAATTCGTCTTCAAATTAGGAAGATAGACTTTGAAAATTTTCAAACAACACAAAGTGACAGTCGACCTCAATGGACTTCAATGGATGTTAATCGACGATATCTGACAAAGTTAGATGCAAACTCACTCAAATATATGAGAAATGTTGAAATTCGACTTCAAATTAGGAAGATAGACTTTGAAAATTTTCAATCAACACAAAGTGACAGTCGACCTCAATGGGCTTCAATGGATGGTAATTGACGATATCTGACAAAGTTAGATGCAAACTCACTCCAATATATAAGAAATGTTGAAATTCGACTTCAAATTAGGAAGATAGACTTTCAAAATTTTCAATCAACACAAAGTGACAGTCGACCTCAAAGGGCGTCAGTAGAAGTTAATCGACGATATCTGACAAAGTTAGATGCAAACTCACTCAAATATATGAGAAAAGTTGAAATTCGACTTCAAATTAGGAAGATAGACTTTGAAAATTTTCAAACAACACAAAGTGACAGTCGACCTCAACGGACTTCAATGGATGTTAATCGACGATATCTGACAAAGTTAGATGCAAACTCACTCAAATATATGAGAAAAGTTGAAATTCGACTTCAAATTAGGAAGATAGACTTTGAAAATTTTCAATCAACACAAATTGACAATCGACCTCAATGTGCTTCAATGGATGTTAATCGACGATATCTGACAAAGTTAGATGCAAACTCTATCAAATATATGAGAAATGTTGAAATTCGACTTCAAATTAGGAAGAAAGACTTTGAAAATTTTCAATCAACACAAAGTGACAGTCGACCTCAATGGGCTTCAATGGAACTTAATCGCCTATATCTGACAAAGTTAGATGCAAACTCAATCAAATATATGAGAAATGTTGAAATTCGACTTCAAATTAGGAAGATAGACTTTGAAAATTTTCAATCAACACAAAGTGACAGTCGACCTCAATGGGCTTCAATGGATGGTAATTGACGATATCTGACAATGTTAGATGCAAACTAACTCGAATATATAAGAAATGTTGAAATTCGACTTCAAATTAGGAAGATAGACTTCCAAAATTTTCAATCAACACAAAGTGACAGTCGACCTCAAAGGGCGTCAGTAGAAGTTAATCGACGATATCTGACAAAGTTAGATGCAAACTCACTCAAATATATGAGGAAAGTTGAAATTCGACTTCAAATTAGGAAGATAGACTTTGAAAATTTTTAATCAACACAAAGTGACTATCGACCTCAATGGACTTCAATGGTTGTTAATCGACGATATCTGACAAAGTTAGATGCGAACTCACTCAAATATATAAGTAATGTTGAAATTCGACTTCAAATTAGGAAGATAGACTTCGAAAATTTTTAATCAACACAAAGTGACAGTTGACCTCAATGAGCTTCAATGGATCTTAATCGCCTATATCTGACAAAGTTAGATGCAAACTCAATCAAATATATGAGAAATGTTGAAATTCGACTTCAAATTAGGAAGATAGACTTCGAAAATTTTCAATCAACACAAAGTGACAGTCGACCTCAATGGGCTTCAATGGATGTTAATTGACGATATCTGAGAAAGTTAGATGCAAACTCACCCAAATATATGAGAAATGTTGAAATTCGTCTTCAAATTAGGAAGATAGGCTTTGAAAATTTTCAATCAACACAAAGTGACAGTCGACCTCAATGGGCTTCAATGGATGTCAATCGACGATATCTGACAAAGTTAGATGCGAACTCACTCAAATATATAAGTAATGTTGAAATTCGACTTCAAATTAGGAAGATAGACTTCGAAAATTTTTAATCAACACAAAGTGACAGTTGACCTCAATGAGCTTCAATGGATCTTAATCGCCTATAGCTGACAAAGTTAGATGCAAACTCAATCAAATATATGAGAAATGTTGAAATTCGACTTCAAATTAGGAAGATAGACTTTGAAAATTTTCAATCAACACAAAGTGACAGTCGACCTCGATGGGCTTCAATGGATGTTAATTGACGATATCTGAGAAAGTTAGATGCAAACTCACCCAAATATATGAGAAATGTTGAAATTCGTCTTCAAATTAGGAAGATAGGCTTTGAAAATTTTCAATCAACACAAAGTGACAGTCGACCTCAATGGGCTTCAATGGATGTCAATCGACGATATCTGACAAAGTTAGATGCAAACTCACTCAAATATATGAGAAATGTTGAAATTCGACTTCAAATTAGGAAGATAGACTTCGAAAATTTTCAATCAACACAAAGTGACAGTTGACCTCAATGGGCTTCAATGGATCTTACTCGCCTATATCTGACAAAGTTAGATGCAAACTCACTCAAATATATGAGAAATGTTGAAATTCGACTTCAAATTAGGAAGATAGACTTCGAAAATTTTCAATCAACACAAAGTGACAGTTGACCTCAATGGGCTTCAATGGATCTTACTCGCCTATATCTGACAAAGTTAGATGCAAACTCACTCAAATATATGAGAAATGTTGAAATTCGACTTCAAATTAGGAAGATAGACTTTGAAAATTTTCAATCAACACAAATTGACAATCGACCTCAATGTGCTTCAATGGATGTTAATCGCGTATATCTGACAAAGTTAGATGCAAACTCACTCGAATATATGAGAAATTTTGAAATTCGACTTCAAATTAGGAAGATAGACTTTGAAAATTTTCAATCAACACAAAGTGACAGTCGACCTCAATGTGCTTCAATGGATGTTAATCGACAATATCTGACAAAGTTAGATGCAAACTCACTCCAATATATAAGAAATGTTGAAATTCGTCTTCAAATTAGGAAGATAGACTTTGAAAATTTTCAATCAACACAAAGTGACAGTCGACCTCAATGGGCTTCAATGGAACTTAATCGCCTATATCAGACAAAGTTGTTAGATGCAAACTCAACCAAATATATGAGAAATGTTGAAATTCGTCTTCAAATTAGGAAGATAGACTTTGAAAATTTTCAAACAACACAAAGTGACAGTCGACCTCAATGGGCTTCAATGGAACTTAATCGCCTATATCTGACAAAGTTAGATGCAAACTCACCCAAATATATGAGAAATGTTGAAATTCGTCTTCAAATTAGGAAGATAGACTTTGAAAATTTTCAAACAACACAAAGTGACAGTCGACCTCAATGGACTTCAATGGATGTTAATCGACGATATCTGACAAAGTTAGATGCAAACTCACTCAAATATATGAGAAATGTTGAAATTCGACTTCAAATTAGGAAGATAGACTTTCAAAATTTTCAATCAACACAAAGTGACAGTCGACCTCAAAGGGCGTCAGTAGAAGTTAATCGACGATATCTGACAAAGTTAGATGCAAACTCACTCCAATATATAAGAAATGTTGAAATTCGACTTCAAATTAGGAAGATAGACTTTCAAAATTTTCAATCAACACAAAGTGACAGTCGACCTCAAAGGGCGTCAGAAGAAGTTAATCGACGATATCTGACAAAGTTAGATGCAAACTCACTCAAATATATGAGAAAAGTTGAAATTCGACTTCAAATTAGGAAGATAGACTTTGAAAATTTTCAATCAACACAAAGTGACAGTCGACCTCAACGGACTTCAATGGATGTTAATCGACGATATCTGACAAAGTAAGATGCAAACTCACTCAAATATATGAGAAATGTTGAAATTCGACTTCAAATTAGGAAGATAGACTTTCAAAATTTTCAATCAACACAAAGTGACAGTCGACCTCAAAGGGCGTCAGTAGAAGTTAATCGACGATATCTGACAAAGTTAGATGCAAACTCACTCCAATATATAAGAAATGTTGAAATTCGACTTCAAATTAGGAAGATAGACTTTCAAAATTTTCAATCAACACAAAGTGACAGTCGACCTCAAAGGGCGTCAGTAGAAGTTAATCGACGATATCTGACAAAGTTAGATGCAAACTCACTCAAATATATGAGAAAAGTTGAAATTCGACTTCAAATTAGGAAGATAGACTTTGAAAATTTTCAATCAACACAAATTGACAATCGACCTCAATGTGCTTCAATGGATGTTAATCGACGATATCTGACAAAGTTAGATGCAAACTCACTCAAATATATGAGAAATGTTGAAATTCGTCTTCAAATTAGGAAGATAGACTTTGAAAATTTTCAAACAACACAAAGTGACAGTCGACCTCAACGGACTTCAATGGATGTTAATCGACGATATCTGACAAAGTTAGATGCAAACTCACTCAAATATATGAGAAATGTTGAAATTCGACTTCAAATTAGGAAGATAGACTTTGAAAATTTTCAATCAACACAAAGTGACAGTCGACCTCAATGGGCTTCAATGGATGTTAATTGACGATATCTGACAAAGTTAGATGCAAACTCAATCCAATATATAAGAAATGTTGAAATTCGTCTTCAAATTAGGAAGATAGACTTTGAAAATTTTCAATCAACACAAAGTGACAGTCGACCTCAATGGGCTTCAATGGAACTTAATCGCCTATATCTGACAAAGTTAGATGCAAACTCACCCAAATATATGAGAAATGTTGAAATTCGTCTTCAAATTAGGAAGATAGACTTTGAAAATTTTCAAACAACACAAAGTGACAGTCTACCTCAATGGGCTTCAATGGAACTTAATCGCCTATATCTGAGAAAGTTAGATGCAAACTCACCCAAATATATGAGAAATGTTGAAATTCGTCTTCAAATTAGGAAGATAGACTTTGAAAATTTTCAAACAACACAAAGTGACAGTCGACCTCAATGGACTTCAATGGATGTTAATCGACGATATCTGACAAAGTTAGATGCAAACTCACTCAAATATATGAGAAATGTTGAAATTCGACTTCAAATTAGGAAGATAGACTTTGAAAATTTTCAATCAACACAAAGTGACAGTCGACCTCAATGGGCTTCAATGGATGGTAATTGACGATATCTGACAAAGTTAGATGCAAACTCACTCCAATATATAAGAAATGTTGAAATTCGACTTCAAATTAGGAAGATAGACTTTCAAAATTTTCAATCAACACAAAGTGACAGTCGACCTCAATGGGCTTCAATGGAACTTAATCGCCTATATCTGACAAAGTTAGATGCAAACTCACCCAAATATATGAGAAATGTTGAAATTCGTCTTCAAATTAGGAAGATAGACTTTGAAAATTTTCAAACAACACAAAGTGACAGTCTACCTCAATGGGCTTCAATGGAACTTAATCGCCTATATCTGAGAAAGTTAGATGCAAACTCACCCAAATATATGAGAAATGTTGAAATTCGTCTTCAAATTAGGAAGATAGACTTTGAAAATTTTCAAACAACACAAAGTGACAGTCGACCTCAATGGACTTCAATGGATGTTAATCGACGATATCTGACAAAGTTAGATGCAAACTCACTCAAATATATGAGAAATGTTGAAATTCGACTTCAAATTAGGAAGATAGACTTTGAAAATTTTCAATCAACACAAAGTGACAGTCGACCTCAATGGGCTTCAATGGATGGTAATTGACGATATCTGACAAAGTTAGATGCAAACTCACTCCAATATATAAGAAATGTTGAAATTCGACTTCAAATTAGGAAGATAGACTTTCAAAATTTTCAATCAACACAAAGTGACAGTCGACCTCAAAGGGCGTCAGTAGAAGTTAATCGACGATATCTGACAAAGTTAGATGCAAACTCACTCAAATATATGAGAAAAGTTGAAATTCGACTTCAAATTAGGAAGATAGACTTTGAAAATTTTCAAACAACACAAAGTGACAGTCGACCTCAACGGACTTCAATGGATGTTAATCGACGATATCTGACAAAGTTAGATGCAAACTCACTCAAATATATGAGAAAAGTTGAAATTCGACTTCAAATTAGGAAGATAGACTTTGAAAATTTTCAATCAACACAAATTGACAATCGACCTCAATGTGCTTCAATGGATGTTAATCGACGATATCTGACAAAGTTAGATGCAAACTCAATCAAATATATGAGAAATGTTGAAATTCGACTTCAAATTAGGAAGAAAGACTTTGAAAATTTTCAATCAACACAAAGTGACAGTCGACCTCAATGGGCTTCAATGGATGTTAATCGCGTATATCTGACAAAGTTAGATGCAAACTAACTCGAATATATGAGAAATGTTGAAATTCGACTTCAAATTAGGAAGATAGACTTTGAAAATTTTTAATCAACACAAAGTGACTATCGACCTCAATGGACTTCAATGGTTGTTAATCGACGATATCTGACAAAGTTAGATGCGAACTCACTCAAATATATAAGTAATGTTGAAATTCGACTTCAAATTAGGAAGATAGACTTCGAAAATTTTTAATCAACACAAAGTGACAGTTGACCTCAATGAGCTTCAATGGATCTTACTCGCCTATATCTGACAAAGTTAGATGCAAACTCAATCAAATATATGAGAAATGTTGAAATTCGACTTCAAATTAGGAAGATAGACTTTGAAAATTTTCAATCAACACAAAGTGACAGTCGACCTCAATGGGCTTCAATGGATGTTAATTGACGATATCTGACAAAGTTAGATGCAAACTCACTCGAATATATGAGAAATTTTGAAATTCGACTCCAAATTAGGAAGATAGACTTTGAAAATTTTCAATCAACACAATGTGACAGTCGACCTCAATGTGCTTCAATGAATGTTAATCGACGATATCTGACAAAGTTAGATGCAAACTCACTCAAATATATGAGAAATGTTGAAATTCGACTTCAAATTAGGAAGATAGACTTTGAAAATTTTCAATCAACACAAATTGACAATCGACCTCAATGTGCTTCAATGGATGTTAATCGCGTATATCTGACAAAGTTAGATGCAAACTCACTCGAATATATGAGAAATGTTGAAATTCGACTTCAAATTAGGAAGAAAGACTTTGAAAATTTTCAATCAACACAAAGTGACAGTCGACCTCAATGGGCTTCAATGGATGTTAATCGCGTATATCTGACAAAGTTAGATGCAAACTAACTCGAATATATGAGAAATGTTGAAATTCGACTTCAAATTAGGAAGATAGACTTTGAAAATTTTTAATCAACACAAAGTGACTATCGACCTCAATGGACTTCAATGGTTGTTAATCGACGATATCTGACAAAGTTAGATGCGAACTCACTCAAATATATAAGTAATGTTGAAATTCGACTTCAAATTAGGAAGATAGACTTCGAAAATTTTTAATCAACACAAAGTGACAGTTGACCTCAATGAGCTTCAATGGATCTTACTCGCCTATATCTGACAAAGTTAGATGCAAACTCAATCAAATATATGAGAAATGTTGAAATTCGACTTCAAATTAGGAAGAAAGACTTTGAAAATTTTCAATCAACACAAAGTGACAGTCGACCTCAATGGGCTTCAATGGATGTTAATCGCGTATATCTGACAAAGTTAGATGCAAACTAACTCGAATATATGAGAAATGTTGAAATTCGACTTCAAATTAGGAAGATAGACTTTGAAAATTTTTAATCAACACAAAGTGACTATCGACCTCAATGGACTTCAATGGTTGTTAATCGACGATATCTGACAAAGTTAGATGCGATCTCACTCAAATATATAAGTATTGTTGAAATTCGACTTCAAATTAGGAAGATAGACTTTGAAAATTTTCAATCAACACAAAGTGACAGTCGACCTCAATGGGCTTCAATGGATGTTAATTGACGATATCTGACAAAGTTAGATGCAAACTCACCCAAATATATGAGAAATGTTGAAATTCGTCTTCAAATTAGGAAGATAGGCTTTGAAAATTTTCAATCAACACAAAGTGACAGTCGACCTCAATGGGCTTCAATGGATGTCAATCGACGATATCTGAGAAAGTTAGATGCAAACTCACTCAAATATATGAGAAATGTTGAAATTCGACTTCAAATTAGGAAGATAGACTTTGAAAATTTTCAATCAACACAAAGTGACAGTCGACCTCAATGTGCTTCAATGGATGTTAATCGACGATATCTGACAAAGTTAGATGCAAACTCACTCCAATATATAAGAAATGTTGAAATTCGTCTTCAAATTAGGAAGATAGACTTTGAAAATTTTCAATCAACACAAAGTGACAGTCGACCTCAATGGGCTTCAATGGAACTTAATCGCCTATATCAGACAAAGTTAGATGCAAACTCACCCAAATATATGAGAAATGTTGAAATTCGTCTTCAAATTAGGAAGATAGACTTTGAAAATTTTCAAACAACACAAAGTGACAGTCGACCTCAATGGGCTTCAATGGAACTTAATCGCCTATATCTGACAAAGTTAGATGCAAACTCACCCAAATATATGAGAAATGTTGAAATTCGTCTTCAAATTAGGAAGATAGACTTTGAAAATTTTCAAACAACACAAAGTGACAGTCGACCTCAATGGACTTCAATGGATGTTAATCGACGATATCTGACAAAGTTAGATGCAAACTCACTCAAATATATGAGAAATGTTGAAATTCGACTTCAAATTAGGAAGATAGACTTTGAAAATTTTCAATCAACACAAAGTGACAGTCGACCTCAATGTGCTTCAATGGATGTTAATCGACGATATCTGACAAAGTTAGATGCAAACTCACTCCAATATATAAGAAATGTTGAAATTCGTCTTCAAATTAGGAAGATAGACTTTGAAAATTTTCAATCAACACAAAGTGACAGTCGACCTCAATGGGCTTCAATGGAACTTAATCGCCTATATCAGACAAAGTTAGATGCAAACTCACCCAAATATATGAGAAATGTTGAAATTCGTCTTCAAATTAGGAAGATAGACTTTGAAAATTTTCAAACAACACAAAGTGACAGTCGACCTCAATGGGCTTCAATGGAACTTAATCGCCTATATCTGACAAAGTTAGATGCAAACTCACCCAAATATATGAGAAATGTTGAAATTCGTCTTCAAATTAGGAAGATAGACTTTGAAAATTTTCAAACAACACAAAGTGACAGTCGACCTCAATGGACTTCAATGGATGTTAATCGACGATATCTGACAAAGTTAGATGCAAACTCACTCAAATATATGAGAAATGTTGAAATTCGACTTCAAATTAGGAAGATAGACTTTCAAAATTTTCAATCAACACAAAGTGACAGTCGACCTCAAAGGGCGTCAGTAGAAGTTAATCGGCGATATCTGACAAAGTTAGATGCAAACTCACTCCAATATATAAGAAATGTTGAAATTCGACTTCAAATTAGGAAGATAGACTTTCAAAATTTTCAATCAACACAAAGTGACAGTCGACCTCAAAGGGCGTCAGTAGAAGTTAATCGACGATATCTGACAAAGTTAGATGCAAACTCACTCAAATATACGAGAAAAGTTGAAATTCGACTTCAAATTAGGAAGATAGACTTTGAAAATTTTCAATCAACACAAATTGACAATCGACCTCAATGTGCTTCAATGGATGTTAATCGACGATATCTGACAAAGTTAGATGCAAACTCACTCGAATATATGAGAAATGTTGAAATTCGACTTCAAATTAGGAAGATAGACTTCGAAAATTTTTAATCAACACCAAGTGACAGTTGACCTCAATGGGCTTCAATGGATCTTAATCGCCTATATCTGACAAAGTTAGATGCAAACTCACTCAAATATATGAGAAATGTTGAAATTCGACTTCAAATTAGGAAGATAGACTTTGAAAATTTTCAATCAACACAAAGTGACAGTCGACCTCAATGGGCTTCAATGGATGTTAATTGACGATATCTGACAAAGTTAGATGCAAACTCACCCATATATATGAGAAATGTTGAAATTCGTCTTCAAATTAGGAAGATAGGCTTTGAAAATTTTCAATCAACACAAAGTGACAGTCGACCTCAATGGGCTTCAATGGATGTCAATCGACGATATCTGACAAAGTTAGATGCAAACTCACTCAAATATATGAGAAATGTTGAAATTCAACTTCAAATTAGGAAGATAGACTTTGAAAATTTTCAATCAACACAAAGTGACAGTCGACCTCAATGGGCTTCAATGGATGTTAATCGCGTATATCTGACAAAGTTAGATGCGAACTCAATCAAATATATAGGAAATGTTGAAATTCGACTTCAAATTAGGAAGATAGACTTCGAAAATTTTCAATCAACACAAAGTGACAGTTGAACTCAATGGGCTTCAATGGATCTTACTCGCCTATATCTGACAAAGTTAGATGCAAACTCACTCAAATATATGAGAAATGTTGAAATTCGACTTCAAATTAGGAAGATAGACTTTGAAAATTTTCAATCAACACAAATTGACAATCGACCTCAATGTGCTTCAACGGATGTTAATCGCGTATATCTGACAAAGTTAGATGCAAACTCACTCGAATATATGAGAAATTTTGAAATTCGACTTCAAATTAGGAAGATAGACTTTGAAAATTTTCAATCAACACAAAGTGACAGTCGACCTCAATGTGCTTCAATGGATGTTAATCGACGATATCTGACAAAGTTAGATGCAAACTCACTCCAATATATAAGAAATGTTGAAATTCGTCTTCAAATTAGGAAGATAGACTTTGAAAATTTTCAATCAACACAAATTGACAATCGACCTCAATGTGCTTCAATGGATGTTAATCGACGATATCTGACAAAGTTAGATGCACACTCACTCAAATATATGAGAAATGTTGGAATTCGACTTCAAATTAGGAAGATAGACTTTGAAAATTTTCAATCAACAAAAAGTGACAGTCGACCTCAATGTGCTTCAATGGAACTTAATCGCCTATATCTGACAAATTTAGATGCAAACTCACCCAAATATATGAGAAATGTTGAAATTCGACTTCAAATTAGGAAGATAGACTTTGAAAATTTTCAATCAACACAAAGTGACAGTCGACCTCAATGGGCTTCAATGGATGTTAATTGACGATATCTGACAAAGTTAGATGCAAACTCACTCCAATATATAAGAAATGTTGAAATTCGACTTCAAATTAGGAAGATAGACTTTCAAAATTTTCAATCAACACAAAGTGACAGTCGACCTCAAAGGGCGTCAGTAGGAGTTAATCGACGATATCTGACAAAGTTAGATGCAAACTCACTCAAATATATGAGAAATGTTGAAATTCGACTTCAAATTAGGAAGAAAGACTTTGAAAATTTTCAATCAACACAAAGTGACAGTCGACCTCAATGGGCTTCAATGGATGTTAATCGCGTATATCTGACAAAGTTAGATGCAAACTCACTCGAATATATGAGAAATGTTGAAATTCGTCTTCAAATTAGGAAGATAGACTTTGAAAATTTTCAATCAACACAAAGTGACTATCGACCTCAATGGACTTCAATGGTTGTTAATCGACGATATCTGACAAAGTTAGATGCGAACTCACTCAAATATATAAGTAATGTTTAAATTCGACTTCAAATTATGAAGATAGACTTCGAAAATTTTTAATCAACATAAAGTGACAGTTGACCTCAATGGGCTTCAATGGATCTTAATCGCCTATATCTGACAAAGTTAGATGCAAACTCACTCAAATATATGAGAAATGTTGAAATTCGACTTCAAATTAGGAAGATAGACTTTGAAAATTTTCAATCAACACAAAGTGACAGTCGACCTCAATGGGCTTCAATGGATGTTAATTGACGATATCTGACAAAGTTAGATGCAAACTCACCCATATATATGAGAAATGTTGAAATTCGTCTTCAAATTAGGAAGATAGGCTTTGAAAATTTTCAATCAACACAAAGTGACAGTCGACCTCAATGGGCTTCAATGGATGTCAATCGACGATATCTGACAAAGTTAGATGCAAACTCACTCAAATATATGAGAAATGTTGAAATTCGACTTCAAATTAGGAAGATAGACTTTGAAAATTTTCAATCAACACAAATTGACAATCGACCTCAATGTGCTTCAATGGATGTTAATCGACGATATCTGACAAAGTTAGATGCACACTCACTCAAATATATGAGAAATGTTGGAATTCGACTTCAAATTAGGAAGATAGACTTTGAAAATTTTCAATCAACAAAAAGTGACAGTCGACCTCAATGTGCTTCAATGGAACTTAATCGCCTATATCTGACAAAGTTAGATGCAAACTCACCCAAATATATGAGAAATGTTGAAATTCGACTTCAAATTAGGAAGATAGACTTTGAAAATTTTCAATCAACACAAAGTGACAGTCGACCTCAATGGGCTTCAATGGATGTTAATTGACGATATCTGACAAAGTTAGATGCAAACTCACTCCAATATATAAGAAATGTTGAAATTCGACTTCAAATTAGGAAGATAGACTTTCAAAATTTTCAATCAACACAAAGTGACAGTCGACCTCAAAGGGCGTCAGTAGGAGTTAATCGACGATATCTGACAAAGTTAGATGCAAACTCACTCAAATATATGAGAAATGTTGAAATTCGACTTCAAATTAGGAAGAAAGACTTTGAAAATTTTCAATCAACACAAAGTGACAGTCGACCTCAATGGGCTTCAATGGATGTTAATCGCGTATATCTGACAAAGTTAGATGCAAACTCACTCGAATATATGAGAAATGTTGAAATTCGTCTTCAAATTAGGAAGATAGGCTTTGAAAATTTTCAATCAACACATAGTGACTATCGAACTCAATGGACTTCAATGGTTGTTAATCGACGATATCTGACAAAGTTAGATGCGAACTCACTCAAATATATAAGTAATGTTGAAATTCGACTTCAAATTAGGAAGATAGACTTCGAAAATTTTTAATCAACACAAAGTGACAGTTGACCTCAATGGGCTTCAATGGATCTTAATCGCCTATATCTGACAAAGTTAGATGAAACTCACTCAAATATATGAGAAATGTTGAAATTCGACTTCAAATTAGGAAGATAGACTTTGAAAATTTTCAATCAACACAAAGTGACAGTCGACCTCAATGGGCTTCAATGGATGTCAATCGACGATATCTGACAAAGTTAGATGCAAACTCACTCAAATATATGAGAAATGTTGAAATTCGACTTCAAATTAGGAAGATAGACTTTGAAAATTTTCAATCAACACAAAGTGACAGTCGACCTCAATGGGCTTCAATGGATGTTAATCGCGTATATCTGACAAAGTTAGATGCGAACTCACTCAAATATATAGGAAATGTTGAAATTCGACTTCAAATTAGGAAGATAGACTTCGAAAATTTTCAATCAACACAAAGTGACAGTTGAACTCAATGGGCTTCAATGGATCTTACTCGCCTATATCTGACAAAGTTAGATGCAAACTCACTCAAATATATGAGAAATGTTGAAATTCGACTTCAAATTAGGAAGATAGACTTTGAAAATTTTCAATCAACACAAATTGACAATCGACCTCAATGTGCTTCAATGGATGTTAATCGCGTATATCTGACAAAGTTAGATGCAAACTCACTCGAATATATGAGAAATTTTGAAATTCGACTTCAAATTAGGAAGATAGACTTTGAAAATTTTCAATCAACACAAAGTGACAGTCGACCTCAATGTGCTTCAATGGATGTTAATCGACGATATCTGACAAAGTTAGATGCAAACTCACTCCAATATATAAGAAATGTTGGAATTCGTCTTCAAATTAGGAAGATAGACTTTGAAAATTTTCAATCAACACAAATTGACAATCGACCTCAATGTGCTTCAATGGATGTTAATCGACGATATCTGACAAAGTTAGATGCACACTCACTCAAATATATGAGAAATGTTGGAATTCGACTTCAAATTAGGAAGATAGACTTTGAAAATTTTCAATCAACAAAAAGTGACAGTCGACCTCAATGTGCTTCAATGGAACTTAATCGCCTATATCTGACAAAGTTAGATGCAAACTCACCCAAATATATGAGAAATGTTGAAATTCGACTTCAAATTAGGAAGATAGACTTTGAAAATTTTCAATCAACACAAAGTGACAGTCGACCTCAATGGGCTTCAATGGATGTTAATTGACGATATCTGACAAAGTTAGATGCAAACTCACTCCAATATATAAGAAATGTTGAAATTCGACTTCAAATTAGGAAGATAGACTTTCAAAATTTTCAATCAACACAAAGTGACAGTCGACCTCAAAGGGCGTCAGTAGGAGTTAATCGACGATATCTGACAAAGTTAGATGCAAACTCACTCAAATATATGAGAAAAGTTGAAATTCGACTTCAAATTAGGAAGATAGACTTTGAAAATTTTCAATCAACACAAATTGACAATCGACCTCAATGTGCTTCAATGGATGTTAATCGACGATATCTGACAAAGTTAGATGCAAACTCACTCAAATATATGAGAAATGTTGAAATTCGACTTCAAATTAGGAAGAAAGACTTTGAAAATTTTCAATCAACACAAAGTGACAGTCGACCTCAATGGGCTTCAATGGATGTTAATCGCGTATATCTGACAAAGTTAGATGCAAACTCACTCGAATATATGAGAAATGTTGAAATTCGACTTCAAATTAGGAAGATAGACTTGGAAAATTTTTAATCAACACAAAGTGACAGTTGACCTCAATGGGCTTCAATGGATCTTAATCGCCTATATCTGACAAAGTTAGATGCAAACTCACTCAAATATATGAGAAATGTTGAAATTCGACTTCAAATTAGGAAGATAGACTTTGAAAATTTTCAATCAAAACAAAGTGACAGTCGACCTCAATGGGCTTCAATGGATGTTAATTGACGATATCTGACAAAGTTAGATGCAAACTCACCCAAATATATGAGAAATGTTGAAATTCGTCTTCAAATTAGGAAGATAGGCTTTGAAAATTTTCAATCAACACAAAGTGACAGTCGACCTCAATGGGCTTCAATGGATGTCAATCGACGATATCTGACAAAGTTAGATGCAAACTCACTCAAATATATGAGAAATGTTGAAATTCGACTTCAAATTAGGAAGATAGACTTTGAAAATTTTCAATCAACACAAAGTGACAGTCGACCTCAATGGGCTTCAATGGATGTTAATCGCGTATATCTGACAAAGTTAGATGCGAACTCACTCAAATATATAGGAAATGTTGAAATTCGACTTCAAATTAGGAAGATAGACTTCGAAAATTTTCAATCAACACAAAGTGACAGTTGACCTCAATGGGCTTCAATGGATCTTACTCGCCTATATCTGACAAAGTTAGATGCAAACTCACTCAAATATATGAGAAATGTTGAAATTCGACTTCAAATTAGGAAGATAGACTTTGAAAATTTTCAATCAACACAAAGTGACAGTCGACCTCAATGGGCTTCAATGGATGTTAATTGACGATATCCGACAAAGTTAGATGCAAACTCACCCAAATATATGAGAAATGTTGAAATTCGTCTTCAAATTAGGAAGATAGACTTTGAAAATTTTCAATCAACACAAAGTGACAGTCGACCTCAATGGGCTTCAATGGATCTTAATCGCCTATATCTGACAAAGTTAGATGCAAACTCACTCAAATATATGAGAAATGTTGAAATTCGACTTCAAATTAGGAAGATAGACTTTGAAAATTTTCAATCAAAACAAAGTGACAGTCGACCTCAATGGGCTTCAATGGATGTTAATTGACGATATCTGACAAAGTTAGATGCAAACTCACCCAAATATATGAGAAATGTTGAAATTCGTCTTCAAATTAGGAAGATAGGCTTTGAAAATTTTCAATCAACACAAAGTGACAGTCGACCTCAATGGGCTTCAATGGATGTCAATCGACGATATCTGACAAAGTTAGATGCAAACTCACTCAAATATATGAGAAATGTTGAAATTCGACTTCAAATTAGGAAGATAGACTTTGAAAATTTTCAATCAACACAAAGTGACAGTCGACCTCAATGGGCTTCAATGGATGTTAATCGCGTATATCTGACAAAGTTAGATGCGAACTCACTCAAATATATAGGAAATGTTGAAATTCGACTTCAAATTAGGAAGATAGACTTCGAAAATTTTCAATCAACACAAAGTGACAGTTGACCTCAATGGGCTTCAATGGATCTTACTCGCCTATATCTGACAAAGTTAGATGCAAACTCACTCAAATATATGAGAAATGTTGAAATTCGACTTCAAATTAGGAAGATAGACTTTGAAAATTTTCAATCAACACAAAGTGACAGTCGACCTCAATGGGCTTCAATGGATGTTAATTGACGATATCCGACAAAGTTAGATGCAAACTCACCCAAATATATGAGAAATGTTGAAATTCGTCTTCAAATTAGGAAGATAGACTTTGAAAATTTTCAATCAACACAAAGTGACAGTCGACCTCAATGGGCTTCAATGGATGTTAATCGACGATATCTGACAAAGTTAGATGCAAACTTACTCAAATGTATGAGAAATGTTGAAATTCGACTTCAAATTAGGAAGATAGACTTTGAAAATTTTCAATCAACACAAAGTGACAGTCGACCTCAATGGGCTTCAATGGATGTTAATTGACGATATCTGACAAAGTTAGATGCAAACTCACCCAAATATATGAGAAATGTTGAAATTCGTCTTCAAATTAGGAAGATAGGCTTTGAAAATTTTCAATCAACACAAAGTGACAGTCGACCTCAATGGGCTTCAATGGATGTCAATCGACGATATCTGACAAAGTTAGATGCAAACTCACTCAAATATATGACAAATGTTGAAATTCGACTTCAAATTAGGAAGATAGACTTTGAAAATTTTCAATCAACACAAAGTGACAGTCGACCTCAATGGGCTTCAATGGATGTTAATCGCGTATATCTGACAAAGTTAGATGCGAACTCACTCAAATATATAAGAAAGGTTGAAATTCGACTTCAAATTAGGAAGATAGACTTTGAAAGTTTTCAATCAACACAAAGTGACAGTCGACCTCAATGGGCTTCAATGGATCTTAATCGCCTATATCTGACGTTAGATGCAAACTCACCCAAATATATGAGAAATGTTGAAATTCGTCTTCAAATTAGGAAGATAGACTTTGAAAATTTTCAATCAACACAAAGTGACAGTCGACCTCAATGGGCTTCAATGGATGTTAATTGACGATATCTTACAAAGTTAGATGCAAACTCTCTCAAATATATAAGAAATGTTAAAATACGACTTCAATTTAGGAAGATAGACTTTGAAAATTTTCAATCAACATAAACTGACAATCGACCTCAATGGGCTTCAATGGATGTAAATCGACGATATCTGACAAAGTTAGATGCAAACTCACTCAAATATATAAGAAAGGTTGAAATTCGACTTCAAATTAGGAAGATAGACTTTGAAAATTTTCAATCAACACAAAGTGACAGTCGACCTCAATGGGCTTCAATGGAACTTAATCGCCTATATCTGACAAAGTTAGATACAAACTCACCCAAATATATGAGAAATGTTGAAATTCGTCTTCAAATTAGGAAGATAGACTTTGAAAATTTTCAAACAACGCAAAGTGACAGTCGACCTCAATGGGCTTCAATGGATGTTAATCGACGATATCTGACAAGTTAGATGCAAACTCACTCAAATATATGAGAAATGTTGAAATTCGACTTCAAATTAGGAAGATAGACTTTGAAAATTTTCAATCAACACAAAGTGACAGTCGACCTCAATGGGCTTCAATGGATGTTAATTGACGATATCTGACAAAGTTAGATGCAAACTCACTCCAATATATAAGAAATGTTGAAATTCGACTTCAAATTAGGAAGATAGACTTTCAAAATTTTCAATCAACACAAAGTGGCAGTCGACTTCAAAGGGCGTCAGTAGAAGTTAATCGACGATATCTGACAAAGTTAGATGCAAACTCACTCAAATATATGAGAAAAGTTGAAATTCGACTTCAAATTAGGAAGATAGACTTTGAAAATTTTCAATCAACACAAATTGACAATCGACCTCAATGTGCTTCAATGGATGTTAATCGACGCTATCTGACAAAGTTAGATGCAAACTCACTCAAATATATGAGAAATGTTGAAATTCGACTTCAAATTAGGAAGAAAGACTTTGAAAATTTTCAATCAACACAAAGTGACAGTCGACCTCAATGGGCTTCAATGGATGTTAATCGCGTATATCTGACAAAGTTAGATGCAAACTCACTCGAATATATGAGAAATGTTGAAATTCGACTTCAAATTAGGAAGATAGACTTTGAAAATTTTTAATCAACACAAAGTGACTATCGACCTCAATGGACTTCAATGGTTGTTAATCGACGATATCTGACAAAGTTAGATGCGAACTCACTCAAATATATGAGAAATGTTGAAATTCGACTTCAAATTAGGAAGATAGACTTCGAAAATTTTTAATCAACACAAAGTGACAGTTGACCTCAATGGGCTTCAATGGATCTTAATCGCCTATATCTGACAAAGTTAGATGCAAACTCACTCAAATATATGAGAAATGTTGAAATTCGACTTCAAATTAGGAAGATAGACTTTGAAAATTTTCAATCAACACAAAGTGACAGTCGACCTCAATGGGCTTCAATGGATGTTAATTGACGATACCTGACAAAGTTATATGCAAACTCACCCAAATATATGAGAAATGTTGAAATTCGTCTTCAAATTAGGAAGATAGGCTTTGAAAATTTTCAATCAACAAAAAGTGACAGTCGACCTCAATGGGCTTCAATGGATGTCAATCGACAATATCTGACAAAGTTAGATGCAAACTCACTCAATTATATGAGAAATGTTGAAATTCTACTTCAAATTAGGAAGATAGACTTTGAAAATTTTCAATCAACACAAAGTGACAGTCGACCTCAATGGGCTTCAATGGATGTTAATCGCGTATATCTGACAAAGTTAGATGCGAACTCACTCAAATATATAGGAAATGTTGAAATTCGACTTCAAATTAGGAAGATAGACTTCGAAAATTTTTAATCAACACAAAGTGACAGTTGACCTCAATGGGCTTCAATGGATCTTAATCGCCTATATCTGACAAAGTTAGATGCAAACTCTCTCAAATATATGAGAAATGTTGAAATTCGACTTCAAATTAGGAAGATAGACTTTGAAAATTTTCAATCAACACAAAGTGACAGTCGACCTCAATGGGCTTCAATGGATGTTAATTGACGATATCTGACAAAGTTAGATGCAAACTCACTCCAATATATAAGAAATGTTGAAATTCGACTTCAAATTAGGAAGATAGACTTCGAAAATTTTCAATCAACACAAAGTGACAGTTGACCTCAATGGGCTTTAATGGATCTTACTCGCCTATATCTGACAAAGTTAGATGCAAACTCACTCAAATATATGAGAAATGTTGAAATTCGACTTCAAATTAGGAAGATAGACTTTGAAAATTTTCAATCAACACAAATTGACAATCGACCTCAATGTGCTTCAATGGATGTTAATCGCGTATATCTGACAAAGTTAGATGCAAACTCACTCGAATATATGAGAAATGTTGAAATTCGACTTCAAATTAGGAAGATAGACTTTGAAAATTTTCAATCAACACAAAGTGACAGTCGACCTCAATGGGCTTCAATGGATGTTAATTGACGATATCTGACAAAGTTAGATGCAAACTCACTCCAATATATAAGAAATGTTGAAATTCGACTTCAAATTAGGAAGATAGACTTCGAAAATTTTCAATCAACACAAAGTGACAGTTGACCTCAATGGGCTTTAATGGATCTTACTCGCCTATATCTGACAAAGTTAGATGCAAACTCACTCAAATATATGAGAAATGTTGAAATTCGACTTCAAATTAGGAAGATAGACTTTGAAAATTTTCAATCAACACAAAGTGACAGTTGACCTCAATGGGCTTTAATGGATCTTACTCGCCTATATCTGACAAAGTTAGATGCAAACTCACTCAAATATATGAGAAATGTTGAAATTCGACTTCAAATTAGGAAGAAAGACTTTGAAAATTTTCAATCAACACAAAGTGACAGTCGACCTCAATGGGCTTCAATGGATGTTAATCGCGTATATCTGACAAAGTTAGATGCAAACTCACTCAAATATATGAGAAATGTTGAAATTCGACTTCAAATTAGGAAGATAGACTTTGAAAATTTTTAATCAACAAAAAGTGACTATCGACCTCAATGGACTTCAATGGTTGTTAATCGACGATATCTGACAAAGTTAGATGCGAACTCACTCAAATATATAGGTAATGTTGAAATTCGACTTCAAATTAGGAAGATAGACTTCGAAAATTTTTAATCAACACAAAGTGACAGTTGACCTCAATGGGCTTCAATGGATCTTAATCGCCTATATCTGACAAAGTTAGATGCAAACTCACTCAAATATATGAGAAATGTTGAAATTCGACTTCAAATTAGGAAGATAGACTTTGAAAATTTTCAATCAACACAAAGTGACAGTCGACCTCAATGGGCTTCAATGGATGTTAATTGACGATATCTGACAAAGTTAGATGCAAACTCACCCAAATATATGAGAAATGTTGAAATTCGTCTTCAAATTAGGAAGATAGGCTTTGAAAATTTTCAATCAACAAAAAGTGACAGTCGACCTCAATGGGCTTCAATGGATGTCAATCGACAATATCTGACAAAGTTAGATGCAAACTCACTCAATTATATGAGAAATGTTGAAATTCGACTTCAAATTAGGAAGATAGACTTTGAAAATTTTCAATCAACACAAAGTGACAGTCGACCTCAATGGGCTTCAATGGATGTTAATCGCGTATATCTGACAAAGTTAGATGCGAACTCACTCAAATATATAGGAAATGTTGAAATTCGACTTCAAATTAGGAAGATAGACTTCGAAAATTTTTAATCAACACAAAGTGACAGTTGACCTCAATGGGCTTCAATGGATCTTAATCGCCTATATCTGACAAAGTTAGATGCAAACTCTCTCAAATATATGAGAAATGTTGAAATTAGACTTCAAATTAGGAAGATAGACTTTGAAAATTTTCAATCAACACAAAGTGACAGTCGACCTCAATGGGCTTCAATGGATGTTAATTGACGATATCTGACAAAGTTAGATGCAAACTCACTCCAATATATAAGAAATGTTGAAATTCGACTTCAAATTAGGAAGATAGACTTCGAAAATTTTCAATCAACACAAAGTGACAGTTGACCTCAATGGGCTTTAATGGATCTTACTCGCCTATATCTGACAAAGTTAGATGCAAACTCACTCAAATATATGAGAAATGTTGAAATTCGACTTCAAATTAGGAAGATAGACTTTGAAAATTTTCAATCAACACAAATTGACAATCGACCTCAATGTGCTTCAATGGATGTTAATCGCGTATATCTGACAAAGTTAGATGCAAACTCACTCGAATATATGAGAAATGTTGAAATTCGACTTCAAATTAGGAAGATAGACTTTGAAAATTTTCAATCAACACAAAGTGACAGTCGACCTCAATGGGCTTCAATGGATGTTAATTGACGATATCTGACAAAGTTAGATGCAAACTCTCTCAAATATATAAGAAATGTTAAAATACGACTTCAATTTAGGAAGATAGACTTTGAAAATTTTCAATCAACATAAACTGACAATCGACCTCAATGGGTTTCAATGGATGTAAATCGACGATATCTGACAAAGTTAGATGCAAACTCACTCAAATATATAAGAAAGGTTGAAATTCGACTTCAAATTAGGAAGATAGACTTTGAAAATTTTCAATCAACACAAAGTGACAGTCGACCTCAATGGGCTTCAATGGATCTTAATCGCCTATATCTGACAAAGTTAGATGCAAACTCACCCAAATATATGAGAAATGTTGAAATTCGTCTTCAAATTAGGAAGATAGACTTTGAAAATTTTCAATCAACACAAAGTGACAGTCGACCTCAATGGGCTTCAATGGATGTTAATCGACGATATCTGACAAAGTTAGATGCAAACTCACTCAAATATAAAAGAAATTTTGAAATTCGACTTCAAATTAGGAAGATAGACTTTGAAAATTTTCAATCAACACAAAGTGACAGTCGACCTCAATGGGCTTCAATGGATGTTAATTGACGATATCTGACAAAGTTAGATGCAAACTCACTCCAATATATAAGAAATGTTGAAATTCGACTTCAAATTAGGAAGATAGACTTCGAAAATTTCAATCAACACAAAGTGACAGTCGACCTCAAAGGGCGCCAGTGGAAGTTAATCGACGATATCTGACAAAGTTAGATGCAAACTCACTCAAATATTTGAGAAAAGTTGAAATTCGACTTCAAATTAGGAAGATAGACTTTGAAAATTTTCAATCAACACAAATTGACAATCGACCTCAATGTGCTTCAATGGATGTTAATCGCGTATATCTGACAAAGTTAGATGAAAACTCACTCGAATATATGAGAAATGTTGAAATTCGACTTCAAATTAGGAAGATAGACTTTGAAAATTTTCAATCAACACAAAGTGACAGTCGACCTCAATGGGCTTCAATGGATGTTAATCGCGTATATCTGACAAAGTTAGATGCAAACACACTCGAATATATGAGAAATGTTGAAATTCGACTTCAAATTAGGAAGATAGACTTTGAAAATTTTCAATCAACACAAAGTGACAGTCGACCTCAATGGGCTTCAATGGATGTTAATCGCGTATATCTGACAAAGTTAGATGCAAACTCACTCGAATATATGAGAAATGTTGAAATTCGACTTCAAATTAGGAAGATAGACTTTGAAAATTTTCAATCAACATAAACTGACAATCGACCTCAATGGGCTTCAATGGATGTAAATCGACGATATCTGACAAAGTTAGATGCAAACTCACTCAAATATGTAAGAAAGGTTGAAATTCGACTTCAAATTAGGAAGATAGACTTTGAAAATTTTCAATCAACACAAAGTGACAGTCGACCTCAATGGGCTTCAATGGAACTTAATCGCCTATATCTGACAAAGTTAGATACAAACTCACCCAAATATATGAGAAATGTTGAAATTCGTCTTCAAATTAGGAAGATAGACTTTGAAAATTTTCAATCAACACAAAGTGACAGTCGACCTCAATGGGCTTCAATGGATGTTGATTGACGATATCTGACAAAGTTAGATGCAAACTCACCCAAATATATGAGAAATGTTGAAATTCGTCTTCAAATTAGGAAGATAGACTTTGAAAATTTTCAATCAACACAAAGTGACAGTCGACCTCAATGGGCTTCAATGGATGTTAATCGACGATATCTGACAAAGTTAGATGCAAACTCACTCAAATATATGAGAAATGTTGAAATTCGACTTCAAATTAGGAAGATAGACTTTGAAAATTTTTAATCAACACAAAGTGACTATCGACCTCAATGGACTTCAATGGTTGTTAATCGACGATATCTGACAAAGTTAGATGCGAACTCACTCAAATATATAAGTAATGTTGAAATTCGACTTCAAATTAGGAAGATAGACTTCGAAAATTTTTAATCAACACAAAGTGACAGTTGACCTCAATGGGCTTCAATGGATCTTAATCGCCTATATCTGACAAAGTTAGATGCAAACTCACTCAAATATATGAGAAATGTTGAAATTCGACTTCAAATTAGGAAGATAGACTTTGAAAATTTTCAATCAACACAAAGTGACAGTCGACCTCAATGGGCTTCAATGGATGTTAATTGACGATATCTGACAAAGTTAGATGCAAACTCACCCAAATATATGAGAAATGTTGAAATTCGTCTTCAAATTAGGAAGATAGGCTTTGAAAATTTTCAATCAACAAAAAGTGACAGTCGACCTCAATGGGCTTCAATGGATGTCAATCGACGATATCTGACAAAGTTAGATGCAAACTCACTCAAATATATGAGAAATGTTGAAATTCGACTTCAAATTAGGAAGATAGACTTTGAAAATTTTCAATCAACACAAAGTGACAGTCGACCTCAATGGGCTTCAATGGATGTTAATCGCGTATATCTGACAAAGTTAGATGCGAACTCACTCAAATATATAGGAAATGTTGAAATTCGACTTCAAATTAGGAAGATAGACTTCGAAAATTTTTAATCAACACAAAGTGACAGTTGACCTCAATGGGCTTCAATGGATCTTAATCGCCTATATCTGACAAAGTTAGATGCAAACTCTCTCAAATATATGAGAAATGTTGAAATTCGACTTCAAATTAGGAAGATAGACTTTGAAAATTTTCAATCAACACAAAGTGACAGTCGACCTCAATGGGCTTCAATGGATGTTAATTGACGATATCTGACAAAGTTAGATGCAAACTCACTCCAATATATAAGAAATGTTGAAATTCGACTTCAAATTAGGAAGATAGACTTTCAAAATTTTCAATCAACACAAAGTGGCAGTCGACCTCAAAGGGCGTCAGTAGAAGTTAATCGACGATGTCTGACAAAGTTAGATGCAAACTCACTCAAATATATGAGAAAAGTTGAAATTCGACTTCAAATTAGGAAGATAGACTTTGAAAATTTTCAATCAACACAAATTGACAATCGACCTCAATGGGCTTCAATGGATGTTAATTGACGATATCTGACAAAGTTAGATGCAAACTCACTCCAATATATAAGAAATGTTGAAATTCGACTTCAAATTAGGAAGATAGACTTTCAAAATTTTCAAACAACACAAAGTGGCAGTCGACCTCAAAGGGCGTCAGTAGAAGTTAATCGACGATATCTGACAAAGTTAGATGCAAACTCACTCAAATATATGAGAAATGTTGAAATTCGACTTCAAATTAGGAAGAAAGACTTTGAAAATTTTCAATCAACACAAAGTGACAGTCGACCTCAATGGGCTTCAATGGATGTTAATCGCGTATATCTGACAAAGTTAGATGCAAACTCACTCGAATATATGAGAAATGTTGAAATTCGACTTCAAATTAGGAAGATAGACTTTGAAAATTTTTAATCAACACAAAGTGACTATCGACCTCAATGGACTTCAATGGTTGTTAATCGACGATATCTGACAAAGTTAGATGCAAACTCACTCCAATATATAAGAAATGTTGAAATTCGACTTCAAATTAGGAAGATAGACTTTCAAAATTTTCAATCAACACAAAGTGGCAGTCGACTTCAAAGGGCTTTAATGGATCTTACTCGCCTATATCTGACAAAGTTAGATGCAAACTCACTCAAATATATGAGAAATGTTCAAATTCGACTTCAAATTAGGAAGATAGACTTTGAAAATTTTCAATCAACGCAAAGTGACAGTCGACCTCAATGGGCTTCAATGGATGTTAATCGACGATATCTGACAAAGTTAGATGCAAACTCACTCAAATATATGAGAAATGTTGAAATTCGACTTCAAATTAGGAAGATAGACTTTGAAAATTTTCAATCAACACAAAGTGACAGTCGACCTCAATGGGCTTCAATGGATGTTAATTGACGATATCTGACAAAGTTAGATGCAAACTCACTCCAATATATAAGAAATGTTGAAATTCGACTTCAAATTAGGAAGATAGACTTCGAAAATTTTCAATCAACACAAAGTGACAGTTGACCTCAATGGGCTTTAATGGATCTTACTCGCCTATATCTGACAAAGTTAGATGCAAACTCACTCAAATATATGAGAAATGTTCAAATTCGACTTCAAATTAGGAAGATAGACTTTGAAAATTTTCAATCAACGCAAAGTGACAGTCGACCTCAATGGGCTTCAATGGATGTTAATCGACGATATCTGACAAAGTTAGATGCAAACTCACTCAAATATATGAGAAATGTTGAAATTCGACTTCAAATTAGGAAGATAGACTTTGAAAATTTTCAATCAACACAAAGTGACAGTCGACCTCAATGGGCTTCAATGGATGTTAATTGACGATATCTGACAAAGTTAGATGCAAACTCACTCCAATACATAAGAAATGTTGAAATTCGACTTCAAATTAGGAAGATAGACTTTCAAAATTTTCAATCAACACAAAGTGGCAGTCGACCTCAAAGGGCGTCAGTAGAAGTTAATCGACGATATCTGACAAAGTTAGATGCAAACTCACTCAAATATATGAGAAAAGTTGAAATTCGACTTCAAATTAGGAAGAAAGACTTTGAAAATTTTCAATCAACACAAAGTGACAGTCGACCTCAATGGGCTTCAATGGATGTTAATCGCGTATATCTGACAAAGTTAGATGCAAACTCACTCGAATATATGAGAAATGTTGAAATTCGACTTCAAATTAGGAAGATAGACTTTGAAAATTTTTAATCAACACAAAGTGACTATCGACCTCAATGGACTTCAATGGATGTTAATCGACGATATCTGAAAAAGTTAGATGCGAACTCACTCAAATATATAAGAAATGTTGAAATTCGACTTCAAATTAGGAAGATAGACTTCGAAAATTTTCAATCAACACAAAGTGACAGTTGACCTCAATGGGCTTCAATGGATCTTAATCGCCTATATCTGACAAAGTTAGATGCAAACTCACTCAAATATATGAAAAACGTTGAAATTCGACTTCAAATTAGGAAGATAGGCTTTGAAAATTTTCAATCAACACAAAGTGACAGTCGACCTCAATGGGCTTCAATGGATGTTAATTGACGATATCTGACAAAGTTAGATGCAAACTCACTCCAATATATAAGAAATGTTGAAATTCGTCTTCAAATTAGGAAGATAGACTTTGAAAATTTTCAATCAACACAAATTGACAATCGACCTCAATGTGCTTCAATGGATGTTAATCGACGATATCTGACAAAGTTAGATGCAAACTCACTCAAATATATGAGAAATGTTGAAATTCGACTTCAAATTAGGAAGATAGACTTTGAAAATTTTCAATCAACACAAAGTGACAGTCGACCTCAATGGGCTTCAATGGATGTTAATCGCGTATATCTGACAAAGTTAGATGCAAACTCACTCAAATATATAAGAAATGTTGAAATTCGACTTCAAATTAGGAAGATAGACTTTGAAAATTTTCAATCAACACAAAGTGACAGTTGACCTCAATGGGCTTCAATGGATGTTAATCGCCTATATCTGACAAAGTTAGATGCAAACTCACTCAAATATATGAGAAATGTCGAAATTCGACTTCAAATTAGGAAGATAGACTTTGAAAATTTTCAATCAACACAAATTGACAATCGACCTCAATGTGCTTCAATGGATGTTAATCGACGATATCTGACAAAGTTAGATGCAAACTCACTCAAATATATGAGAAATGTTGAAATTCGACTTCAAATTAGGAAGAAAGACTTTGAAAATTTTCAATCAACACAAAGTGACAGTCGACCTCAATGGGCTTCAATGGATGTTAATCGCGTATATCTGACAAAGTTAGATGCAAACTCACTCGAATATATGAGAAATGTTGAAATTCGACTTCAAATTAGGAAGATAGACTTTGAAAATTTTTAATCAACACAAAGTGACTATCGACCTCAATGGACTTCAATGGTTGTTAATCGACGATATCTGACAAAGTTAGATGCAAACTCACTCCAATATATAAGAAATGTTGAAATTCGACTTCAAATTAGGAAGATAGACTTTCAAAATTTTCAATCAACACAAAGTGGCAGTCGACTTCAAAGGGCTTTAATGGATCTTACTCGCCTATATCTGACAAAGTTAGATGCAAACTCACTCAAATATATGAGAAATGTTCAAATTCGACTTCAAATTAGGAAGATAGACTTTGAAAATTTTCAATCAACGCAAAGTGACAGTCGACCTCAATGGGCTTCAATGGATGTTAATCGACGATATCTGACAAAGTTAGATGCAAACTCACTCAAATATATGAGAAATGTTGAAATTCGACTTCAAATTAGGAAGATAGACTTTGAAAATTTTCAATCAACACAAAGTGACAGTCGACCTCAATGGGCTTCAATGGATGTTAATTGACGATATCTAACAAAGTTAGATGCAAACTCACTCCAATATATAAGAAATGTTGAAATTCGACTTCAAATTAGGAAGATAGACTTCGAAAATTTTCAATCAACACAAAGTAACAGTTGACCTCAATGGGCTTTAATGGATCTTACTCGCCTATATCTGACAAAGTTAGATGCAAACTCACTCAAATATATGAGAAATGTTCAAATTCGACTTCAAATTAGGAAGATAGACTTTGAAAATTTTCAATCAACGCAAAGTGACAGTCGACCTCAATGGGCTTCAATGGATGTTAATCGACGATATCTGACAAAGTTAGATGCAAACTCACTCAAATATATGAGAAATGTTGAAATTCGACTTCAAATTAGGAAGATAGACTTTGAAAATTTTCAATCAACACAGTGACAGTCGACCTCAATGGGCTTCAATGGATGTTAATTGACGATATCTGACAAAGTTAGATGCAAACTCACTCCAATATATAAGAAATGTTGAAATTCGACTTCAAATTAGGAAGATAGACTTTCAAAATTTTCAATCAACACAAAGTGGCAGTCGACCTCAAAGGGCGTCAGTAGAAGTTAATCGACGATATCTGACAAAGTTAGATGCAAACTCACTCAAATATATGAGAAAAGTTGAAATTCGACTTCAAATTAGGAAGATAGACTTTGAAAATTTTCAATCAACACAAATTGACAATCGACCTCAATGTGCTTCAATGGATGTTAATCGACGATATCTGACAAAGTTAGATGCAAACTCACTCAAATATATGAGAAATGTTGAAATTCGACTTCAAATTAGGAAGAAAGACTTTGAAAATTTTCAATCAACACAAAGTGACAGTCGACCTCAATGGGCTTCAATGGATGTTAATCGCGTATATCTGACAAAGTTAGATGCAAACTCACTCGAATATATGAGAAATGTTGAAATTCGACTTCAAATTAGGAAGATAGACTTTGAAAATTTTTGATCAACACAAAGTGACTATCGACCTCAATGGACTTCAATGGTTGTTAATCGACGATATCTGACAAAGTTAGATGCGAACTCACTCAAATATATAAGTAATGTTGAAATTCGACTTCAAATTAGGAAGATAGACTTCGAAAATTTTTAATCAACACAAAGTGACAGTTGACCTCAATGGGCTTCAATGGATCTTAATCGCCTATATCTGACAAAGTTAGATGCAAACTCACTCAAATATATGAGAAATGTTGAAATTCGACTTCAAATTAGGAAGATAGACTTTGAAAATTTTCAATCAACACAAAGTGACAGTCGACCTCAATGGGCTTCAATGGATGTTAATTGACGATATCTGACAAAGTTAGATGCAAACTCACCCAAATATATGAGAAATGTTGAAATTCGTCTTCAAATTAGGAAGATAGGCTTTGAAAATTTTCAATCAACAAAAAGTGACAGTCGACCTCAATGGGCTTCAATGGATGTCAATCGACGATATCTGACAAAGTTAGATGCAAACTCACTCAAATATATGAGAAATGTTGAAATTCGACTTCAAATTAGGAAGATAGACTTTGAAAATTTTCAATCAACACAAAGTGACAGTCGACCTCAATGGGCTTCAATGGATCTTAATCGCGTATATCTGACAAAGTTAGATGCAAACTCACTCGAATATATGAGAAATGTTGAAATTCGACTTCAAATTAGGAAGATAGACTTTGAAAATTTTTGATCAACACAAAGTGACTATCGACCTCAATGGACTTCAATGGTTGTTAATCGACGATATCTGACAAAGTTAGATGCGAACTCACTCAAATATATAAGTAATGTTGAAATTCGACTTCAAATTAGGAAGATAGACTTCGAAAATTTTTAATCAACACAAAGTGACAGTTGACCTCAATGGGCTTCAATGGATCTTAATCGCCTATATCTGACAAAGTTAGATGCAAACTCACTCAAATATATGAGAAATGTTGAAATTCGACTTCAAATTAGGAAGATAGACTTCGAAAATTTTCAATCAACACAAAGTAACAGTTGACCTCAATGGGCTTTAATGGATCTTACTCGCCTATATCTGACAAAGTTAGATGCAAACTCACTCAAATATATGAGAAATGTTCAAATTCGACTTCAAATTAGGAAGATAGACTTTGAAAATTTTCAATCAACGCAAAGTGACAGTCGACCTCAATGGGCTTCAATGGATGTTAATCGACGATATCTGACAAAGTTAGATGCAAACTCACTCAAATATATGAGAAATGTTGAAATTCGACTTCAAATTAGGAAGATAGACTTTGAAAATTTTCAATCAACACAGTGACAGTCGACCTCAATGGGCTTCAATGGATGTTAATTGACGATATCTGACAAAGTTAGATGCAAACTCACTCCAATATATAAGAAATGTTGAAATTCGACTTCAAATTAGGAAGATAGACTTTCAAAATTTTCAATCAACACAAAGTGGCAGTCGACCTCAAAGGGCGTCAGTAGAAGTTAATCGACGATATCTGACAAAGTTAGATGCAAACTCACTCAAATATATGAGAAAAGTTGAAATTCGACTTCAAATTAGGAAGATAGACTTTGAAAATTTTCAATCAACACAAATTGACAATCGACCTCAATGTGCTTCAATGGATGTTAATCGACGATATCTGACAAAGTTAGATGCAAACTCACTCAAATATATGAGAAATGTTGAAATTCGACTTCAAATTAGGAAGAAAGACTTTGAAAATTTTCAATCAACACAAAGTGACAGTCGACCTCAATGGGCTTCAATGGATGTTAATCGCGTATATCTGACAAAGTTAGATGCAAACTCACTCGAATATATGAGAAATGTTGAAATTCGACTTCAAATTAGGAAGATAGACTTTGAAAATTTTTGATCAACACAAAGTGACTATCGACCTCAATGGACTTCAATGGTTGTTAATCGACGATATCTGACAAAGTTAGATGCGAACTCACTCAAATATATAAGTAATGTTGAAATTCGACTTCAAATTAGGAAGATAGACTTCGAAAATTTTTAATCAACACAAAGTGACAGTTGACCTCAATGGGCTTCAATGGATCTTAATCGCCTATATCTGACAAAGTTAGATGCAAACTCACTCAAATATATGAGAAATGTTGAAATTCGACTTCAAATTAGGAAGATAGACTTTGAAAATTTTCAATCAACACAAAGTGACAGTCGACCTCAATGGGCTTCAATGGATGTTAATTGACGATATCTGACAAAGTTAGATGCAAACTCACCCAAATATATGAGAAATGTTGAAATTCGTCTTCAAATTAGGAAGATAGGCTTTGAAAATTTTCAATCAACAAAAAGTGACAGTCGACCTCAATGGGCTTCAATGGATGTCAATCGACGATATCTGACAAAGTTAGATGCAAACTCACTCAAATATATGAGAAATGTTGAAATTCGACTTCAAATTAGGAAGATAGACTTTGAAAATTTTCAATCAACACAAAGTGACAGTCGACCTCAATGGGCTTCAATGGATCTTAATCGCGTATATCTGACAAAGTTAGATGCAAACTCACTCGAATATATGAGAAATGTTGAAATTCGACTTCAAATTAGGAAGATAGACTTTGAAAATTTTTGATCAACACAAAGTGACTATCGACCTCAATGGACTTCAATGGTTGTTAATCGACGATATCTGACAAAGTTAGATGCGAACTCACTCAAATATATAAGTAATGTTGAAATTCGACTTCAAATTAGGAAGATAGACTTCGAAAATTTTTAATCAACACAAAGTGACAGTTGACCTCAATGGGCTTCAATGGATCTTAATCGCCTATATCTGACAAAGTTAGATGCAAACTCACTCAAATATATGAGAAATGTTGAAATTCGACTTCAAATTAGGAAGATAGACTTTGAAAATTTTCAATCAACACAAAGTGACAGTCGACCTCAATGGGCTTCAATGGATGTTAATTGACGATATCTGACAAAGTTAGATGCAAACTCACCCAAATATATGAGAAATGTTGAAATTCGTCTTCAAATTAGGAAGATAGGCTTTGAAAATTTTCAATCAACAAAAAGTGACAGTCGACCTCAATGGGCTTCAATGGATGTCAATCGACGATATCTGACAAAGTTAGATGCAAACTCACTCAAATATATGAGAAATGTTGAAATTCGACTTCAAATTAGGAAGATAGACTTTGAAAATTTTCAATCAACACAAAGTGACAGTCGACCTCAATGGGCTTCAATGGATCTTAATCGCCTATATCTGACAAAGTTAGATGCAAACTCACTCAAATATATGAGAAATGTTGAAATTCGACTTCAAATTAGGAAGATAGACTTTGAAAATTTTCAATCAACACAAAGTGACAGTCGACCTCAATGGGCTTCAATGGATGTTAATTGACGATATCTGACAAAGTTAGATGCAAACTCACCCAAATATATGAGAAATGTTGAAATTCGTCTTCAAATTAGGAAGATAGGCTTTGAAAATTTTCAATCAACAAAAAGTGACAGTCGACCTCAATGGGCTTCAATGGATGTCAATCGACGATATCTGACAAAGTTAGATGCAAACTCACTCAAATATATGAGAAATGTTGAAATTCGACTTCAAATTAGGAAGATAGACTTTGAAAATTTTCAATCAACACAAAGTGACAGTCGACCTCAATGGGCTTCAATGGATGTTAATCGCGTATATCTGACAAAGTTAGATGCGAACTCACTCAAATATATAGGAAATGTTGAAATTCGACTTCAAATTAGGAAGATAGACTTCGAAAATTTTTAATCAACACAAAGTGACAGTTGACCTCAATGGGCTTCAATGGATCTTAATCGCCTATATCTGACAAAGTTAGATGCAAACTCTCTCAAATATATGAGAAATGTTGAAATTCGACTTCAAATTAGGAAGATAGACTTTGAAAATTTTCAATCAACACAAAGTGACAGTCGACCTCAATGGGCTTCAATGGATGTTAATTGACGATATCTGACAAAGTTAGATGCAAACTCACTCCAATATATAAGAAATGTTGAAATTCGACTTCAAATTAGGAAGATAGACTTCGAAAATTTTCAATCAACACAAAGTGACAGTTGACCTCAATGGGCTTTAATTGATCTTACTCGCCCATATCTGACAAAGTTAGATGCAAACTCACTCAAATATATGAGAAATGTTGAAATTCGACTTCAAATTAGGAAGATAGACTTTGAAAATTTTCAATCAACACAAATTGACAATCGACCTCAATGTGCTTCAATGGATGTTAATCGCGTATATCTGACAAAGTTAGATGCAAACTCACTCGAATATATGAGAAATGTTGAAATTCGACTTCAAATTAGGAAGATAGACTTTGAAAATTTTCAATCAACACAAAGTGACAGTCGACCTCAATGGGCTTCAATGGATGTTAATTGACGATATCTGACAAAGTTAGATGCAAACTCTCTCAAATATATAAGAAATGTTAAAATACGACTTCAATTTAGGAAGATAGACTTTGAAAATTTTCAATCAACATAAACTGACAATCGACCTCAATGGGTTTCAATGGATGTGAATCGACGATATCTGACAAAGTTAGATGCAAACTCACTCAAATATATAAGAAAGGTTGGAATTCGACTTCAAATTAGGAAGATAGACTTTGAAAATTTTCAATCAACACAAAGTGACAGTCGACCTCAATGGGCTTCAATGGATCTTAATCGCCTATATCTGACAAAGTTAGATGCAAACTCACCCAAATATATGAGAAATGTTGAAATTCGTCTTCAAATTAGGAAGATAGACTTTGAAAATTTTCAATCAACACAAAGTGACAGTCGACCTCAATGGGCTTCAATGGATGTTAATCGACGATATCTGACAAAGTTAGATGCAAACTCACTCAAATATAAAAGAAATTTTGAAATTCGACTTCAAATTAGGAAGATAGACTTTGAAAATTTTCAATCAACACAAAGTGACAGTCGACCTCAATGGGCTTCAATGGATGTTAATTGACGATATCTGACAAAGTTAGATGCAAACTCACTCCAATATATGAGAAATGTTGAAATTCGACTTCAAATTAGGAAGATAGACTTCGAAAATTTTCAATCAACACAAAGTGACAGTCGACCTCAATGGGCTTCAATGGATGTTAATTGACGATATCTGACAAAGTTAGATGCAAACTCTCTCAAATATATAAGAAATGTTGAAATACGACTTCAATTTAGGAAGGTAGACTTTGAAAATTTTCAATCAACATAAACTGACAATCGACCTCAATGGGTTTCAATGGATGTAAATCGACGATATCTGACAAAGTTAGATGCAAACTCACTCAAATATATAAGAAAGGTTGGAATTCGACTTCAAATTAGGAAGATAGACTTTGAAAATTTTCAATCAACACAAAGTGACAGTCGACCTCAATGGGCTTCAATGGATCTTAATCGCCTATATCTGACAAAGTTAGATGCAAACTCACCCAAATATATGAGAAATGTTGAAATTCGTCTTCAAATTAGGAAGATAGACTTTGAAAATTTTCAATCAACACAAAGTGACAGTCGACCTCAATGGGCTTCAATGGATGTTAATCGACGATATCTGACAAAGTTAGATGCAAACTCACTCAAATATAAAAGAAATTTTGAAATTCGACTTCAAATTAGGAAGATAGACTTTGAAAATTTTCAATCAACACAAAGTGACAGTCGACCTCAATGGGCTTCAATGGATGTTAATTGACGATATCTGACAAAGTTAGATGCAAACTCACTCCAATATATGAGAAATGTTGAAATTCGACTTCAAATTAGGAAGATAGACTTCGAAAATTTCAATCAACACAAAGTGACAGTCGACCTCAAAGGGCGCCAGTGGAAGTTAATCGACGATATCTGACAAAGTTAGATGCAAACTCACTCAAATATTTGAGAAAAGTTGAAATTCGACTTCAAATTAGGAAGATAGACTTTGAAAATTTTCAATCAACACAAATTGACAGTCGACCTCAATGTGCTTCAATGGATGTTAATCGCGTATATCTGACAAAGTTAGATGAAAACTCACTCGAATATATGAGAAATGTTGAAATTCGACTTCAATTTAGGAAGATAGACTTTGAAAATTTTCAATCAACACAAAGTGACAGTCGACCTCAATGTGCTTCAATGGATGTTAATCGACGATATCTGACAAAGTTAGATGCAAACTCACTCCAATATATAAGAAATGTTGAAATTCGTCTTCAAATTAGGAAGATAGACTTTGAAAATTTTCAATCAACACAAAGTGACAGTCGACCTCAATGTGCTTCAATGGATGTTAATCGACGATATCTGACAAAGTTAGATGCAAACTCACTCCAATATATAAGAAATGTTGAAATTCGTCTTCAAATTAGGAAGATAGACTTTGAAAATTTTCAATCAACACAAATTGACAATCGACCTCAATGTGCTTCAATGGATGTTAATCGACGATATCTGACAAAGTTAGATGCAAACTCACTCAAATATATGAGAAATGTTGAAATTCGACTTCAAATTAGGAAGATAGACTTTGAAAATTTTCAATCAACACAAAGTGACAGTCGACCTCAATGGGCTTCAATGGATGTTAATCGCGTATATCTGACAAAGTTAGATGCAAACTCACTCGAATATATGAGAAATGTTGAAATTCGACTTCAAATTAGGAAGATAGACTTTGAAAATTTTCAATCAACACATAGTGACAGTCGACCTCAATGTGCTTCAATGGATGTTAATCGACGATATCTGACAAAGTTAGATGCAAACTCACTCAAATATATGAGAAATGTTGAAATTCGACTTCAAATTAGGAAGATAGACTTTGAAAATTTTCAATCAACACAAAGTGACAGTTGACCTCAATGAGATTCAATGGATCTTAATCGCCTATATCTGACAAAGTTAGATGCAAACTCACTCAAATATATGAGAAATGTTGAAATTCGACTTCAAATTAGGAAGATAGACTCTGAAAATTTTCAATCAACACAAAGTGACAGTCGACCTCAATGGGCTTCAATGGATGTTAATCGACGATATCTGACAAAGTTAGATGCAAACTCACCCAAATATATGAGAAATGTTGAAATTCGTCTTCAAATTAGGAAGATAGACTTTGAAAATTTTCAATCAACACAAAGTGACAGTCGACCTCAATGGGCTTCAATGGATGTTAATCGACGATATCTGACAAAGTTAGATGCAAACTCACTCAAATATAAAAGAAATTTTGAAATTCGACTTCAAATTAGGAAGATAGACTTTGAAAATTTTCAATCAACACAAAGTGACAGTCGACCTCAATGGGCTTCAATGGATGTTAATTGACGATATCTGACAAAGTTAGATGCAAACTCACTCCAATATATAAGAAATGTTGAAATTCGACTTCAAATTAGGAAGATAGACTTCGAAAATTTCAATCAACACAAAGTGACAGTCGACCTCAAAGGGCGCCAGTGGAAGTTAATCGACGATATCTGACAAAGTTAGATGCAAACTCACTCAAATATTTGAGAAAAGTTGAAATTCGACTTCAAATTAGGAAGATAGACTTTGAAAATTTTCAATCAACACAAATTGACAGTCGACCTCAATGTGCTTCAATGGATGTTAATCGCGTATATCTGACAAAGTTAGATGAAAACTCACTCGAATATATGAGAAATGTTGAAATTCGACTTCAAATTAGGAAGATAGACTTTGAAAATTTTCAATCAACACAAAGTGACAGTCGACCTCAATGTGCTTCAATGGATGTTAATCGACGATATCTGACAAAGTTAGATGCAAACTCACTCCAATATATAAGAAATGTTGCAATTCGTCTTCAAATTAGGAAGATAGACTTTGAAAATTTTCAATCAACACAAAGTGACAGTCGACCTCAATGTGCTTCAATGGATGTTAATCGACGATATCTGACAAAGTTAGATGCAAACTCACTCCAATATATAAGAAATGTTGAAATTCGTCTTCAAATTAGGAAGATAGACTTTGAAAATTTTCAATCAACACAAATTGACAATCGACCTCAATGTGCTTCAATGGATGTTAATCGACGATATCTGACAAAGTTAGATGCAAACTCACTCAAATATATGAGAAATGTTGAAATTCGACTTCAAATTAGGAAGATAGACTTTGAAAATTTTCAATCAACACAAAGTGACAGTCGACCTCAATGGGCTTCAATGGATGTTAATCGCGTATATCTGACAAAGTTAGATGCAAACTCACTCGAATATATGAGAAATGTTGAAATTCGACTTCAAATTAGGAAGATAGACTTTGAAAATTTTCAATCAACACATAGTGACAGTCGACCTCAATGTGCTTCAATGGATGTTAATCGACGATATCTGACAAAGTTAGATGCAAACTCACTCAAATATATGAGAAATGTTGAAATTCGACTTCAAATTAGGAAGATTGACTTTGAAAATTTTCAATCAACACAAAGTGACAGTTGACCTCAATGAGATTCAATGGATCTTAATCGCCTATATCTGACAAAGTTAGATGCAAACTCACTCAAATATATGAGAAATGTTGAAATTCGACTTCAAATTAGGAAGATAGACTCTGAAAATTTTCAATCAACACAAAGTGACAGTCGACCTCAATGGGCTTCAATGGATGTTAATCGACGATATCTGACAAAGTTAGATGCAAACTCACCCAAATATATGAGAAATGTTGAAATTCGTCTTCAAATTAGGAAGATAGACTTTGAAAATTTTCAATCAACACAAAGTGACAGTCGACCTCAATGGGCTTCAATGGATGTTAATCGACGATATCTGACAAAGTTAGATGCAAACTCACTCAAATATAAAAGAAATTTTGAAATTCGACTTCAAATTAGGAAGATAGACTTTGAAAATTTTCAATCAACACAAAGTGACAGTCGACCTCAATGGGCTTCAATGGATGTTAATTGACGATATCTGACAAAGTTAGATGCAAACTCACTCCAATATATAAGAAATGTTGAAATTCGACTTCAAATTAGGAAGATAGACTTCGAAAATTTCAATCAACACAAAGTGACAGTCGACCTCAAAGGGCGCCAGTGGAAGTTAATCGACGATATCTGACAAAGTTAGATGCAAACTCACTCAAATATTTCAGAAAAGTTGAAATTCGACTTCAAATTAGGAAGATAGACTTTGAAAATTTTCAATCAACACAAATTGACAGTCGACCTCAATGTGCTTCAATGGATGTTAATCGCGTATATCTGACAAAGTTAGATGAAAACTCACTCGAATATATGAGAAATGTTGAAATTCGACTTCAAATTAGGAAGATAGACTTTGAAAATTTTCAATCAACACAAAGTGACAGTCGACCTCAATGTGCTTCAATGGATGTTAATCGACGATATCTGACAAAGTTAGATGCAAACTCACTCCAATATATAAGAAATGTTGAAATTCGTCTTCAAATTAGGAAGATAGACTTTGAAAATTTTCAATCAACACAAATTGACAATCGACCTCAATGTGCTTCAATGGATGTTAATCGACGATATCTGACAAAGTTAGATGCAAACTCACTCAAATATTTGAGAAATGTTGAAATTCGACTTCAAATTAGGAAGATAGACTTTGAAAATTTTCAATCAACACAAAGTGACAGTCGACCTCAATGGGCTCCAATGGATGTTAATCGCGTATATCTGACAAAGTTAGATGCAAACTCACTCGAATATATGAGAAATGTTGAAATTCGACTTCAAATTAGGAAGATAGACTTTGAAAATTTTCAATCAACACATAGTGACAGTCGACCTCAATGTGCTTCAATGGATGTTAATCGACGATATCTGACAAAGTTAGATGCGAACTCACTCAAATATATGAGAAATGTTGAAATTCGACTTCAAATTAGGAAGATAGACTTTGAAAATTTTCAATCAACACAAAGTGACAGTTGACCTCAATGAGCTTCAATGGATCTTAATCGCCTATATCTGACAAAGTTACATGCAAACTCACTCAAATATATGAGAAATGTTGAAATTCGACTTCAAATTAGGAAGATAGACTCTGAAAATTTTCAATCAACACAAAGTGACAATCGACCTCAATGGGCTTCAATGGATGTTAATCGACGATATCTGACAAAGTTAGATGCAAACTCACTCAAATATATGAGAAATGTTGAAATTCGACTTCAAATTAGGAAGATAGACTTTGAAAATTTTCAATCAACACAAAGTGACAGTCGACCTCAATGGGCTTCAATGGATGTTAATCGCGTATATCTGACAAAGTTAGATGCAAACTCACTCGAATATATGAGAAATGTTGAAATTCGACTTCAAATTAGGAAGATAGACTTTCAAAATTTTCAATCAACACAAAGTGACAGTCGACCTCAATGGGCTTCAATGGATGTTAATCGACGATATCTGACAAAGTTAGATGCAAACTCACTCAAATATATGAGAAATGTTGAAATTCGACTTCAAATTAGGAAGATAGACTTTGAAAATTTTCAATCAACACAAAGTGACAGTCGACCTCAATGGGCTTCAATGGATGTTAATCGCGTATATCTGACAAAGTTAGATGCAAACTCACTCGAATATATGAGAAATGTTGAAATTCGACTTCAAATTAGGAAGATAGACTTTGAAAATTTTCCATCAACACAAAGTGACAGTCGACCTCAATGGGCTTCAATGGATGTTAATTGACGATATCTGACAAAGTTAGATGCAAACTCACTCAAATATATAAGAAAGGTTGAAATTCGACTTCAAATTAGGAAGATAGACTTTGAAAATTTTCAATCAACACAAAGTGACAGTTGACCTCAATGAGCTTCAATGGATCTTAATCGCCTATATCTGACAAAGTTAGATGCAAACTCACTCAAATATATGAGAAATGTTGAAATTCGACTTCAAATTAGGAAGATAGACTCTGAAAATTTTCAATCAACACAAAGTGACAGTCGACCTCAATGGGCTTCAATGGATGTTAATCGACGATATCTGACAAAGTTAGATGCAAACTCACTCAAATATATGAGAAATGTTGAAATTCGACTTCAAATTAGGAAGATAGACTTTGAAAATTTTCAATCAACACAAAGTGACAGTCGACCTCAATGGGCTTCAATGGATGTTAATCGCGTATATCTGACAAAGTTAGATGCAAACTCACTCGAATATATGAGAAATGTTGAAATTCGACTTCAAATTAGGAAGATCGACTTTGAAAATTTTCAATCAACACAAAGTGACAGTTGACCTCAATGAGCTTCAATGGATCTTAATCGCCTATATCTGACAAAGTTAGATGCAAACTCACTCAAATATATGAGAAATGTCGAAATTCGACTTCAAATTAGGAAGATAGACTTTCAAAATTTTCAATCAACACAAAGTGACAGTCGACCTCAATGGGCTTCAATGGATGTTAATCGACGATATCTGACAAAGTTAGATGCAAACTCACTCAAATATATGAGAAATGTTGAAATTCGACTTCAAATTAGGAAGATAGACTTTGAAAATTTTCAATCAACACAAAGTGACAGTCGACCTCAATGGGCTTCAATGGATGTTAATCGCGTATATCTGACAAAGTTAGATGCAAACTCACTCGAATATATGAGAAATGTTGAAATTCGACTTCAAATTAGGAAGATAGACTTTGAAAATTTTAAATCAACACAAAGTGACAGTCGACCTCAATGGGCTTCAATGGATGTTAATTGACGATATCTGACAAAGTTAGATGCAAACTCACTCAAATATATAAGAAAGGTTGAAATTCGACTTCAAATTAGGAAGATAGACTTTGGAAATTTTTAATCAACACAAAGTGACTATCGACCTCAATGGACTTCAATGGTTGTTAATCGACGATATCTGACAAAGTTAGATGCGAACTCACTCAAATATATAAGTAATGTTGAAATTCGACTTCAAATTAGGAAGATAGACTTTGAAAATTTTCAATCAACACAAAGTGACAGTCGACCTCAATGGGCTTCAATGGATGTTAATCGCGTATATCTGACAAAGTTAGATGCAAACTCACTCGAATATATGAGAAATGTTGAAATTCGACTTCAAATTAGGAAGATAGACTCTGAAAATTTTCAATCAACACAAAGTGACAGTCGACCTCAATGGGCTTCAATGGATGTTAATCGACGATATCTGACAAAGTTAGATGCAAACTCACTCAAATATATGAGAAATGTTGAAATTCGACTTCAAATTAGGAAGATAGACTTTGAAAATTTTCAATCAACACAAAGTGACAGTCGACCTCAATGGGCTTCAATGGATGTTAATCGCGTATATCTGACAAAGTTAGATGCAAACTCACTCGAATATATGAGAAATGTTGAAATTCGACTTCAAATTAGGAAGATCGACTTTGAAAATTTTCAATCAACACAAAGTGACAGTTGACCTCAATGAGCTTCAATGGATCTTAATCGCCTATATCTGACAAAGTTAGATGCAAACTCACTCAAATATATGAGAAATGTCGAAATTCGACTTCAAATTAGGAAGATAGACTTTCAAAATTTTCAATCAACACAAAGTGACAGTCGACCTCAATGGGCTTCAATGGATGTTAATCGACGATATCTGACAAAGTTAGATGCAAACTCACTCAAATATATGAGAAATGTTGAAATTCGACTTCAAATTAGGAAGATAGACTTTGAAAATTTTCAATCAACACAAAGTGACAGTCGACCTCAATGGGCTTCAATGGATGTTAATCGCGTATATCTGACAAAGTTAGATGCAAACTCACTCGAATATATGAGAAATGTTGAAATTCGACTTCAAATTAGGAAGATAGACTTTGAAAATTTTAAATCAACACAAAGTGACAGTTGACCTCAATGGGCTTCAATGGATCTTAATCGCCTATATCTGACAAAGTTAGATGCAAACTCACTCAAATATATGAGAAATGTTGAAATTCGACTTCAAATTAGGAAGATAGACTTTGAAAATTTTCAATCAACACAAAGTGACAGTCGACCTCAATGGGCTTCAATGGATGTTAATTGACGATATCCGACAAAGTTAGATGCAAACTCACCCAAATATATGAGAAATGTTGAAATTCGTCTTCAAATTAGGAAGATAGACTTTGAAAATTTTCAATCAACACAAAGTGACAGTCGACCTCAATGGGCTTCAATGGATGTTAATCGACGATATCTGACAAAGTTAGATGCAAACTCACTCAAATGTATGAGAAATGTTGAAATTCGACTTCAAATTAGGAAGATAGACTTTGAAAATTTTCAATCAACACAAAGTGACAGTCGACCTCAATGGGCTTCAATGGATGTTAATTGACGATATCTGACAAAGTTAGATGCAAACTCACTCCAATATATAAGAAATGTTGAAATTCGACTTCAAATTAGGAAGATAGACTTCGAAAATTTTCAATCAACACAAAGTGACAGTTGACCTCAATGGGCTTCAATGGATCTTAATCGCCTATATCTGACAAAGTTAGATGCAAACTCACTCAAATATATGAGAAATGTTGAAATTCGACTTCAAATTAGGAAGATAGACTTTGAAAATTTTCAATCAACACAAAGTGACAGTCGACCTCAATGGGCTTCAATGGATGTTAATTGACGATATCTGACAAAGTTAGATGCAAACTCACTCCAATATATAAGAAATGTTGAAATTCGACTTCAAATTAGGAAGATAGACTTCGAACATTTTCAATCAACACAAAGTGACAGTCGACCTCAATGGGCTTCAATGGATGTTAATTGACGATATCTGACAAAGTTAGATGCAAACTCACTCAAATGTATGAGAAATGTTGAAATTCGACTTCAAATTAGGAAGATAGACTTTGAAAATTTTCAATCAACACAAAGTGACAGTCGACCTCAATGGGCTTCAATGGATGTTAATTGACGATATCTGACAAAGTTAGATGCAAACTCACTCCAATATATAAGAAATGTTGAAATTCGACTTCAAATTAGGAAGATAGACTTCGAAAATTTTCAATCAACACAAAGTGACAGTTGACCTCAATGGGCTTCAATGGATCTTAATCGCCTATATCTGACAAAGTTAGATGCAAACTCACTCAAATATATGAGAAATGTTGAAATTCGACTTCAAATTAGGAAGATAGACTTTGAAAATTTTCAATCAACACAAAGTGACAGTCGACCTCAATGGGCTTCAATGGATGTTAATCGTGTATATCTGACAAAGTTAGATGCGAACTCACTCAAATATATGAGAAATGTTGAAATTCGACTTCAAATTAGGAAGATAGACTTTGAAAATTTTCAATCAACACAAAGTGACAGTCGACCTCAATGGGCTTCAATGGATGTTAATCGCGTATATCTGACAAAGTTAGATGCAAACTCACTCAAATATATGAGAAATGTTGAAATTCGACTTCAAATTAGGAAGATAGACTTTGAAAATTTTCAATCAACACAAAGTGACAGTCGACCTCAATGGGCTTCAATGGATGTTAATTGACGATATCTGACAAAGTTAGATGCAAACTCACTCCAATATATAAGAAATGTTGAAATTCGACTTCAAATTAGGAAGATAGACTTCGAACATTTTCAATCAACACAAAGTGACAGTCGACCTCAATGGGCTTCAATGGATGTTAATTGACGATATCTGACAAAGTTAGATGCAAACTCACTCCAATATATAAGAAATGTTGAAATTCGACTTCAAATTAGGAAGATAGACTTCGAAAATTTTCAATCAACACAAAGTGACAGTTGACCTCAATGGGCTTCAATGGATCTTAATCGCCTATATCTGACAAAGTTAGATGCAAACTCACTCAAATATATGAGAAATGTTGAAATTCGACTTCAAATTAGGAAGATAGACTTTGAAAATTTTCAATCAACACAAAGTGACAGTCGACCTCAATGGGCTTCAATGGATGTTAATCGTGTATATCTGACAAAGTTAGATGCGAACTCACTCAAATATATGAGAAATGTTGAAATTCGACTTCAAATTAGGAAGATAGACTTTGAAAATTTTCAATCAACACAAAGTGACAGTCGACCTCAATGGGCTTCAATGGATGTTAATCGCGTATATCTGACAAAGTTAGATGCAAACTCACTCGAATATATGAGGAATGTTGAAATTCGACTTCAAATTAGGAAGATGGACTTCGAAAATTTTTAATCAACACAAAGTGACAGTTGACCTCAATGGGCTTCAATGGATCTTAATCGCCTATATCTGACAAAGTTAGATGCAAACTCACTCAAATATATGAGAAATGTTGGAATTCGACTTCAAATTAGGAAGATTGACTTTGAAAATTTTCAATCAACACAAAGTGACAGTCGACCTCAAAGGGCTTCAATGGATGTTAATCGCATATATCTGACAAAGTTAGATGCGAACTCACTCAAATATATAGGAAATGTTGAAATTCGACTTCAAATTAGGAAGATGGACTTCGAAAATTTTTAATCAACACAAAGTGACAGTTGACCTCAATGGGCTTCAATGGATCTTAATCGCCTATATCTGACAAAGTTAGATGCAAACTCACTCAAATATATGAGAAATGTTGAAATTCGACTTCAAATTAGGAAGATAGACTTTGAAAATTTTCAATCAACACAAAGTGACAGTCGACCCCAATGGGTTTCAATGGATGTTAATTGACGATATCTGACAAAGTTAGATGCAAACTCACTCCAATATATAAGAAATGATGAAATTCGACTTCAAATTAGGAAGATAGACTTCGAAAATTTTCAATCAACACAAAGTGACAGTTGACCTCAATGGGCTTCAATGGATCTTAATCGCCTATATCTGACAAAGTTAGATGCAAACTCACTCAAATATATGAGAAATGTTGAAATTCGACTTCAAATTAGGAAGATAGACTTTGAAAATTTTCAATCAACACAAAGTGACAGTCGACCTCAATGGGCTTCAATGGATGTTAATTGACAATATCTGACAAAGTTAGATGCAAACTCACTCCAATATATAAGAAATGTTGAAATTCGTCTTCAAATTAGGAAGATAGACTTTAAAAATTTTCAATCAACACAAATTGACAATCGACCTCAATGTGCTTCAATGGATGTTAATCGACGATATCTGACAAAGTTAGATGCAAACTCACTCAAATATATGAGAAATGTTGAAATTCGACTTCAAATTAGGAAGATAGACTTTGAAAATTTTCAATCAACACAAAGTGACAGTCGACCTCAATGGGCTTCAATGGATGTTAATTGACGATATCTGACAAAGTTAGATGCAAACTCACTCCAATATATAAGAAATGTTGAAATTCGACTTCAAATTAGGAAGATAGACTTCGAAAATTTTCAATCAACACAAAGTGACAGTAGACCTCAATGGGCTTCAATGGATGTTAATCGCGTATATCTGACAAAGTTAGATGCAAACTCACTCAAATATATGAGAAATGTTGAAATTCGACTTCAAATTAGGAAGATAGACTTTGAAAATTTTCAATCAACACAAAGTGACAGTCGACCTCAATGGGCTTCAATGGATGTTAATTGACGATATCTGACAAAGTTAGATGCAAACTCACTCAAATATATAAGAAAGGTTGAAATTCGACTTCAAATTAGGAAGATAGACTTTGGAAATTTTTAATCAACACAAAGTGACTATCGACCTCAATGGACTTCAATGGTTGTTAATCGACTATATCTGACAAAGTTAGATGCAAACTCACTCAAATATATAAGTAATGTTGAAATTCGACTTCAAATTAGGAAGATAGACTTCGAAAATTTTTAATCAACACAAAGTGACAGTTGACCTCAATGGGCTTCAATGGATCTTAATCGCCTATATCTGACAAAGTTAGATGCAAACTCACTCAAATATATGAGAAATGTTGAAATTCGACTTCAAATTAAGAAGATAGACTTTGAAAATTTTCAATCAACACAAAGTGACAGTCGACCTCAATGGGCTTCAATGGATGTTAATTGACGATATCTGACAAAGTTAGATGCAAACTCACCCAAATATATGAGAAATGTTGAAATTCGTCTTCAAATTAGGAAGATAGAATTTGAAAATTTTCAATCAACACAAAGTGACAGTCGACCTCAATGGGCTTCAATGGATGTTAATCGACGATATCTGACAAAGTTAGATGCAAACTCACTCAAATGTATGAGAAATGTTGAAATTCGACTTCAAATTAGGAAGATAGACTTTGAAAATTTTCAATCAACACAAAGTGACAGTCGACCTCAATGGGCTTCAATGGATGTTAATCGCGTATATCTGACAAAGTTAGATGCGAACTCACTCAAATATATGATTAATGTTGAAATTCGACTTCAAATTAGGAAGATAGACTTTGAAAATTTTCAATCAACACAAAGTGACAGTCGACCTCAATGGGCTTCAATGGATGTTAATTGACGATATCTGACAAAGTTAGATGCAAACTCACTCCAATATATAAGAAATGTTGAAATTCGACTTCAAATTAGGAAGATAGACTTCGAACATTTTCAATCAACACAAAGTGACAGTTGACCTCAATGGGCTTCAATGGATCTTAATCGACTATATCTGACAAAGTTAGATGCAAACTCACTCAAATATATGAGAAATGTTGAAATTCGACTTCAAATTAGGAAGATAGACTTTGAAAATTTTCAATCAACACAAATTGACAATCGACCTCAATGTGCTTCAATGGATGTTAATCGACGATATCTGACAAAGTGAGATGCAAACTCACTCAAATATATGAGAAATGTTGAAATTCGACTTCAAATTAGGAAGATAGACTTTGAAAATTTTCAATCAACACAAAGTGACAGTCGACCTCAATGGGCTTCAATGGATGTTAATCGCGTATATCTGACAAAGTTAGATGCAAACTCACTCGAATATATGAGGAATGTTGAAATTCGACTTCAAATTAGGAAGATGGACTTCGAAAATTTTTAATCAACACAAAGTGACAGTTGACCTCAATGGGCTTCAATGGATCTTAATCGCCTATATCTGACAAAGTTAGATGCAAACTCACTCAAATATATGAGAAATGTTGGAATTCGACTTCAAATTAGGAAGATAGACTTTGAAAATTTTCAATCAACACACAGTGACAGTCGACCTCAGTGGGCTTCAATGGATGTTAATCGCGTATATCTGACAAAATTAGATGCAAACTCACTCGAATATATGAGAAATGTTGAAATTCGACTTCAAATTAGGAAGATAGACTTTGAAAATTTTCAATCAACACAAAGTGACAGTCGACCTCAAAGGGCTTCAATGGATGTTAATCGCATATATCTGACAAAGTTAGATGCGAACTCACTCAAATATATAGGAAATGTTGAAATTCGACTTCAAATTAGGAAGATGGACTTCGAAAATTTTTAATCAACACAAAGTGACAGTTGACCTCAATGGGCTTCAATGGATCTTAATCGCCTATATCTGACAAAGTTAGATGCAAACTCACTCAAATATATGAGAAATGTTGAAATTCGACTTCAAATTAGGAAGATAGACTTTGAAAATTTTCAATCAACACAAAGTGACAGTCGACCTCAATGGGCTTCAATGGATGTTAATCGACGATATCTGACAAAGTTAGATGCAAACTCACTCCAATATATAAGAAATGTTGAAATTCGTCTTCAAATTAGGAAGATAGACTTTAAAAATTTTCAATCAACACAAATTGACAATCGACCTCAATGTGCTTCAATGGATGTTAATCGACGATATCTGACAAAGTTAGATGCAAACTCACTCAAATATATGAGAAATGTTGAAATTCGACTTCAAATTAGGAAGATAGACTTTGAAAATTTTCAATCAACACAAAGTGACAGTCGACCTCAATGGGCTTCAATGGATGTTAATCGCGTATATCTGACAAAGTTAGATGCAAACTCACTCGAATATATGAGAAATGTTGAAATTCGACTTCAAATTAGGAAGATAGACTTTGAAAATTTTTAATCAACACAAAGTGACAGTCGACCTCAATGTGCTTCAATGGATGTTAATCGACGATATCTGACAAAGTTAGATGCAAACTCACTCAAATATATGAGAAATGTTGAAATTCGACTTCAAATTAGGAAGATAGACTTTGAAAATTTTCAATCAACACAAAGTGACAGTTGACCTCAATGAGCTTCAATGGATCTTAATCGCCTATATCTGACAAAGTTAGATGCAAACTCACTCAAATATATGAGAAATGTTGAAATTCGACTTCAAATTAGGAAGATAGACTTTGAAAATTTTCAATCAACACAAAGTGACAGTCGACCTCAATGGGCTTCAATGGATGTTAATTGACGATATCTGACAAAGTTAGATGCAAGCTCACTCCAATATATAAGAAATGTTGAAATTCGACTTCAAATTAGGAAGATAGACTTTGAAAATTTTTAATCAACACAAAGTGACTATCGACCTCAATGGACTTCAATGGATCTTAATCGCCTATATCTGACAAAGTTAGATGCAAACTCACTCAAATATATAAGAAATGTTGAAATTCGACTTCAAATTAGGAAGATAGACTTTGAAAATTTTCAATCAACACAAATTGACAATCGACCTCAATGTGCTTCAATGGATGTTAATCGACGATATCTGACAAAGTTAGATGCGAACTCACCCAAAGATATAAGAAAGGTTGAAATTCGACTTCAAATTAGGAAGATAGACTTTGAAAATTTTTAATCAACACAAAGTGACTATCGACCTCAATGGACTTCAATGGATCTTAATCGCCTATATCTGACAAAGTTAGATGCAAACTCACTCAAATATATAAGAAATGTTGAAATTCGACTTCAAATTAGGAAGATAGACTTTGAAAATGTTCAATCACTACAAAGTGACAGTTGACCTCAATGGGCTTCAATGGATGTTAATCGCCTATATCTGACAAAGTTAGATGCAAACTCACTCAAATATATAAGAAAGGTTGAAATTCGACTTCAAATTAGGAAGATAGACTTTGAAAATTTTTAATCAACACAAAGTGACTATCGACCTCAATGGACTTCAATGGATCTTAATCGCCTATATCTGACAAAGTTAGATGCAAACTCACTCAAATATATAAGAAATGTTGAAATTCGACTTCAAATTAGGAAGATAGACTTTGAAAATTTTCAATCAACACAAAGTGACAGTTGACCTCAATGGGCTTCAATGGATGTTAATCGCCTATATCTGACAAAGTTAGATGCAAACTCACTCAAATATATAAGAAAGGTTGAAATTCGACTTCAAATTAGGAAGATAGACTTTGGAAATTTTTAATCAACACAAAGTGACTATCGACCTCAATGGACTTCAATGGTTGTTAATCGACTATATCTGACAAAGTTAGATGCAAACTCACTCAAATATATAAGTAATGTTGAAATTCGACTTCAAATTAGGAAGATAGACTTCGAAAATTTTTAATCAACACAAAGTGACAGTTGACCTCAATGGGCTTCAATGGATCTTAATCGCCTATATCTGACAAAGTTAGATGCAAACTCACTCAAATATATGAGAAATGTTGAAATTCGACTTCAAATTAGGAAGATAGACTTTGAAAATTTTCAATCAACACAAAGTGACAGTCGACCTCAATGGGCTTCAATGGATGTTAATCGCGTATATCTGACAAAGTTAGATGCAAACTCACTCGAATATATGAGAAATGTTGAAATTCGACTTCAAATTAGGAAGATAGACTTTGAAAATTTTCAATCAACACAAAGTGACAGTCGACCTCAATGTGCTTCAATGGATGTTAATCGACGATATCTGACAAAGTTAGATGCAAACTCACTCAAATATATGAGAAATGTTGAAATTCGACTTCAAATTAGGAAGATAGACTTTGAAAATTTTCAATCAACACGAAGTGACAGTTGACCTCAATGAGCTTCAATGGATCTTAATCGCCTATATCTGACAAAGTTAGATGCAAACTCACTCAAATATATGAGAAATGTTGAAATTCGACTTCAAATTAGGAAGATAGACTTTGAAAATTTTCAATCAACACAAAGTGACTCTTGACCTCAATGGGCTTCAATGGATGTTAATCGCGTATATCTGACAAAGTTAGATGCGAACTCACTCAAATATATAAGAAATGTTGAAATTTGACTTCAAATTAGGAAGATAGACTTTGAAAATTTTTAATCAACACAAAGTGACAGTCGACCTCAATGGGCTTCAATAGATGTTATTTGACGATATCTGACAAAGTTAGATGCAAACTCACTCCAATATATAAGAAATGTTGAAATTCGACTTCAAATTAGGAAGATAGACTTCGAAAATTTTCAATCAACACAAAGTGACAGTTGACCTCAATGGGTTTCAATGAATGTTAATCGCCTATATCTGACAAAGTTAGATGCAAACTCACTCAAATATATGAGAAATGTTGAAATTAGGAAGATAGACTTTGAAAATTTTCAATCAACACAAATTGACAATCGACCTCAATGTGCTTCAATGGATGTTAATCGACGATATCTGACAAAGTTAGATGCAAACTCACTCAAATATATGAGAAATGTTGGAATTCGACTTCAAATTAGGAAGATAGACTTTGAAAATTTTCAATCAACACAAAGTGACAGTCGACCTCAATGGGCTTCAATGGATGTTAATCGCGTATATCTGACAAAGTTAGATGCAAACTCACTCGAATATATGAGAAATGTTGAAATTCGACTTCAAATTAGGAAGATAGATTTTGAAAATTTTCAATCAACACAAAGTGACAGTCGACCTCAATGGGCTTCAATGGATGTTAATTGACGATATCTGACAAAGTTAGATGCAAACTCACTCAAATATATAAGAAAGGTTGAAATTCGACTTCAAATTAGGAAGATAGACTTTGAAAATTTTTAATCAACACAAAGTGACTATCGACCTCAATGGACTTCAATGGATGTTAATCGACGATATCTGAAAAAGTTAGATGCGAACTCACTCAAATATATAAGAAATGTTGAAATTCGACTTCAAATTAGGAAGATAGACTTCGAAAATTTTCAATCAACACAAAGTGACAGTTGACCTCAATGGGCTTCAATGGATCTTAATCGCCTATATCTGACAAAGTTAGATGCAAACTCACTCAAATATATGAAAAACGTTGAAATTCGACTTCAAATTAGGAAGATAGGCTTTGAAAATTTTCAATCAACACAAAGTGACAGTCGACCTCAATGGGCTTCAATGGATGTTAATTGACGATATCTGACAAAGTTAGATGCAAACTCACTCCAATATATAAGAAATGTTGAAATTCGTCTTCAAATTAGGAAGATAGACTTTGAAAATTTTCAATCAACACAAATTGACAATCGACCTCAATGTGCTTCAATGGATGTTAATCGACGATATCTGACAAAGTTAGATGCAAACTCACTCAAATATATGAGAAATGTTGAAATTCGACTTCAAATTAGGAAGATAGACTTTGAAAATTTTCAATCAACACAAAGTGACAGTCGACCTCAATGGGCTTCAATGGATGTTAATCGCGTATATCTGACAAAGTTAGATGCAAACTCACTCAAATATATAAGAAATGTTGAAATTCGACTTCAAATTAGGAAGATAGACTTTGAAAATTTTCAATCAACACAAAGTGACAGTTGACCTCAATGGGCTTCAATGGATGTTAATCGCCTATATCTGACAAAGTTAGATGCAAACTCACTCAAATATATAAGAAAGGTTGAAATTCGACTTCAAATTAGGAAGATAGACTTTGGAAATTTTTAATCAACACAAAGTGACTATCGACCTCAATGGACTTCAATGGTTGTTAATCGACTATATCTGACAAAGTTAGATGCAAACTCACTCAAATATATAAGTAATGTTGAAATTCGACTTCAAATTAGGAAGATAGACTTCGAAAATTTTTAATCAACACAAAGTGACAGTTGACCTCAATGGGCTTCAATGGATCTTAATCGCCTATATCTGACAAAGTTAGATGCAAACTCACTCAAATATATGAGAAATGTTGAAATTCGACTTCAAATTAGGAAGATAGACTTTGAAAATTTTCAATCAACACAAAGTGACAGTCGACCTCAATGGGCTTCAATGGATGTTAATCGCGTATATCTGACAAAGTTAGATGCAAACTCACTCGAATATATGAGAAATGTTGAAATTCGACTTCAAATTAGGAAGATAGACTTTGAAAATTTTCAATCAACACAAAGTGACAGTCGACCTCAATGTGCTTCAATGGATGTTAATCGACGATATCTGACAAAGTTAGATGCAAACTCACTCAAATATATGAGAAATGTTGAAATTCGACTTCAAATTAGGAAGATAGACTTTGAAAATTTTCAATCAACACGAAGTGACAGTTGACCTCAATGAGCTTCAATGGATCTTAATCGCCTATATCTGACAAAGTTAGATGCAAACTCACTCAAATATATGAGAAATGTTGAAATTCGACTTCAAATTAGGAAGATAGACTTTGAAAATTTTCAATCAACACAAAGTGACTCTTGACCTCAATGGGCTTCAATGGATGTTAATCGCGTATATCTGACAAAGTTAGATGCGAACTCACTCAAATATATAAGAAATGTTGAAATTTGACTTCAAATTAGGAAGATAGACTTTGAAAATTTTTAATCAACACAAAGTGACAGTCGACCTCAATGGGCTTCAATAGATGTTATTTGACGATATCTGACAAAGTTAGATGCAAACTCACTCCAATATATAAGAAATGTTGAAATTCGACTTCAAATTAGGAAGATAGACTTCGAAAATTTTCAATCAACACAAAGTGACAGTTGACCTCAATGGGTTTCAATGAATGTTAATCGCCTATATCTGACAAAGTTAGATGCAAACTCACTCAAATATATGAGAAATGTTGAAATTAGGAAGATAGACTTTGAAAATTTTCAATCAACACAAATTGACAATCGACCTCAATGTGCTTCAATGGATGTTAATCGACGATATCTGACAAAGTTAGATGCAAACTCACTCAAATATATGAGAAATGTTGGAATTCGACTTCAAATTAGGAAGATAGACTTTGAAAATTTTCAATCAACACAAAGTGACAGTCGACCTCAATGGGCTTCAATGGATGTTAATCGCGTATATCTGACAAAGTTAGATGCAAACTCACTCGAATATATGAGAAATGTTGAAATTCGACTTCAAATTAGGAAGATAGATTTTGAAAATTTTCAATCAACACAAAGTGACAGTCGACCTCAATGGGCTTCAATGGATGTTAATTGACGATATCTGACAAAGTTAGATGCAAACTCACTCAAATATATAAGAAAGGTTGAAATTCGACTTCAAATTAGGAAGATAGACTTTGAAAATTTTTAATCAACACAAAGTGACTATCGACCTCAATGGACTTCAATGGATGTTAATCGACGATATCTGAAAAAGTTAGATGCGAACTCACTCAAATATATAAGAAATGTTGAAATTCGACTTCAAATTAGGAAGATAGACTTCGAAAATTTTCAATCAACACAAAGTGACAGTTGACCTCAATGGGCTTCAATGGATCTTAATCGCCTATATCTGACAAAGTTAGATGCAAACTCACTCAAATATATGAAAAACGTTGAAATTCGACTTCAAATTAGGAAGATAGGCTTTGAAAATTTTCAATCAACACAAAGTGACAGTCGACCTCAATGGGCTTCAATGGATGTTAATTGACGATATCTGACAAAGTTAGATGCAAACTCACTCCAATATATAAGAAATGTTGAAATTCGTCTTCAAATTAGGAAGATAGACTTTGAAAATTTTCAATCAACACAAATTGACAATCGACCTCAATGTGCTTCAATGGATGTTAATCGACGATATCTGACAAAGTTAGATGCAAACTCACTCAAATATATGAGAAATGTTGAAATTCGACTTCAAATTAGGAAGATAGACTTTGAAAATTTTCAATCAACACAAAGTGACAGTCGACCTCAATGGGCTTCAATGGATGTTAATCGCGTATATCTGACAAAGTTAGATGCAAACTCACTCGAATATATGAGAAATGTTGAAATTCGACTTCAAATTAGGAAGATAGACTTTGAAAATTTTCAATCAACACAAAGTGACAGTCGACCTCAATGTGCTTCAATGGATGTTAATCGACGATATCTGACAAAGTTAGATGCAAACTCACTCAAATATATGAAAAATGTTGAAATTCGACTTCAAATTAGGAAGATAGACTTTGAAAATTTTCAATCAACACAAAGTGACTCTCGACCTCAATGGGCTTCAATGGATGTTAATCGCGTATATCTGACAAAGTTAGATGCGAACTCGCTCAAATATATAAGAAATGTTGAAATTTGACTTCAAATTAGGAAGATAGACTTTGAAAATTTTTAATCAACACAAAGTGACAGTCGACCTCAATGGGCTTCAATAGATGTTATTTGACGATATCTGAAAAAGTTAGATGCGAACTCACTCAAATATATAAGAAATGTTGAAATTCGACTTCAAATTAGGAAGATAGACTTAGAAAATTTTTAATCAACACAAAGTGACAGTTGACCTCAATGGGCTTCAATGGATCTTAATCGCCTATATCTGACAAAGTTAGATGCAAACTCACTCAAATATATAAGAAATGTTGAAATTCGACTTCAAATTAGGAAGATAGACTTTGAAAATTTTCAATCAACACAAATTGACAATCGACCTCAATGGACTTCAATGGATTTTAATCGACGATATCTGACAAAGTTAGATGCGAACTCACTCAAATATATAAGAAATGTTGAAATTCGACTTCAAATTAGGAAGATAGACTTTGAAAATTTTCAATCAACACAAAGTGACAGTTGACCTCAATGGGCTTCAATGGATGATAATCGCGTATATCTGACAAAGATAGATGCAAACTCACTCAAATATATGAGAAATGTTGAAATTAGGAAGATAGACTTTGAAAATTTTCAATCAACACAAATTGACAATCGACCTCAATGTGCTTCAATGGATGTTAATCGACGATATCTGACAAAGTTAGATGCAAACTCACTCGAATATATGAGAAATGTTGAAATTCGACTTCAAATTAGGAAGATAGACTTTGAAAATTTTCAATCAACACAAAGTGACAGTCGACCTCAATGGGCTTCAATGGATGTTAATCGCGTATATCTGACAAAGTTAGATGCAAACTCACTCGAATATATGAGAAATGTTGGAATTCGACTTCAAATTAGGAAGATAGACTTTGAAAATTTTCAATCAACACAAAGTGACAGTCGACCTCAATGGGCTTCAATGGATGTTAATCGCGTATATCTGACAAAGTTAGATGCAAACTCACTCGAATATATGAGAAATGTTGAAATTCGACTTCAAATTAGGAAGATAGATTTTGAAAATTTTCAATCAACACAAAGTGACAGTCGACCTCAATGAGCTTCAATGGATGTTAATTGACGATATCTGACAAAGTTAGATGCAAAGTCACTCAAATATATAAGAAAGGTTGAAATTCGACTTCAAATTAGGAAGATAGACTTTGAAAATTTTTAATCAACACAAAGTGACTATCGACCTCAATGGACTTCAATGGATGTTAATCGACGATATCTGAAAAAGTTAGATGCGAACTCACTCAAATATATAAGAAATGTTGAAATTCGACTTCAAATTAGGAAGATAGACTTCGAAAATTTTTAATCAACACAAAGTGACAGTCGACCTCAATGGGCTTCAATGGATGTTAATTGACGATATCTGACAAAGTTAGATGCAAACTCACTCAAATATATAAGAAAGGTTGAAATTCGACTTCAAATTAGGAAGATAGACTTTGAAAATTTTTAATCAACACAAAGTGACTATCGACCTCAATGGACTTCAATGGATGTTAATCGACGATATCTGAAAAAGTTAGATGCGAACTCACTCAAATATATAAGAAATGTTGAAATTCGACTTCAAATTAGGAAGATAGACTTCGAAAATTTTCAATCAACACAAAGTGACAGTTGACCTCAATGGGCTTCAATGGATCTTAATCGCCTATATCTGACAAAGTTAGATGCAAACTCACTCAAATATATAAGAAATGTTGAAATTCGACTTCAAATTAGGAAGATAGACTTTGAAAATTTTCAATCAACACAAAGTGACAGTCGACCTCAATGGGCTTCAATGGATGTTAATCGCGTATATCTGACAAAGTTAGATGCAAACTCACTCGAATATATGAGAAATGTTGAAATTCGACTTCAAATTAGGAAGATAGACTTTGAAAATTTTCAATCAACACAAAGTGACAGTTGACCTCAATGGGCTTCAATGGATGATAATCGCGTATATCTGACAAAGATAGATGCAAACTCACTCAAATATATGAGAAATGTTGAAATTCGACTCCAAATTAGGAAGATAGACTTTGAAAATTTTCAATCAACACAAAGTGACAGTCGACCTCAATGGGCTTCAATGGATGTTAATCGCGTATATCTGACAAAGTTAGATGCAAACTCACTCGAATATATGAGAAATGTTGAAATTCGACTTCAAATTAGGAAGATAGACTTTGAAAATTTTCAATCAACACAAAGTGACAGTCGACCTCAATGGGCTTCAATGGATGTTAATCGCGTATATCTGACAAAGTTAGATGCAAACTCACTCGAATATATGAGATATGTTGAAATTCGACTTCAAATTAGGAAGATAGACTTTGAAAATTTTCAATCAACACAAATTGACAATCGACCTCAATGTGCTTCAATGGATGTTAATCGACGATATATGACAAAGTTAGATGCAAACTCACTCAAATATATGAGAAATGTTGAAATTCGACTTCAAACTAGGAAGATAGACTTTGAAAATTTTCAATCAACACAAAGTGACAGTCGACCTCAATGGGCTTCAATGGATGTTAATCGCGTATATCTGACAAAGTTAGATGCAAACTCACTCGAATATATGAGAAATGTTGAAATTCGACTTCAAATTAGGAAGATAGACTTTGAAAATTTTCAATCAACACAAAGTGACAGTTGACCTCAATGGGCTTCAATGGATGATAATCGCGTATATCTGACAAAGATAGATGCAAACTCACTCAAATATATGAGAAATGTTGAAATTCGACTCCAAATTAGGAAGATAGACTTTGAAAATTTTCAATCAACACAAAGTGACAGTCGACCTCAATGGGCTTCAATGGATGTTAATCGCGTATATCTGACAAAGTTAGATGCAAACTCACTCGAATATATGAGAAATGTTGAAATTCGACTTCAAATTAGGAAGATAGACTTTGAAAATTTTCAATCAACACAAAGTGACAGTCGACCTCAATGGGCTTCAATGGATGTTAATCGCGTATATCTGACAAAGTTAGATGCAAACTCACTCGAATATATGAGATATGTTGAAATTCGACTTCAAATTAGGAAGATAGACTTTGAAAATTTTCAATCAACACAAATTGACAATCGACCTCAATGTGCTTCAATGGATGTTAATCGACGATATATGACAAAGTTAGATGCAAACTCACTCAAATATATGAGAAATGTTGAAATTCGACTTCAAACTAGGAAGATAGACTTTGAAAATTTTCAATCAACACAAAGTGACAGTCGACCTCAATGGGCTTCAATGGATGTTAATCGCGTATATCTGACAAAGTTAGATGCAAACTCACTCGAATATATGAGAAATGTTGAAATTCGACTTCAAATTAGGAAGATAGACTTTGAAAATTTTCAATCAACACAAAGTGACAGTCGACCTCAATGTGCTTCAATGGATGTTAATCGACGATATCTGACAAAGTTAGATGCAAACTCACTCAAATATATGAGAAATGTTGAAATTCGACTTCAAATTAGGAAGATAGACTTTGAAAATTTTCAATCAACACAAAGTGACAGTTGACCTCAATGAGCTTCAATGGATCTTAATCGCCTATATCTGACAAAGTTGGATGCAAACTCACTCAAATATATGAGAAATGTTGAAATTCGACTTCAAATTAGGAAGATAGACTTTGAAAATTTTTAATCAACACAAAGTGACAGTCGACCTCAATGGGCTTCAATGGATGTTAATTGACGATAACTGACAAAGTTAGATGCAAACTCACTCCAATATATAAGAAATGTTGAAATTCGACTTCAAATTAGGAAGATAGACTTCGAAAATTTTCAATCAACACAAAGTGACAGTTGACCTCAATGAGCTTCAATGGATGTTAATCGCCTATATCTGACAAAGTTAGATGCAAACTCACTCAAATATATGAGAAATGTTGAAATTAGGAAGATAGACTTTGAAAATTTTCAATCAACACAAATTGACAATCGACCTCAATGAGCTTCAATGGATGTTAATCGCCTATATCTGACAAAGTTAGATGCAAACTCACTCAAATATATGAGAAATGTTGAAATTAGGAAGATAGACTTTGAAAATTTTCAATCAACACAAAGTGACAGTCGACCTCAATGGGCTTCAATGGATGTTAATCGCGTATATCTGACAAAGTTAGATACAAACTCACTCGAATATATGAGAAATGTTGGAATTCGACTTCAAATTAGGAAGATAGACTTTGAAAATTTTCAATCAACACAAAGTGACAGTCGACCTCAATGGGCTTCAATGGATGTTAATTGACGATATCTGACAAAGTTAGATGCAAACTCACTCAAATATATGAGAAAGGTTGAAATTCGACTTCAAATTAGGAAGATAGACTTTGAAAATTTTTAATCAACACAAAGTGACTATCGACCTCAATGTGCTTCAATGGATGTTAATCGACGATATATGACAAAGTTAGATGCAAACTCACTCAAATATATGAGAAATGTTGAAATTCGACTTCAAACTAGGAAGATAGACTTTGAAAATTTTCAATCAACACAAAGTGACAGTCGACCTCAATGGGCTTCAATGGATGTTAATCGCGTATATCTGACAAAGTTAGATGCAAACTCACTCGAATATATGAGAAATGTTGAAATTCGACTTCAAATTAGGAAGATAGACTTTGAAAATTTTCAATCAACACAAAGTGACAGTCGACCTCAATGTGCTTCAATGGATGTTAATCGACGATATCTGACAAAGTTAGATGCAAACTCACTCAAATATATGAGAAATGTTGAAATTCGACTTCAAATTAGGAAGATAGACTTTGAAAATTTTCAATCAACACAAAGTGACAGTTGACCTCAATGAGCTTCAATGGATCTTAATCGCCTATATCTGACAAAGTTGGATGCAAACTCACTCAAATATATGAGAAATGTTGAAATTCGACTTCAAATTAGGAAGATAGACTTTGAAAATTTTTAATCAACACAAAGTGACAGTCGACCTCAATGGGCTTCAATGGATGTTAATTGACGATAACTGACAAAGTTAGATGCAAACTCACTCCAATATATAAGAAATGTTGAAATTCGACTTCAAATTAGGAAGATAGACTTCGAAAATTTTCAATCAACACAAAGTGACAGTTGACCTCAATGAGCTTCAATGGATGTTAATCGCCTATATCTGACAAAGTTAGATGCAAACTCACTCAAATATATGAGAAATGTTGAAATTAGGAAGATAGACTTTGAAAATTTTCAATCAACACAAATTGACAATCGACCTCAATGAGCTTCAATGGATGTTAATCGCCTATATCTGACAAAGTTAGATGCAAACTCACTCAAATATATGAGAAATGTTGAAATTAGGAAGATAGACTTTGAAAATTTTCAATCAACACAAAGTGACAGTCGACCTCAATGGGCTTCAATGGATGTTAATCGCGTATATCTGACAAAGTTAGATACAAACTCACTCGAATATATGAGAAATGTTGGAATTCGACTTCAAATTAGGAAGATAGACTTTGAAAATTTTCAATCAACACAAAGTGACAGTCGACCTCAATGGGCTTCAATGGATGTTAATTGACGATATCTGACAAAGTTAGATGCAAACTCACTCAAATATATGAGAAAGGTTGAAATTCGACTTCAAATTAGGAAGATAGACTTTGAAAATTTTTAATCAACACAAAGTGACTATCGACCTCAATGGACTTCAATGGATGTTAATCGACGATATCTGAAAAAGTTAGATGCGAACTCACTCAAATATATAAGAAATGTTGAAATTCGACTTCAAATTAGGAAGATAGACTTTGAAAATTTTTAATCAACACAAAGTGACAGTCGACCTCAATGGGCTTCAATGGATGTTAATTGACGATATCTTACAAAGTTAGATGCAAACTCACTCCAATATATAAGAAATGTTGAAGGTCGACTTCAAATTAGGAAGATAGACTTTGAAAATTTTCAATCAACACAAAGTGACAGTTGACCTCAATGGGCTTCAATGGATGTTAATCGCCTATATCTGACAAAGTTAGATGCAAACTCACTCAAATATATGAGAAATGTTGAAATTAGGAAGATAGACTTTGAAAATTTTCAATCAACACAAATTGACAATCGACCTCAATGTTCTTCAATGGATGTTAATCGACGATATCTGACAAAGTTAGATGCAAACTCACTCAAATATATGAGAAATGTTGAAATTCGACTTCAAATTAGGAAGATAGACTTTGAAAATTTTCAATCAACACAAAGTGACAGTCGACCTCAATGGGCTTCAATGGATGTTAATCGCGTATATCTGACAAAGTTAGATGCAAACTCACTCGAATATATGAGAAATGTTGAAATTCGACTTCAAATTAGGAAGATAGACTTTGAAAATTTTCAATCAACACAAAGTGACAGTCGACCTCAATGGGCTTCAATGGATGTTAATTGACGATATCTGACAAAGTTAGATGCAAACTCACTCAAATATATAAGAAAGGTTGAAATTCGACTTAAAATTAGGAAGATAGACTTTGAAAATTTTTAATCAACACAAAGTGACTATCGACCTCAATGGACTTCAATGGATGTTAATCGACGATATCTGAAAAAGTTAGATGCGAACTCACTCAAATATATAAGAAATGTTGAAATTCGACTTCAAATTAGGAAGATAGACTTTTAAAATTTTCAATCAACACAAAGTGACTGTTGACCTCAATGGGCTTCAATGGATGTTAATCGCCTATATCTGACAAAGTTAGATGCAAACTCACTCAAATATATGAGAAATGTTGAAATTCGACTTCAAATTAGGAAGATAGACTTTGAAAATTTTCAATCAACACAAATTGACAATCGACCTCAATGTGCTTCAATGGATGTTAATCGACGATATCTGACAAAGTTAGATGCAAACTCACTCAAATATATGAGAAATTTTGAAATTCGACTTCAAATTAGGAAGATAGACTTTGAAAATTTTCAATCAACACAAAGTGACAGTCGACCTCAATGGCCTTCAATGGATGTTAATCGCGTATATCTGACAAAGTTAGTTGCAAACTCACTCAAATATATGAGAAATGTTGAAATTCGACTTCAAATTAGGAAGATAGACTTTGAAAATTTTCAATCAACACAAAGTGACAGTCGACCTCAATGGGCTTCAATGGACGTTAATCGCGTATATCTGACAAAGTTAGATACAAACTCACTCGAATATATGAGAAATGTTGAAATTCGACTTCAAATTAGGAAGATAGACTTTGAAAATTTTCAATCAACACAAAGTGACAGTCGACCTCAATGTGCTTCAATGGATGTTAATCGACGATATCTGACAAAGTTAGATGCAAACTCACTCAAATATATGAGAAATGTTGAAATTCGACTTCAAATTAGGAAGATAGACTTTGAAAATTTTCAATCAACACAAAGTGACAGTCGACCTCAATGGGCTTCAATGGATGTTAATTGACGATATCTGACAAAGTTAGATGCAAACTCACTCAAATATATAAGAAAGGTTGAAATTCGACTTCAAATTAGGAAGATAGACTTTGAAAATTTTCAATCAACACAAAGTGACAGTCGACCTCAATGGGCTACAATGGATGTTAATTGACGATATCTGACAAAGTTAGATGCAAACTCACTCAAATATATAAGAAAGGTTGAAATTCGACTTCAAATTAGGAAGATAGACTTTGAAAATTTTTAATCAACACAAAGTGACTATCGACCTCAATGGACTTCAATGGATGTTAATCGACGATATCTGACAAAGTTAGATGCGAACTCACTCAAATATATAAGAAATGTTGAAATTCGACTTCAAATTAGGAAGATAGACTTTGAAAATTTTCAATCAACACAAAGTGACAGTTGACCTCAATGGGCTTCAATGGATGATAATCGCGTATATCTGACAAAGTTAGATGCAAACTCATTCAAATATATGAGAAATGTTGAAATTCGTCTTCAAATTAGGAAGATAGACTTTGAAAATTTTCAATCAACACAAATTGACAATCGACCTCAATGTGCTTCAATTGATGTTAATCGACGATATCTGACAAAGTTAGATGCAAACTCACTCAAATATATGAGAAATGTTGAAATTCGACTTCAAACTAGGAAGATAGACTTTGAAAATTTTTAATCAACACAAAGTGACAGTCGACCTCAATGGGCTTCAATGGATGTTAATCGCGTATATCTGACAAAGTTAGATGCAAACTCACTCGAATATATGAGAAATGTTGGAATTCGACTTCAAATTAGGAAGATAGACTTTGAAAATTTTCAATCAACACAAAGTGACAGTCGACCTCAATGGGCTTCAATGGATGTTAATTGACGATATCTGACAAAGTTAGATGCAAACTCACTCAAATATATAAGAAAGGTTGAAATTCGACTTCAAATTAGGAAGATAGACTTTGAAAATTTTTAATCAACACAAAGTGACTATCGACCTCAATGGACTTCAATGGATGTTAATCGACGATATCTGACAAAGTTAGATGCAAACTCACTCAAATATATGAGAAATGTTGAAATTCGACTTCAAATTAGGAAGATAGACTTTGAAAATTTTCAATCAACACAAAGTGACAGTCGACCTCAATGGGCTTCAATGGATGTTAATCGCGTATATCTGACAAAGTTAGATGCAAACTCACTCGAATATATGAGAAATGTTGAAATTCGACTTCAAATTAGGAAGATAGACTTTGAAAATTTTCAATCAACACAAAGTGACAGTCGACCTCAATGTGCTTCAATGGATGTTAATCGCGTATATCTGACAAAGTTAGATGCAAACTAACTCGAATATATGAGAAATGTTGGAATTCGACTTCAAATTAGGAAGATAGACTTTGAAAATTTTCAATCAACACAAAGTGACAGTCGACCTCAATGGGCTTCAATGGATGTTAATTGACGATATCTGACAAAGTTAGATGCAAACTCACACAAATATATAAGAAAGGTTGAAATTCGACTTCAAATTAGGAAGATAGACTTTGAAAATTTTTAATCAACACAAAGTGACTATCGACCTCAATGGACTTCAATGGATGTTAATCGACGATATCTGACAAAGTTAGATGCGAACTCACTCAAATATATAAGAAATGTTGAAATTCGACTTCAAATTAGGAAGATAGACTTTGAAAATTTTCAATCAACACAAAGTGACAGTTGACCTCAATGGGCTTCAATGGATGATAATCGCGTATATCTGACAAAGTTAGATGCAAAGTCATTCAAATATATGAGAAATGTTGAAATTCGTCTTCAAATTAGGAAGATAGACTCTGAAAATTTTCAATCAACACAAATTGACAATCGACCTCAATGTGCTTCAATTGATGTTAATCGACGATATCTGACAAAGTTAGATGCAAACTCACTCAAATATATGAGAAATGTTGAAATTCGACTTCAAACTAGGAAGATAGACTTTGAAAATTTTCAATCAACACAAAGTGACAGTCGACCTCAATGGGCTTCAATGGATGTTAATCGCGTATATCTGACAAAGTTAGATGCAAACTCACTCGAATATATGAGAAATGTTGAAATTCGACTTCAAATTAGGAAGATAGACTTTGAAAATTTTCAATCAACACAAAGTGACAGTCGACCTCAATGTGCTTCAATGGATGTTGATCGACGATATCTGACAAAGTTAGATGCAAACTCACTCAAATATATGAGAAATGTTGAAATTCGACTTCAAATTAGGAAGATAGACTTTGAAAATTTTCAATCAACACAAAGTGACAGTTGACCTCAATGAGCTTCAATGGATCTTAATCGCCTATATCTGACATAGTTAGATGCAAACTCACTCAAATATATGAGAAATGTTGAAATTCGACTTCAAATTAGGAAGATAGACTTTGAAAATTTTCAATCAACACAAAGTGACAGTCGACCTCAATGGGCTTCAATGGATGTTAATCGCGTATATCTGACAAAGTTAGATGCGAACTCACTCAAATATATAAGAAATGTTGAAATTCGACTTCAAATTAGGAAGATAGACTTTGAAAATTTTTAATCAACACAAAGTGACAGTCGACCTCAATGGGCTTCAATGGATGTTAATTGACGATATCTGACAAAGTTAGATGCAAACTCACTCCAATATATAAGAAATGTTGAAATTCGACTTCAAATTAGGAAGATAGACTTCGAAAATTTTCAATCAACACAAAGTGACAGTTGACCTCAATGAGCTTCAATGGATGTTAATCGCCTATATCTGACAAAGTTAGATGCAAACTCACTCAAATATATGAGAAATGTTGAAATTCGACTTCAAATTAGGAAGATAGACTTTGAAAATTTTCAATCAACACAAAGTGACAGTCGACCTCAATGGGCTTCAATGGATGTTAATTGACGATATCTGACAAAGTTAGATGCAAACTCACTCAAATATATAAGAAAGGTTGAAATTCGACTTCAAATTAGGGAGATAGACTTTGAAAATTTTCAATCAACACAAAGTGACAGTCGACCTCAATGGGCTTCAATGGATGTTAATTGACGATATCTGACAAAGTTAGATGCAAACTCACTCAAATATATAAGAAAGGTTGAAATTCGACTTCAAATTAGGGAGATAGACTTTGAAAATTTTCAATCAACACAAAGTGACAGTCGACCTCAATGGGCTTCAATGGATGTTAATCGTGTATATCTGACAAAGTTAGATGCAAACTCACTCGAATATATGAGAAATGTTGAAATTCAACTACAAATTAGGAAGATAGACTTTGAAAATTTTCAATCAACACAAAGTGACAGTCGACCTCAATGGGCTTCAATGGATGTTAATTGACGATATCTGACAAAGTTAGATGCAAACTCACTCAAATATATAAGAAAGGTTGAAATTCGACTTCAAATTAGGAAGATAGACTTTGAAAATTTTTAATCAACACAAAGTGACTATCGACCTCAATGGACTTCAATGGATGTTAATCGACGATATCTGAAAAAGTTAGATGCAAACTCACTCAAATATATGAGAAATGTTGAAATTCGACTTCAAATTAGGAAGATAGACTTTGAAAATTTTCAATCAACACAAAGTGACAGTTGACCTCAATGGGCTTCAATGGATGTTAATCGCCTATATCTGACAAAGTTAGATGCAAACTCACTCAAATATATGAGAAATGTTGAAATTCGACTTCAAATTAGGAAGATAGACTTTGAAAATTTTCAATCAACACAAAGTGACAGTCGACCTCAATGGCCTTCAATGGATGTTAATCGCGTATATCTGACAAAGTTAGTTGCAAACTCACTCAAATATATGAGAAATGTTGAAATTCGACTTCAAATTAGGAAGATAGACTTTGAAAATTTTCAATCAACACAAAGTGACAGTCGACCTCAATGTGCTTCAATGGATGTTAATCGACGATATCTGACAAAGTTAGATGCAAACTCACTCAAATATATGAGAAATGTTGAAATTCGACTTCAAATTAGGAAGATAGACTTTGAAAATTTTCAATCAACACAAAGTGACAGTCGACCTCAATGGACTTCAATGGATGTTAATCGACGATATCTGAAAAAGTTAGATGCGAACTCACTCAAATATATAAGAAATGTTGAAATTCGACTTCAAATTAGGAAGATAGACTTTGAAAATTTTCAATCAACACAAAGTGACAGTCGACCTCAATGGGCTTCAATGGATGTTAATTGACGATATCTGTCAAAGTTAGATGCAAACTCACTCAAATTTATAAGAAAGGTTGAAATTCGACTTCAAATTAGGAAGATAGACTTTGAAAATTTTTAATCAACACAAAGTGACTATCGACCTCAATGGACTTCAATGGATGTTAATCGACGATATCTGAAAAAGTTAGATGCAAACTCACTCAAATATATGAGAAATGTTGAAATTCGACTTCAAATTAGGAAGATAGACTTTGAAAATTTTCAATCAACACAAAGTGACAGTTGACCTCAATGGGCTTCAATGGATGTTAATCGCCTATATCTGACAAAGTTAGATGCAAACTCACTCAAATATATGAGAAATGTTGAAATTCGACTTCAAATTAGGAAGATAGACTTTGAAAATTTTCAATCAACACAAATTGACAATCGACCTCAATGTGCTTCAATGGATGTTAATCGACGATATCTGACAAAGTTAGATGCAAACTCACTCAAATATATGAGAAATGTTGAAATTCGACTTCAAATTAGGAAGATAGACTTTGAAAATTTTCAATCAACACAAAGTGACAGTCGACCTCAATGGCCTTCAATGGATGTTAATCGCGTATATCTGACAAAGTTAGTTGCAAACTCACTCAAATATATGAGAAATGTTGAAATTCGACTTCAAATTAGGAAGATAGACTTTGAAAATTTTCAATCAACACAAAGTGACAGTCGACCTCAATGTGCTTCAATGGATGTTAATCGACGATATCTGACAAAGTTAGATGCAAACTCACTCAAATATATGAGAAATGTTGAAATTCGACTTCAAATTAGGAAGATAGACTTTGAAAATTTTCAATCAACACAAAGTGACAGTCGACCTCAATGTGCTTCAATGGATGTTAATCGACGATATCTGACAAAGTAAGATGCAAACTCACTCAAATATATGAGAAATGTTGAAATTCGACTTCAAATTAGGAAGATAGACTTTGAAAATTTTCAATCAACACAAAGTGACAGTCGACCTCAATGGGCTTCAATGTATGTTAATTGACGATATCTGACAAAGTTAGATGCAAACTCACTCAAATATATAAGAAAGGTTGAAATTCGACTTCAAATTAGGAAGATAGACTTTGAAAATTTTCAATCAACACAAAGTGACAGTCGACCTCAATGGCCTTCAATGGATGTTAATCGCGTATATCTGACAAAGTTAGTTGCAAACTCACTCAAATATATGAGAAATGTTGAAATTCGACTTCAAATTAGGAAGATAGACTTTGAAAATTTTCAATCAACACAAAGTGACAGTCGACCTCAATGGGCTTCAATGGATGTTAATCGCGTATATCTGACAAAGTTAGATGCAAACTCACTCGAATATATGAGAAATGTTGAAATTCGACTACAAATTAGGAAGATAGACTTTGAAAATTTTCAATCAACACAAAGTGACAGTCGACCTCAATGGGCTTCAATGGATGTTAATTGACGATATCTGACAAAGTTAGATGCAAACTCACTCAAATATATAAGAAAGGTTGAAATTCGACTTCAAATTAGGAAGATAGACTTTGAAAATTTTTAATCAACACAAAGTGACTATCGACCTCAATGGACTTCAATGGATGTTAATCGACGATATCTGAAAAAGTTAGATGCGAACTCACTCAAATATATAAGAAATGTTGAAATTCGACTTCAAATTAGGAAGATAGACTTTGAAAATTTTCAATCAACACAAAGTGACAGTTGACCTCAATGGGCTTCAATGGATGTTAATCGCCTATATCTGACAAAGTTAGATGCAAACTCACTCAAATATATGAGAAATGTTGAAATTCGACTTCAAATTAGGAAGATAGACTTTGAAAATTTTCAATAAACACAAATTGACAATCGACCTCAATGTGCTTCAATGGATGTTAATCGACGATATCTGACAAAGTTAGATGCAAACTCACTCAAATATATGAGAAATGTTGAAATTCGACTTCAAATTAGGAAGATAGACTTTGAAAATTTTCAATCAACACAAAGTGACAGTCGACCTCAATGGCATTCAATGGATGTTAATCGCGTATATCTGACAAAGTTAGTTGCAAACTCACTCAAATATATGAGAAATGTTGAAATTCGACTTCAAATTAGGAAGATAGACTTTGAAAATTTTCAATCAACACAAAGTGACAGTCGACCTCAATGGGCTTCAATGGACGTTAATCGCGTATATCTGACAAAGTTAGATACAAACTCACTCGAATATATGAGAAATGTTGAAATTCGACTTCAAATTAGGAAGATAGACTTTGAAAATTTTCAATCAACACAAAGTGACAGTCGACCTCAATGTGCTTCAATGGATGTTAATCGACGATATCTGACAAAGTTAGATGCAAACTCACTCAAATATATGAGAAATGTTGAAATTCGACTTCAAATTAGGAAGATAGACTTTGAAAATTTTCAATCAACACAAAGTGACAGTCGACCTCAATGGGCTTCAATGGATGTTAATTGACGATATCTGACAAAGTTAGATGCAAACTCACTCAAATATATAAGAAAGGTTGAAATTCGACTTCAAATTAGGGAGATAGACTTTGAAAATTTTTAATCAACACAAAGTGACTATCGACCTCAATGGACTTCAATGGATGTTAATCGACGATATCTGAAAAAGTTAGATGCGAACTCACTCAAATATATAAGAAATGTTGAAATTCGACTTCAAATTAGGAAGATAGACTTCGAAAATTTTTAATCAACACAAAGTGACAGTTGACCTCAATGGGCTTCAATGGATCTTAATCTCCTATATCTGACAAAGTTAGATGCAAACTCACTCGAATATATGAGAAATGTTGGAATTCGACTTCAAATTAGGAAGATAGACTTTGAAAATTTTCAATCAACACAAAGTGACAGTCGACCTCAATGGGCTTCAATGGATGTTAATTGACGATATCTGACAAAGTTAGATGCAAACTCACTCAAATATATAAGAAAGGTTGAAATTCGACTTCAAATTAGGAAGATAGACTTTGAAAATTTTTAATCAACACAAAGTGACTATCGACCTCAATGGACTTCAATGGATGTTAATCGACGATATCTGAAAAAGTTAGATGCGAACTCACTCAAATATATGAGAAATGTTGAAATTCGACTTCAAATTAGGAAGATAGACTTTGAAAATTTTCAATAAACACAAATTGACAATCGACCTCAATGTGCTTCAATGGATGTTAATCGACGATATCTGACAAAGTTAGATGCAAACTCACTCAAATATATGAGAAATGTTGAAATTCGACTTCAAATTAGGAAGATAGACTTTGAAAATTTTCAATCAACACAAAGTGACAGTCGACCTCAATGGCCTTCAATGGATGTTAATCGCGTATATCTGACAAAGTTAGTTGCAAACTCACTCAAATATATGAGAAATGTTGAAATTCGACTTCAAATTAGGAAGATAGACTTTGAAAATTTTCAATCAACACAAAGTGACAGTCGACCTCAATGGGCTTCAATGGACGTTAATCGCGTATATCTGACAAAGTTAGATACAAACTCACTCGAATATATGAGAAATGTTGAAATTCGGCTTCAAATTAGGAAGATAGACTTTGAAAATTTTCAATCAACACAAAGTGACAGTCGACCTCAATGTGCTTCAATGGATGTTAATCGACGATATCTGACAAAGTTAGATGCAAACTCACTCAAATATATGAGAAATGTTGAAATTCGACTTCAAATTAGGAAGATAGACTTTGAAAATTTTCAATCAACACAAAGTGACAGTCGACCTCAATGTGCTTCAATGGATGTTAATCGACGATATCTGACAAAGTTAGATGCAAACTCACTCAAATATATAAGAAATGTTGAAATTCGACTTCAAATTAGGAAGATAGACTTTGAAAATTTTCAATCAACACAAAGTGACAGTCGACCTCAATGGGCTTCAATGGATGTTAATTGACGATATCTGACAAAGTTAGTTGCAAACTCACTCCAATATATAAGAAATGTTGAAATTCGACTTCAAATTAGGAAGATAGACTTCGAAAATTTTCAATCAACACAAAGTGACAGTTGACCTCAATGGGCTTCAATGGATGTTAATCGCCTATATCTGACAAAGTTAGATGCAAACTCACTCAAATATATGAGAAATGTTGAAATTCGACTTCAAATTACGAAGATAGACTTTGAAAATTTTCAATCAACACAAAGTGACAGTCGACCTCAATGGGCTTCAATGGATGTTAATCGACGATATCTGAAAAAGTTAGATGCGAACTCACTCAAATATATGAGAAATGTTGAAATTCGACTTCAAATTAGGAAGATAGACTTTGAAAATTTTTAATCAACACAAAGTGACAGTCGACCTCAATGGGCTTCAATGGATGTTAATTGACGATATCTGACAAAGTTAGATGCAAACTCACTCCAATATATAAGAAATGTTGAAATTCGACTTCAAATTAGGAAGATAGACTTTGAAAATTTTCAATCAACACAAATTGACAATCGACCTCAATGTGCTTCAATGGATCTTAATCGCCTATATCTGACAAAGTTAGATGCAAACTCACTCAAATATATAAGAAATGTTGAAATTCGACTTCAAATTAGGAAGATAGACTTTGAAAATTTTCAATCAACACAAAGTGACAGTCGACCTCAATGGGCTTCAATGGATGTTAATTGACGATATCTGACAAAGTTAGATGCAAACTCACTCCAATATATAAGAAATGTTGAAATTCGACTTCAAATTAGGAAGATAGACTTCGAAAATTTTCAATCAACACAAAGTGACAGTTGACCTCAATGGGCTTCAATGGATGTTAATCGCCTATATCTGACAAAGTTAGATGCAAACTCACTCAAATATATGAGAAATGTTGAAATTCGACTTCAAATTACGAAGATAGACTTTGAAAATTTTCAATCAACACAAAGTGACAGTCGACCTCAATGGGCTTCTATGGATGTTAATTGACGATATCTGACAAAGTTAGATGCAAACTCACTCAAATATACAAGAAAGGTTGAAATTCGACTTCAAATTAGGGAGATAGACTTTGAAAATTTTCAATCAACACAAAGTGACAGTCGACCTCAATGGGCTTCAATGGATGTTAATCGCGTATATCTGACAAAGTTAGATGCAAACTCACTCGAATATATGAGAAATGTTGAAATTCGACTACAAATTAGGAAGATAGACTTTGAAAATTTTCAATCAACACAAAGTGACAGTCGACCTCAATGGGCTTCAATGGATGTTAATTGACGATATCTGACAAAGTTAGATGCAAACTCACTCAAATATATAAGAAAGGTTGAAATTCGACTTCAAATTAGGAAGATAGACTTTGAAAATTTTTAATCAACACAAAGTGACTATCGACCTCAATGGACTTCAATGGATGTTATTCGACGATATCTGAAAAAGTTAGATGCGAACTCACTCAAATATATAAGAAATGTTGAAATTCGACTTCAAATTAGGAAGATAGACTTTGAAAATTTTCAATCAACACAAAGTGACAGTCGACCTCAATGGCCTTCAATGGATGTTAATCGCGTATATCTGACAAAGTTAGTTGCAAACTCACTCAAATATATGAGAAATGTTGAAATTCGAATTCAAATTAGGAAGATAGACTTTGAAAATTTTCAATCAACACAAAGTGACAGTCGACCTCAATGGGCTTCAATGGACGTTAATCGCGTATATCTGACAAAGTTAGATACAAACTCACTCGAATATATGAGAAATGTTGAAATTCGACTTCAAATTAGGAAGATAGACTTTGAAAATTTTCAATCAACACAAAGTGACAGTCGACCTCAATGTGCTTCAATGGATGTTAATCGACGATAACTGACAAAGTTAGATGCAAACTCACTCAAATATATGAGAAATGTTGAAATTCGACTTCAAATTAGGAAGATAGACTTTGAAAATTTTCAATCAACACAAAGTGACAGTCGACCTCAATGGGCTTCAATGGATGTTAATTGACGATATCTGACAAAGTTAGATGCAAACTCACTCAAATATATAAGAAAGGTTGAAATTCGACTTCAAATTAGGGAGATAGACTTTGAAAATTTTTAATCAACACAAAGTGACTATCGACCTCAATGGACTTCAATGGATGTTAATCGACGATATCTGAAAAAGTTAGATGCGAACTCACTCAAATATATAAGAAATGTTGAAATTCGACTTCAAATTAGGAAGATAGACTTCGAAAATTTTCAATCAACACAAAGTGACAGTTGACCTCAATGGGCTTCAATGGATCTTAATCTCCTATATCTGACAAAGTTAGATGCAAACTCATTCAAATATATGAGAAATGTTGAAATTCGACTTCAAATTAGGAAGATAGACTTTGAAAATTTTCAATCAACACAAAGTGACAGTCGACCTCAATGGGCTTCAATGGATGTTAATCGCGTATATCTGACAAAGTTAGATGCAAACTCACTCGAATATATGAGAAATGTTGGAAATCGACTTCAAATTAGGAAGATAGACTTTGAAAATTTTCAATCAACACAAAGTGACAGTCGACCTCAATGGGCTTCAATGGATGTTAATTGACGATATCTGACAAAGTTAGATGCAAACTCACTCCAATATATAAGAAATGTTGAAATTCGACTTCAAATTAGGAAGATAGACTTTGAAAATTTTCAATCAACACAAATTGACAATCGACCTCAATGTGCTTCAATGGATCTTAATCGCCTATATCTGACAAAGTTAGATGCAAACTCACTCAAATATATAAGAAATGTTGAAATTCGACTTCAAATTAGGAAGATAGACTTTGAAAATTTTCAATCAACACAAAGTGACAGTCGACCTCAATGGGCTTCAATGGATGTTAATTGACGATATCTGACAAAGTTAGATGCAAACTCACTCCAATATATAAGAAATGTTGAAATTCGACTTCAAATTAGGAAGATAGACTTTGAAAATTTTTAATCAACACAAAGTGACAGTCGACCTCAATGGGCTTCAATGGATGTTAATTGACGATATCTGACAAAGTTAGATGCAAACTCACTTCAATATATAAGAAATGTTGAAATTCGACTTCAAATTAGGAAGATAGACTTTGAAAATTTTCAATCAACACAAATTGACAATCGACCTCAATGTGCTTCAATGGATCTTAATCGCCCATATCTGACAAAGTTAGATGCAAACTCACTCAAATATATAAGAAATGTTGAAATTCGACTTCAAATTAGGAAGATAGACTTTGAAAATTTTCAATCAACACAAACTGACAGTCGACCTCAATGGGCTTCAATGGATGTTAATTGACGATATCTGACAAAGTTAGATGCAAACTCACTCCAATATATAAGAAATGTTGAAATTCGACTTCAAATTAGGAAGATAGACTTCGAAAATTTTCAATCAACACAAAGTGACAGTTGACCTCAATGGGCTTCAATGGATGTTAATCGCCTATATCTGACAAAGTTAGATGCAAACTCACTCAAATATATGAGAAATGTTGAAATTCGACTTCAAATTAGGAAGATAGACTTTGAAAATTTTCAATCAACACAAAGTGACAGTCGACCTCAATGGGCTTCAATGGATGTTAATTGACGATATCTGACAAAGTTAGATGCAAACTCACTCAAATATATAAGAAAGGTTGAAATTCGACTTAAAATTAGGGAGATAGACTTTGAAAATTTTCAATCAACACAAAGTGACAGTCGACCTCAATGGGCTTCAATGGATGTTAATCGCGTATATCTGACAAAGTTAGATGCAAACTCACTCGAATATATGAGAAATGTTGAAATTCGACTACAAATTAGGAAGATAGACTTTGAAAATTTTCAATCAACACAAAGTGACAGTCGACCTGAATGGGCTTCAATGGATGTTAATTGACGATATCTGACAAAGTTAGATGCAAACTTTCTCAAATATATAAGAAAGGTTGAAATTCGACTTCAAATTAGGAAGATAGACTTTGAAAATTTTTAATCAACACAAAGTGACAGTTGACCTCAATGGGCTTCAATGGATGTTAATCGCCTATATCTGACAAAGTTAGATGCAAACTCACTCAAATATATGAGAAATGTTGAAATTCGACTTCAAATTAGGAAGATAGACTTTGAAAATTTTCAATCAACACAAATTGACAATCGACCTCAATGTGCTTCAATGGATGTTAATCGACGATATCTGACAAAGTTAGATGCAAACTCACTCAAATATATGAGAAATGTTGAAATTCGACTTCAAATTAGGAAGATAGACTTTGAAAATTTTCAATCAACACAAAGTGACAGTCGACCTCAATGGCCTTCAATGGATGTTAATCGCGTATATCTGACAAAGTTAGTTGCAAACTCACTCAAATATATGAGAAATGTTGAAATTCGAATTCAAATTAGGAAGATAGACTTTGAAAATTTTCAATCAACACAAAGTGACAGTCGACCTCAATGGGCTTCAATGGACGTTAATCGCGTATATCTGACAAAGTTAGATACAAACTCACTCGAATATATGAGAAATGTTGAAATTCGACTTCAAATTAGGAAGATAGACTATGAAAATTTTCAATCAACACAAAGTGACAGTCGACCTCAATGTGCTTCAATGGATGTTAATCGACGATATCTGACAAAGTTAGATGCAAACTCACTCAAATATATGAGAAATGTTGAAATTCGACTTCAAATTAGGAAGATAGACTTTGAAAATTTTCAATCAACACAAAGTGACAGTCGACCTCAATGGGCTTCAATGGATGTTAATTGACGATATCTGACAAAGTTAGATGCAAACTCACTCAAATATATAAGAAAGGTTGAAATTCGACTTCAAATTAGGGAGATAGACTTTGAAAATTTTTAATCAACACAAAGTGACTATCGACCTCAATGGACTTCAATGGATGTTAATCGACGATATCTGAAAAAGTTAGATGCGAACTCACTCAAATATATAAGAAATGTTGAAATTCGACTTCAAATTAGGAAGATAGACTTCGAAAATTTTCAATCAACACAAAGTGACAGTTGACCTCAATGGGCTTCAATGGATCTTAATCTCCTATATCTGACAAAGTTAGATGCAAACTCACTCAAATATATGAGAAATGTTGAAATTCGACTTCAAATTAGGAAGATAGACTTTGAAAATTTTCAATCAACACAAAGTGACAGTCGACCTCAATGGGCTTCAATGGATGTTAATCGCGTATATCTGACAAAGTTAGATGCAAACTCACTCGAATATATGAGAAATGTTGGAAATCGACTTCAAATTAGGAAGATAGACTTTGAAAATTTTCAATCAACACAAAGTGACAGTCGACCTCAATGGGCTTCAATGGATGTTAATTGACGATATCTGACAAAGTTAGATGCAAACTCACTCAAATATATAAGAAAGGTTGAAATTCGACTTCAAATTAGGAAGATAGACTTTGAAAATTTTTAATCAACACAAAGTGACTATCGACCTCAATGGACTTCAATGGATGTTAATCGACGATATCTGAAAAAGTTAGATGCGAACTCACTCAAATATATGAGAAATGTTGAAATTCGACTTCAAATTAGGAAGATAGACCTTGAAAATTTTTAATCAACACAAAGTGACAGTCGACCTCAATGGGCTTCAATGGATGTTAATTGACGATATCTGACAAAGTTAGATGCAAACTCACTCCAATATATAAGAAATGTTGAAATTCGACTTCAAATTAGGAAGATAGACTTTGAAAATTTTCAATCAACACAAATTGACAATCGACCTCAATGTGCTTCAATGGATCTTAATCGCCTATATCTGACAAAGTTAGATGCAAACTCACTCAAATATATAAGAAATGTTGAAATTCGACTTCAAATTAGGAAGATAGACTTTGAAAATTTTCAATCAACACAAAGTGACAGTCGACCTCAATGGGCTTCAATGGATGTTAATTGACGATATCTGACAAAGTTAGATGCAAACTCACTCCAATATATAAGAAATGTTGAAATTCGACTTCAAATTAGGAAGATAGACTTCGAAAATTTTCAATCAACACAAAGTGACAGTCGACCTCAATGGGCTTCAATAGATGTTAATCGCGTATATCTGACAAAGTTAGATGCAAACTCACTCAAATATATGGGAAATGTTGAAATTCGACTTCAAATTAGGAAGATAGACTTTGAAAATTTTCAATCAACACAAAGTGACAGTCGACCTCAATGGGCTTCAATGGATGTTAATCGCGTATATCTGACAAAGTTAGATGCAAACTCACTCGAATATATGAGAATTGTTGAAATTCGACTTCAAATTAGGAAGATAGACTTTGAAAATTTTCAATCAGTACAAAGTGACAATCGACCTCAATGTGCTTCAATGGATGTTAATCGACGATATCTGACAAAGTTAGATGCAAACTCACTCAAATATATGAGAAATGTTGAAATTCGTCTTCAAATTAGGAAGATAGACTTTGAAAATTTTTAATCAACACAAAGTGACTATCGACCTCAATGGACTTCAATGGATGTTAATCGCGTATATCTGACAAAGTTAGATGCAAACTCACTCGAATATATGAGAAATGTTGAAATTCGACTTCAAATTAGGAAGATAGACTTCGAAAATTTTCAATCAACACAAAGTGACAGTTGACCTCAATGGGCTTCAATGGATGTTAATCGCCTATATCTGACAAATTTAGATGCAAACTCACTCAAATATATGAGAAATGTTGAAATTCGACTTCAAATTACGAAGATAGACTTTGAAAATTTTCAATCAACACAAATTGACAATCGACCTCAATGTGCTTCAATGGATGTTAATCGACGATATCTGACAAAGTTAGATGCAAACTCACTCAAATATATGAGAAATGTTGAAATTCGACTTCAAATTAGGAAGATAGACTTTGAAAATTTTCAATCAACACAAAGTGACAGTCGACCTCAATGTGCTTCAATGGATGTTAATCGACGACATCTGACAAAGTTAGATGCAAACTCACTCAAATATATGAGAAATGTTGAAATTCGACTTCAAATTAGGAAGATAGACTTTGAAAATTTTCAATCAACACAAAGTGACAGTCGACCTCAATGGGCTTCAATGGATGTTAATTGACGATATCTGACAAAGTTAGATGCAAACTCACTCAAATATATAAGAAAGGTTGAAATTCGACTTCAAATTAGGGAGATAGACTTTGAAAATTTTTAATCAACACAAAGTGACTATCGACCTCAATGGACTTCAATGGATGTTAATCGACGATATCTGAAAAAGTTAGATGCGAACTCACTCAAATATATAAGAAATGTTGAAATTCGACTTCAAATTAGGAAGATCGACTTCGAAAATTTTCAATCAACACAAAGTGACAGTCGACCTCAATGGGCTTCAATGGATGTTAATCGACGATATCTGACAAAGTTAGATGCAAACTCACTCAAATATATGAGAAATGTTGAAATTCGACTTCAAATTAGGAAGATAGACTTTGAAAATTTTCAATCAACACAAAGTGACAGTCGACCTCAATGTGCTTCAATGGATGTTAATCGACGACATCTGACAAAGTTAGATGCAAACTCACTCAAATATATGAGAAATGTTGAAATTCGACTTCAAATTAGGAAGATAGACTTTGAAAATTTTCAATCAACACAAAGTGACAGTCGACCTCAATGGGCTTCAATGGATGTTAATTGACGATATCTGACAAAGTTAGATGCAAACTCACTCAAATATATAAGAAAGGTTGAAATTCGACTTCAAATTAGGGAGATAGACTTTGAAAATTTTTAATCAACACAAAGTGACTATCGACCTCAATGGACTTCAATGGATGTTAATCGACGATATCTGAAAAAGTTAGATGCGAACTCACTCAAATATATAAGAAATGTTGAAATTCGACTTCAAATTAGGAAGATCGACTTCGAAAATTTTTAATCAACACAAAGTGACAGTCGACCTCAATGGGCTTCAAAGGACGTTAATCGCGTATATCTGACAAAGTTAGATGCAAACTCACTCGAATATATGAGAAATGTTGAAATTCGACTTCAAATTAGGAAGATAGACTTTGAAAATTTTCAATCAACACAAAGTGACAGTCGACCTCAATGTGCTTCAATGGATGTTAATCGACGATATCTGACAAAGTTAGATGCAAACTCCCTCAAATATATGAGAAATGTTGAAATTCGACTTCAAATTAGGAAGATAGACTTTGAAAATTTTCAATCAACACAAAGTGACAGTTGACCTCAATGAGCTTCAATGGATCTTAATCGCCTATATCTGACAAAGTTAGATGCAAACTCACTCAAATATATGAGAAATGTTGAAATTCGACTTCAAATTAGGAAGATAGACTTTAAAAATTTTCAATCAACACAAAGTGTCAGTTGACCTCAATGGACTTCAATGGATGTTAATCGCGTATATCTGACAAAGTTAGATGCAAACACACTCAAATATATTAGATATGTTGAAATTCGACTTCAAATTAGGAAGATAGACTTTGAAAATTTTCAATCAACACAAATTGACAATCGACCTCAATGGGCTTCAATGGATGTTAATCGCCTATATCTGACAAAGTTACATGCAAACTCACTCCAATATATAAGAAATATTGAAATTCGTCTTCAAATTAGGAAGATAGACTTTGAAAATTTTCAATCAACACAAATTGACAATCGACCTCAATGTGCTTCAATGGATGTTAATCGACGATATCTGACAATGTTAGATGCAAACTCACTCAAATTTATGAGAAATGTTGAAATTCGACTTCAAATTAGGAAGATAGACTTTAAAAATTTTCAATCAACACAAAGTGACAGTTGACCTCAATGGGCTTCAATGGATGTTAATCGCCTGTATCTGACAAAGTTAGATGCAAACTCACTCAAATATATGAGAAATGTTGAAATTCGACTTCAAATTAGGAAGATAGACTTTGAAAATTTTCAATCAACACAAATTGACAATCGACCTCAATGTGCTTCAATGGATGTTAATCGACGATATCTGACAAAGTTAGATGCAAACTCACTCAAATATATGAGAAATGTTGAAATTCGACTTCAAATTAGGAAGATAGACTTTGAAAATTTTCAATCAACACAAAGTGACAGTCGACCTCAATGGGCTTCAAAGGACGTTAATCGCGTATATCTGACAAAGTTAGATGCAAACTCACTCGAATATATGAGAAATGTTGAAATTCGACTTCAAATTAGGAAGATAGACTTTGAAAATTTTCAATCAACACAAAGTGACAGTCGACCTCAATGTGCTTCAATGGATGTTAATCGACGATATCTGACAAAGTTAGATGCAAACTCCCTCAAATATATGAGAAATGTTGAAATTCGACTTCAAATTAGGAAGATAGACTTTGAAAATTTTCAATCAACACAAAGTGACAGTTGACCTCAATGAGCTTCAATGGATCTTAATCGCCTATATCTGACAAAGTTAGATGCAAACTCACTCAAATATATGAGAAATGTTGAAATTCGACTTCAAATTAGGAAGATAGACTTTAAAAATTTTCAATCAACACAAAGTGTCAGTTGACCTCAATGGACTTCAATGGATGTTAATCGCGTATATCTGACAAAGTTAGATGCAAACACACTCAAATATATTAGATATGTTGAAATTCGACTTCAAATTAGGAAGATAGACTTTGAAAATTTTCAATCAACACAAATTGACAATCGACCTCAATGGGCTTCAATGGATGTTAATCGCCTATATCTGACAAAGTTACATGCAAACTCACTCCAATATATAAGAAATATTGAAATTCGTCTTCAAATTAGGAAGATAGACTTTGAAAATTTTCAATCAACACAAATTGACAATCGACCTCAATGTGCTTCAATGGATGTTAATCGACGATATCTGACAATGTTAGATGCAAACTCACTCAAATTTATGAGAAATGTTGAAATTCGACTTCAAATTAGGAAGATAGACTTTAAAAATTTTCAATCAACACAAAGTGACAGTTGACCTCAATGGGCTTCAATGGATGTTAATCGCCTGTATCTGACAAAGTTAGATGCAAACTCACTCAAATATATGAGAAATGTTGAAATTCGACTTCAAATTAGGAAGATAGACTTTGAAAATTTTCAATCAACACAAATTGACAATCGACCTCAATGTGCTTCAATGGATGTTAATCGACGATATCTGACAAAGTTAGATGCAAACTCACTCAAATATATGAGAAATGTTGAAATTCGACTTCAAATTAGGAAGATAGACTTTGAAAATTTTCAATCAACACAAAGTGACAGTCGACCTCAATGGCCTTCAATGGATGTTAATCGCGTATATCTGACAAAGTTAAATGCAAACTCACTCAAAAATATGAGAAATGTTGAAATTCGACTTCAAATTAGGAAGATAGACTTTGAAAATTTTCAATCAACACAAAGTGACAGTCGACCTCAATGGGCTTCAATGGACGTTAATCGCGTATATCTGACAAAGTTAGATACAAACTCACTCGAATATATGAGAAATGTTGATATTCGACTTCAAATTAGGAAGATAGACTTTGAAAATTTTCAATCAACACAAAGTGACAGTTGACCTCAATTGGCTTCAATGGAAGTTAATCGACGATATCTGACAAAGTTAGATGCAAACTCACTCAAATATATGAGAAATGTTGAAATTCGACTTCAAATTAGGAAGATAGACTTTGAAAATTTTCAATCAACACAAAGTGACAGTCGACCTCAATGGCCTTCAATGGATGTTGATCGCGTATATCTGACAAAGTTAAATGCAAACTCACTCAAATATATGAGAAATGTTGAAATTCGACTTCAAATTAGGAAGATAGACTTTGAAAATTTTCAATCAACACAAAGTGACAGTCGACCTCAATGGGCTTCAATGGACGTTAATCGCGTATATCTGACAAAGTTAGATACAAACTCACTCGAATATATGAGAAATGTTGAAATTCGACTTCAAATTAGGAAGATAGACTTTGAAAATTTTCAATCAACACAAAGTGACAGTTGACCTCAATTGGCTTCAATGGAAGTTAATCGACGATATCTGACAAAGTTAGATGCAAACTCACTCAAATATATGAGAAATATTGAAATTCGACTTCAAATTAGGAAGATAGACTTTGAAAATTTTCAATCAACACAAAGTGACAGTCGACCTCAATGGGCTTCAATGGAAGTTAATTGACGATATCTGACAAAGTTAGATGCGAACTCACTCAAATATATAAGAAATGTTGAAATTCGACTTCAAATTAGGAAGATAGACTTTGAAAATTTTTAATCAACACAAAGTGACTATCGACCTCAATGGACTTCAATGGATGTTAATCGACGATATCTGAAAAAGTTAGATGCGAACTCACTCAAATATATAAGAAATGTTGAAATTCGACTTCAAATTAGGAAGATAGACTTTGAAAATTTTCAATCAACACAAAGTGACAGTCGACCTCAATGGGCTTCAATGGACGTTAATCGCGTATATCTGACAAAGTTAGATGCAAACTCACTCAAATATATGAGAAATGTTGAAATTCGACTTCAAATTAGGAAGATAGACTTTGAAAATTTTCAATCAACACAAAGTGACAGTCGACCTCAATGTGCTTCAATGGATGTTAATCGACGATATCTGACAAAGTTAGATGCAAACTCACTCAAATATATGAGAAATGTTGAAATTCGACTTCAAATTAGGAAGATAGACTTTAAAAATTTTCAATCAACACAAAGTGTCAGTTGACCTCAATGGACTTCAATGGATGTTAATCGCGTATATCTGACAAAGTTAGATGCAAACACACTCAAATATATTAGATATGTTGAAATTCGACTTCAAATTAGGAAGATAGACTTTGAAAATTTTCAATCAACACAAATTGACAATCGACCTCAATGGGCTTCAATGGATGTTAATCGACGATATCTGACAATGTTAGATGCAAACTCACTCAAATATATGAGAAATGTTGAAATTCGACTTCAAATTAGGAAGATAGACTTTAAAAATTTTCAATCAACACAAAGTGACAGTTGACCTCAATGGGCTTCAATGGATGTTAATCGCCTGTATCTGACAAAGTTAGATGCAAACTCACTCAAATATATGAGAAATGTTGAAATTCGACTTCAAATTAGGAAGATAGACTTTGAAAATTTTCAATCAACACAAATTGACAATCGACCTCAATGTGCTTCAATGGATGTTAATCGACGATATCTGACAAAGTTAGATGCAAACTCACTCAAATATATGAGAAATGTTGAAATTCGACTTCAAATTAGGAAGATAGACTTTGAAAATTTTCAATCAACACAAAGTGACAGTCGACCTCAATGGCCTTCAATGGATGTTAATCGCGTATATCTGACAAAGTTAAATACAAACTCACTCAAATATATGAGAAATGTTGAAATTCGACTTCAAATTAGGAAGATAGACTTTGAAAATTTTCAATCAACACAAAGTGACAGTCGACCTCAATGGGCTTCAATGGACGTTAATCGCGTATATCTGACAAAGTTAGATACAAACTCACTCGAATATATGAGAAATGTTGAAATTCGACTTCAAATTAGGAAGATAGACTTTGAAAATTTTCAATCAACACAAAGTGACAGTTGACCTCAATTGGCTTCAATGGAAGTTAATCGACGATATCTGACAAAGTTAGATGCAAACTCACTCAAATATATGAGAAATGTTGAAATTCGACTTCAAATTAGGAAGATAGACTTTGAAAATTTTCAATCAACACAAAGTGACAGTCGACCTCAATGGCCTTCAATGGATGTTAATCGCGTATATCTGACAAAGTTAAATGCAAACTCACTCAAATATATGAGAAATGTTGAAATTCGACTTCAAATTAGGAAGATAGACTTTGAAAATTTTCAATCAACACAAAGTGACAGTCGACCTCAATGGGCTTCAATGGACGTTAATCGCGTATATCTGACAAAGGTAGATACAAACTCACTCGAATATATGAGAAATGTTGAAATTCGACTTCAAATTAGGAAGATAGACTTTGAAAATTTTCAATCAACACAAAGTGACAGTCGACCTCAATGTGCTTCAATGGATGTTAATCGACGATATCTGACAAAGTCAGATGCAAACTCCCTCAAATATATGAGAAATGTTGAAATTCGACTTCAAATTAGGAAGATAGACTTTGAAAATTTTCAATCAACACAAAGTGACAGTTGACCTCAATGAGCTTCAATGGATCTTAATCGCCTATATCTGACAAAGTTAGATGCAAACTCACTCAAATATATGAGAAATGTTGAAATTCGACTTCAAATTAGGAAGATAGACTTTAAAAATTTTCAATCAACACAAAGTGTGAGTTGACCTCAATGGACTTCAATGGATGTTAATCGCGTATATCTGACAAAGTTAGATGCAAACACACTCAAATATATGAGATATGTTGAAATTCGACTTCAAATTAGGAAGATAGACTTTGAAAATTTTCAATCAACACAAATTGACAATCGACCTCAATGGGCTTCAATGGATGTTAATCGCCTATATCTGACAAAGTTAGATGCAAACTCACTCCAATATATAAGAAATATTGAAATTCGACTTCAAATTAGGAAGATAGACTTCGAAAATTTTCAATCAACACAAAGTGACAGTTGACCTCAATGGGCTTCAATGGATGTTAATCGCCTATATCTGACAAAGTTAGATGCAAACTCACTCAAATATATGAGAAATGTTGAAATTCGTCTTCAAATTAGGAAGATAGTCTTTGAAAATTTTCAATCAACACAAATTGACAATCGACCTCAATGTGCTTCAATGGATGTTAATCGACGATATCTGACAAAGTTAGATGCAAACTCACTCAAATATATGAGAAATGTTGAAATTCGACTTCAAATTAGGAAGATAGACGTTGAAAATTTTCAGTCAACACAAAGTGACAGTCGACCTCAATGGGCTTCAATGGATGTTAATCGCGTATATCTGACAAAGTTAGATGCAAACTCACTCGTATATATGAGAAATGTTGAAATTCGACTTCAAATTAGGAAGATAGACTTTGAAAATTTTCAATCAACACAAAGTGACAGTTGACCTCAATGAGCTTCAATGGATCTTAATCGCCTATATCTGACAAAGTTAGATGCAAACTCACTCAAATATATGAGAAATGTTGAAATTCGACTTCAAATTAGGAAGATAGACTTTGAAAATTTTCAATCAACACAAAGTGACAGTCGACCTCAATGGGCTTCAATGGATGTTAATCGCGTATATCTGACAAAGTTAGATGCAAACTCACTCGTATATATGAGAAATGTTGAAATTCGACTTCAAATTAGGAAGATAGACTTTGAAAATTTTCAATCAACACAAAGTGACAGTCGACCTCAATGTGCTTCAATGGATGTTAATCGCCTATATCTGACAAAGTTAGATGCAAACTCACTCAAATATATGAGAAATGTTGAAATTCGACTTCAAGTTAGGAAGATAGACTTTGAAACTTTTCAATCAACACAAAGTGACAGTCGACCTCAATGGGCTTCAATGGATGTTAATCGCGTAGATCTGACAAAGTTAGATGCGAACTCACTCAAATATATAAGAAATGTTGAAATTCGACTTCAAATTAGGAAGATAGACTTTGAAAATTTTCAATCAACACAAAGTGACAGTTGACCTCAATGGGCTTCAATGGATGATAATCGCGTATATCTGACAAAGTTAGATGCAAACTCACTCAAATATATAAGAAATGTTGAAATTCGACTTCAAATTAGGAAGATAGACTTTGAAAATTTTCCATCAACACAAATTGACAATCGACCTCAATGGACTTCAATGGATGTTAATCGACGATATCTGACAAAGTTAGATGCGAACTTACTCAAATATATAAGAAATGTTGAAATTCGACTTCAAATTAGGAAGATAGACTTTGAAAATTTTCAATCAACACAAAGTGACAGTCGACCTCAATGGGCTTCAATGGATGATAATCGCGTATATCTGACAAAGTTAGATGCAAACTCACTCGAATATATGAGAAATGTTGAAATTCGACTTCAAATTAGGAAGATAGACTTTGAAAATTTTCAATCAACACAAAGTGACAGTCGACCTCAATGGGCTTCAATGGATGTTAATCGCGTAGATCTGACAAAGTTAGATGCGAACTCACTCAAATATATAAGAAATGTTGAAATTCGACTTCAAATTAGGAAGATAGACTTTGAAAATTTTCAATCAACACAAAGTGACAGTTGACCTCAATGGGCTTCAATGGATGATAATCGCGTATATCTGACAAAGTTAGATGCAAACTCACTCAAATATATAAGAAATGTTGAAATTCGACTTCAAATTAGGAAGATAGACTTTGAAAATTTTCCATCAACACAAATTGACAATCGACCTCAATGGACTTCAATGGATGTTAATCGACGATATCTGACAAAGTTAGATGCGAACTTACTCAAATATATAAGAAATGTTGAAATTCGACTTCAAATTAGGAAGATAGACTTTGAAAATTTTCAATCAACACAAAGTGACAGTCGACCTCAATGGGCTTCAATGGATGATAATCGCGTATATCTGACAAAGTTAGATGCAAACTCACTCGAATATATGAGAAATGTTGAAATTCGACTTCAAATTAGGAAGATAGACTTTGAAAATTTTCAATCAACACAAAGTGACAGTCGACCTCAATGTGCTTCAATGGATGTTAATCGACGATATCTGACAAAGTTAGATGCAAACTCACTCAAATATATGAGAACTGTTGAAATTCGACTTCAAATTAGGAAGATAGACTTTGAAAATTTTCAATCAACACAAAGTGACAGTTGACCTCAATGGGCTTCAATGGATGATAATCGCGTATATCTGACAAAGTTAGATGCAAACTCACTCAAATATATAAGAAATGTTGAAATTCGACTTCAAATTAGGAAGATAGACTTTGAATATTTTCAATCAACACAAATTGACAATCAACCTCAATGGACTTCAATGGATGTTAATCGACGATATCTGACAAAGTTAAATGCGAACTCACTCAAATATATAAGAAATGTTGAAATTCGACTTCAAATTAGGAAGATAGACTTTGAAAATTATCAATCAACACAAAGTGACAGTTGACCTCAATGGGCTTCAATGGATGATAATCGCGTATATCTGACAAAGTTAGATGCAAACTCACTCGAATATATAAGAAATGTTGAAATTCGACTTCAAATTAGGAAGATAGACTTTGAAAATTTTCAATCAACACAAATTGACAATCGACCTCAATGGACTTCAATGGATATTAATCGACGATATCTGACCAAAATAGATGCGAACTCACTCAAATATATAAGAAATGTTGAAATTCGACTTCAAATTAGGAAGATAGACTTTGAAAATTTTCAATCAACACAAAGTGACAGTCGACCTCAATGGGCTTCAATGGATGATAATCGACGATATCTGACAAAGTTAGATGCAAACTCACTCAAATATATGAGAAATGTTGAAATTCGACTTCAAATTAGGAAGATAGACTTTGAAAATTTTCAATCAACACAAATTGACAATCGACCTCAATGGACTTCAATGGATGTTAATCGACGATATCTGACCAAAATAGATGCGAACTCACTCAAATATATAAGAAATGTTGAAATTCGACTTCAAATTAGGAAGATAGACTTTGCATCTAACTTTGTCAGAGATACGTGATTAACATCCATTGAAGCCCATTGAGGTCAACTGTCACTTTGTGTTGATTGAAAATTTTCAAAGTCTATCTTCCTAATTTGAAGTCGAATTTCAACATTTCTTATATATTGGAGTGAGTTTGCATCTTACTTTGTCAGATATCGTCAATCCATTGAAGCCCATTGAGGTCGACTGTCACTTTGTGTTGATTGAAAATTTTCAAAGTCTATCTTCCTAATTTGAAGTCGAATTTCAACATTTCTTATATATTCGAGTGAGTTCGCATCTAACTTTGTCAGATATACGCGATTAACATCCATTGAAGCCCATTGAGGTCGACTGTCACTTTGGGTTGATTGAAAATTTTCAAAGTCTATCTTCCTAATTTGAAGTCGAATTTCAACTTTTCTCATATATTTGAGTGAGTTTGCATCTAGCTTTGTCAGATATCGTCGATTAACTTCCAGTGACGCCCTTTGAGGTCGACTGTCACTTTGTGTTGATTGAAAATTTTCAAAGTCTATCTTCCTAATTTGAAGTCGAATTTCAACATTTCTCATATATTTGAGTGAGTTTGCATCTAACTTTGTCAGATATCTTCGATTAACATCCATTGAAGCCCATTGAGGTCGACTGTCACTTTGTGTTGATTAAAAATTTTCGAAGTCTATCTTCCTAATTTGAAGTCGAACTTCAACCTTTCTTATATATTTGAGTGAGTTTGCATCTAACTTTGGATGTTAATCGCGTATATCTGACAAAGTTAGATGCAAACTCACTCAAATATATGAGAAATGTTGAAATTCGACTTCAAATTAGGAAGATAGACTTTGAAAATTTTCAATCAACACAAAGTGACAGTCGACCTCAATGGGCTTCAATGGATGTTAATCGCGTATATCTGACAAAGTTAGATGCGAACTCACTCGAATATATAAGAAATGTTGAAATTCGACTTCAAATTAGGAAGATAGACTTTGAAAATTTACAATCAACACAAAGTGACAGTCGACCTCAATTGGCTTCAATGGATTGACGATATCTGACAAAGTAAGATGCAAACTCACTCCAATATATAAGAAATGTTGAAATTCGACTTCAAATTAGGAAGATAGACTTTGAAAATTTTCAATCAACACAAAGTGACAGTCGACCTCAATGTGCTTCAATGGATGTTAATCGCGTATCTCTGACAAAGTTAGATGCAAACTCACTCAAATTTATGAGAAATGTTGAAATTCGTCTTCAAATTAGGAAGATAGACTTTGAAAATTTTCAATCGACACAAATTGACAATCGACCTCAATGGACTTCAATGGATGTTAATCGACGATATCTGACAAAGTTAGATGCGAACTCACTCAAATATATAAGAATTGTTGAAATTCGACTTCAAATTAGGAAGATAGACTTCGAAAATTTTTAATCAACACAAAGTGACAGTCGACCTCAATGGGCTTCAATGGATGTTAATCGACGATATCTGACAAAGTTAGATGCAAACTCACTCAAATATATGAGAAATGTTGAAATTCGACTTCAAATTGGGAAGATAGACTTTGAAAATTTTCAATCAACACAAAGTGACAGTCGACCTCAAAGGGCGTCAGTGGAAGTTAATCGACGATATCTGACAAAGTTAGATGCAAACTCACTCAAATATATGAGAAAAGTTGAAATTCGACTTCAAATTAGGAAGATAGACTTTGAAAATTTTCAATCAACACAAAGTGACAGTCGACCTCAATGGGCTTCAATGGATTGACGATATCTGACAAAGTAAGATGCAAACTCACTCCAATATATAAGAAATGTTGAAATTCGACTTCAAATTAGGAAGATAGACTTCGAAAATTTTCAATCAACACAAAGTGACAGTTGACCTCAATGGGCTTCAATGGATGTTAATCGCCTATATCTGACAAAGTTAGATGCAAACTCACTCAAATATATGAGAAATGTTAAAATTCGACTTCAAATTAGGAAGATAGACTTTGGAAATTTTCAATCAACACAAAGTGACAGTGGACCTCAATGGGCTTCAATGGATGTTAATCGCGTATCTCTGACAAAGTTAGATGCAAACTCACTCGAATATATGAGAAATGTTGAAATTCGTCTTCAAATTAGGAAGATAGACTTTGAAAATTTTCAATCGACACAAATTGAAAATCGACCTCAATGTGCTTCAATGGATGTTAATCGACGATATCTGACAAAGTTAGATGCAAACTCACTCAAATATATGAGAAATGTTGGAATTCGACTTCAAATTAGGAAGATAGACTTTCAAAATTTTCAATCAACACAAAGTGACAGTCGACCTCAATGGGCTTCAATGGATTGACGATATCTGACAAAGTAAGATGCAAACTCACTCCAATATATAAGAAATGTTGAAATTCGACTTCAAATTAGGAAGATAGACTTCGAAAATTTTCAATCAACACAAAGTGACAGTTGACCTCAATGGGCTTCAATGGATGTTAATCGCCTATATCTGACAAAGTTAGATGCGAACTCACTCAAATATATGAGAAATGTTAAAATTCGACTTCAAATTAGGAAGATAGACTTTGAAAATTTTCAATCAACACAAAGTGACAGTTGACCTCAATGGGCTTCAATGGATGTTAATCGCGTATCTCTGACAAAGTTAGATGCAAACTCACTCGAATATATGAGAAATGTTGAAATTCGTCTTCAAATTAGGAAGATAGACTTTGAAAATTTTCAATCGACACAAATTGAAAATCGACCTCAATGTGCTTCAATGGATGTTAATCGACGATATCTGACAAAGTTAGATGCAAACTCACTCAAATATATGAGAAATGTTGGAATTCGACTTCAAATTAGGAAGATAGACTTCGAAAATTTTCAATCAACACAAAGTGACAGTTGACCTCAATGGGCTTCAATGGATTGACGATATCTGACAAAGTTAGTTGCAAACTCACTCAAATATATGAGAAATGTTGAAATTCGACTTCAAATTAGGAAGATAGACTTTGAAAATTTTCAATCAACACAAAGTGACAGTCGACCTCAAAGGGCGTCACTGGAAGTTAATCGACGATATCTGACAAAGTTAGATGCAAACTCACTCAAATATATGAGAAAAGTTGAAATTCGACTTCAAATTAGGAAGATAGACTTTGAAAATTTTCAATCAACACAAAGTGACAGTCGACCTCAATGGGCTTCAATGGATGTTAATCGCGTATATCTGACAAAGTTAGATGCGAACTCACTCAAATATATAAGAAATGTTGAAATTCGACTTCAAATTAGGGAGATAGACTTTGAAAATTTTCAATCAACACAAAGTGACAGTCGACCTCAATGGGCTTCAATGGATGTTAATTGACGATATCTGACAAAGTTAGATGCAAACTCACTCCAATATATAAGAAATGTTGAAATTCGACTTCAAATTAGGAAGATAGACTTCGAAAATTTTCAATCAACACAAAGTGACAGTTGACCTCAATGGGCTTCAATGGATGTTAATCGCCTATATCTGACAAAGTTAAATGCAAACTCAATCAAATATATGAGAAATGTTGAAATTAGGAAGATAGACTTTGAAAATTTTCAATTAACACAAATTGACAATCGACCTCAATGTGCTTCAATGGATGTTAATCGACGATATCTGACAAAGTTAGATGCAAACTCACTCGAATATATGGTAAAAATTGAAATTCGACTTCAAATTAGGAAGATAGACTTTGAAAATTTTCAATCAACACAAAGTGACAGTCGACCTCAATGGGCTTCAATGGATGTTAATCGCGTATATCTGACAAAGTTAGATGCGAACTCACTCAAATATATAAGAAAAGTTGAAATTCGACTTCAAATTAGGAAGATAGACTTTGAAAATTTTCAATCAACACAAAGTGACAGTTGACCTCAATAGGCTTCAATGGATGTTAATCGCCTATATCTGACAAAGTTAGATGCAAACTCACTCAAATATATGAGAAATGTTGAAATTCGACTTCAAATTAGGAAGATAGACTTTGAAAATTTTCAATCAACACAAAGTGACAGTCGACCTCAATGGGCTTCAATGGATGTTAATCGCGTATATCTGACAAAGTTAGATGCGAACTCACTCAAATATATAAGAAAAGTTGAAATTCGACTTCAAATTAGGAAGATAGACTTTGAAAATTTTCAATCAACACAAAGTGACAGTCGACCTCAATGGGCTTCAATGGATGTTAATTGACGATATCTGACAAAGTTAGATGCAAACTCACTCCAATATATAAGAAATGTTGAAATTCGACTTAAAATTAGGAAGAAATACTTTGAAAATTTTCAATCAACAAAAAGTGACAGTCGACCTCAATGGGCTTCAATGGATGTTAATCGCGTATATCTGACAAAGTTAGATGCAAACTCACTCGAATATATGAGAAATGTTGAAATTCGACTTCAAATTAGGAAGATAGACTTTGAAAATTTTCAATCAACACAAAGTGACAGTCGACCTCAATGGGCTTCAATGGATGTAAATCGACGATATCTGACAAAGTTAGATGCGAACTCACTCAAATATATGAGAAATGTTGAAATTCGACTTCAAATTAGGAAGATAGACTTTGAAAATTTTCAATCAACACAAAGTGACAGTCGACCTCAATGGGCTTCAATGGATGTTAATCGCGTATATCTGACAAAGTTAGATGCGAACTCTCTCAAATATATAAAAAATGTTGAAATTCGACTTCAAATTAGGGCTTCAATGGATGTTAATTGAAGATATCTGACAAAGTTAGATGCAAACTCACTCAAATATATAAGAAAGGTTGAAGTTCGACTTCAAATTAGGAAGATAGACTTCGAAAATTTTTAATCAACACAAAGTGACAGTCGACCTCAATGGGCTTCAATGGATGTTAATCGAAGATATCTGACAAAGTTAGATGCAAACTCACTCAAATATATGAGAAATGTTGAAATTCGACTTCAAATTAGGAAGATAGACTTTGAAAATTTTCAATCAACACAAAGTGACAGTCGACCTCAAAGGGCGTCACTGGAAGTTAATCGACGATATCTGACAAAGTTAGATGCAAACTCACTCAAATATATGAGAAAAGTTGAAATTCGACTTCAAATTAGGAAGATAGACTTTGAAAATTTTCAATCAACACAAAGTGACAGTCGACCTCAATGGGCTTCAATGGATGTTAATCGCGTATATCTGACAAAGTTAGATGCGAACTCACTCGAATATATAAGAAATGTTGAAATTCGACTTCAAATTAGGAAGATAGACTTTGAAAATTTTCAATCAACACAAAGTGACAGTCGACCTCAATGGGCTTCAATGGATTGACGATATCTGACAAAGTAAGATGCAAACTCACTCCAATATATAGGAAATGTTGAAATTCGACTTCAAATTAGGAAGATAGACTTTGAAAATTTTCAATCAACACAAAGTGACAGTTGACCTCAATGGGCTTCAATGGATGTTAATCGCGTATCTCTGACAAAGTTAGATGCAAACTCACTCAAATATATGAGAAATGTTGAAATTCGTCTTCAAATTAGGAAGATAGACTTTGAAAATTTTCAATCGACACAAATTGACAATCGACCTCAATGGACTTCAATGGATGTTAATCGACGATATCTGACAAAGTAAGATGCGAACTCACTCAAATATATAAGAATTGTTGAAATTCGACTTCAAATTAGGAAGATAGACTTCGAAAATTTTTAATCAACACAAAGTGACAGTCGACCTCAATGGGCTTCAATGGATGTTAATCGACGATATCTGACAAAGTTAGATGCAAACTCACTCAAATATATGAGAAATGTTGAAATTCGACTTCAAATTAGGAAGATAGACTTTGAAAATTTTCAATCAACACAAAGTAACAGTCGACCTCAAAGGGCGTCAGTGGAAGTTAATCGACGATATCTGACAAAGTTAGATGCAAGCTCACTCAAATATATGAGAAATGTTAAAATTCGTCTTCAAATTAGGAAGATAGACTTTGAAAATTTTCAATCGACACAAATTGACAATCGACCTCAATGTGCTTCAATGGATGTTAATCGACGATATCTGACAAAGTTAGATGCAAACTCACTCAAATATATGAGAAATGTTGGAATTCGACTTCAAATTAGGAAGATAGACTTCGAAAATTTTCAATCAACACAAAGTGACAGTTGACCTCAATGGGCTTCAATGGATTGACGATATCTGACAAAGTTAGATGCAAACTCACTCAAATATATGAGAAATGTTGAAATTCGACTTCAAATTAGGAAGATAGACTTTGAAAATTTTCAATCAACACAAAGTGACAGTCGACCTCAAAGGGCGTCACTGGAAGTTAATCGACGATATCTGACAAAGTTAGATGCAAACTCACTCAAATATATGAGAAAAGTTGAAATTCGACTTCAAATTAGGAAGATAGACTTTGAAAATTTTCAATCAACACAAAGTGACAGTCGACCTCAATGGGCTTCAATGGATGTTAATCGCGTATATCTGACAAAGTTAGATGCGAACTCACTCGAATATATAAGAAATGTTGAAATTTGACTTCAAATTAGGAAGATAGACTTTGAAAATTTTCAATCAACACAAAGTGACAGTCGACCTCAATGGGCTTCAATGGATTGACGATATCTGACAAAGTAAGATGCAAACTCACTCCAATATATAAGAAATGTTGGAATTCGACTCCAAATTAGGAAGATAGACTTTGAAAATTTTCAATCAACACAAAGTGACAGTTGACCTCAATGGGCTTCAATGGCTGTTAATCGCCTATATCTGACAAAGTTAAATGCAAACTCAATCAAATAAATGGGAAATGTTGAAATTAGGAAGATAGACTTTGAAAATTTTCAATTAACACAAATTGACAATCGACCTCAATGTGCTTCAATGGATGTTAATCGACGATATCTGACAAAGTTAGATGCAAACTCACTCGAATATATGGGAAAAGTTGAAATTCGACTTCAAATTAGGAAGATAGACTTTGAAAATTTTCAATCAACACAAAGTGACAGTCGACCTCAATGGGCTTCAATGGATGTTAATCGCGTATATCTGACAAAGTTAGATGCGAACTCACTCAAATATATAAGAAAAGTTGAAATTCGACTTCAAATTAGGAAGATAGACTTTGAAAATTTTCAATCAACACAAAGTGACAGTTGACCTCAATAGGCTTCAATGGATGTTAATCGCCTATATCTGACAAAGTTAGATGCAAACTCACTCAAATATATGAGAAATGTTGAAATTCGACTTCAAATTAGGAAGATAGACTTTGAAAATTTTCAATCAACACAAAGTGACAGTCGACCTCAATGGGCTTCAATGGATGTTAATCGCGTATATCTGACAAAGTTAGATGCGAACTCACTCAAATATATAAGAAATGTTGAAATTCGACTTCAAATTAGGAAGATAGACTTTGAAAATTTTCAATCAACACAAAGTGACAGTCGACCTCAATGGGCTTCAATGGATGTTAATCGACGATATCTGACAAAGTTAGATGCGAACTCACTCAAATATATGAGAAATGTTGAAATTCGACTTCAAATTAGGAAGATAGACTTTGAAAATTTTCAATCAACACAAAGTGACAGTCGACCTAAATGGGCTTCAATGGATGTTAATCGCGTATATCTGACAAAGTTAGATGCGAACTCTCTCAAATATATAAAAAATGTTGAAATTCGACTTCAAATTAGGAAGATAGACTTTGAAAATTTTCAATCAACACAAAGTGACAGTCGACCTCAATGGGCTTCAATGGATGTTAATTGACGATATCTGACAAAGTTAGATGCAAACTCACTCCAATATATAAGAAATGTTGAAATTCGACTTAAAATTAGGAAGAAATACTTTGAAAATTTTCAATCAACAAAAAGTGACAGTCGACCTCAATGGGCTTCAATGGATGTTAATCGCGTATATCTGACAAAGTTAGATGCGAACTCACTCAAATATATAAAAAATGTTGAAATTCGACTTCAAATTAGGAAGATAGACTTCGAAAATTTTTAATCAACACAAAGTGACAGTCGACCTCAATGGGCTTCAATGGATGTTAATCGACGATATCTGACAAAGTTAGATGCAAACTCACTCAAATATATGAGAAATGTTGAAATTCGACTTCAAATTAGGAAGATAGACTTTGAAAATTTTCAATCAACACAAAGTAACAGTCGACCTCAAAGGGCGTCAGTGGAAGTTAATCGACGATATCTGACAAAGTTAGATGCAAGCTCACTCAAATATATGAGAAATGTTAAAATTCGTCTTCAAATTAGGAAGATAGACTTTGAAAATTTTCAATCGACACAAATTGACAATCGACCTCAATGTGCTTCAATGGATGTTAATCGACGATATCTGACAAAGTTAGATGCAAACTCACTCAAATATATGAGAAATGTTGGAATTCGACTTCAAATTAGGAAGATAGACTTCGAAAATTTTCAATCAACACAAAGTGACAGTTGACCTCAATGGGCTTCAATGGATTGACGATATCTGACAAAGTTAGATGCAAACTCACTCAAATATATGAGAAATGTTGAAATTCGACTTCAAATTAGGAAGATAGACTTTGAAAATTTTCAATCAACACAAAGTGACAGTCGACCTCAAAGGGCGTCACTGGAAGTTAATCGACGATATCTGACAAAGTTAGATGCAAACTCACTCAAATATATGAGAAAAGTTGAAATTCGACTTCAAATTAGGAAGATAGACTTTGAAAATTTTCAATCAACACAAAGTGACAGTCGACCTCAATGGGCTTCAATGGATGTTAATCGCGTATATCTGACAAAGTTAGATGCGAACTCACTCGAATATATAAGAAATGTTGAAATTTGACTTCAAATTAGGAAGATAGACTTTGAAAATTTTCAATCAACACAAAGTGACAGTCGACCTCAATGGGCTTCAATGGATTGACGATATCTGACAAAGTAAGATGCAAACTCACTCCAATATATAAGAAATGTTGGAATTCGACTCCAAATTAGGAAGATAGACTTTGAAAATTTTCAATCAACACAAAGTGACAGTTGACCTCAATGGGCTTCAATGGATGTTAATCGCCTATATCTGACAAAGTTAAATGCAAACTCAATCAAATAAATGGGAAATGTTGAAATTAGGAAGATAGACTTTGAAAATTTTCAATTAACACAAATTGACAATCGACCTCAATGTGCTTCAATGGATGTTAATCGACGATATCTGACAAAGTTAGATGCAAACTCAATCGAATATATGGGAAAAGTTGAAATTCGACTTCAAATTAGGAAGATAGACTTTGAAAATTTTCAATCAACACAAAGTGACAGTCGACCTCAATGGGCTTCAATGGATGTTAATCGCGTATATCTGACAAAGTTAGATGCGAACTCACTCAAATATATAAGAAAAGTTGAAATTCGACTTCAAATTAGGAAGATAGACTTTGAAAATTTTCAATCAACACAAAGTGACAGTTGACCTCAATAGGCTTCAATGGATGTTAATCGCCTATATCTGACAAAGTTAGATGCAAACTCACTCAAATATATGAGAAATGTTGAAATTCGACTTCAAATTAGGAAGATAGACTTTGAAAATTTTCAATCAACACAAAGTGACAGTCGACCTCAATGGGCTTCAATGGATGTTAATCGCGTATATCTGACAAAGTTAGATGCGAACTCACTCAAATATATAAGAAATGTTGAAATTCGACTTCAAATTAGGAAGATAGACTTTGAAAATTTTCAATCAACACAAAGTGACAGTCGACCTCAATGGGCTTCAATGGATGTTAATCGACGATATCTGACAAAGTTAGATGCGAACTCACTCAAATATATGAGAAATGTTGAAATTCGACTTCAAATTAGGAAGATAGACTTTGAAAATTTTCAATCAACACAAAGTGACAGTCGACCTAAATGGGCTTCAATGGATGTTAATCGCGTATATCTGACAAAGTTAGATGCGAACTCTCTCAAATATATAAAAAATGTTGAAATTCGACTTCAAATTAGGAAGATAGACTTTGAAAATTTTCAATCAACACAAAGTGACAGTCGACCTCAATGGGCTTCAATGGATGTTAATTGACGATATCTGACAAAGTTAGATGCAAACTCACTCCAATATATAAGAAATGTTGAAATTCGACTTAAAATTAGGAAGAAATACTTTGAAAATTTTCAATCAACAAAAAGTGACAGTCGACCTCAATGGGCTTCAATGGATGTTAATCGCGTATATCTGACAAAGTTAGATGCGAACTCACTCAAATATATAAAAAATGTTGAAATTCGACTTCAAATTAGGAAGATAGACTTTGAAAATTTTCAATCAACACAAAGTGACAGTCGACCTCAATGGGCTTCAATGGATGTTAATTGACGATATCTGACAAAGTTAGATGCAAACTCACTCCAATATATAAGAAATGTTGAAATTCGACTTAAAATTAGGAAGAAATACTTTGAAAATTTTCAATCAACAAAAAGTGACAGTCGACCTCAATGGGCTTCAATGGATGTTAATCGACGATATCTGACAAAGTTAGATGCAAACTCACTCGAATATATGAGAAATGTTGAAATTCGACTTCAAATTAGGAAGATAGACTTTGAAAATTTTCAATCAACACAAAGTGACAGTCGACCTCAATGGGCTTCAATGGATGTTAATCGACGATATCTGACAAAGTTAGATGCAAACTCACTCCAATATATAAGAAATGTTGAAATTCGACTTAAAATTAGGAAGAAATACTTTGAAAATTTTCAATCAACACAAAGTGACAGTCGACCTCAATGGGCTTCAATGGATGTTAATTGACGATATCTGACAAAGTTAGATGCAAACTCACTAAAATATATAAGAAAGGTTGAAATTCGACTTCAAATTAGGAAGATAGACTTTGAAAATTTTCAATCAACACAAAGTGACAGTCGACCTCAATGGGCTTCAATGGATGTTAATTGACGATATCTGACAAAGTTAGATGCAAACTCACTCAAATATATAAGATATGTTGAAATCCGACCTCAAATTAGGAAGATAGACTTCGAAAATTTTTAATCAACACAAAGTGACAGTTGACCTCAATGAGCTTCAATGGATCTTAATCGCCTATATCTGACAAAGTTAGATGCAAACTCACTCGAATATATGAGAAATGTTGAAATTCGACTCCAAATTAGGAAGATAGACTTTGAAAATTTTCAATCAACACAAAGTGACAGTCGACCTCAATGGGCTTCAATGGATGTTAATTGACGATATCTGACAAAGTTAGATGCAAACTCACTCAAATATATAAGAAAGGTTGAAATTCGACTTCAAATTAGGAAGATAGACTTTGAAAATTTTCAATCAACACAGTGACAGTCGACCTCAATGGGCTTCAATGGATGTTAATTGACGATATCTGACAAAGTTAGATGCAAACTCACTCAAATATATAAGATATGTTGAAATTCGACCTCAAATTAGGAAGATAGACTTCGAAAATTTTTAATCAACACAAAGTGACAGTTGACCTCAATGAGCTTCAATGGATCTTAATCGCCTATATCTGACAAAGTTAGATGCAAACTCACTCGAATATATGAGAAATGTTGAAATTCGACTCCAAATTAGGAAGATAGACTTTGAAAATTTTCAATCAACACAAAGTGACAGTCGACCTCAATGGGCTTCAATGGATGTTAATCGCGTATATCTGACAAAGTTAGATGCGAACTCTCTCAAATATATAAAAAATGTTGAAATTCGACTTCAAATTAGGAAGATAGACTTTGAAAATTTTCAATCAACACAAAGTGACAGTCGACCTCAATGGGCTTCAATGGATGTTAATTGACGATATCTGACAAAGTTAGATGCAAACTCACTCCAATATATAAGAAATGTTGAAATTCGACTTAAAATTAGGAAGAAATACTTTAAAAATTTTCAATCAACAAAAAGTGACAGTCGACCTCAATGGGCTTCAATGGATGTTAATTGACGATATCTGACAAAGTTAGATGCAAACTCACTCAAATATATAAGAAAGGTTGAAATTCGACTTCAAATTAGGAAGATAGACTTTGAAAATTTTCAATCAACACAAAGTGACAGTCGACCTCAATGGGCTTCAATGGATGTTAATTGACGATATCTGACAAAGTTAGATGCAAACTCACTCAAATATATAAGATATGTTGAAATCCGACCTCAAATTAGGAAGATAGACTTCGAAAATTTTTAATCAACACAAAGTGACAGTTGACCTCAATGAGCTTCAATGGATATTAATCGCCTATATCTGACAAAGTTAGATGCAAACTCACTCGAATATATGAGAAATGTTGAAATTCGACTCCAAATTAGGAAGATAGACTTTGAAAATTTTCAATCAACACAAAGTGACAGTCGACCTCAATGGGCTTCAATGGATGTTAATTGACGATATCTGACAAAGTTAGATGCAAACTCACTCAAATATATAAGAAAGGTTGAAATTCGACTTCAAATTAGGAAGATAGACTTTGAAAATTTTCAATCAACACAAAGTGACAGTCGACCTCAATGGGCTTCAATGGATGTTAATTGACGATATCTGACAAAGTTAGATGCAAACTCACTCAAATATATAAGATATGTTGAAATTCGACCTCAAATTAGGAAGATAGACTTCGAAAATTTTTAATCAACACAAAGTGACAGTTGACCTCAATGAGCTTCAATGGATCTTAATCGCCTATATCTGACAAAGTTAGATACAAACTCACTCGAATATATGAGAAATGTTGAAATTCGACTCCAAATTAGGAAGATAGACTTTGAAAATTTTCAATCAACACAAAGTGACAGTCGACCTCAATGGGCTTCAATGGATGTTAATCGCGTATATCTGACAAAGTTAGATGCGAACTCTCTCAAATATATAAAAAATGTTGAAATTCGACTTCAAATTAGGAAGATAGACTTTGAAAATTTTCAATCAACACAAAGTGACAGTCGACCTCAATGGGCTTCAATGGATGTTAATTGACGATATCTGACAAAGTTAGATGCAAACTCACTCCAATATATAAGAAATGTTGAAATTCGACTTAAAATTAGGAAGAAATACTTTAAAAATTTTCAATCAACAAAAAGTGACAGTCGACCTCAATGGGCTTCAATGGATGTTAATCGACGATATCTGACAAAGTTAGATGCAAACTCACTCGAATATATGAGAAATGTTGAAATTCGTCTTCAAATTAGGAAGATAGACTTTGAAAATTTTCAATCGACACAAATTGACAATCGACCTCAATGGACTTCAATGGATGTTAATCGACGATATCTGACAAAGTTAGATGCGAACTCACTCAAATATATAAGAATTGTTGAAATTCGACTTCAAATTAGGAAGATAGACTTCGAAAATTTTTAATCAACACAAAGTGACAGTCGACCTCAATGGGCTTCAATGGATGTTAATCGACGATATCTGACAAAGTTAGATGCAAACTCACTCAAATATATGAGAAATGTTGAAATTCGACTTCAAATTAGGAAGATAGACTTTGAAAATTTTCAATCAACACAAAGTGACAGTCGACCTCAAAGGGCGTCAGTGGAAGTTAATCGACGATATCTGACAAAGTTAGATGCAAACTCACTCAAATATATGAGAAAAGTTGAAATTCGACTTCAAATTAGGAAGATAGACTTTGAAAATTTTCACTCAACACAAAGTGACAGTCGACCTCAATGGGCTTCAATGGATGTTAATCGCGTATATCTGACAAAGTTAGATGCGAACTCACTCAAATATATAAGAAATGTTGAAATTCGACTTCAAATTAGGAAGATAGACTTTGAAAATTTTCAATCAACACAAAGTGACAGTCGACCTCAATGGGCTTCAATGGATTGACGATATCTGACAAAGTAAGATGCAAACTCACTCCAATATATAAGAAATGTTGAAATTCGACTTCAAATTAGGAAGATAGACTTCGAAAATTTTCAATCAACACAAAGTGACAGTTGACCTCAATGGGCTTCAATGGATGTTAATCGCCTATATCTGACAAAGTTAGATGCAAACTCACTCAAATATATGAGAAATGTTAAAATTCGACTTCAAATTAGGAAGATAGACTTTGAAAATTTTCAATCAACACAAAGTGACAGTTGACCTCAATGGGCTTCAATGGATGTTAATCGCGTATCTCTGACAAAGTTAGATGCAAACTCACTCGAATATATGAGAAATGTTGAAATTCGTCTTCAAATTAGGAAGATAGACTTTGAAAATTTTCAATCGACACAAATTGACAATCGACCTCAATGTGCTTCAATGGATGTTAATCGACGATATCTGACAAAGTTAGATGCAAACTCACTCAAATATATGAGAAATGTTGGAATTCGACTTCAAATTAGGAAGATAGACTTCGAAAATTTTCAATCAACACAAAGTGACAGTTGACCTCAATGGGCTTCAATGGATGTTAATCGCCTATATCTGACAAAGTTAGATGCAAACTCACTCAAATATATGAGAAATGTTGAAATTCGACTTCAAATTAGGAAGATAGACTTTGAAAATTTTCAATCAACACAAAGTGACAGTTGACCTCAATGGGCTTCAATGGATGTTAATCGCGTATATCTGACAAAGTTAGATGCGAACTCTCTCAAATATATAAAAAATGTTGAAATTCGACTTCAAATTAGGAAGATAGACTTTGAAAATTTTCAATCAACACAAAGTGACAGTCGACCTCAATGGGCTTCAATGGATGTTAATTGACAATATCTGACAAAGTTAGATGCAAACTCACTCCAATATATAAGAAATGTTGAAATTCGACTTAAAATTAGGAAGAAATACTTTGAAAATTTTCAATCAACAAAAACTGACAGTCGACCTCAATGGGCTTCAATGGATGTTAATCGCGTATATCTGACAAAGTTAGATGCGAACTCACTCAAATATATAAAAAATGTTGAAATTCGACTTCAAATTAGGAAGATAGACTTTGAAAATTTTCAATCAACACAAAGTGACAGTCGACCTCAATGGGCTTCAATGGATGTTAATCGCGTATATCTGACAAAGTTAGATGCGAACTCACTCAAATATATAAGAAATGTTGAAATTCGACTTCAAATTAGGAAGATAGACTTTGAAAATTTTCAATCAACACAAAGTGACAGTCGACCTCAATGGGCTTCAATGGATTGACGATATCTGACAAAGTAAGATGCAAACTCACTCCAATATATAAGAAATGTTGAAATTCGACTTCAAATTAGGAAGATAGACTTCGAAAATTTTCAATCAACACAAAGTGACAGTTGACCTCAATGGGCTTCAATGGATGTTAATCGCCTATATCTGACAAAGTTAGATGCAAACTCACTCAAATATATGAGAAATGTTAAAATTCGACTTCAAATTAGGAAGATAGACTTTGAAAATTTTCAATCAACACAAAGTGACAGTTGACCTCAATGGGCTTCAATGGATGTTAATCGCGTATCTCTGACAAAGTTAGATGCAAACTCACTCGAATATATGAGAAATGTTGAAATTCGTCTTCAAATTAGGAAGATAGACTTTGAAAATTTTCAATCGACACAAATTGACAATCGACCTCAATGTGCTTCAATGGATGTTAATCGACGATATCTGACAAAGTTAGATGCAAACTCACTCAAATATATGAGAAATGTTGGAATTCGACTTCAAATTAGGAAGATAGACTTCGAAAATTTTCAATCAACACAAAGTGACAGTTGACCTCAATGGGCTTCAATGGATGTTAATCGCCTATATCTGACAAAGTTAGATGCAAACTCACTCAAATATATGAGAAATGTTGAAATTCGACTTCAAATTAGGAAGATAGACTTTGAAAATTTTCAATCAACACAAAGTGACAGTCGACCTCAATGGGCTTCAATGGATGTTAATTGACGATATCTGACAAAGTTAGATGCAAACTCACTCCAATATATAAGAAATGTTGAAATTCGACTTAAAATTAGGAAGAAATACTTTAAAAATTTTCAATCAACAAAAAGTGACAGTCGACCTCAATGGGCTTCAATGGATGTTAATTGACAATATCTGACAAAGTTAGATGCAAACTCACTCCAATATATAAGAAATGTTGAAATTCGACTTAAAATTAGGAAGAAATACTTTAAAAATTTTCAATCAACAAAAAGTGACAGTCGACCTCAATGGGCTTCAATGGATGTTAATCGACGATATCTGACAAAGTTAGATGCAAACTCACTCAAATATATGAGAAATGTTGGAATTCGACTTCAAATTAGGAAGATAGACTTCGAAAATTTTCAATCGACACAAATTGACAATCGACCTCAATGTGCTTCAATGGATGTTAATCGACGATATCTGACAAAGTTAGATGCGAACTCTCTCAAATATATAAAAAATGTTGAAATTCGACTTCAAATTAGGAAGATAGACTTTGAAAATTTTCAATCAACACAAAGTGACAGTCGACCTCAATGGGCTTCAATGGATGTTAATTGACGATATCTGACAAAGTTAGATGCAAACTCACTCCAATATATAAGAAATGTTGAAATTCGACTTAAAATTAGGAAGAAATACTTTAAAAATTTTCAATCAACAAAAAGTGACAGTCGACCTCAATGGGCTTCAATGGATGTTAATCGACGATATCTGACAAAGTTAGATGCAAACTCACTCGAATATATGAGAAATGTTGAAATTCGTCTTCAAATTAGGAAGATAGACTTTGAAAATTTTCAATCGACACAAATTGACAATCGACCTCAATGGACTTCAATGGATGTTAATCGACGATATCTGACAAAGTTAGATGCGAACTCACTCAAATATATAAGAATTGTTGAAATTCGACTTCAAATTAGGAAGATAGACTTCGAAAATTTTTAATCAACACAAAGTGACAGTCGACCTCAATGGGCTTCAATGGATGTTAATCGACGATATCTGACAAAGTTAGATGCAAACTCACTCAAATATATGAGAAATGTTGAAATTCGACTTCAAATTAGGAAGATAGACTTTGAAAATTTTCAATCAACACAAAGTGACAGTCGACCTCAAAGGGCGTCAGTGGAAGTTAATCGACGATATCTGACAAAGTTAGATGCAAACTCACTCAAATATATGAGAAAAGTTGAAATTCGACTTCAAATTAGGAAGATAGACTTTGAAAATTTTCACTCAACACAAAGTGACAGTCGACCTCAATGGGCTTCAATGGATGTTAATCGCGTATATCTGACAAAGTTAGATGCGAACTCACTCAAATATATAAGAAATGTTGAAATTCGACTTCAAATTAGGAAGATAGACTTTGAAAATTTTCAATCAACACAAAGTGACAGTCGACCTCAATGGGCTTCATTGGATTGACGATATCTGACAAAGTAAGATGCAAACTCACTCCAATATATAAGAAATGTTGAAATTCGACTTCAAATTAGGAAGATAGACTTCGAAAATTTTCAATCAACACAAAGTGACAGTTGACCTCAATGGGCTTCAATGGATGTTAATCGCCTATATCTGACAAAGTTAGATGCAAACTCACTCAAATATATGAGAAATGTTAAAATTCGACTTCAAATTAGGAAGATAGACTTTGAAAATTTTCAATCAACACAAAGTGACAGTTGACCTCAATGGGCTTCAATGGATGTTAATCGCGTATCTCTGACAAAGTTAGATGCAAACTCACTCGAATATATGAGAAATGTTGAAATTCGTCTTCAAATTAGGAAGATAGACTTTGAAAATTTTCAATCGACACAAATTGACAATCGACCTCAATGTGCTTCAATGGATGTTAATCGACGATATCTGACAAAGTTAGATGCAAACTCACTCAAATATATGAGAAATGTTGGAATTCGACTTCAAATTAGGAAGATAGACTTCGAAAATTTTCAATCAACACAAAGTGACAGTTGACCTCAATGGGCTTCAATGGATGTTAATCGCCTATATCTGACAAAGTTAGATGCAAACTCACTCAAATATATGAGAAATGTTGAAATTCGACTTCAAATTAGGAAGATAGACTTTGAAAATTTTCAATCAACACAAAGTGACAGTTGACCTCAATGGGCTTCAATGGATGTTAATCGCGTATATCTGACAAAGTTAGATGCGAACTCTCTCAAATATATAAAAAATGTTGAAATTCGACTTCAAATTAGGAAGATAGACTTTGAAAATTTTCAATCAACACAAAGTGACAGTCGACCTCAATGGGCTTCAATGGATGTTAATTGACAATATCTGACAAAGTTAGATGCAAACTCACTCCAATATATAAGAAATGTTGAAATTCGACTTAAAATTAGGAAGAAATACTTTGAAAATTTTCAATCAACAAAAAGTGACAGTCGACCTCAATGGGCTTCAATGGATGTTAATCGCGTATATCTGACAAAGTTAGATGCGAACTCACTCAAATATATAAAAAATGTTGAAATTCGACTTCAAATTAGGAAGATAGACTTTGAAAATTTTCAATCAACACAAAGTGACAGTCGACCTCAATGGGCTTCAATGGATGTTAATCGCGTATATCTGACAAAGTTAGATGCGAACTCACTCAAATATATAAGAAATGTTGAAATTCGACTTCAAATTAGGAAGATAGACTTTGAAAATTTTCAATCAACACAAAGTGACAGTCGACCTCAATGGGCTTCAATGGATTGACGATATCTGACAAAGTAAGATGCAAACTCACTCCAATATATAAGAAATGTTGAAATTCGACTTCAAATTAGGAAGATAGACTTCGAAAATTTTCAATCAACACAAAGTGACAGTTGACCTCAATGGGCTTCAATGGATGTTAATCGCCTATATCTGACAAAGTTAGATGCAAACTCACTCAAATATATGAGAAATGTTAAAATTCGACTTCAAATTAGGAAGATAGACTTTGAAAATTTTCAATCAACACAAAGTGACAGTTGACCTCAATGGGCTTCAATGGATGTTAATCGCGTATCTCTGACAAAGTTAGATGCAAACTCACTCGAATATATGAGAAATGTTGAAATTCGTCTTCAAATTAGGAAGATAGACTTTGAAAATTTTCAATCGACACAAATTGACAATCGACCTCAATGTGCTTCAATGGATGTTAATCGACGATATCTGACAAAGTTAGATGCAAACTCACTCAAATATATGAGAAATGTTGGAATTCGACTTCAAATTAGGAAGATAGACTTCGAAAATTTTCAATCAACACAAAGTGACAGTTGACCTCAATGGGCTTCAATGGATGTTAATCGCCTATATCTGACAAAGTTAGATGCAAACTCACTCAAATATATGAGAAATGTTGAAATTCGACTTCAAATTAGGAAGATAGACTTTGAAAATTTTCAATCAACACAAAGTGACAGTTGACCTCAATGGGCTTCAATGGATGTTAATCGCGTATATCTGACAAAGTTAGATGCGAACTCTCTCAAATATATAAAAAATGTTGAAATTCGACTTCAAATTAGGAAGATAGACTTTGAAAATTTTCAATCAACACAAAGTGACAGTCGACCTCAATGGGCTTCAATGGATGTTAATTGACAATATCTGACAAAGTTAGATGCAAACTCACTCCAATATATAAGAAATGTTGAAATTCGACTTAAAATTAGGAAGAAATACTTTGAAAATTTTCAATCAACAAAAAGTGACAGTCGACCTCAATGGGCTTCAATGGATGTTAATCGCGTATATCTGACAAAGTTAGATGCGAACTCACTCAAATATATAAAAAATGTTGAAATTCGACTTCAAATTAGGAAGATAGACTTTGAAAATTTTCAATCAACACAAAGTGACAGTCGACCTCAATGGGCTTCAATGGATGTTAATCGCGTATATCTGACAAAGTTAGATGCGAACTCACTCAAATATATAAGAAATGTTGAAATTCGACTTCAAATTAGGAAGATAGACTTTGAAAATTTTCAATCAACACAAAGTGACAGTCGACCTCAATGGGCTTCAATGGATTGACGATATCTGACAAAGTAAGATGCAAACTCACTCCAATATATAAGAAATGTTGAAATTCGACTTCAAATTAGGAAGATAGACTTCGAAAATTTTCAATCAACACAAAGTGACAGTTGACCTCAATGGGCTTCAATGGATGTTAATCGCCTATATCTGACAAAGTTAGATGCAAACTCACTCAAATATATGAGAAATGTTAAAATTCGACTTCAAATTAGGAAGATAGACTTTGAAAATTTTCAATCAACACAAAGTGACAGTTGACCTCAATGGGCTTCAATGGATGTTAATCGCGTATCTCTGACAAAGTTAGATGCAAACTCACTCGAATATATGAGAAATGTTGAAATTCGTCTTCAAATTAGGAAGATAGACTTTGAAAATTTTCAATCGACACAAATTGACAATCGACCTCAATGTGCTTCAATGGATGTTAATCGACGATATCTGACAAAGTTAGATGCAAACTCACTCAAATATATGAGAAATGTTGGAATTCGACTTCAAATTAGGAAGATAGACTTCGAAAATTTTCAATCAACACAAAGTGACAGTTGACCTCAATGGGCTTCAATGGATGTTAATCGCCTATATCTGACAAAGTTAGATGCAAACTCACTCAAATATATGAGAAATGTTGAAATTCGACTTCAAATTAGGAAGATAGACTTTGAAAATTTTCAATCAACACAAAGTGACAGTTGACCTCAATGGGCTTCAATGGATGTTAATCGCGTATATCTGACAAAGTTAGATGCGAACTCTCTCAAATATATAAAAAATGTTGAAATTCGACTTCAAATTAGGAAGATAGACTTTGAAAATTTTCAATCAACACAAAGTGACAGTCGACCTCAATGGGCTTCAATGGATGTTAATTGACAATATCTGACAAAGTTAGATGCAAACTCACTCCAATATATAAGAAATGTTGAAATTCGACTTAAAATTAGGAAGAAATACTTTGAAAATTTTCAATCAACAAAAAGTGACAGTCGACCTCAATGGGCTTCAATGGATGTTAATCGCGTATATCTGACAAAGTTAGATGCGAACTCACTCAAATATATAAAAAATGTTGAAATTCGACTTCAAATTAGGAAGATAGACTTTGAAAATTTTCAATCAACACAAAGTGACAGTCGACCTCAATGGGCTTCAATGGATGTTAATTGACGATATCTGACAAAGTTAGATGCAAACTCACTCCAATATATAAGAAATGTTGAAATTCGACTTAAAATTAGGAAGAAATACTTTGAAAATTTTCAATCAACACAAAGTGACAGTCGACCTCAATGGGCTTCAATGGATGTTAATTGACAATATCTGACAAAGTTAGATGCAAACTCACTCCAATATATAAGAAATGTTGAAATTCGACTTAAAATTAGGAAGAAATACTTTGAAAATTTTCAATCAACAAAAAGTGACAGTCGACCTCAATGGGCTTCAATGGATGTTAATCGCGTATATCTGACAAAGTTAGATGCGAACTCACTCAAATATATAAAAAATGTTGAAATTCGACTTCAAATTAGGAAGATAGACTTTGAAAATTTTCAATCAACACAAAGTGACAGTCGACCTCAATGGGCTTCAATGGATGTTAATTGACGATATCTGACAAAGTTAGATGCAAACTCACTCCAATATATAAGAAATGTTGAAATTCGACTTAAAATTAGGAAGAAATACTTTGAAAATTTTCAATCAACAAAAAGTGACAGTCGACCTCAATGGGCTTCAATGGATGTTAATCGACGATATCTGACAAAGTTAGATGCAAACTCACTCGAATATATGAGAAATGTTGAAATTCGACTTCAAATTAGGAAGATAGACTTTGAAAATTTTCAATCAACACAAAGTGACAGTCGACCTCAATGGGCTTCAATGGATGTTAATCGACGATATCTGACAAAGTTAGATGCAAACTCACTCCAATATATAAGAAATGTTGAAATTCGACTTAAAATTAGGAAGAAATACTTTGGAAATTTTCAATCAACAAAAAGTGACAGTCGACCTCAATGGGCTTCAATGGATGTTAATCGCGTATATCTGACAAAGTTAGATGCAAACTCACTCGAATATATGAGAATTGTTGAAATTCGACTTCAAATTAGGAAGATAGACTTTGAAAATTTTCAATCAACACAAAGTGACAGTCGACCTCAATGGGCTTCAATGGATGTTAATTGACGATATCTGACAAAGTTAGATGCAAACTCACTCAAATATATAAGAAATGTTGAAATTCGACTTCAAATTAGGAAGATAGACTTTGAAAATTTTCAATCAACACAAAGTGACAGTCGACCTCAATGGGCTTCAATGGATGTTAATTGACGATATCTGACAAAGTTAGATGCAAACTCACTCAAATATATAAGATATGTTGAAATCCGACCTCAAATTAGGAAGATAGACTTCGAAAATTTTTAATCAACACAAAGTGACAGTTGACCTCAATGAGCTTCAATGGATCTTAATCGCCTATATCTGACAAAGTTAGATGCAAACTCACTCGAATATATGAGAAATGTTGAAATTCGACTCCAAATTAGGAAGATAGACTTTGAAAATTTTCAATCAACACAAAGTGACAGTCCACCTCAATGGGCTTCAATGGATGTTAATTGACGATATCTGACAAAGTTAGATGCAAACTCACTCAAATATATAAGAAAGGTTGAAATTCGACTTCAAATTAGGAAGATAGACTTTGAAAATTTTCAATCAACACAGTGACAGTCGACCTCAATGGGCTTCAATGGATGTTAATTGACGATATCTGACAAAGTTAGATGCAAACTCACTCAAATATATAAGATATGTTGAAATTCGACCTCAAATTAGGAAGATAGACTTCGAAAATTTTTAATCAACACAAAGTGACAGTTGACCTCAATGAGCTTCAATGGATCTTAATCGCCTATATCTGACAAAGTTAGATGCAAACTCACTCGAATATATGAGAAATGTTGAAATTCGACTCCAAATTAGGAAGATAGACTTTGAAAATTTTCAATCAACACAAAGTGACAGTCGACCTCAATGGGCTTCAATGGATGTTAATCGCGTATATCTGACAAAGTTAGATGCGAACTCTCTCAAATATATAAAAAATGTTGAAATTCGACTTCAAATTAGGAAGATAGACTTTGAAAATTTTCAATCAACACAAAGTGACAGTCGACCTCAATGGGCTTCAATGGATGTTAATTGACGATATCTGACAAAGTTAGATGCAAACTCACTCAAATATATAAGATATGTTGAAATTCGACCTCAAATTAGGAAGATAGACTTCGAAAATTTTTAATCAACACAAAGTGACAGTTGACCTCAATGAGCTTCAATGGATCTTAATCGCCTATATCTGACAAAGTTAGATGCAAACTCACTCGAATATATGAGAAATGTTGAAATTCGACTCCAAATTAGGAAGATAGACTTTGAAAATTTTCAATCAACACAAAGTGACAGTCGACCTCAATGGGCTTCAATGGATGTTAATCGCGTATATCTGACAAAGTTAGATGCGAACTCTCTCAAATATATAAAAAATGTTGAAATTCGACTTCAAATTAGGAAGATAGACTTTGAAAATTTTCAATCAACACAAAGTGACAGTCGACCTCAATGGGCTTCAATGGATGTTAATTGACGATATCTGACAAAGTTAGATGCAAACTCACTCCAATATATAAGAAATGTTGAAATTCGACTTAAAATTAGGAAGAAATACTTTAAAAATTTTCAATCAACAAAAAGTGACAGTCGACCTCAATGGGCTTCAATGGATGTTAATCGACGATATCTGACAAAGTTAGATGCAAACTCACTCGAATATATGAGAAATGTTGAAATTCGTCTTCAAATTAGGAAGATAGACTTTGAAAATTTTCAATCGACACAAATTGACAATCGACCTCAATGGACTTCAATGGATGTTAATCGACGATATCTGACAAAGTTAGATGCGAACTCACTCAAATATATAAGAATTGTTGAAATTCGACTTCAAATTAGGAAGATAGACTTCGAAAATTTTTAATCAACACAAAGTGACAGTCGACCTCAATGGGCTTCAATGGATGTTAATCGACGATATCTGACAAAGTTAGATGCAAACTCACTCAAATATATGAGAAATGTTGAAATTCGACTTCAAATTAGGAAGATAGACTTTGAAAATTTTCAATCAACACAAAGTGACAGTCGACCTCAAAGGGCGTCAGTGGAAGTTAATCGACGATATCTGACAAAGTTAGATGCAAACTCACTCAAATATATGAGAAAAGGTGAAATTCGACTTCAAATTAGGAAGATAGACTTTGAAAATTTTCAATCAACACAAAGTGACAGTCGACCTCAATGGGCTTCAATGGATGTTAATCGCGTATATCTGACAAAGTTAGATGCGAACTCACTCAAATATATAAGAAATGTTGAAATTCGACTTCAAATTAGGAAGATAGACTTTGAAAATTTTCAATCAACACAAAGTGACAGTCGACCTCAATGGGCTTCAATGGATTGACGATATCTGACAAAGTAAGATGCAAACTCACTCCAATATATAAGAAATGTTGAAATTCGACTTCAAATTAGGAAGATAGACTTTGAAAATTTTCAATCAACACAAAGTGACAGTTGACCTCAATGGGCTTCAATGGATGTTAATCGCCTATATCTGACAAAGTTAGATGCAAACTCACTCAAATATATGAGAAATGTTAAAATTCGACTTCAAATTAGGAAGATAGACTTTGAAAATTTTCAATCAACACAAAGTGACAGTTGACCTCAATGGGCTTCAATGGATGTTAATCGCGTATCTCTGACAAAGTTAGATGCAAACTCACTCGAATATATGAGAAATGTTGAAATTCGTCTTCAAATTAGGAAGATAGACTTTGAAAATTTTCAATCGACACAAATTGACAATCGACCTCAATGTGCTTCAATGGATGTTAATCGACGATATCTGACAAAGTTAGATGCAAACTCACTCAAATATATGAGAAATGTTGGAATTCGACTTCAAATTAGGAAGATAGACTTCGAAAATTTTCAATCAACACAAAGTGACAGTTGACCTCAATGGGCTTCAATGGATGTTAATCGCCTACATCTGACAAAGTTAGATGCAAACTCACTCAAATATATGAGAAATGTTGAAATTCGACTTCAAATTAGGAAGATAGACTTTGAAAATTTTCAATCAACACAAAGTGACAGTTGACCTCAATGGGCTTCAATGGATGTTAATCGCGTATCTCTGACAAAGTTAGATGCAAATTCACTCAAATATATGAGAAATGTTGAAATTCGTCTTCAAATTAGGAAGATAGACTTTGAAAATTTTCAATCGACACAAATTGACAATCGACCTCAATGGACTTCAATGGATGTTAATCGACGATATCTGACAAAGTTAGATGCGAACTCACTCAAATATATAAGAATTGTTGAAATTCGACTTCAAATTAGGAAGATAGACTTCGAAAATTTTTAATCAACACAAAGTGACAGTCGACCTCAATGGGCTTCAATGGATGTTAATCGACGATATCTGACAAAGTTAGATGCAAACTCACTCAAATATATGAGAAATGTTGAAATTCGACTTCAAATTAGGAAGATAGACTTTGAAAATTTTCAATCAACACAAAGTGACAGTCGACCTCAAAGGGCGTCAGTGGAAGTTAATTGACGATATCTGACAAAGTTAGATGCAAACTCACTCAAATATATGAGAAAAGTTGAAATTCGACTTCAAATTAGGAAGATAGACTTTGAAAATTTTCGAACAACACAAATTGACAATCGACCTCAATGGACTTCAATGGATGTTAATCGACGATATCTGACAAAGTTAGATGCGAACTCACTCAAATATATAAGAATTGTTGAAATTCGACTTCAAATTAGGAAGATAGACTTCGAAAATTTTTAATCAACACAAAGTGACAGTCGACCTCAATGGGCTTCAATGGATGTTAATCGACGATATCTGACAAAGTTAGATGCAAACTCACTCAAATATATGAGAAATGTTGAAATTCGACTTCAAATTAGGAAGATAGACTTTGAAAATTTTCAATCAACACAAAGTGACAGTCGACCTCAAAGGGCGTCAGTGGAAGTTAATTGACGATATCTGACAAAGTTAGATGCAAACTCACTCAAATATATGAGAAAAGTTGAAATTCGACTTCAAATTAGGAAGATAGACTTTGAAAATTTTCGAACAACACAAAGTGACAGTCGACCTCAATGTGCTTCAATGGATGTTAATCGACGATATCTGACAAAGTTAGATGCGAACTCACTCAAATATATGAGAAATGTTGAAATTCGACTTCAAATTAGGAAGATAGACTTCGAAAATTTTCAATCAACACAAAGTGACAGTTGACCTCAATGGGCTTCAATGGATTGACGATATCTGACAAAGTTAGATGCAAACTCACTCCAATATATAAGAAATGTTGAAATTCGACTTCAAATTAGGAAGATAGACTTCGAAAATTTTCAATCAACACAAAGTGACAGTCGACCTCAATGTGCTTCAATGGATGTTAATCGACGATATCTGACAAAGTTAGATGCGAACTCACTCAAATATATGAGAAATGTTGAAATTCGACTTCAAATTAGGAAGATAGACTTTGAAAATTTTCAATCAACAAAAAGTGACAGTCGACCTCAATGGGCTTCAATGGATGTTAATCGACGATATCTGACAAAGTTAGATGCAAACTCACTCGAATATATGAGAAATGTTGAAATTCGTCTTCAAATTAGGAAGATAGACTTTGAAAATTTTCAATCGACACAAATTGACAATCGACCTCAATGGACTTCAATGGATGTTAATCGACGATATCTGACAAAGTTAGATGCGAACTCACTCAAATATATAAGAATTGTTGAAATTCGACTTCAAATTAGGAAGATAGACTTCGAAAATTTTTAATCAACACAAAGTGACAGTCGACCTCAATGGGCTTCAATGGATGTTAATCGACGATATCTGACAAAGTTAGATGCAAACTCACTCAAATATATGAGAAATGTTGAAATTCGACTTCAAATTAGGAAGATAGGCTTTGAAAATTTTCAATCAACACAAAGTGACAGTCGACCTCAAAGGGCGTCAGTGGAAGTTAATCGACGATATCTGACAAAGTTAGATGCAAACTCACTCAAATATATGAGAAAAGTTGAAATTCGACTTCAAATTAGGAAGATAGACTTTGAAAATTTTCAATCAACACAAAGTGACAGTCGACCTCAATGGGCTTCAATGGATGTTAATCGCGTATATCTGACAAAGTTAGATGCGAACTCACTCAAATATATAAGAAATGTTGAAATTCGACTTCAAATTAGGAAGATAGACTTTGAAAATTTTCAATCAACACAAAGTGACAGTCGACCTCAATGGGCTTCAATGGATTGACGATATCTGACAAAGTAAGATGCAAACTCACTCCAATATATAAGAAATGTTGAAATTCGACTTCAAATTAGGAAGATAGACTTCGAAAATTTTCAATCAACACAAAGTGACAGTTGACCTCAATGGGCTTCAATGGATGTTAATCGCCTATATCTGACAAAGTTAGATGCAAACTCACTCAAATATATGAGAAATGTTAAAATTCGACTTCAAATTAGGAAGATAGACTTTGAAAATTTTCAATCAACACAAAGTGACAGTTGACCTCAATGGGCTTCAATGGATGTTAATCGCGTATCTCTCACAAAGTTAGATGCAAACTCACTCGAATATATGAGAAATGTTGAAATTCGTCTTCAAATTAGGAAGATAGACTTTGAAAATTTTCAATCGACACAAATTGACAATCGACCTCAATGTGCTTCAATGGATGTTAATCGACGATATCTGACAAAGTTAGATGCAAACTCACTCAAATATATGAGAAATGTTGAAATTCGACTTCAAATTAGGAAGATAGACTTTGAAAATTTTCAATCAACACAAAGTGACAGTTGACCTCAATGGGCTTCAATGGATGTTAATCGCCTATATCTGACAAAGTTAGATGCAAACTCACTCAAATATATGAGAAATGTTAAAATTCGACTTCAAATTAGGAAGATAGACTTTGAAAATTTTCAATCAACACAAAGTGACAGTTGACCTCAATGGGCTTCAATGGATGTTAATCGCGTATCTCTGACAAAGTTAGATGCAAACTCACTCGAATATATGAGAAATGTTGAAATTCGTCTTCAAATTAGGAAGATAGACTTTGAAAATTTTCAATCGACACAAATTGACAATCGACCTCAATGTGCTTCAATGGATGTTAATCGACGATATCTGACAAAGTTAGATGCAAACTCACTCAAATATATGAGAAATGTTGGAATTCGACTTCAAATTAGGAAGATAGACTTCGAAAATTTTCAATCAACACAAAGTGACAGTTGACCTCAATGGGCTTCAATGGATGTTAATCGCCTATATCTGACAAAGTTAGATGCAAACTCACTCAAATATATGAGAAATGTTGAAATTCGACTTCAAATTAGGAAGATAGACTTTGAAAATTTTCAATCAACACAAAGTGACAGTTGACCTCAATGGGCTTCAATGGATGTTAATCGCGTATCTCTGACAAAGTTAGATGCAAACTCACTCAAATATATGAGAAATGTTGAAATTCGTCTTCAAATTAGGAAGATAGACTTTGAAAATTTTCAATCGACACAAATTGACAATCGACCTCAATGGACTTCAATGGATGTTAATCGACGATATCTGACAAAGTTAGATGCGAACTCACTCAAATATATAAGAATTGTTGAAATTCGACTTCAAATTAGGAAGATAGACTTCGAAAATTTTTAATCAACACAAAGTGACAGTCGACCTCAATGGGCTTCAATGGATGTTAATCGACGATATCTGACAAAGTTAGATGCAAACTCACTCAAATATATGAGAAATGTTGAAATTCGACTTCAAATTAGGAAGATAGACTTTGAAAATTTTCAATCAACACAAAGTGACAGTCGACCTCAAAGGGCGTCAGTGGAAGTTAATTGACGATATCTGACAAAGTTAGATGCAAACTCACTCAAATATATGAGAAAAGTTGAAATTCGACTTCAAATTAGGAAGATAGACTTTGAAAATTTTCAAACAACACAAAGTGACAGTCGACCCCAATGGGCTTCAATGGATGTTAATCGCGTATATCTGACAAAGTTAGATGCGAACTCACTCAAATATATAAGAAATGTTGAAATTCGACTTCAAATTAGGAAGATAGACTTTGAAAATTTTCAATCAACACAAAGTGACAGTCGACCTCAATGGGCTTCAATGGATTGACGATATCTGACAAAGTTAGATGCAAACTCACTCCAATATATAAGAAATCCTGAAATTCGACTTCAAATTAGGAAGATAGACTTCGAAAATTTTCAGTCAACACAAAGTGACAGTCGACCTCAATGTGCTTCAATGGATGTTAATCGACGATATCTGACAAAGTTAGATGCGAACTCACTCAAATATATGAGAAATGTTGAAATTCGACTTCAAATTAGGAAGATAGACTTCGAAAATTTTCAATCAACACAAAGTGACAGTTGACCTCAATGGGCTTCAATGGATTGACGATATCTGACAAAGTTAGATGCAAACTCACTCCAATATATAAGAAATGTTGAAATTCGACTTCAAATTAGGAAGATAGACTTCGAAAATTTTCAATCAACACAAAGTGACAGTCGACCTCAATGTGCTTCAATGGATGTTAATCGACGATATCTGACAAAGTTAGATGCGAACTCACTCAAATATATGAGAAATGTTGAAATTCGACTTCAAATTAGGAAGATAGACTTTGAAAATTTTCAATCAACACAAAGTGACAGTCGACCTCAATGTGCTTCAATGGATGTTAATCGACGATATCTGACAAAGTTAGATGCGAACTCACTCAAATATATGAGAAATGTTGAAATTCGACTTCAAATTAGGAAGATAGACTTCGAAAATTTTCAATCAACACAAAGTGACAGTTGACCTCAATGGGCTTCAATGGATGTTAATCGACGATATCTAACAAAGTTATATGCAAACTCACTCAAATATATGAGAAATGTTGGAATTCGACTTCAAATTAGGAAGATAGACTTCGAAAATTTTCAATCAACACAAAGTGACAGTTGACCTCAATGTGCTTCAATGGATGTTAATCGACGATATCTGACAAAGTTAGATGCAAACTCACTCAAATATATGAGAAATCTTGAAATTCGACTTCAAATTAGGAAGATAGACTTTGAAAATTTTCAATCAACACAAATTGACAATCGACCTCAATGTGCTTCAATGGATGTTAATCGACGATATCTGACAAAGTTAGATGCAAACTCACTCAAATATATGAGAAATGTTGAAATTCGACTTCAAATTAGGAAGATAGACTTTGAAAATTTTCAATCAACACAAAGTGACAGTTGACCTCAATGGGCTTCAATGGATGTTAATCGACGATATCTAACAAAGTTATATGCAAACTCACTCAAATGTATGAGAAATGTTGAAATTCGACTTCAAATTAGGAAGATAGACTTTGAAAATTTTCAATCAACACAAATTGACAATCGACCTCAATGTGCTTCAATGGATGTTAATCGACGATATCTGACAAAGTTAGATGCAAACTCACTCAAATATATGAGAAATGTTGAAATTCGACTTCAAATTAGGAAGATAGACTTTGAAAATTTTCAATCAACACAAAGTGACAGTTGACCTCAATGGGCTTCAATGGATCTTAATCGCCTATATCTGACAAAGTTAGATGCAAACTCTCCCATATATATGAGAAATGTTGAAATTCGACTTCAAATTAGGAAGATAGACTTTGAAAATTTTCAATCAACACAAATTGACAATCGACCTCAATGTGCTTCAATGGATGTTAATCGACGATATCTGACAAAGTTAGATGCAAACTCACTCAAATATATGAGAAATGTTGAAATTCGACTTCAAATTAGGAAGATATACTTTGAAAATTTTCAATCAACACAAAGTGAAAGTTGACCTCAATGGGCTTCAATGGATCTTAATCGCCTATATCTGACAAAGTTAGATGCAAACTCTCCCATATATATGAGAAATGTTGAAATTCGACTTCAAATTAGGAAGATAGACTTTGAAAATTTTCAATCAACACAAATTGACAATCGACCTCAATGTGCTTCAATGGATGTTAATCGACGATATCTGACAAAGTTAGATGCATACTCACTCGAATATATGAGAAATGTTGAAATTCGACTTCAAATTAAGAAGATAGACTTTGAAAATTTTCAATCAACACAAAGTGACAGTCGACCTCAATGGCCTTCAATGGATGTTAATCGCGTATATCTGACAAAGTTAGATGCATACTCACTCGAATATATGAGAAATGTTGAAATTCGACTTCAAATTAAGAAGATAGACTTTGAAAATTTTCAATCAACACAAAGTGACAGTCGACCTCAATGTGCTTCAATGGATGTTAATCGACGATATCTGACAAAGTTAGATGCGAACTCACTCAAATATATGAGAAATGTTGAAATTCGACTTCAAATTAGGAAGATAGACTTTGAAAATTTTCAATCAACACAAAGTGACAGTTGACCTCAATGGGCTTCAATGGATGTTAATCGCCTATATCTGACAAAGTTAGATGCAAACTCACTCAAATATATGAGAAATGTTGAAATTCGTCTTCAAATTAGGAAGATAGACTTTGAAAATTTTCAATCGACACAAATTGACAATCGACCTCAATGTGCTTCAATGGATGTTAATCGACGATATCTGACAAAGTTAGATGCAAACTCACTCAAAGATATGAGAAATGTTGAAATTCGACTTCAAATTAGGAAGATAGACTTTGAAAATTTTCAATCAACACAAAGTGACAGTCGACCTCAATGGGCTTCAATGGATGTTAATCGACGATATCTGACAAAGTTAGATGCGAACTCACTCAAATATATGAGAAATGTTGAAATTCGACTTCAAATTAGGAAGATAGACTTTGAAAATTTTCAATCAACACAAAGTGACAGTTGACCTCAATGGGCTTCAATGGATCTTAATCGCCTATATCTGACAAAGTTAGATGCAAACTCTCCCATATATATGAGAAATGTTGAAATTCGACTTCAAATTAGGAAGATAGACTTTGAAAATTTTCAATCAACACAAATTCACAATCGACCTCAATGTGCTTCAATGGATGTTAATCGACGATATCTGACAAAGTTAGATGCAAACTCACTCAAATATATGAGAAATGTTGAAATTCGACTTCAAATTAGGAAGATAGACTTTGAAAATTTTCAATCAACACAAAGTGACAGTTGACCTCAATGGGCTTCAATGGATGTTAATCGCCTATATCTGACAAAGTTAGATGCAAACTCACTCAAATATATGAGAAATGTTGAAATTCGTCTTCAAATTAGGAAGATAGACTTTGAAAATTTTCAATCGACACAAATTGACAATCGACCTCAATGTGCTTCAATGGATGTTAATCGACGATATCTGACAAAGTTAGATGCAAACTCACTCAAACATATGAGAAATGTTGAAATTCGACTTCAAATTAGGAAGATAGACTTTGAAAATTTTCAATCAACACAAAGTGACAGTCGACCTCAATGGGCTTCAATGGATGTTAATCGACGATATCTGACAAAGTTAGATGCGAACTCACTCAAATATATGAGAAATGTTGAAATTCGACTTCAAATTAGGAAGATAGACTTCGAAAATTTTCAATCAACACAAAGTGACAGTTGACCTCAATGGGCTTCAATGGATTGACGATATCTGACAAAGTTAGATGCAAACTCACTCCAATATATAAGAAATGTTGAAATTCGACTTCAAATTAGGAAGATAGACTTCGAAAATTTTCAATCAACACAAAGTGACAGTCGACCTCAATGTGCTTCAATGGATGTTAATCGACGATATCTGACAAAGTTAGATGCGAACTCACTCAAATATATGAGAAATGTTGAAATTCGACTTCAAATTAGGAAGATAGACTTTGAAAATTTTCAATCAACACAAAGTGACAGTCGACCTCAATGTGCTTCAATGGATGTTAATCGACGATATCTGACAAAGTTAGATGCGAACTCACTCAAATATATGAGAAATGTTGAAATTCGACTTCAAATTAGGAAGATAGACTTCGAAAATTTTCAATCAACACAAAGTGACAGTTGACCTCAATGGGCTTCAATGGATGTTAATCGACGATATCTAACAAAGTTATATGCAAACTCACTCAAATATATGAGAAATGTTGGAATTCGACTTCAAATTAGGAAGATAGACTTCGAAAATTTTCAATCAACACAAAGTGACAGTTGACCTCAATGTGCTTCAATGGATGTTAATCGACGATATCTGACAAAGTTAGATGCAAACTCACTCAAATATATGAGAAATCTTGAAATTCGACTTCAAATTAGGAAGATAGACTTTGAAAATTTTCAATCAACACAAATTGACAATCGACCTCAATGTGCTTCAATGGATGTTAATCGACGATATCTGACAAAGTTAGATGCAAACTCACTCAAATATATGAGAAATGTTGAAATTCGACTTCAAATTAGGAAGATAGACTTTGAAAATTTTCAATCAACACAAAGTGACAGTTGACCTCAATGGGCTTCAATGGATGTTAATCGACGATATCTAACAAAGTTATATGCAAACTCACTCAAATGTATGAGAAATGTTGAAATTCGACTTCAAATTAGGAAGATAGACTTTGAAAATTTTCAATCAACACAAATTGACAATCGACCTCAATGTGCTTCAATGGATGTTAATCGACGATATCTGACAAAGTTAGATGCAAACTCACTCAAATATATGAGAAATGTTGAAATTCGACTTCAAATTAGGAAGATAGACTTTGAAAATTTTCAATCAACACAAAGTGACAGTTGACCTCAATGGGCTTCAATGGATCTTAATCGCCTATATCTGACAAAGTTAGATGCAAACTCTCCCATATATATGAGAAATGTTGAAATTCGACTTCAAATTAGGAAGATAGACTTTGAAAATTTTCAATCAACACAAATTGACAATCGACCTCAATGTGCTTCAATGGATGTTAATCGACGATATCTGACAAAGTTAGATGCATACTCACTCGAATATATGAGAAATGTTGAAATTCGACTTCAAATTAAGAAGATAGACTTTGAAAATTTTCAATCAACACAAAGTGACAGTCGACCTCAATGGCCTTCAATGGATGTTAATCGCGTATATCTGACAAAGTTAGATGCATACTCACTCGAATATATGAGAAATGTTGAAATTCGACTTCAAATTAAGAAGATAGACTTTGAAAATTTTCAATCAACACAAAGTGACAGTCGACCTCAATGTGCTTCAATGGATGTTAATCGACGATATCTGACAAAGTTAGATGCGAACTCACTCAAATATATGAGAAATGTTGAAATTCGACTTCAAATTAGGAAGATAGACTTTGAAAATTTTCAATCAACACAAAGTGACAGTTGACCTCAATGGGCTTCAATGGATGTTAATCGCCTATATCTGACAAAGTTAGATGCAAACTCACTCAAATATATGAGAAATGTTGAAATTCGTCTTCAAATTAGGAAGATAGACTTTGAAAATTTTCAATCGACACAAATTGACAATCGACCTCAATGTGCTTCAATGGATGTTAATCGACGATATCTGACAAAGTTAGATGCAAACTCACTCAAAGATATGAGAAATGTTGAAATTCGACTTCAAATTAGGAAGATAGACTTTGAAAATTTTCAATCAACACAAAGTGACAGTCGACCTCAATGGGCTTCAATGGATGTTAATCGACGATATCTGACAAAGTTAGATGCGAACTCACTCAAATATATGAGAAATGTTGAAATTCGACTTCAAATTAGGAAGATAGACTTTGAAAATTTTCAATCAACACAAAGTGACAGTTGACCTCAATGGGCTTCAATGGATCTTAATCGCCTATATCTGACAAAGTTAGATGCAAACTCTCCCATATATATGAGAAATGTTGAAATTCGACTTCAAATTAGGAAGATAGACTTTGAAAATTTTCAATCAACACAAATTGACAATCGACCTCAATGTGCTTCAATGGATGTTAATCGACGATATCTGACAAAGTTAGATGCAAACTCACTCAAATATATGAGAAATGTTGAAATTCGACTTCAAATTAGGAAGATAGACTTTGAAAATTTTCAATCAACACAAAGTGACAGTTGACCTCAATGGGCTTCAATGGATGTTAATCGCCTATATCTGACAAAGTTAGATGCAAACTCACTCAAATATATGAGAAATGTTGAAATTCGTCTTCAAATTAGGAAGATAGACTTTGAAAATTTTCAATCGACACAAATTGACAATCGACCTCAATGTGCTTCAATGGATGTTAATCGACGATATCTGACAAAGTTAGATGCAAACTCACTCAAACATATGAGAAATGTTGAAATTCGACTTCAAATTAGGAAGATAGACTTTGAAAATTTTCAATCAACACAAAGTGACAGTCGACCTCAATGGGCTTCAATGGATGTTAATCGACGATATCTGACAAAGTTAGATGCGAACTCACTCAAATATATGAGAAATGTTGAAATTCGACTTCAAATTAGGAAGATAGACTTCGAAAATTTTCAATCAACACAAAGTGACAGTTGACCTCAATGGGCTTCAATGGATTGACGATATCTGACAAAGTTAGATGCAAACTCACTCCAATATATAAGAAATGTTGAAATTCGACTTCAAATTAGGAAGATAGACTTTGAAAATTTTCAATCAACACAAATTGACAATCGACCTCAATGTGCTTCAATGGATGTTAATCGACGATATCTGACAAAGTTAGATGCAAACTCACTCAAATATATGAGAAATGTTGAAATTCGACTTCAAATTAGGAAGATAGACTTTGAAAATTTTCAATCAACACAAAGTGACAGTTGACCTCAATGGGCTTCAATGGATCTTAATCGCCTATATCTGACAAAGTTAGATGCAAACTCTCCCATATATATGAGAAATGTTGGAATTCGACTTCAAATTAGGAAGATAGACTTTGAAAATTTTCAATCAACACAAATTGACAATCGACCTCAATGTGCTTCAATGGATGTTAATCGACGATATCTGACAAAGTTAGATGCGAACTCACTCAAATATATAAGAAATGTTGAAATTCGACTTCAAATTAGGAAGATAGACTTTGAAAATTTTCAATCAACACAAAGTGACAGTTGACCTCAATGGGCTTCAATGTTTGTTAATCGCGTATATCTGACAAAGTTAGATGCATACTCACTCGAATATATGAGAAATGTTGAAATTCGACTTCAAATTAAGAAGATAGACTTTGAAAATTTTCAATCAACACAAAGTGACAGTCGACCTCAATGTGCTTCAATGGATGTTAATCGACGATATCTGACAAAGTTAGATGCGAACTCACTCAAATATATGAGAAATGTTGAAATTCGACTTCAAATGAGGAAGATAGACTTCGAAAATTTTCAATCAACACAAAGTGACAGTTGACCTCAATGGGCTTCAATGGATTGACGATATCTGACAAAGTTAGATGCAAACTCACTCCAATATATAAGAAATGTTGAAATTCGACTTCAAATTAGGAAGATAGACTTCGAAAATTTTCAATCAACACAAAGTGACAGTTGACCTCAATGGGCTTAAATGGATGTTAATCGCCTATATCTGACAAAGTTAGATGCAAACTCACTCAAATATATGAGAAATGTTGAAATTCGACTTCAAATTAGGAAGATAGACTTTGAAAATTTTCAATCAACACAAAGTGACAGTCGACCTCAATGTGCTTCAATGGATGTTAATCGACGATATCTGACAAAGTTAGATGCAAACTCACTCAAATATATGAGAAATGTTGAAATTCGACTTCAAATTAGGAAGATAGACTTTGAAAATTTTCAATCAACACAAATTGACAATCGACCTCAATGTGCTTCAATGGATGTTAATCGCGTATATCTGACAAAGTTAGATGCATACTCACTCGAATATATGAGAAATGTTGAAATTCGACTTCAAATTAAGAAGATAGACTTTGAAAATTTTCAATCAACACAAAGTGACAGTCGACCTCAATGTGCTTCAATGGATGTTAATCGACGATATCTGACAAAGTTAGATGCGAACTCACTCAAATATATGAGAAATGTTGAAATTCGACTTCAAATTAGGAAGATAGACTTCGAAAATTTTCAATCAACACAAAGTGACAGTTGACCTCAATGGGCTCCAATGGATTGACGATATCTGACAAAGTTAGATGCAAACTCACTCCAATATATAAGAAATGTTGAAATTCGACTTCAAATTAGGAAGATAGACTTCGAAAATTTTCAATCAACACAAAGTGACAGTTGACCTCAATGGGCTTCAATGGATGTTAATCGCCTATATCTGACAAAGTTAGATGCAAACTCACTCAAATATATGAGAAATGTTGAAATTCGACTTCAAATTAGGAAGATAGACTTTGAAAATTTTCAATCAACACAAAGTGACAGTCGACCTCAATGTGCTTCAATGGATGTTAATCGACGATATCTGACAAAGTTAGATGCAAACTCACTCAAATATATGAGAAATGTTGAAATTCGACTACAAATTAGGAAGATAGACTTTGAAAATTTTCAATCAACACAAATTGACATTCGACCTCAATGTGCTTCAATGGATGTTAATCGACGATATCTGACAAAGTTAGATGCAAACTCACTCAAATATATGAGAAATGTTGAAATTCGACTTCAAATTAGGAAGATAGACTTTGAAAATTTTCAATCAACACAAAGTGACAGTTGACCTCAATGGGCTTCAATGGATGTTAATCGACGATATCTAACAAAGTTATATGCAAACTCACTCAAATGTATGAGAAATGTTGAAATTCGACTTCAAATTAGGAAGATAGACTTTGAAAATTTTCAATCAACACAAATTGACAATCGACCTCAATGTGCTTCAATGGATGTTAATCGACGATATCTGACAAAGTTAGATGCAAACTCACTCAAATATATGAGAAATGTTGAAATTCGACTTCAAATTAGGAAGATATACTTTGAAAATTTTCAATCAACACAAAGTGACAGTTGACCTCAATGGGCTTCAATGGATCTTAATCGCCTATATCTGACAAAGTTAGATGCAAACTCTCCCATATATATGAGAAATGTTGAAATTCGACTTCAAATTAGGAAGACAGACTTTGAAAATTTTCAATCAACACAAATTGACAATCGATCTCAATGTGCTTCAATGGATGTTAATCGACGATATCTGACAAAGTTAGATGCAAACTCACTCAAATATATGAGAAATGTTGAAATTCGACTTCAAATTAGGAAGATAGACTTTGAAAATTTTCAATCAACACAAAGTGACAGTTGACCTCAATGGGCTTCAATGGATGTTAATCGCCTATATCTGACAAAGTTAGATGCAAACTCACTCAAATATATGAGAAATGTTGAAATTCTTCTTCAAATTAGGAAGATAGACTTTGAAAATTTTCAATCGACACAAATTGACAATCGACCTCAATGTGCTTCAATGGATGTTAATCGACGATATCTGACAAAGTTAGATGCAAACTCACTCAAAGATATGAGAAATGTTGAAATTCGACTTCAAATTAGGAAGATAGACTTTGAAAATTTTCAATCAACACAAAGTGACAGTCGACCTCAATGGGCTTCAATGGATGTTAATCGACGATATCTGACAAAGTTAGATGCGAACTCACTCAAATATATGAGAAATGTTGAAATTCGACTTCAAATTAGGAAGATAGACTTCGAAAATTTTCAATCAACACAAAGTGACAGTTGACCTCAATGGGCTTCAATGGATTGACGATATCTGACAAAGTTAGATGCAAACTCACTCCAATATATAAGAAATGTTGAAATTCGACTTCAAATTAGGAAGATAGACTTCGAAAATTTTCAATCAACACAAAGTGACAGTTGACCTCAATGGGCTCCAATGGATGTTAATCGCCTATATCTGACAAAGTTAGATGCAAACTCACTCAAATATATGAGAAATGTTGAAATTCGACTTCAAATTAGGAAGATAGACTTTGAAAATTTTCAATCAACACAAAGTGACAGTCGACCTCAATGTGCTTCAATGGATGTTAATCGACGATATCTGACAAAGTTAGATGCAAACTCACTCAAATATATGAGAAATGTTGAAATTCGACTTCAAATTAGGAAGATAGACTTTGAAAATTTTCAATCAACACAAAGTGACAGTTGACCTCAATGGGCTTCAATGGATGTTAATCGACGATATCTAACAAAGTTATATGCAAACTCACTCAAATGTATGAGAAATGTTGAAATTCGACTTCAAATTAGGAAGATAGACTTTGAAAATTTTCAATCAACACAAATTGACAATCGACCTCAATGTGCTTCAATGGATGTTAATCGACGATATCTGACAAAGTTAGATGCAAACTCACTCAAATATATGAGAAATGTTGAAATTCGACTTCAAATTAGGAAGATAGACTTTGAAAATTTTCAATCAACACAAAGTGACAGTTGACCTCAATGGGCTTCAATGGATGTTAATCGCCTATATCTGACAAAGTTAGATGCAAACTCACTCAAATATATGAGAAATGTTGAAATTCGTCTTCAAATTAGGAAGATAGACTTTGAAAATTTTCAATCAACACAAAGTGACAGTCGACCTCAATGGGCTTCAATGGATGTTAATCGACGATATCTGACAAAGTTAGATGCGAACTCACTCAAATATATGAGAAATGTTGAAATTCGACTTCAAATTAGGAAGATAGACTTTGAAAATTTTCAATCAACACAAAGTGACAATCGACCTCAATGGGCTTCAATGGATGTTAATCGACGATATCTAACAAAGTGAGATGCAAACTCACTCAAATATATGAGAAATGTTGAAATTCGACTTCAAATTAGGAAGATATACTTTGAAAATTTTCAATCAACACAAAGTGACAGTTGACCTCAATGGGCTTCAATGGATCTTAATCGCCTATATCTGACAAAGTTAGATGCAAACTCTCCCATATATATGAGAAATGTTGAAATTCGACTTCAAATTAGGAAGATAGACTTTGAAAATTTTCAATCAACACAAATTGACAATCGACCTCAATGTGCTTCAATGGATGTTAATCGACGATATCTGACAAAGTTAGATGCAAACTCACTCAAATATATGAGAAATGTTGAAATTCGACTTCAAATTAGGAAGATAGACTTTGAAAATTTTCAATCAACACAAAGTGACAGTTGACCTCAATGGGCTTCAATGGATGTTAATCGCCTATATCTGACAAAGTTAGATGCAAACTCACTCAAATATATGAGAAATGTTGAAATTCGTCTTCAAATTAGGAAGATAGACTTTGAAAATTTTCAATCGATACAAATTGACAATCGACCTCAATGTGCTTCAATGGATGTTAATCGACGATATCTGACAAAGTTAGATGCAAACTCACTCAAACATATGAGAAATGTTGAAATTCGACTTCAAATTAGGAAGATAGACTTTGAAAATTTTCAATCAACACAAAGTGACAGTCGACCTCAATGGGCTTCAATGGATGTTAATCGACGATATCTGACAAAGTTAGATGCGAACTCACTCAAATATATGAGAAATGTTGAAATTCGACTTCAAATTAGGAAGATAGACTTCGAAAATTTTCAATCAACACAAAGTGACAGTTGACCTCAATGGGCTTCAATGGATTGACGATATCTGACAAAGTTAGATGCAAACTCACTCCAATATATAAGAAATGTTGAAATTCGACTTCAAATTAGGAAGATAGACTTTGAAAATTTTCAATCAACACAAATTGACAATCGACCTCAATGTGCTTCAATGGATGTTAATCGACGATATCTGACAAAGTTAGATGCAAACTCACTCAAATATATGAGAAATGTTGAAATTCGACTTCAAATTAGGAAGATAGACTTTGAAAATTTTCAATCAACACAAAGTGACAGTCGACCTCAATGTGCTTCAATGGATGTTAATCGACGATATCTGACAAAGTTAGATGCAAACTCACTCAAATATATGAGAAATGTTGAAATTCGACTTCAAATTAGGAAGATAGACTTTGAAAATTTTCAATCAACACAAATTGACAATCGACCTCAATGTGCTTCAATGGATGTTAATCGACGATATCTGACAAAGTTAGATGCAAACTCACTCAAATATATGAGAAATGTTGAAATTCGACTTCAAATTAGGAAGATAGACTTTGAAAATTTTCAATCAACACAAAGTGACAGTTGACCTCAATGGGCTTCAATGGATGTTAATCGACGATATCTAACAAAGTTATATGCAAACTCACTCAAATGTATGAGAAATGTTGAAATTCGACTTCAAATTAGGAAGATAGACTTTGAAAATTTTCAATCAACACAAATTGACAATCGACCTCAATGTGCTTCTATGGATGTTAATCGACGATATCTAACAAAGTTAGATGCAAACTCACTCAAATATATGAGAAATGTTGAAATTCGACTTCAAATTAGGAAGATAGACTTTGAAAATTTTCAATCAACACAAAGTGACAGTTGACCTCAATGGGCTTCAATGGATGTTAATCGCCTATATCTGACAAAGTTAGATGCAAACTCACTCAAATATATGAGAAATGTTGAAATTCGTCTTCAAATTAGGAAGATAGACTTTGAAAATTTTCAATCAACACAAAGTGACAGTCGACCTCAATGGGCTTCAATGGATGTTAATCGACGATATCTGACAAAGTTAGATGCGAACTCACTCAAATATATGAGAAATGTTGAAATTCGACTTCAAATTAGGAAGATAGACTTTGAAAATTTTCAATCAACACAAAGTGACAATCGACCTCAATGGGCTTCAATGGATGTTAATCGACGATATCTAACAAAGTGAGATGCAAACTCACTCAAATATATGAGAAATGTTGAAATTCGACTTCAAATTAGGAAGACAGACTTTGAAAATTTTCAATCAACACAAATTGACAATCGATCTCAATGTGCTTCAATGGATGTTAATCGACGATATCTGACAAAGTTAGATGCAAACTCACTCAAATATATGAGAAATGTTGAAATTCGACTTCAAATTAGGAAGATAGACTTTGAAAATTTTCAATCAACACAAAGTGACAGTCGACCTCAATGTGCTTCAATGGATGTTAATCGACGATATCTGACAAAGTTAGATGCAAACTCACTCAAATATATGAGAAATGTTGAAATTCGACTTCAAATTAGGAAGATAGACTTTGAAAATTTTCAATCAACACAAATTGACAATCGACCTCAATGTGCTTCAATGGATGTTAATCGACGATATCTGACAAAGTTAGATGCGAAATCACTCAAATATATGAGAAATGTTGAAATTCGACTTCAAATTAGGAAGATAGACTTCGAAAATTTTCAATCAACACAAAGTGACAGTTGACCTCAATGGGCTTCAATGGATTGACGATATCTGACAAAGTTAGATGCAAACTCACTCCAATATATAAGAAATGTTGAAATTCGACTTCAAATTAGGAAGATAGACTTCGAAAATTTTCAATCAACACAAAGTGACAGTTGACCTCAATGGGCTTCAATGGATGTTAATCGCCTATATCTGACAAAGTTAGATGCAAACTCACTCAAATATATGAGAAATGTTGAAATTCGACTTCAAATTAGGAAGATAGACTTTGAAAATTTTCAATCAACACAAAGTGACAGTCGACCTCAATGTGCTTCAATGGATGTTAATCGACGATATCTGACAAAGTTAGATGCAAACTCACTCAAATATATGAGAAATGTTGAAATTCGACTTCAAATTAGGAAGATAGACTTTGAAAATTTTCAATCAACACAAATTGACAATCGACCTCAATGTGCTTCAATGGATGTTAATCGACGATATCTGACAAAGTTAGATGCAAACTCACTCAAATATATGAGAAATGTTGAAATTCGACTTCAAATTAGGAAGATAGACTTTGAAAATTTTCAATCAACACAAAGTGACAGTTGACCTCAATGGGCTTCAATGGATGTTAATCGACGATATCTAACAAAGTTATATGCAAACTCACTCAAATGTATGAGAAATGTTGAAATTCGACTTCAAATTAGGAAGATAGACTTTGAAAATTTTCAATCAACACAAATTGACAATCGACCTCAATGTGCTTCAATGGATGTTAATCGACGATATCTGACAAAGTTAGATGCAAACTCACTCAAATATATGAGAAATGTTGAAAGTCGACTTCAAATTAGGAAGATAGACTTTGAAAATTTTCAATCAACACAAAGTGACAGTTGACCTCAATGGGCTTCAATGGATGTTAATCGCCTATATCTGACAAAGTTAGATGCAAACTCACTCAAATATATGAGAAATGTTGAAATTCGTCTTCAAATTAGGAAGATAGACTTTGAAAATTTTCAATCGACACAAATTGACAATCGACCTCAATGTGCTTCAATGGATGTTAATCGACGATATCTGACAAAGTTAGATGCAAACTCACTCAAACATATGAGAAATGTTGAAATTCGACTTCAAATTAGGAAGATAGACTTTGAAAATTTTCAATCAACACAAAGTGACAGTCGACCTCAATGGGCTTCAATGGATGTTGATCGCGTATATCTGACAAAGTTAGATGCAAACTCACTCGAATATATGAGGAATGTTGAAATTCGACTTCAAATTAGGAAGATAGACTTTGAAAATTTTCAATCAACACAAAGTGACAATCGACCTCAATGGGCTTCAATGGATGTTAATCGACGATATCTGACAAAGTTAGATGCAAACTCACTCAAATATATGAGAAATGTTGAAATTCGACTTCAAATTAGGAAGATAGACTTTGAAAATTTTCAATCAACACAAAGTGACAGTTGACCTCAATGGGCTTTAATGGATCTTAATCGCCTATATCTGACAAAGTTAGATGCAAACTCACCCATATATATGAGAAATGTTGAAATTCGTCTTCAAATTAGGAAGATAGACTTTGAAAATTTTCAATCAACACAAAGTGACAGTTGACCTCAATGAGCTTCAATGGATCTTAATCGACGATATCTGACAAAGTTAGATGCAAACTCGCTCAAATATATGAGAAATGTTGAAATTCGACTTCAAATTAGGAAGATAGACTTTGAAAATTTTCAATCAACACAAAGTGACAATCGACCTCAATGTGCTTCAATGGATGTTAATCGACGATATCTGACAAAGTTAGATGCAAACTCACTCAAATATATGAGAAATGTTGAAATTCGACTTCAAATTAGGAAGATAGACTTTGAAAATTTTCAATCAACACAAAGTGACAGTTGACCTCAATGGGCTTCAATGGATGTTAATCGCCTATATCTGACAAAGTTAGATGCAAACTCACTCAAATATATGAGAAATGTTGAAATTCGTCTTCAAATTAGGAAGATAGACTTTGAAAATTTTCAATCGACACAAATTGTAATCGACCTCAATGTGCTTCAATGGATGTTAATCGACGATATCTGACAAAGTTAGATGCAAACTCATTCAAACATATGAGAAATGTTGAAATTCGACTTCAAATTAGGAAGATAGACTTTGAAAATTTTCAATCAACACAAAGTGACAGTCGACCTCAATGGGCTTCAATGGATGTTGATCGCGTATATCTGACAAAGTTAGATGCAAACTCACTCGAATATATGAGAAATGTTGAAATTCGACTTCAAATTAGGAAGATAGACTTTGAAAGTTTTCAATCAACACAAAGTGACAATCGACCTCAATGGGCTTCAATGGATGTTAATCGACGATATCTAACAAAGTGAGATGCAAACTCACTCAAATATATGAGAAATGTTGAAATTCGACTTCAAATTAGGAAGATAGACTTTGAAAATTTTCAATCAACACAAAGTGACAGTCGATCTCAATGGGCTTCAATGGATGTTAATCGACGATATCTGACAAAGTTAGATGCAAACTCACTCAAATATATGAGAAATCTTGAAATTCGACTTCAAATTAGGAAGATAGACTTTGAAAATTTTCAATCAACACAAAGTGACAGTTGACCTCAATGGGCTTCAATGGATCTTAATCGCCTATATCTGACAAAGTTAGATGCAAACTCACCCATATATATGAGAAATGTTGAAATTCGTCTTCAAATTAGGAAGATAGACTTTGAAAATTTTCAATCAACACAAAGTGACAGTTGACCTCAATGAGCTTCAATGGATCTTAATCGACGATATCTGACAAAGTTAGATGCAAACTCACTCAAATATATGAGAAATGTTGAAATTCGATTTCAAATTAGGAAGATAGACTTTGAAAATTTTCAATCAACACAAAGTGACAGTCGACCTCAATGGGCTTCAATGGATGTTAATCGCGTATATCTGACAAAGTTAGATGCGAACTCACTCAAATATATGAGAAATGTTGAAATTCGACTTCAAATTAGGAAGATAGACTTTGAAAATTTGTCATCAACACAAAGTGACAGTCGACCTCAATGGGCTTCAATGGATGTTAATTGACGATATCTGACAAAGTTAGATGCAAACTGACTCCAATATATAAGAAATGTTGAAATTCGACTTCAAATTAGGAAGATAGACTTCGAAAATTTTCAATCAACACAAAGTGACAGTTGACCTCAATGGGCTTCAATGGATGTTAATCGCCTATATCTGACAAAGTTAGATGCAAACTCAATCAAATATATGAGAAATGTTGAAATTAGGAAGATAGACTTTGAAAATTTTCAATTAACACAAATTGACAATCGACCTCAATGTGCTTCAATGGATGTTAATCGACGATGTCTGACAAAGTTAGATGCAAACTCACTCAAATATATGAGAAATGTTGAAATTCGACTTCAAATTAGGAAGATAGACTTTGAAAATTTTCAATCAACACAAAGTGACAGTCGACCTCAAAGGGCGTCAGTGGAAGTTAATCGACGATATCTGACAAAGTTAGATGCAAACTCACTCAAATATATGAGAAAAGTTGAAATTCGACTTCAAATTAGGAAGATAGACTTTGAAAATTTTCAATCAACACAAAGTGACAGTTGACCTCAATGGGCTTCAATGGATGTTAATCGCGTATATCTGACAAAGTTAGATGCGAACTCACTCAAATATATAAGAAATGTTGAAATTCGACTTCAAATTAGGAAGATAGACTTTGAAAATTCTCAATCAACACAAAGTGACAGTTGACCTCAATGGGCTTCAATGGATGTTAATCGCCTATATCTGACAAAGTTAGATGCAAACTCACTCAAATATATGAGAAATGTTGAAATTCGACTTCAAATTAGGAAGATAGACTTTGAAAATTTTCAATCAACACAAATTGACAATCGACCTCAATGTGCTTCAATGGATGTTAATCGACGATATCTGACAAAGTTAGATGCAAACTCACTCAAATATATGAGAAATGTTGAAATTCGACTTCAAATTAGGAAGATAGACTTTGAAAATTTTCAATCAACACAAAGTGACAGTCGATCTCAATGGGCTTCAATGGATGTTAATCGACGATATCTGACAAAGTTAGATGCAAACTCACTCAAATATATGAGAAATCTTGAAATTCGACTTCAAATTAGGAAGATAGACTTTGAAAATTTTCAATCAACACAAAGTGACAGTTGACCTCAATGGGCTTCAATGGATCTTAATCGCCTATATCTGACAAAGTTAGATGCAAACTCACCCATATATATGAGAAATGTTGAAATTCGTCTTCAAATTAGGAAGATAGACTTTGAAAATTTTCAATCAACACAAAGTGACAGTTGACCTCAATGAGCTTCAATGGATCTTAATCGACGATATCTGACAAAGTTAGATGCAAACTCACTCAAATATATGAGAAATGTTGAAATTCGATTTCAAATTAGGAAGATAGACTTTGAAAATTTTCAATCAACACAAAGTGACAGTCGACCTCAATGGGCTTCAATGGATGTTAATCGCGTATATCTGACAAAGTTAGATGCGAACTCACTCAAATATATGAGAAATGTTGAAATTCGACTTCAAATTAGGAAGATAGACTTTGAAAATTTGTCATCAACACAAAGTGACAGTCGACCTCAATGGGCTTCAATGGATGTTAATTGACGATATCTGACAAAGTTAGATGCAAACTGACTCCAATATATAAGAAATGTTGAAATTCGACTTCAAATTAGGAAGATAGACTTCGAAAATTTTCAATCAACACAAAGTGACAGTTGACCTCAATGGGCTTCAATGGATGTTAATCGCCTATATCTGACAAAGTTAGATGCAAACTCAATCAAATATATGAGAAATGTTGAAATTAGGAAGATAGACTTTGAAAATTTTCAATTAACACAAATTGACAATCGACCTCAATGTGCTTCAATGGATGTTAATCGACGATGTCTGACAAAGTTAGATGCAAACTCACTCAAATATATGAGAAATGTTGAAATTCGACTTCAAATTAGGAAGATAGACTTTGAAAATTTTCAATCAACACAAAGTGACAGTCGACCTCAAAGGGCGTCAGTGGAAGTTAATCGACGATATCTGACAAAGTTAGATGCAAACTCACTCAAATATATGAGAAAAGTTGAAATTCGACTTCAAATTAGGAAGATAGACTTTGAAAATTTTCAATCAACACAAAGTGACAGTTGACCTCAATGGGCTTCAATGGATGTTAATCGCGTATATCTGACAAAGTTAGATGCGAACTCACTCAAATATATAAGAAATGTTGAAATTCGACTTCAAATTAGGAAGATAGACTTTGAAAATTTTCAATCAACACAAAGTGACAGTTGACCTCAATGGGCTTCAATGGATGTTAATCGCCTATATCTGACAAAGTTAGATGCAAACTCACTCAAATATATGAGAAATGTTGAAATTCGACTTCAAATTAGGAAGATAGACTTTGAAAATTTTCAATCAACACAAATTGACAATCGACCTCAATGTGCTTCAATGGATGTTAATCGACGATATCTGACAAAGTTAGATGCAAACTCACTCAAATATATGAGAAATGTTGAAATTCGACTTCAAATTAGGAAGATAGACTTTGAAAATTTTCAATCAACACAAAGTGACAGTCGACCTCAATGGCCTTCAATGGATGTTAATCGCGTATATCTGACAAAGTTAGATGCATACTCACTCGAATATATGAGAAATGTTGAAATTCGACTTCAAATTAAGAAGATAGACTTTGAAAATTTTCAATCAACACAAAGTGACAGTCGACCTCAATGTGCTTCAATGGATGTTAATCGACGATATCTGACAAAGTTAGATGCGAACTCACTCAAATATATGAGAAATGTTGAAATTCGACTTCAAATTAGGAAGATAGACTTTGAAAATTTTCAATCAACACAAAGTGACAGTCGACCTCAATGGGCTTCAATGGATGTTAATCGCGTATGTCTGACAAAGTTAGATGCGAACTCACTCAAATATATAAGAAATGTTGAAATTCGACTTCAAATTAGGAAGATAGACTTTGAAAATTTTTAATCAACACAAAGTGACAGTTGACCTCAATGGGCTTCAATGGATGTTAATCGCCTATATCTGACAAAGTTAGATGCAAACTCACTCAAATATATGAGAAATGTTGAAATTCGACTTCAAATTAGGAAGAAATACTTTGAAAATTTTCAATCAACACAAAGTCAACACAAAGTGACAGTCGACCTCAATGGGCTTCAATGGATGTTAATCGCGTATGTCTGACAAAGTTAGATGCGAACTCACTCAAATATATAAGAAATGTTGAAATTCGACTTCAAATTAGGAAGATAGACTTTGAAAATTTTTAATCAACACAAAGTGACAGTTGACCTCAATGGGCTTCAATGGATGTTAATCGCCTATATCTGACAAAGTTAGATGCAAACTCACTCAAATATATGAGAAATGTTGAAATTCGACTTCAAATTAGGAAGAAATACTTTGAAAATTTTCAATCAACAAAAAGTGACAGTCGACCTCAATGGGCTTCAATGGATGTTAATCGACGATATCTGACAAAGTTAGATGCAAACTCACTCAAATATATGAGAAATGTTGAAATTCGACTTCAAATTAGGAAGATAGACTTTGAAAATTTTCAATCAACACAAAGTGACAGTCGACCTCGATGGCCTTCAATGGAAGTTAATCGCGTATATCTGACAAAGTTAGATGCATACTCACTCGAATATATGAGAAATGTTGAAATTCGACTTCAAATTAGGAAGATAGACTTTGAAAATTTTCAATCAACACAAAGTGACAGTCGACCTCAATGGGCTTCAATGGATGTTAATCGCGTATATCTGACAAAGTTAGATGCGAACTCACTCAAATATATAAGAAATGTTGAAATTCGACTTCAAATTAGGAAGATAGACTTTGAAAATTTTTAATCAACACAAAGTGACAGTTGACCTCAATGGGCTTCAATGGATGTTAATCGCCTATATCTGACAAAGTTAGATGCAAACTCACTCAAATATATGAGTAATGTTGAAATTCGACTTCAAATTAGGAAGATAGACTTTGAAAATTTTCAATCAACACAAATTGACAATCGACCTCAATGTGCTTCAATGGATGTTAATCGACGATATCTGACAAAGTTAGATGCAAACTCACTCAAATATATGAGAAATGTTGAAATTCGACTTCAAATTAGGAAGATAGACTTTGAAAATTTTCAATCAACACAAAGTGACAGTCGACCTCGATGGCCTTCAATGGAAGTTAATCGCGTATATCTGACAAAGTTAGATGCATACTCACTCGAATATATGAGAAATGTTGAAATTCGACTTCAAATTAGGAAGATAGACTTTGAAAATTTTCAATCAACACAAAGTGACAGTCGACCTCAATGGGCTTCAATGGATGTTAATCGCGTATATCTGACAAAGTTAGATGCGAACTCACTCAAATATATAAGAAATGTTGAAATTCGACTTCAAATTAGGAAGATAGACTTTGAAAATTTTTAATCAACACAAAGTGACAGTTGACCTCAATGGGCTTCAATGGATGTTAATCGCCTATATCTGACAAAGTTAGATGCAAACTCACTCAAATATATGAGAAATGTTGAAATTCGACTTCAAATTAGGAAGAAATACTTTGAAAATTTTCAATCAACAAAAAGTGACAGTCGACCTCAATGGGCTTCAATGGATGTTAATCGCGTTTATCTGACAAAGTTAGATGCAAACTCACTCGAATATATGAGAAATGTTGAAATTCGACTTCAAATTAGGAAGATAGACTTTGAAAATTTTCAATCAACACAAAGTGACAGTCGACCTCAATGGGCTCCAATGGATGTTAATTGACGATATCTGACAAAGTTAGATGCAAACTCACTCAAATATATAAGAAAGGTTGAAATTCGACTTCAAATTAGGAAGATAGACTTTGAAAATTTTCAATCAACACAAAGTGACAGTCGACCTCAATGGGCTTCAATGGATGTTAATTGACGATATCTGACAAAGTCAGATGCAAACTCACTCAAATATATAAGATATGTTGAAATTCGACTTCAAATTAGGAAGATAGACTTCGAAAATTTTTAATCAACACAAAGTGACAGTTGACCTCAATGGGCTTCAATGGATCTTAATCGCGTATATCTGACAAAGTTAGATGCAAACTCACTCGAATATATGAGAAATGTTGAAATTCGACTTCAAATTAGGAAGATAGACTTTGCAAATTTTCAATCAACACAAAGTGACAGTCGACCTCAATGGGCTTCAATGGATGTTAATTGAAGATATCTGACAAAGTTAGATGCAAACTCACTCAAATATATAAGAAAGGTTGAAATTCGACTTCAAATTAGGAAGATAGACTTTGAAAATTTTTAATCAACACAAAGTGACTATCGACCTCAATGGACTTCAATGGATGTTAATCGACGATATCTGACAAAGTTAGATGCGAACTCACTCAAATATATAAGAAATGTTGAAATTCGACTTCAAATTAGGAAGATAGACTTCGAAAATTTTTAATCAACACAAAGTGACAGTCTACCTCAATGGGCTTCAATGGATGCTAATCGACGATATCTGAAAAAGTTAGATGCAAACTCACTCAAATATATGAGAAATGTTGAAATTCGACTTCAAATTAGGAAGATAGACTTTGAAAATTTTCAATCAACACAAAGTGACAGTCGACCTCAAAGGGCGTCATTGGAAGTTAATCGACGATATCTGACAAAGTTAGATGCAAACTCACTCAAATATATGAGAAAAGTTGAAATTCGACTTCAAATTAGGAAGATAGACTTTGAAAATTTTCAATCAACACAAAGTGACAGTCGACCTCAATGGGCTTCAATGGATGTTAATCGCGTATATCTGACAAAGTTAGATGCGAACTCACTCAAATATATAAGAAATGTTGAAATTCGACTTCAAATTAGGAAGATAGACTTTGAAAATTTTCAATCAACACAAAGTGACAGTCGACCTCAAAGGGCGTCAGTGGAAGTTAATCGACGATATCTGACAAAGTTAGATGCATACTCACTCGAATATATGAGAAATGTTGAAATTCGACTTCAAATTAAGAAGATAGACTTTGAAAATTTTCAATCAACACAAAGTGACAGTCGACCTCAATGTGCTTCAATGGATGTTAATCGACGATATCTGAAAAAATTAGATGCGAACTCACTCAAATATATGAGAAATGTTGAAATTCGACTTCAAATTAGGAAGATAGACTTTGAAAATTTTTAATCAACACATAGTGACAGTTGACCTCAATGGGCTTCAATGGATGTTAATCGCGTTTATCTGACAAAGTTAGATGCAAACTCACTCGAATATATGAGAAATGTTGAAATTCGACTTCAAATTAGGAAGATAGACTTTGAAAATTTTCAATCAACACAAAGTGACAGTCGACCTCAATGGGCTTCAATGGATGTTAATTGACGATATCTGACAAAGTTAGATGCAAACTCACTCAAATATATAAGAAAGGTTGAAATTCGACTTCAAATTAGGAAGATAGACTTTGAAAATTTTCAATCAACACAAAGTGACAGTCGACCTCAATGGGCTTCAATGGATGTTAATTGACGATATCTGACAAAGTCAGATGCAAACTCACTCAAATATATAAGATATGTTGAAATTCGACTTCAAATTAGGAAGATAGACTTCGAAAATTTTTAATCAACACAAAGTGACAGTTGACCTCAATGGGCTTCAATGGATCTTAATCGCGTATATCTGACAAAGTTAGATGCAAACTCACTCGAATATATGAGAAATGTTGAAATTCGACTTCAAATTAGGAAGATAGACTTTGAAAATTTTCAATCAACACAAAGTGACAGTCGACCTCAATGGGCTTCAATGGATGTTAATTGAAGATATCTGACAAAGTTAGATGCAAACTCACTCAAATATATAAGAAAGGTTGAAATTCGACTTCAAATTAGGAAGATAGACTTTGAAAATTTTCAATCAACACAAAGTGACAGTCGACCTCAATGGGCTTCAATGGATGTTAATCGACGATATCTGACAAAGTTAGATGCGAACTCACTCAAATATATAAGAAATGTTGAAATTTGACTTCAAATTAGGAAGATAGACTTCGAAAATTTTTAATCAACACAAAGTGACAGTCTACCTCAATGGGCTTCAATGGATGTTAATCGACGATATCTGACAAAGTTAGATGCAAACTCACTCAAATATATGAGAAATGTTGAAATTTGACTTCAAATTAGGAAGATAGACTTTGAAAATTTTCAATCAACACAAAGTGACAGTCGACCTCAAAGGGCGTCAGTGGAAGTTAATCGACGATATCTGACAAAGTTAGATGCAAACTCACTCAAATATATGAGAAAAGTTGAAATTCGACTTCAAATTAGGAAGATAGACTTTGAAAATTTTCAATCGACACAAATTGACAATCGACCTCAATGTGCTTCAATGGATATTAATCGACGATATCTGACAAAGTTAGATGCAAACTCACTCAAATATATGAGAAATGTTGAAATTCGACTTCAAATTAGGAAGATAGACTTGGAAAATTTTCAATCAACACAAAGTGACAGTTGACCTCAATGGGCTTCAATGGATTGACGATATCTGACAAAGTTAGATGCAAACTCACTCCAATATATAAGAAATGTTGAAATTCGACTTCAAATTAGGAAGATAGACTTCGAAAATTTTCAATCAACACAAAGTGACAGTTGACCTCAATGGGCTTCAATGGATGTTAATCGCCTATATCTGACAAAGTTAGATGCAAACTCACTCAAATATATGAGAAATGTTGAAATTCGTCTTCAAATTAGGAAGATAGACTTTGAAAATTTTCAATCAACACAAAGTGACAGTCGACCTCAATGGGCTTCAATGGATGTTAATCGCGTATATCTGACAAAGTTAGATGCGAACTCACTCAAATATATAAGAAATGTTGAAATTCGACTTCAAATTAGGAAGATAGACTTTGAAAATTTTCAATCAACACAAAGTGACAGTCGACCTCAATGGGCTTCAATGGATTGACGATATCTGACAAAGTAAGATGCAAACTCACTCCAATATATAAGAAATGTTGAAATTCGACTTCAAATTAGGAAGCTAGACTTCGAAAATTTTCAATCAACACAAAGTGACAGTTGACCTCAATGTGCTTCAATGGATGCTAATCGACGATATCTGACAAAGTTAGATGCAAACTCACTCAAATATATGAGAAATGTTGAAATTCGACTTCAAATTAGGAAGATAGACTTTGAAAATTTTCAATCAACACAAAGTGACAGTCGACCTCAATGGCCTTCAATGGATGTTAATCGCGTATATCTGACAAAGTTAGATGCATACTCACTCGAATATATGAGAAATGTTGAAATTCGACTTCAAATTAGGAGGATAGACTTTGAAAATTTTCAATCAACACAAAGTGACAGTCGACCTCAATGTGCTTCAATGCATGTTAATCGACGATATCTGACAAAGTTAGATGCGAACTCACTCAAATATATGAGAAATGTTGAAATTCGACTTCAAATTAGGAAGATAGACTTTGAAAATTTCCAATCAACACAAAGTGACAGTCGACCTCAATGGGCTTCAATGGATGTTAATCTCGTATATCTGACAAAGTTAGATGCGAACTCACTCAAATATATAAGAAATGTTGAAATTCGACTTCAAATTAGGAAGATAGACTTTGAAAATTTTTAATCAACACAAAGTGACAGTTGACCTCAATGGGCTTCAATAGATGTTAATCGCCTATATCTGACAAAGTTAGATGCAAACTCACTCAAATATATGAGAAATGTTGAAATTCGACTTCAAATTAGGAAGAAATACTTTGAAAATTTTCAATCAACAAAAAGTGACAGTCGACCTCAATGGGCTTCAATGGATGTTAATCGCGTATATCTGACAAAGTTAGATGCAAACTCACTCGAATATATGAGAAATGTTGAAATTCGACTTCAAATTAGGAAGATAGACTTTGAAAATTTTCAATCAACACAAAGTGACAGTCGACCTCAATGGGCTTCAATGGATGTTAATTGACGATATCTGACAAAGTTAGATGCATACTCACTCGAATATATGAGAAATGTTGAAATTCGACTTCAAATTAGGAGGATAGACTTTGAAAATTTTCAATCAACACAAAGTGACAGTCGACCTCAATGTGCTTCAATGCATGTTAATCGACGATATCTGACAAAGTTAGATGCGAACTCACTCAAATATATGAGAAATGTTGAAATTCGACTTCAAATTAGGAAGATAGACTTTGAAAATTTCCAATCAACACAAAGTGACAGTCGACCTCAATGGGCTTCAATGGATGTTAATCTCGTATATCTGACAAAGTTAGATGCGAACTCACTCAAATATATAAGAAATGTTGAAATTCGACTTCAAATTAGGAAGATAGACTTTGAAAATTTTTAATCAACACAAAGTGACAGTTGACCTCAATGGGCTTCAATAGATGTTAATCGCCTATATCTGACAAAGTTAGATGCAAACTCACTCAAATATATGAGAAATGTTGAAATTCGACTTCAAATTAGGAAGAAATACTTTGAAAATTTTCAATCAACAAAAAGTGACAGTCGACCTCAATGGGCTTCAATGGATGTTAATCGCGTATATCTGACAAAGTTAGATGCAAACTCACTCGAATATATGAGAAATGTTGAAATTCGACTTCAAATTAGGAAGATAGACTTTGAAAATTTTCAATCAACACAAAGTGACAGTCGACCTCAATGGGCTTCAATGGATGTTAATTGACGATATCTGACAAAGTTAGATGCAAACTCACTCAAATATATAAGAAAGGTTGGGATTCGACTTCAAATTAGGAAGATAGACTTTGAAAATTTTCAATCAACACAAAGTGACAGTCGACCTCAATGGGCTTCAATGGATGTTAATTGACGATATCTGACAAAGTTAGATGCAAACTCACTCAAATATATAAGATATGTTGAAATTAGGAAGATAGACTTTGAATATTTTCAATTAACACAAATTGACAATCGACCTCAATGTGCTTCAATGGATGTTAATCGACGATATCTGACAAAGTTAGATGCAAACTCACTCAAATATATGAGAAATGTTGAAATTCGACTTCAAATTAGGAAGATAGACTTTGAAAATTTTCAATCAACACAAAGTGACAGTCGACCTCAAAGGGCGTCAGTGGAAGTTAATCGACGATATCTGACAAAGTTAGATGCAAACTCACTCAAATATATGAGAAAAGTTGAAATTCGACTTCAAATTAGGAAGATAGACTTTGAAAATTTTCAATCAACACAAAGTGACAGTTGACCTCAATGGGCTTCACTGGATGTTAATCGACGATATCTGACAAAGTTAGATGCAAACTCACTCAAATATATGAGAAATGTTGGAATTCGACTTCAAATTAGGAAGATAGACTTTGAAAATTTTCAATCAACACAAAGTGACAGTCGATCTCAATGTGCTTCAATGGATGTTAATCGACGATATCTGACAAAGTTAGATGCGAACTCACTTAAATATATGAGAAATGTTGAAATTCGACTTCAAATTAGGAAGATAGACTTTGAAAATTTTCAATCAACACAAAGTGACAGTCGACCTCAATGGGCTTCAATGGATGTTAATCGCGTATATCTGACAAAGTTAGATGCGAACTCACTCAAATATAGGAGAAATGTTGAAATTCGACTTCAAATTAGGAAGATAGACTTTGAAAATTTTCAATCAACACAAATTGACAATCGACCTCAATGTGCTTCAATGGATGTTAATCGACGATATCTGACAAAGTTAGATGAGAACTCACTCAAATATATGAGAAATGTTGAAATTCGACTTCAAATTAGGAAGATAGACTTTGAAAATTTTCAATCAACACAAAGTGACAGTCGACCTCAATGGCCTTCAATGGATGTTAATCGCGTATATCTGACAAAGTTAGATGCAAACTCACTCAAATATATAAGAAAGGTTGAAATTCGACTTCAAATTAGGAAGATAGACTTTGAAAATTTTTAATCAACACATAGTGACAGTTGACCTCAATGGGCTTCAATGGATGTTAATCGCGTTTATCTGACAAAGTTAGATGCAAACTCACTCGAATATATGAGAAATGTTGAAATTCGACTTCAAATTAGGAAGATAGACTTTGAAAATTTTCAATCAACACAAAGTGACAGTCGACCTCAATGGGCTTCAATGGATGTTAATTGACGATATCTGACAAAGTTAGATGCAAACTCACTCAAATATATAAGAAAGGTTGAAATTCGACTTCAAATTAGGAAGATAGACTTTGAAAATTTTCAATCAACACAAAGTGACAGTCGACCTCAATGGGCTTCAATGGATGTTAATTGACGATATCTGACAAAGTCAGATGCAAACTCACTCAAATATATAAGATATGTTGAAATTCGACTTCAAATTAGGAAGATAGACTTCGAAAATTTTTAATCAACACAAAGTGACAGTTGACCTCAATGGGCTTCAATGGATCTTAATCGCGTATATCTGACAAAGTTAGATGCAAACTCACTCGAATATATGAGAAATGTTGAAATTCGACTTCAAATTAGGAAGATAGACTTTGAAAATTTTCAATCAACACAAAGTGACAGTCGACCTCAATGGGCTTCAATGGATGTTAATTGAAGATATCTGACAAAGTTAGATGCAAACTCACTCAAATATATAAGAAAGGTTGAAATTCGACTTCAAATTAGGAAGATAGACTTTGAAAATTTTCAATCAACACAAAGTGACAGTCGACCTCAATGGGCTTCAATGGATGTTAATCGACGATATCTGACAAAGTTAGATGCGAACTCACTCAAATATATAAGAAATGTTGAAATTTGACTTCAAATTAGGAAGATAGACTTCGAAAATTTTTAATCAACACAAAGTGACAGTCTACCTCAATGGGCTTCAATGGATGTTAATCGACGATATCTGACAAAGTTAGATGCAAACTCACTCAAATATATGAGAAATGTTGAAATTTGACTTCAAATTAGGAAGATAGACTTTGAAAATTTTCAATCAACACAAAGTGACAGTCGACCTCAAAGGGCGTCAGTGGAAGTTAATCGACGATATCTGACAAAGTTAGATGCAAACTCACTCAAATATATGAGAAAAGTTGAAATTCGACTTCAAATTAGGAAGATAGACTTTGAAAATTTTCAATCGACACAAATTGACAATCGACCTCAATGTGCTTCAATGGATGTTAATCGACGATATCTGACAAAGTTAGATGCAAACTCACTCAAATATATGAGAAATGTTGAAATTCGACTTCAAATTAGGAAGATAGACTTGGAAAATTTTCAATCAACACAAAGTGACAGTTGACCTCAATGGGCTTCAATGGATTGACGATATCTGACAAAGTTAGATGCAAACTCACTCCAATATATAAGAAATGTTGAAATTCGACTTCAAATTAGGAAGATAGACTTCGAAAATTTTCAATCAACACAAAGTGACAGTTGACCTCAATGGGCTTCAATGGATGTTAATCGCCTATATCTGACAAAGTTAGATGCAAACTCACTCAAATATATGAGAAATGTTGAAATTCGTCTTCAAATTAGGAAGATAGACTTTGAAAATTTTCAATCAACACAAAGTGACAGTCGACCTCAATGGGCTTCAATGGATGTTAATCGCGTATATCTGACAAAGTTAGATGCGAACTCACTCAAATATATGAGAAATGTTGAAATTCGACTTCAAATTAGGAAGATAGACTTTGAAAATTTTCAATCAACACAAAGTGACAGTCGACCTCAATGGGCTTCAATGGATTGACGATATCTGACAAAGTAAGATGCAAACTCACTCCAATATATAAGAAATGTTGAAATTCGACTTCAAATTAGGAAGCTAGACTTCGAAAATTTTCAATCAACACAAAGTGACAGTTGACCTCAATGTGCTTCAATGGATGCTAATCGACGATATCTGACAAAGTTAGATGCAAACTCACTCAAATATATGAGAAATGTTGAAATTCGACTTCAAATTAGGAAGATAGACTTTGAAAATTTTCAATCAACACAAAGTGACAGTCGACCTCAATGGCCTTCAATGGATGTTAATCGCGTATATCTGACAAAGTTAGATGCATACTCACTCGAATATATGAGAAATGTTGAAATTCGACTTCAAATTAGGAGGATAGACTTTGAAAATTTTCAATCAACACAAAGTGACAGTCGACCTCAATGTGCTTCAATGCATGTTAATCGACGATATCTGACAAAGTTAGATGCGAACTCACTCAAATATATGAGAAATGTTGAAATTCGACTTCAAATTAGGAAGATAGACTTTGAAAATTTCCAATCAACACAAAGTGACAGTCGACCTCAATGGGCTTCAATGGATGTTAATCTCGTATATCTGACAAAGTTAGATGCGAACTCACTCAAATATATAAGAAATGTTGAAATTCGACTTCAAATTAGGAAGATAGACTTTGAAAATTTTTAATCAACACAAAGTGACAGTTGACCTCAATGGGCTTCAATAGATGTTAATCGCCTATATCTGACAAAGTTAGATGCAAACTCACTCAAATATATGAGAAATGTTGAAATTCGACTTCAAATTAGGAAGAAATACTTTGAAAATTTTCAATCAACAAAAAGTGACAGTCGACCTCAATGGGCTTCAATGGATGTTAATCGCGTATATCTGACAAAGTTAGATGCAAACTCACTCGAATATATGAGAAATGTTGAAATTCGACTTCAAATTAGGAAGATAGACTTTGAAAATTTTCAATCAACACAAAGTGACAGTCGACCTCAATGGGCTTCAATGGATGTTAATTGACGATATCTGACAAAGTTAGATGCAAACTCACTCAAATATATAAGAAAGGTTGGGATTCGACTTCAAATTAGGAAGATAGACTTTGAAAATTTTCAATCAACACAAAGTGACAGTCGACCTCAATGGGCTTCAATGGATGTTAATTGACGATATCTGACAAAGTTAGATGCAAACTCACTCAAATATATAAGATATGTTGAAATTCGACTTCAAATTAGGAAGATGGACTTTGAAAATTTTCAATCAACACAAAGTGACAGTCGACCTCAATGGGCTTAAATGGATGTTAATCGCGTATATCTGACTAAGTTAGATGCGAACTCACTCAAATATATAAGAAATGTTGAAATTCGACTTCAAATTAGGAAGAAAGACTTTGAAAATTTTTCATCAACACAAAGTGACAGTCGACCTCAATGGGCTTCAATGGATGTTAATTGACGATATCTGACAAAGTTAGATGCAAACTGACTCCAATATATAAAAAATGTTGAAATTCGACTTCAAATTAGGAAGATAGACTTCGAAAATTTTCAATCAACACAAAGTGACAGTTGACCTCAATGGGCTTCAATGGATGTTAATCGCCTATATCTGACAAAGTTAGATGCAAACTCAATCAAATATATGAGAAATGTTGAAATTAGGAAGATAGACTTTGAATATTTTCAATTAACACAAATTGACAATCGACCTCAATGTGCTTCAATGGATGTTAATCGACGATATCTGACAAAGTTAGATGCAAACTCACTCAAATATATGAGAAATGTTGAAATTCGACTTCAAATTAGGAAGATAGACTTTGAAAATTTTCAATCAACACAAAGTGACAGTCGACCTCAAAGGGCGTCAGTGGAAGTTAATCGACGATATCTGACAAAGTTAGATGCAAACTCACTCAAATATATGAGAAAAGTTGAAATTCGACTTCAAATTAGGAAGATAGACTTTGAAAATTTTCAATCAACACAAAGTGACAGTTGACCTCAATGGGCTTCACTGGATGTTAATCGACGATATCTGACAAAGTTAGATGCAAACTCACTCAAATATATGAGAAATGTTGGAATTCGACTTCAAATTAGGAAGATAGACTTTGAAAATTTTCAATCAACACAAAGTGACAGTCGATCTCAATGTGCTTCAATGGATGTTAATCGACGATATCTGACAAAGTTAGATGCGAACTCACTTAAATATATGAGAAATGTTGAAATTCGACTTCAAATTAGGAAGATAGACTTTGAAAATTTTCAATCAACACAAAGTGACAGTCGACCTCAATGGGCTTCAATGGATGTTAATCGCGTATATCTGACAAAGTTAGATGCGAACTCACTCAAATATAGGAGAAATGTTGAAATTCGACTTCAAATTAGGAAGATAGACTTTGAAAATTTTCAATCAACACAAATTGACAATCGACCTCAATGTGCTTCAATGGATGTTAATCGACGATATCTGACAAAGTTAGATGAGAACTCACTCAAATATATGAGAAATGTTGAAATTCGACTTCAAATTAGGAAGATAGACTTTGAAAATTTTCAATCAACACAAAGTGACAGTCGACCTCAATGGCCTTCAATGGATGTTAATCGCGTATATCTGACAAAGTTAGATGCAAACTCACTCAAATATATAAGAAAGGTTGAAATTCGACTTCAAATTAGGAAGATAGACTTTGAAAATTTTCAATCAACACAAAGTGACAGTCGACCTCAATGGGCTTCAATGGATGTTAATTGACGATATCTGACAAAGTTAGATGCAAACTCACTCAAATATATAAGATATGTTGAAATTCGACTTCAAATTAGGAAGATAGACTTTGAAAATTTTCAATCAACACAAAGTGACAGTCGACCTCAATGGCCTTCAATGGATGTTAATCGCGTATATCTGACAAAGTTAGATGCAAACTCACTCAAATATATGAGAAAAGTTGAAATTCGACTTCAAATTAGGAAGATAGACTTTGAAAATTTTCAATCAACACAAAGTGACAGTCGACCTCAATGGGCTTCAATGGATGTTAATCGCGTATATCTGACAAAGTTAGATGCGAACTCACTCAAGTATATAAGAAATGTTGAAATTCGACTTCAAATTAGGAAGAAAGACTTTGAAAATTTTTCATCAACACAAAGTGACAGTCGACCTCAATGGGCTTCAATGGATGTTAATTGACGATATCTGACAAAGTTAGATGCAAACTGACTCCAATATATAAAAAATGTTGAAATTCGACTTCAAATTAGGAAGATAGACTTCGAAAATTTTCAATCAACACAAAGTGACAGTTGACCTCAATGGGCTTCAATGGATGTTAATCGCCTATATCTGACAAAGTTAGATGCAAACTCAATCAAATATATGAGAAATGTTGAAATTAGGAAGATAGACTTTGAAAATTTTCAATTAACACAAATTGACAATCGACCTCAATGTGCTTCAATGGATGTTAATCGACGATATCTGACAAAGTTAGATGCAAACTCACTCAAATATATGAGAAATGTTGAAATTCGACTTCAAATTAGGAAGATAGACTTTGAAAATTTTCAATCAACACAAAGTGACAGTCGACCTCAAAGGGCGTCAGTGGAAGTTAATCGACGATATCTGACAAAGTTAGATGCAAACTCACTCAAATATATGAGAAAAGTTGAAATTCGACTTCAAATTAGGAAGATAGACTTTGAAAATTTTCAATCAACACAAAGTGACAGTCGACCTCAATGGGCTTCAATGGATGTTAATCGCGTATATCTGACAAAGTTAGATGCGAACTCACTCAAATATATAAGAAATGTTGAAATTCGACTTCAAATTAGGAAGATAGACTTTGAAAATATTCAATCAACACAAAGTGACAGTTGACCTCAATGGGCTTCAATGGATGTTAATCGCCTATATCTGACAAAGTTAGATGCAAACTCACTCAAATATATGAGAAATGTTGAAATTCGACTTCAAATTAGGAAGATAGACTTTGAAAATTTTCAATCAACACAAATTGACAATCGACCTCAATGTGCTTCACTGGATGTTAATCGACGATATCTGACGAAGTTAGATGCAAACTCACTCAAATATATGAGAAATGTTGAAATTCGACTTCAAATTAGGAAGATAGACTTTGAAAATTTTCAATCAACACAAAGTGACAGTCGACCTCAATGGCCTTCAATGGATGTTAATCGCGTATATCTGACAAAGTTAGATGCGAACTCACTCAAATATATGAGAAATGTTGAAATTCGACTTCAAATTAGGAAGATAGACTTTGAAAATTTTCAATCAACACAAAGTGACAGTCGACCTCAATGGCCTTCAATGGATGTTAATCGCAGATATCTGACAAAGTTAGATGCAAACTCACTCAAATATATGAGAAAAGTTGAAATTCGACTTCAAATTAGGAAGATAGACTTTGAAAATTTTCAATCAACACAAAGTGACAGTCGACCTCAATGGGCTTCAGTGGATGATAATCGCGTATATCTGACAAAGTTAGATGCGAACTCACTCAAATATATAAAGAATGTTGAAATTCGACTTCAAATTAGGAAGATAGACTTCGAAAATTTTCAATCAACACAAAGTGACAGTTGACCTCAATGGGCTTCAATGGATGTTAATCGCCTATATCTGACAAAGTTAGATGCAAACTCAATCAAATATATGAGAAATGTTGAAATTAGGAAGATAGACTTTGAAAATTTTCAATTAACACAAATTGACAATCGACCTCAATGTGCTTCAATGGATGTTAATCGACGATATCTGACAAAGTTAGATGCAAACTCACTCAAATATATGAGAAATGTTGAAATTCGACTTCAAATTAGGAAGATAGACTTTGAAAATTTTCAATCAACACAAAGTGACAGTCGACCTCAAAGGGCGTCAGTGGAAGTTAATCGACGATATCTGACAAAGTTAGATGCAAACTCACTCAAATATATGAGAAAAGTTGAAATTTGACTTCAAATTAGGAAGATAGACTTTGAAAATTTTCAATCAACACAAAGTGACAGTCGACCTCAATGGCCTTCAATGGATGTTAATCGCGTATATCTGACAAAGTTAGATGCATACTCACTCGAATATATGAGAAATGTTGAAATTCGACTTCGAATTAGGAGGATAGACTTTGAAAATTTTCAATCAACACAAAGTGACAGTCGACCGCAATGTGCTTCAATGGATGTTAATCGACGATATCTGACAAAGTTAGATGCGAATTCACTCAAATATATGAGAAATATTGAAATTCGACTTCAAATTAGGAAGATAGACTTTGAAAATTTTCAATCAACACAAAGTGACAGTCGACCTCAATGTGCTTCAATGGATGTTAATCGACGATATCTGACAAAGTTAGATGCAAACTCACTCAAATATATGAGAAATGTTGAAATTCGACTTCAAATTAGGAAGATAGACTTTGAAAATTTTCAATCAACACAAAGTGACAGTCGACCTCAAAGGGCGTCAGTGGAAGTTAATCGACGATATCTGACAAAGTTAGATGCAAACTCACTCAAATATATGAGAAAAGTTGAAATTCGACTTCAAATTAGGAAGATAGACTTCGAAAATTTTTAATCAACACAAAGTGACAGTCGACCTCAATGGGCTTATATGGATGTTAATCGACGATATCTGACAAAGTTAGATGCGAACTCACTCAAATATATAAGAAATGTTGAAATTCGACTTCAAATTAGGAAGATAGACTTTGAAAATTTTTAATCAACACAAAGTGACAGTTGACCTCAATGGGCTTCAATGGATGTTAATCGCCTATATCTGACAAAGTTAGATGCAAACTCACTCAAATATATGAGAAATGTTGAAAGTCGACTTCAAATTAGGAGGAAATACTTTGAAAATTTTCAATCAACAAAAAGTGACAGTCGACCTCAATGGGCTTCAATGGATGTTAATCGCGTATATCTGACAAAGTTAGATGCAAACTCACTCGAATATATGAGAAATGTTGAAATTCGACTTCAAATTAGGAAGATAGACTTTGAAAATTTTCAATCAACACAAAGTGACAGTCGACCTCAATGGGCTTCAATGGATGTTAATTGACGATATCTGACAAAGTTAGATGCAAACTCACTCAAATATATAAGAGAGGTTGAAATTCGACTTCAAATTAGGAAGATAGACTTTGAAAATTTTCAATCAACACAAAGTGACAGTCGACCTCAATGGGCTTCAATGGATGTTAATTGACGATATCTGACAAAGTTAGATGCAAACTCACTCAAATATATAAGATATGTTGAAATTCGACTTCAAATTAGGAAGATAGACTTCGAAAATTTTTAATCAACACAAAGTGACAGTTGACCTCAATGGGCTTCAATGGATCTTAATCGCGTATATCTGACAAAGTTAGATGCAAACTCACTCGAATATATGAGAAATGTTGAAATTCGACTTCAAATTAGGAAGATAGACTTTGAAAATTTTCAATCAACACAAAGTGACAGTCGACCTCAACGGGCTTCAATGGATGTTAATTGAAGATATCTGACAAAGTTAGATGCAAACTCACTCAAATATATAAGAAAGGTTGAAATTCGACTTCAAATTAGGAAGATAGACTTTGAAAATTTTTCATCAACACAAAGTGACAGTCGACCTCAATGGGCTTCAATGGATGTTAATTGACGATATCTGACAAAGTTAGATGCAAACTGACTCCAATATATAAAAAATGTTGAAATTCGACTTCAAATTAGGAAGATAGACTTCGAAAATTTTCAATCAACACAAAGTGACAGTTGACCTCAATGGGCTTCAATGGATGTTAATCGCCTATATCTGACAAAGTTAGATGCAAACTCAATCAAATATATGAGAAATGTTGAAATTAGGAAGATAGACTTTGAAAATTTTCAATTAACACAAATTGACAATCGACCTCAATGTGCTTCAATGGATGTTAATCGACGATATCTGACAAAGTTAGATGCAAACTCACTCAAATATATGAGAAATGTTGAAATTCGACTTCAAATTAGGAAGATAGACTTTGAAAATTTTCAATCAACACAAAGTGACAGTCGACCTCAAAGGGCGTCAGTGGAAGTTAATCGACGATATCTGACAAAGTTAGATGCAAACTCACTCAAATATATGAGAAAAGTTGAAATTCGACTTCAAATTAGGAAGATAGACTTTGAAAATTTTCAATCAACACAAAGTGACAGTCGACCTCAATGGGCTTCAATGGATGTTAATCGCGTATATCTGACAAAGTTAGATGCGAACTCACTCAAATATATAAGAAATGTTGAAATTCGACTTCAAATTAGGAAGATAGACTTTGAAAATTTTCAATCAACACAAAGTGACAGTTGACCTCAATGGGCTTCAATGGATGTTAATCGCCTATATCTGACAAAGTTAGATGCAAACTCACTCAAATATATGAGAAATGTTGAAATTCGACTTCAAATTAGGAAGATAGACTTTGAAAATTTTCAATCAACACAAATTGACAATCGACCTCAATGTGCTTCACTGGATGTTAATCGACGATATCTGACGAAGTTAGATGCGAACTCACTCAAATATATGAGAAATGTTGAAATTCGACTTCAAATTAGGAAGATAGACTTTGAAAATTTTCAATCAACACAAAGTGACAGTCGACCTCAATGGCCTTCAATGGATGTTAATCGCGTATATCTGACAAAGTTAGATGCATACTCACTCGAATATATGAGACATGTTGAAATTTGACTTCAAATTAGGAGGATAGACTTTGAAAATTTTCAATCAACACAAAGTGACAGTCGACCTCAATGTGCTTCAATGGATGTTAATCGACGATATCTGACAAAGTTAGATGCGAACTCACTCAAATATATGAGAAATGTTGAAATTCGACTTCAAATTAGGAAGATAGACTTTGAAAATTTTCAATCAACACAAAGTGACAGTCGACCTCAATGGGCTTCAATGGATGTTAATCGCGTATATCTGACAAAGTTAGATGCGAACTCACTCAAATATATGAGAAATGTTGAAATTCGACTTCAAATTAGGAAGATAGACTTTGAAAATTTTCAATCAACACAAAGTGACAGTCGACCTCAATGGGCTTCAATGGATGTTAATCGCGTATATCTGACAAAGTTAGATGCGAACTCACTCAAATATATGAGAAATGTTGAAATTCGACTTCAAATTAGGAAGATAGACTTTGAAAATTTTCAATCAACACAAATTGACAATCGACCTCAATGTGCTTCAATGGATGTTAATCGACGATATCTGACAAAGTTAGATGCAAACTCACTCAAATATATGAGAAATGTTGAAATTCGACTTCAAATTAGGAAGATAGACTTTGAAAATTTTCAATCAACACAAAGTGACAGTCGACCTCAATGGCCTTCAATGGATGTTAATCGCGTATATCTGACAAAGTTAGATGCAAACTCACTCAAATATATGAGAAAAGTTGAAATTCGACTTCAAATTAGGAAGATAGACTGAAAATTTTCAATCAACACAAAGTGACAGTCGACCTCAATGGGCTTCAATGGATGTTAATCGCGTATATCTGACAAAGTTAGATGCGAACTCACTCAAATATATAAAGAATGTTGAAATTCGACTTCAAATTAGGAAGATAGACTTCGAAAATTTTCAATCAACACAAAGTGACAGTTGACCTCAATGGGCTTCAATGGATGTTAATCGCCTATATCTGACAAAGTTAGATGCAAACTCAATCAAATATATGAGAAATGTTAAAATTCGACTTCAAATTAGGAAGATAGACTTTGAAAATTTTCAATCAACAAAAATTGACAATCGACCTCAATGTGCTTCAATGGATGTTAATCGACGATATCTGACAAAGTTAGATGCAAACTCACTCAAATATATGAGAAATGTTGAAATTCGACTTCAAATTAGGAAGATAGACTTTGAAAATTTTCAATCAACACAAAGTGACAGTCGACCTCAAAGGGCGTCAGTGGAAGTTAATCGACGATATCTGACAAAGTTAGATGCAAACTCACTCAAATATATGAGAAAAGTTGAAATTCGACTTCAAATTAGGAAGATAGACTTTGAAAATTTTTAATCAACACAAAGTGACAGTCGACCTCAATGGGCTTATATGGATGTTAATCGACGATATCTGACAAAGTTAGATGCGAACTCACTCAAATATATAAGAAATGTTGAAATTCGACTTCAAATTAGGAAGATATACTTTGAAAATTTTTAATCAACACAAAGTGACAGTTGACCTCAATGGGCTTCAATGGATGTTAATCGCCTATATCTGACAAAGTTAGATGCAAACTCACTCAAATATATGAGAAATGTTGAAAGTCGACTTCAAATTAGGAAGAAATACTTTGAAAATTTTCAATCAACAAAAAGTGACAGTCGACCTCAATGGGCTTCAATGGATGTTAATCGCGTATATCTGACAAAGTTAGATGCAAACTCACTCGAATATATGAGAAAGGTTGAAATTCGACTTCAAATTAGGAAGATAGACTTTGAAAATTTTCAATAAACACAAAGTGACAGTCGACCTCAATGGGCTTCAATGGATGTTAATTGACGATATCTGACAAAGTTAGATGCAAACTCACTCAAATATATAAGAGAGGTTGAAATTCGACTTCAAATTAGGAAGATAGACTTTGAAAATTTTCAATCAACACAAAGTGACAGTCGACCTCAATGGGCTTCAATGGATGTTAATCGCGTATATCTGACAAAGTTAGATGCGAACTCACTCAAATATATAAGAAATGTTGAAATTCGACTTCAAATTAGGAAGATAGACTTTGAAAATTTTCAATCAACACAAAGTGACAGTTGACCTCAATGGGCTTCAATGGATGTTAATCGCCTATATCTGACAAAGTTAGATGCAAACTCACTCAAATATATGAGAAATGTTGAAATTCGACTTCAAATTAGGAAGATAGACTTTGAAAATTTTCAATCAACACAAATTGACAATCGACCTCAATGTGCTTCACTGGATGTTAATCGACGATATCTGACGAAGTTAGATGCGAACTCACTCAAATATATGAGAAATGTTGAAATTCGACTTCAAATTAGGAAGATAGACTTTGAAAATTTTCAATCAACACAAAGTGACAGTCGACCTCAATGGCCTTCAATGGATGTTAATCGCGTATATCTGACAAAGTTAGATGCATACTCACTCGAATATATGAGACATGTTGAAATTTGACTTCAAATTAGGAGGATAGACTTTGAAAATTTTCAATCAACACAAAGTGACAGTCGACCTCAATGTGCTTCAATGGATGTTAATCGACGATATCTGACAAAGTTAGATGCGAACTCACTCAAATATATGAGAAATGTTGAAATTCGACTTCAAATTAGGAAGATAGACTTTGAAAATTTTCAATCAACACAAAGTGACAGTCGACCTCAATGGGCTTCAATGGATGTTAATCGCGTATATCTGACAAAGTTAGATGCGAACTCACTCAAATATATGAGAAATGTTGAAATTCGACTTCAAATTAGGAAGATAGACTTTGAAAATTTTCAATCAACACAAAGTGACAGTCGACCTCAATGGGCTTCAATGGATGTTAATCGCGTATATCTGACAAAGTTAGATGCGAACTCACTCAAATATATGAGAAATGTTGAAATTCGACTTCAAATTAGGAAGATAGACTTTGAAAATTTTCAATCAACACAAATTGACAATCGACCTCAATGTGCTTCAATGGATGTTAATCGACGATATCTGACAAAGTTAGATGCAAACTCACTCAAATATATGAGAAATGTTGAAATTCGACTTCAAATTAGGAAGATAGACTTTGAAAATTTTCAATCAACACAAAGTGACAGTCGACCTCAATGGCCTTCAATGGATGTTAATCGCGTATATCTGACAAAGTTAGATGCAAACTCACTCAAATATATGAGAAAAGTTGAAATTCGACTTCAAATTAGGAAGATAGACTGAAAATTTTCAATCAACACAAAGTGACAGTCGACCTCAATGGGCTTCAATGGATGTTAATCGCGTATATCTGACAAAGTTAGATGCGAACTCACTCAAATATATAAAGAATGTTGAAATTCGACTTCAAATTAGGAAGATAGACTTCGAAAATTTTCAATCAACACAAAGTGACAGTTGACCTCAATGGGCTTCAATGGATGTTAATCGCCTATATCTGACAAAGTTAGATGCAAACTCAATCAAATATATGAGAAATGTTAAAATTCGACTTCAAATTAGGAAGATAGACTTTGAAAATTTTCAATCAACAAAAATTGACAATCGACCTCAATGTGCTTCAATGGATGTTAATCGACGATATCTGACAAAGTTAGATGCAAACTCACTCAAATATATGAGAAATGTTGAAATTCGACTTCAAATTAGGAAGATAGACTTTGAAAATTTTCAATCAACACAAAGTGACAGTCGACCTCAAAGGGCGTCAGTGGAAGTTAATCGACGATATCTGACAAAGTTAGATGCAAACTCACTCAAATATATGAGAAAAGTTGAAATTCGACTTCAAATTAGGAAGATAGACTTTGAAAATTTTTAATCAACACAAAGTGACAGTCGACCTCAATGGGCTTATATGGATGTTAATCGACGATATCTGACAAAGTTAGATGCGAACTCACTCAAATATATAAGAAATGTTGAAATTCGACTTCAAATTAGGAAGATATACTTTGAAAATTTTTAATCAACACAAAGTGACAGTTGACCTCAATGGGCTTCAATGGATGTTAATCGCCTATATCTGACAAAGTTAGATGCAAACTCACTCAAATATATGAGAAATGTTGAAAGTCGACTTCAAATTAGGAAGAAATACTTTGAAAATTTTCAATCAACAAAAAGTGACAGTCGACCTCAATGGGCTTCAATGGATGTTAATCGCGTATATCTGACAAAGTTAGATGCAAACTCACTCGAATATATGAGAAAGGTTGAAATTCGACTTCAAATTAGGAAGATAGACTTTGAAAATTTTCAATAAACACAAAGTGACAGTCGACCTCAATGGGCTTCAATGGATGTTAATTGACGATATCTGACAAAGTTAGATGCAAACTCACTCAAATATATAAGAGAGGTTGAAATTCGACTTCAAATTAGGAAGATAGACTTTGAAAATTTTCAATCAACACAAAGTGACAGTCGACCTCAATGGGCTTCAATGGATGTTAATTGACGATATCTGACAAAGTTAGATGCAAACTCACTCAAATATATAAGATATGTTGAAATTCGACTTCAAATTAGGAAGATAGACTTTGAAAATTTTCAATCAACACAAAGTGACAGTCGACCTCAATGGGCTTCAATGGATGTTAATCGCGTATATCTGACAAAGTTAGATGCGAACTCACTCAAATATATAAGAAATGTTGAAATTCGACTTCAAATTAGGAAGATAGACTTTGAAAATTTTCAATCAACACAAAGTGACAGTCGACCTCAATGGGCTTCAATGGATTGACGATATCTGACAAAGTAAGATGCAAACTCACTCCAATATATAAGAAATGTTGAAATTCGACTTCAAATTAGGAAGATAGACTTCGAAAATTTTCAATCAACACAAAGTGACAGTTGACCTCAATGGGCTTCAATGGATGTTAATCGCGTATCTCTGACAAAGTTAGATGCAAACTCACTCAAATATATGAGAAATGTTGAAATTCGTCTTCAAATTAAGAAGATAGACTTTGAAAATTTTCAATCGACACAAATTGACAATCGACCTCAATGTGCTTCAATTGATGTTAATCGACGATATTTGACAAAGTTAGATGCAAACTCACTCAAATATATGAGAAATGTTGAAATTCGACTTCAAATTAGGAAGATAGGCTTCGAAAATTTTCAATCAACACAAAGTGACAGTTGACCTCAATGGGCTTCAATGGATTGACGATATCTGACAAAGTTAGATGCAAACTCACTCCAATATATAAGAAATGTTGAAATTCGACTTCATATTAGGAAGATAGACTTTGAAAATTTTCAATCAACACAAATTGACAATCGACCTCAATGTGCTTCAATGGATGTTAATCGACGATATCTGACAAAGTTAGATGCAAACTCACTCAAATATATGAGAAATGTTGAAATTCGACTTCAAATTAGGAAGATAGACTTTGAAAGTTTTCAATCAACACAAAGTGACAGTCGACCTCAATGGCCTTAAATGGATGTTAATCGCGTATATCTGACAAAGTTAGATGCATACTCACTCGAATATATGAGAAATGTTGAAATTCGACTTCAAATTAGGAAGATAGACTTTGAAAATTTTCAATCAACACAAAGTGACAGTCGACCTCAATGGGCTTCAATGGATGTTAATTGACGATATCTGACAAAGTTAGATGCAAACTCACTCAAATATATAAGAAAGGTTGAAATTCGACTTCAAATTAGGAAGATAGACTTTGAAAATTTTCAATCAACACAAAGTGACAGTCGACCTCAATGGGCTTCAATGGATGTTAATTGACGATATCTGACAAAGTTAGATGCAAACTCACTCAAATATATAAGATATGTTGAAATTCGACTTCAAATTAGGAAGATAGACTTCGAAAATTTTTAATCAACACAAAGTGACAGTTGACCTCAATGTGCTTCACTGGATGTTAATCGACGATATCTGACGAAGTTAGATGCGAACTCACTCAAATATGTGAGAAATGTTGAAATTCGACTTCAAATTAGGAAGATAGACTTTGAAAATTTTCAATCAACACAAAGTGACAGTCGACCTCAATGGCCTTCAATGGATGTTAATCGCGTATATCTGACAAAGTTAGATGCATACTCACTCGAATATATGAGACATGTTGAAATTTGACTTCAAATTAGGAGGATAGACTTTGAAAATTTTCAATCAACACAAAGTGACAGTCGATTTCAATGTGCTTCAATGGATGTTAATCGACGATATCTGACAAAGTTAGATGCGAACTCACTCAAATATATGAGAAATGTTGAAATTCGACTTCAAATTAGGAAGATAGACTTTGAAAATTTTCAATCAACACAAAGTGACAGTCGACCTCAATGGGCTTCAATGGATGTTAATCGCGTATATCTGACAAAGTTAGATGCGAACTCACTCAAATATATGAGAAATGTTGAAATTCGACTTCAAATTAGGAAGATAGACTTTGAAAATTTTCAATCAACACAAATTGACAATCGACCTCAATGTGCTTCAATGGATGTTAATCGACGATATCTGACAAAGTTAGATGCAAACTCACTCAAATATATGAGAAATGTTGAAATTCGACTTCAAATTAGGAAGATAGACTTTGAAAATTTTCAATCAACACAAAGTGACAGTCGACCTCAATGGCCTTCAATGGATGTTAATCGCGTATATCTGACAAAGTTAGATGCAAACTCACTCAAATATATGAGAAAAGTTGAAATTCGACTTCAAATTAGGAAGATAGACTGAAAATTTTCAATCAACACAAAGTGACAGTCGACCTCAATGGGCTTCAATGGATGTTAATCGCGTATATCTGACAAAGTTAGATGCAAACTCACTCAAATATATAAGGAAGGTTGAAATTCGACTTCAAATTAGGAAGATAGACTTTGAAAATTTTTAATCAACACAAAGTGACTATCGACCTCAATGGACTTCAATGGATGTTAATCGACGATATCTGACAAAGTTAGATGCGAACTCACTCAAATATATAAGAAATGTTGAAATTCGACTTCAAATTAGGAAGATAGACTTCGAGAATTTTTAATCAACACAAAGTGACAGTCGCCCTCAATGGGCTTATATGGATGTTAATCGACGATATCTGACAAAGTTAGATGCAAACTCACTCAAATATATGAGAAATGTTGAAATTCGACTTCAAATTAGGAAGATAGACTTTGAAAATTTTCAATCAACACAAAGTGACAGTGGACCTCAAAGGGCGTCAGTGGAAGTTAATCGACGATATCTGACAAAGTTAGATGCAAACTCACTCAAATATATGAGAAAAGTTGAAATTCGACTTCAAATTAGGAAGATAGACTTTGAAAATTTTTAATCAACACAAAGTGACAGTCGACCTCAATGGGCTTATATGGATGTTAATCGACGATATCTGACAAAGTTAGATGAAAACTCACTCAAATATATGAGAAATGTTGAAATTCGACTTCAAATTAGGAAGATAGACTTTGAAAATTTTCAATCAACACAAAGTGACAGTCGACCTCAAAGGGCGTCAGTGGAAGTTAATCGACGATATCTGACAAAGTTAGATGCAAACTCACTCAAATATATGAGAAAAGTTGAAATTCGATTTCAAATTAGGAAGATAGACTTTGAAAATTTTCAATCAACACAAAGTGACAGTCGACCTCAATGGGCTTCAATGGATGTTAATCACGTATATCTGACAAAGGTAGATGCGAACTCACTCAAATATATAAGAAATGTTGAAATTCGACTTCAAATTAGGAAGATAGACTTTGAAAATTTTCAATCAACACAAAGTGACAGTCGACCTCAATGGGCTTCAATGGATGTTAATCGACGATATCTGACAAAGTTAGATGCGAACTCACTCAAATATATAAGAAATGTTGAAATTCGACTTCAAATTAGGAAGATAGACTTTGAAAATTTTCAATCAACACAAAGTGACAGTCGACCTCAATGGGCTTCAATGGATTGACGATATCTGACAAAGTAAGATGCAAACTCACTCCAATATATAAGAAATGTTGAAATTCGATTTCAAATTAGGAAGATAGACTTCGAAAATTTTCAATCAACACAAAGTGACAGTTGACCTCAATGGGCTTCAATGGATGTTAATCGCCTATATCTGACAAAGTTAGATGCAAACTCACTCAAATATATGAGAAATGTTGAAATTCGTCTTCAAATTAGGAAGATAGACTTTGAAAATTTTCAATCGACACAAATTGACAATCGACCTCAATGGACTTCAATGGATGTTAATCGACGATATCTGACAAAGTTAGATGCGAACTCACTCAAATATATAAGGAATGTTGAAATTCGACTTCAAATTAGGAAGATAGACTTCGAAAATTTTCAATCGACACAAATTGACAATCGACCTCAATGGACTTCAATGGATGTTAATCGACGATATCTGACAAAGTTAGATGCGAACTCACTCAAATATATAAGGAATGTTGAAATTCGACTTCAAATTAGGAAGATAGACTTCGAAAATTTTTAATCAACACAAAGTGACAGTCGACCTCAATGGGCTTCAATGGATGTTAATCGACGATATCTGACAAAGTTAGATGCAAACTCACTCAAATATATTAGAAATGTTGAAATTCGACTTCAAATTAGGAAGATAGACTTTGAAAATTTTCAATCAACACAAAGTGACAGTCGACCTCAAAGGGCGTCAGTGGAAGTTAATCGACGATATCTGACAAAGTTAGATGCAAACACACTCAAATATATGAGAAAAGTTGAAATTCGACTTCAAATTAGGAAGATACACTTTGAAAATTTTCAATCAACACAAAGTGACAGTCGACCTCAATGGGCTTCAATGGATGTTAATCGCGTATATCTGACAAAGTTAGATGCGAACTCACTCAAATATATAAGAAATGTTGAAATTCGACTTCAAATTAGGAAGATAGACTTTGAAAATTTTCAATCAACACAAAGTGACAGTCGACCTCAATGGGCTTCAATGGATTGACGATATCTGACAAAGTAAGATGCAAACTCACTCCAATATATAAGAAATGTTGAAATTCGATTTCAAATTAGGAAGATAGACTTCGAAAATTTTCAATCAACACAAAGTGACAGTTGACCTCAATGGGCTTCAATGGATGTTAATCGCCTATATCTGACAAAGTTAGATGCAAACTCACTCAAATATATGAGAAATGTTGAAATTCGTCTTCAAATTAGGAAGATAGACTTTGAAAATTTTCAATCGACACAAATTGACAATCGACCTCAATGGACTTCAATGGATGTTAATCGACGATATCTGACAAAGTTAGATGCGAACTCACTCAAATATATAAGGAATGTTGAAATTCGACTTCAAATTAGGAAGATAGACTTCGAAAATTTTCAATCGACACAAATTGACAATCGACCTCAATGGACTTCAATGGATGTTAATCGACGATATCTGACAAAGTTAGATGCGAACTCACTCAAATATATAAGGAATGTTGAAATTCGACTTCAAATTAGGAAGATAGACTTCGAAAATTTTTAATCAACACAAAGTGACAGTCGACCTCAATGGGCTTCAATGGATGTTAATCGACGATATCTGACAAAGTTAGATGCAAACTCACTCAAATATATTAGAAATGTTGAAATTCGCCTTCAAATTAGGAAGATAGACTTTGAAAATTTTTAATCAACACAAAGTGACAGTCGACCTCAAAGGGCGTCAGTGGAAGTTAATCGACGATATCTGACAAAGTTAGATGCAAACTCACTCAAATATATGAGAAATGTTGAAATTCGACTTCAAATTAGGAAGAAATACTTTGAAAATTTTCAATCAACAAAAAGTGACAGTCGACCTCAATGGGCTTCAATGGATGTTAATCGCGTATATCTGACAAAGTTAGATGCAAACTCACTCGAATATATGAGAAATGTTGAAATTCGACTTCAAATTAGGAAGATAGACTTTGAAAATTTTCAATCAACACAAAGTGACAGTCGACCTCAATGGGCTTCAATGGATTGACGATATCTGACAAAGTTAGATGCAAACTCACTCAAATATATAAGAAAGGTTGAAATTCGACTTCAAATTAGGAAGATAGACTTTGAAGATTTTCAATCAACACAAAGTGACAGTCGACCTCAATGGGCTTCAATGGATGTTAATCGCGTATATCTGACAAAGTTAGATGCGAACTCACTCAAATATATAAGAAATGTTGAAATTCGACTTCAAATTAGGAAGATAGACTTTGAAAATTTTTAATCAACACAAAGTGACAGTTGACCTCAATGGGCTTCAATGGATGTTAATCGCCTATATCTGACAAAGTTAGATGCAAACTCACTCAAATATATGAGAAATGTTGAAATTCGACTTCAAATTAGGAAGAAATACTTTGAAAATTTTCAATCAACAAAAAGTGACAGTCGACCTCAATGGGCTTCAATGGATGTTAATCGCGTATATCTGACAAAGTTAGATGCAAACTCACTCGAATATATGAGAAATGTTGAAATTCGACTTCAAATTAGGAAGATAGACTTTGAAAATTTTCAATCAACACAAAGTGACAGTCGACCTCAATGGGCTTCAATGGATTGACGATATCTGACAAAGTTAGATGCAAACTCACTCAAATATATAAGAAAGGTTGAAATTCGACTTCAAATTAGGAAGATAGACTTTGAAGATTTTCAATCAACACAAAGTGACAGTCGACCTCAATGGGCTTCAATGGATGTTAATTGACGATATCTGACAAAGTTAGATGCAAACTCACTCAAATATATAAGATATGTTGAAATTCGACTTCAAATTAGAAGATAGACTTCGAAAATTTTTAATCAACACAAAGTGACAGTTGACCTCAATGGGCTTCAATGGATCTTAATAGCATATATCTGACAAAGTTAGATGCAAACTCACTCGAATATATGAGAAATGTTGAAATTCGTCTTCAAATTAGGAAGATAGACTTTGAAAATTTTCAATCGACACAAATTGACAATCGACCTCAATGGACTTCAATGGATGTTAATCGACGATATCTGACAAAGTTAGATGCGAACTCACTCAAATATATAAGGAATGTTGAAATTCGACTTCAAATTAGGAAGATAGACTTCGAAAATTTTTAATCAACACAAAGTGACAGTCGACCTCAATGGGCTTCAATGGATGTTAATCGACGATATCTGACAAAGTTAGATGCAAACTCACTCAAATATATTAGAAATGTTGAAATTCGACTTCAAATTAGGAAGATAGACTTTGAAAATTTTCAATCAACACAAAGTGACAGTCGACCTCAAAGGGCGTCAGTGGAAGTTAATCGACGATATCTGACAAAGTTAGATGCAAACACACTCAAATATATGAGAAAAGTTGAAGTTCGACTTCAAATTAGGAAGATAGACTTTGAAAATTTTCAATCAACACAAAGTGACAGTCGACCTCAATGGGCTTCAATGGATGTTAATCGCGTATATCTGACAAAGTTAGATGCGAACTCACTCAAATATATAAGAAATGTTGAAATTCGACTTCAAATTAGGAAGATAGACTTTGAAAATTTTCAATCAACACAAAGTGACAGTCGACCTCAATGGGCTTCAATGGATTGACGATATCTGACAAAGTAAGATGCAAACTCACTCCAATATATAAGAAATGTTGAAATTCGACTTCAAATTAGGAAGATAGACTTCGAAAATTTTCAATCAACACAAAGTGACAGTTGACCTCAATGGGCTTCAATGGATGTTAATCGCGTATCTCTGACAAAGTTAGATGCAAACTCACTCAAATATATGAGAAATGTTGAAATTCGTCTTCAAATTAGGAAGATAGACTTTGAAAATTTTCAATCGACACAAATTGACAATCGACCTCAATGTGCTTCAATTGATGTTAATCGACGATATCTGACAAAGTTAGATGCAAACTCACTCAAATATATGAGAAATGTTGAAATTCGACTTCAAATTAGGAAGATAGGCTTCGAAAATTTTCAATCAACACAAAGTGACAGTTGACCTCAATGGGCTTCAATGGATTGACGATATCTGACAAAGTTAGATGCAAACTCACTCCAATATATAAGAAATGTTGAAATTCGACTTCATATTAGGAAGATAGACTTTGAAAATTTTTAATCAACACAAAGTGACAGTTGACCTCAATGGGCTTCAATGGATGTTAATCGCCTATATCTGACAAAGTTAGATGCAAACTCACTCAAATATATGAGAAATGTTGAAATTCGACTTCAAATTAGGAAGAAATACTTTGAAAATTTTCAATCAACAAAAAGTGACAGTCGACCTCAATGGGCTTCAATGGATGTTAGTCGCGTATATCTGACAAAGTTAGATGCAAACTCACTCGAATATATGAGAAATGTTGAAATTCGACTTCAAATTAGGAAGATAGACTTTGAAAATTTTCAATCAACACAAAGTGACAGTCGACCTCAATGGGCTTCAATGGATGTTAATTGACGATATCTGACAAAGTTAGATGCAAACTCACTCAAATATATAAGAAAGGTTGAAATTCGACTTCAAATTAGGAAGATAGACTTTGAAAATTTTCAATCAACACAAAGTGACAGTCGACCTCAATGGGCTTCAATGGATGTTAATTGACGATATCTGACAAAGTTAGATGCAAACTCACTCAAATATATAAGATATGTTGAAATTCGACTTCAAATTAGGAAGATAGACTTCGAAAATTTTTAATCAACACAAAGTGACAGTTGACCTCAATGGGCTTCAATGGATCTTAATAGCATATATCTGACAAAGTTAGATGCAAACTCACTCGAATATATGAGAAATGTTGAAATTCGACTTCAAATTAGGAAGATAGACTTCGAAAATTTTTAATCAACACAAAGTGACAGTCGACCTCAATGGGCTTCAATGGATGTTAATCGACGATATCTGACAAAGTTAGATGCAAACTCACTCAAATATATGAGAAATGTTGAAATTCGACTTCAAATTAGGAAGATAGACTTTGAAAATTTTCAATCAACACAAAGTGACAGTCGACCTCAAAGGGCGTCAGTGGAAGTTAATCGACGATATCTGACAAAGTTAGATGCAAACTCACTCAAATATATAAGAAATGTTGAAATTCGACTTCAAATTAGGAAGATAGACTTCGAAAATTTTTAATCAACACAAAGTGACAGTCGACCTCAATGGGCTTCAATGGATGTTAATCGACGATATCTGACAAAGTTAGATGCAAACTCACTCAAATATATAAGAAATGTTGAAATTCGACTTCAAATTAGGAAGATAGACTTCGAAAATTTTTAATCAACACAAAGTGACAGTCGACCTCAATGGGCTTCAATGGATGTTAATCGACGATATCTGACAAAGTTAGATGCAAACTCACTCAAATATATGAGAAATGTTGAAATTCGACTTCAAATTAGGAAGATAGACTTTGAAAATTTTCAATCAACACAAAGTGACAGTCGACCTCAAAGGGCGTCAGTGGAAGTTAATCGACGATATCTGACAAAGTTAGATGCAAACTCACTCAAATATATGAGAAAAGTTGAAATTCGACTTCAAATTAGGAAGATAGACTTTGAAAATTTTCAATCAATACAAAGTGACAGTCGACCTCAATGGGCTTCAATGGATGTTAATCGCGTATATCTGACAAAGTTAGATGCGAACTCACTCAAATATATAAGAAATGTTGAAATTCGACTTCAAATTAGGAAGATAGACTTTGAAAATTTTCAATCAACACAAAGTGAAAGTCGACCTCAATGGGCTTCAATGGATTGACGATATCTGACAAAGTAAGATGCAAACTCACTCGAATATATGAGAAATGTTGAAATTCGACTTCAAATTAGGAAGATAGACTTTGAAAATTTTCAATCAACACAAAGTGACAGTCGACCTCAATGGGCTTCAATGGATGTTAATCGACGATATCTAACAGAGTTAGATGCAAACTCACTCAAATATATGAGAAATGTTGAAATTCGACTTCAAATTAGGAAGATAGACTTTGAAAATTTTCAATCAACACAAATTGACAATCGACCTCAATGTGCTTCAATGGATGTTAATCGACGATATCTGACAAAGTTAGATGCAAACTCACTCAAATATATGAGAAATGTTGAAATTCGACTTCAAATTAGGAAGATAGACTTTGAAAATTTTCAATCAACACAAAGTGAAAGTCGACCTCAATGGGCTTCAATGGATTGACGATATCTGACAAAGCAAGATGCAAACTCACTCCAATATATAAGAAATGTTGAAATACGACTTCAAATTAGGAAGATAGACTTTGAAAATTTTCAATCAACACAAATTGACAATCGACCTCAATGTACTTCAATGGATGTTAATCGACGATATCTGACAAAGTTAGATGCAAACTCACTCAAATATATGAGAAATGTTGAAATTCGACTTCAAATTAGGAAGATAGACTTTGAAAATTTTCAATCAACACAAAGTGACAGTTGACCTCAATGGGCTTCAATGGATCTTAATCGCCTATATCTGACAAAGTTAGATGCAAACTCACCCATATATATGAGAAATGTTGAAATTCGACTTCAAATTAGGAGGATAGACTTTGAAAATTTTCAATCAACACAAAGTGACAGTCGACCTCAATGGGCTTCAATGGATGTTAATCGACGATATCTGACAAAGTTAGATGCAAACTCACTCAAATATATGAGAAATGTTGAAATTCGACTTCAAATTAGGAAGATAGACTTTGAAAATTTTCAATCAACACAAAGTGACAGTCGACCTCAATGGGCTTCAATGGATGTTAATCGCGTATATCTGACAAAGTTAGATGCGAACTCACTCAAATATATAAGAAATGTTGAGATTCGACTTCAAATTAGGAAGATAGACTTTGAAAATTTTCAATCAACACAAAGTGAAAGTCGACCTCAATGGGCTTCAATGGATTGACGATATCTGACAAAGCAAGATGCAAACTCACTCCAATATATAAGAAATGTTGAAATACGACTTCAAATTAGGAAGATAGACTTTGAAAATTTTCAATTAACACAAAGTGACAGTCGACCTCAATGGGCTTCAATGGATGTTAATCGCGTATATCTGACAAAGTTGGATGCAAACTCACTCGAATATATGAGAAATGTTGAAATTCGACTTCAAATTAGGAAGATAGACTTTGAAAATTTTCAATCAACACAAAGTGACAGTCGACCTCAATGGGCTTCAATGGATGTTAATCGACGATATCTAACAAAGTTAGATGCGAACTCACTCAAATATATGAGAAATGTTGAAATTCGACTTCAAATTAGGAAGATAGACTTTGAAAATTTTCAATCAACACAAATTGACAATCGACCTCAATGTGCTTCAATGTATGTTAATCGACGATATCTGACAAAGTTAGATGCAAACTCACTCAAATATATGAGAAATGTTGAAATTCGACTTCAAATTAGGAAGATAGACTTTGAAAATTTTCAATCAACACAAAGTGACAGTTGACCTCAATGGGCTTCAATGGATCTTAATCGCCTATATCTGACAAAGTTAGATGCAAACTCACCCATATATATGAGAAATGTTGAAATTGGACTTCAAATTAGGAAGATAGACTTTGAAAATTTTCAATCGACACAAATTGACAATCGACCTCAATGTGCTTCAATGGATGTTAATCGACGATATCTGACAAAGTTAGATGCAAACTCACTCAAACATATGAGAAATGTTGAAATTCGACTTCAAATTAGGAAGATAGACTTTGAAAATTTTCAATCAACACAAAGTGACAGTCGACCTCAATGGGCTTCAATGGATGTTGATCGCATATATCTGACAAAGTTAGATGCAAACTCACTCGAATATATGAGAAATGTTGAAATTCGACTTCAAATTAGGAAGACAGACTTTGAAAATTTTCAATCAACACAAATTGACAATCGACCTCAATGTGCTTCAATGGATGTTAATCGACGATATCTGACAAAGTTAGATGCAAACTCACTCAAATATATGAGAAAAGTTGAAATTCGACTTCAAATTAGGAAGATAGACTTTGAAAATTTTCAATCAACACAAAGTGACAGTCGACCTCAATGGGCTTCAATGGATGTTAATCGCGTATATCTGACAAAGTTAGATGCGAACTCACTCAAATATATAAGAAATGTTGAAATTCGACTTCAAATTAGGAAGATAGACTTTGAAAATTTTCAATCAACACAAAGTGACAGTCGACCTCAATAGGCTTCAATGGATGTTAATCGACGATATCTGACAAAGTTAGATGCAAACTCACTCAAATATATGAGAAATGTTGAAATTCGACTTCAAATTAGGAAGATAGACTTTGAAAATTTTCAATCAACACAAAGTGACAGTTGACCTCAATGGGCTTCAATGGATCTTAATCGCCTATATCTGACAAAGTTAGATGCAAACTCACCCATATATATGAGAAAAGTTGGAATTCGACTTCAAATTAGGAAGATAGACTTCGAAAATTTTCAATCAACACAAAGTGACAGTTGACCTCAATGGGCTTCAATGGATGTTAATCGCCTACATCTGACAAAGTTAGATGCAAACTCACTCAAATATATGAGAAATGTTGAAATTCGTCTTCAAATTAGGATGATAGACTTTGAAAATTTTCAATCGACACAAATTGACAATCGACCTCAATGTGCTTCAATGGATGTTAATCGACGATATCTGACAAAGTTAGATGCAAACTCACTCAAACATATGAGAAATGTTGAAATTCGACTTCAAATTAGGAAGATAGACTTTGAAAATTTTCAATCAACACAAAGTGACAATCGACCTCAATCGGCTTCAATGGATGTTAATCGACGATATCTAACAAAGTTAGATGCAAACTCACTCAAATATATGAGAAATGTTGAAATTCGACTTCAAATTAGGAAGATAGACTTTGAAAATTTTCATTCAACACAAATTGACAATCGACCTCAATGTGCTTCAATGGATGTTAATCGACGATATCTGACAAAGTTAGATGCAAACTCACTCAAATATATGAGAAATGTTGAAATTCGACTTCAAATTAGGAAGATAGACTTTGAAAATTTTCAATCAACACAAAGTGACAGTCGATTTCAAAGGGCGTCAGTGGAAGTTAATCGACGATATCTAACAAAGTTAGATGCAAACTCACTCAAATATATGAGAAATGTTGAAATTCGACTTCAAATTAGGAAGATAGACTTTGAAAATTTTCATTCAACACAAATTGACAATCGACCTCAATGTGCTTCAATGGATGTTAATTGACGATTTCTGACAAATTTAGATGCAAACTCACTCAAATATATGAGAAATGTTGAAATTCGACTTCAAATTAGGAAGATAGACTTCGAAAATTTTCAATCAACGCAAATTGACAATCGACCTCAATGTGCTTCAATGGATGTTAATCGACGATATCTGACAAAGTTAGATGCAAACTCACTCAAATATATGAGAAATGTTGAAATTCGACTTCAAATTAGGAAGATAGACTTTGAAAATTTTCAATCAACACAAAGTGACAGTCGACCTCAAAGGGCGTCAGTGGAAGTTAATCGACGATATCTGACAAAGTTAGATGCAAACTCACTCAAATATATGAGAAATGTTGAAATTCGACTTCAAATTAGGAAGATAGACTTTGAAAATTTTCAATCAACACAAAGTGACAGTCGACCTCAATGGGCTTCAATGGTTGTTAATCGCGTATATCTGACAAAGTTAGATGCAAACTCACTCAAATATATGAGAAATGTTGAAATTCGACTTCAAATTAGGAAGATAGACTTTGAAAATTTTCAATCAACACAAAGTGACAGTTGACCTCAATGGGCTTCAATGGATCTTAATCGCCTATATCTGACAAAGTTAGATGCAAACTCACCCAAATATATGAGAAATGTTGAAATTCGTCCTCAAATTAGTAAGATAGACTTTGAAAATTTTCAATCAACACAAAGTGACAGTCGACCTCAATGGACTTCAATGGATGTTAATCGACGATATCTGACAAAGTTAGATGCAAACTCATTCAAATATATGAGAAATGTTGAAATTCGACTTCAAATTAGGAAGATAGACTTTGAAAATTTTCAATCAACACAATGTGACAGTCGACCTCAATGGGCTTTAGTGAATGTTAATCGACGATATCTGACAAAGTTAGATGAAAACTCTCTCAAATATATGAGAAATGTTGAAATTCGACTTCAAATTAGGAAGATAGACTTTGAAAATTTTCAATCAACACAAAGTGACAATCGACCTCAATGGGCTTCAATGGATGTTAATCGACGATATCTAACAAAGTTAGATGCAAACTCACTCAAATATATGAGAAATGTTGAAATTCGACTTCAAATTAGGAAGACAGACATTGAAAATTTTCAACCAACACATAGTGACAGTCGACCTCAAAGGGCGTCAGTGGAAGTTAATCGCCGATATCTGACAAAGTTAGATGCAAACTCACTCAAATATATGAGAAAAGTTGAAATTCGACTTCAAATTAGGAAGATAGACTTTGAAAATTTTCAATCAACACAAAAAGACAGTCGACCTCAATGGGCTTCAATGGATGTTAATCGCCTATATCTGACAAAGTTAGATGCAAACTCACTCAAATATATGAGAAATGTTGAAATTCGTCTTCAAATTAGGATGATAGACTTTGAAAATTTTCAATCGACACAAATTGACAATCGACCTCAATGTGCTTCAATGGATGTTAATCGACGATATCTGACAATGTTAGATGCAAACTCACTCAAACATATGAGAAATGTTGAAATTCGACTTCAAATTAGGAAGATAGACTTTGAAAATTTTCAATCAACACAAAGTGACAGTTGACCTCAATGGGCTTCAATGGATCTTAATCGCCTATATCTGACAAAGTTAGATGCAAACTCACCCATATATATGAGAAAAGTTGGAATTCGACTTCAAATTAGGAAGATAGACTTCGAAAATTTTCAATCAACACAAAGTGACAGTTGACCTCAATGGGCTTCAATGGATGTTAATCGCCTATATCTGACAAAGTTAGATGCAAACTCACCCATATATATGAGAAAAGTTGGAATTCGACTTCAAATTAGGATGATAGACTTTGAAAATTTTCAATCGACACAAATTGACAATCGACCTCAATGTGCTTCAATGGATGTTAATCGACGATATCTGACAAAGTTAGATGCAAACTCACTCAAACATATGAGAAATGTTGAAATTCGACTTCAAATTAGGAAGATAGACTTTGAAAATTTTCAATCAACACAAAGTGACAATCGACCTCAATGGGCTTCAATGGATGTTAATCGACGATATCTAACAAAGTTAGATGCAAACTCACTCAAATATATGAGAAATGTTGAAATTCGACTTCAAATTAGGAAGATAGACTTTGAAAATTTTCATTCAACACAAATTGACAATCGACCTCAATGTGCTTCAATGGATGTTAATCGACGATATCTGACAAAGTTAGATGCAAACTCACTCAAATATATGAGAAATGTTGAAATTCGACTTCAAATTAGGAAGATAGACATTGAAAATTTTCAATCAACACAAAGTGACAATCGATTTCAAAGGGCGTCAGTGGAAGTTAATCGACGATATCTGACAAAGTTAGATGCAAACTCACTCAAATATATGAGAAAAGTTGAAATTCGACTTCAAATTAGGAAGATAGACTTTGAAAATTTTCAATCAACACAAAGTGACAGTCGACCTCAATGGGCTTCAATGGATGTTAATCGACGATATCTGACAAATTTAGATGCAAACTCTCTCAAATATATGAGAAATGTTGAAATTCGACTTCAAATTAGGAAGATAGACTTTGAAAATTTTCAATCAACGCAAATTGACAATCGACCTCAATGTGCTTCAATGGATGTTAATCGACGATATCTGACAAAGTTAGATGCAAACTCACTCAAATATATGAGAAATGTTGAAATTCGACTTCAAATTAGGAAGATAGACTTTGAAAATTTTCAATCAACACAAAGTGACAGTCGACCTCAAAGGGCGTCAGTGGAAGTTAATCGACGATATCTGACAAAGTTAGATGCAAACTCACTCAAATATATGAGAAATGTTGAAATTCGACTTCAAATTAGGAAGATAGACTTTGAAAATTTTCAATCAACACAAAGTGACAGTCGATTTCAAAGGGCGTCAGTGGAAGTTAATCGACGATATCTGACAAAGTTAGATGCAAACTCACTCAAATATATGAGGAAAGTTGAAATTCGACTTAAAATTAGGAAGATAGACTTTGAAAATTTTCAATCAACACAAAGTGACAGTCGACCTCAATGGGCTTCAATGGATGTTAATCGACGATATCTGACAAATTTAGATGCAAACTCACTCAAATATATGAGAAATGTTGAAATTCGACTTCAAATTAGGAAGATAGACTTTGAAAATTTTCAATCAACGCAAATTGACAATCGACCTCAATGTGCTTCAATGGATGTTAATCGACGATATCTGACAAAGTTAGATGCAAACTCACTCAAATATATGAGAAATGTTGAAATTCGACTTCAAATTAGGAAGATAGACTTTGAAAATTTTCAATCAACATAAAGTGACAGTCGACCTCAAAGGGCGTCAGTGGAAGTTAATCGACGATATCTGACAAAGTTAGATGTAAACTCACTCAAATATATGAGAAATGTTGAAATTCGACTTCAAATTAGGAAGATAGACTTTGAAAATTTTCAATCAACACAAAGTGACAGTCGACCTCAATGGGCTTCAATGGTTGTTAATCGCGTATATCTGACAAAGTTAGATGCAAACTCACTCAAATATATGAGAAATGTTGAAATTCGACTTCAAATTAGGAAGATAGACTTTGAAAATTTTCAATCAACACAAAGTGACAGTTGACCTCAATGGGCTTCAATGGATCTTAATCGCCTATATCTGACAAAGTTAGATGCAAACTCACCCAAATATATGAGAAATGTTGAAATTCGTCCTCAAATTAGTAAGATAGACTTTGAAAATTTTCAATCAACACAAAGTGACAGTCGACCTCAATGGACTTCAATGGATGTTAATCGACGATATCTGACAAAGTTAGATGCAAACTCATTCAAATATATGAGAAATGTTGAAATTCGACTTCAAATTAGGAAGATAGACTTTGAAAATTTTCAATCAACACAATGTGACAGTCGACCTCAATGGGCTTTAGTGAATGTTAATCGACGATATCTGACAAAGTTAGATGAAAACTCTCTCAAATACATGAGAAATGTTGAAATTCGACTTCAAATTAGGAAGATAGACTTTGAAAATTTTCAATCAACATAAACTGACAATCGACCTCAATGGGCTTCAATGGATGTAAATCGACGATATCTGACAAAGTTAGATGCAAACTCACTCAAATATATGAGAAACGTTGAAATTCGACTTCAAATTAGGAAGATAGATTTTGAAAATTTTCAATCAACACAAATTGACAATCGACCTCAATGTGCTTCAATGGATGTTAATCGACGATATCTGACAAAGTTAGATGCAAACTCACTCAAATATATGAGAAATGTTGAAATTCGACTTCAAATTAGGAAGATAGACTTTGAAAATTTTCAATCAACACAAAGTGACAGTCGACCTCAAAGGGCGTCAGTGGAAGTTAATCGCCGATATCTGACAAAGTTAGATGCAAACTCACTCAAATATATGAGAAAAGTTGAAATTCGACTTCAAATTAGGAAGATAGACTTTGAAAATTTTCAATCAACACAAAAAGACAGTCGACCTCAATGGGCTTCAATGGTTGTTAATCGCGTATATCTGACAAAGTTAGATGCAAACTCACTCAAATATATGAGAAATGTTGAAATTCGACTTCAAATTAGGAAGATAGACTTTGAAAATTTTCAATCAACACAAAGTGACAGTTGACCTCAATGGGCTTCAATGGATCTTAATCGCCTATATCTGACAAAGTTAGATGCAAACTCACCCAAATATATGAGAAATGTTGAAATTCGTCCTCAAATTAGTAAGATAGACTTTGAAAATTTTCAATCAACACAAAGTGACAGTCGACCTCAATGGACTTCAATGGATGTTAATCGACGATATCTGACAAAGTTAGATGCAAACTCATTCAAATATATGAGAAATGTTGAAATTCGACTTCAAATTAGGAAGATAGACTTTGAAAATTTTCAATCAACATAAACTGACAATCGACCTCAATGGGCTTCAATGGATGTAAATCGACGATATCTGACAAAGTTAGATGCAAACTCACTCAAATATATGAGAAATGTTGAAATTCGACTTCAAATTAGGAAGATAGACTTTTAAAATTTTCAATCAACACAAATTGACAATCGACCTCAATGTGCTTCAATGGATGTTAATCGACGATATCTGACAAAGTTAGATGCAAACTCACTCAAATATATGAGAAATGTTGAAATTCGACTTCAAATTAGGAAGATAGACTTTGAAAATTTTCAATCAACACAAAGTGACAGTCGACCTCAAAGGGCGTCAGTGGAAGTTAATCGCCGATATCTGACAAAGTTAGATGCAAACTCACTCAAATATATGAGAAAAGTTGAAATTCGACTTCAAATTAGGAAGATAGACTTTGAAAATTTTCAATCAACACAAAAAGACAGTCGACCTCAATGGGCTTCAATGGATGTTAATCGACGATATCTGACAAATTTAGATGCAAACTCACTCAAATATATGAGAAATGTTGAAATTCGACTTCAAATTAGGAAGATAGACTTTGAAAATTTTCAATCAACACAAATTGACAATCGACCTCAATGTGCTTCAATGGATGTTAATCGACGATATCTGACAAAGTTAGATGCAAACTCACTCAAATATATGAGAAATGTTGAAATTCGACTTCAAATTAGGAAGATAGACTTTGAAAATTTTCAATCAACACAAAGTGACAGTCGACCTCAATGGGCTTCAATGGTTGTTAATCGCGTATATCTGACAAAGTTAGATGCAAACTCACTCAAATATATGAGAAATGTTGAAATTCGACTTCAAATTAGGAAGATAGACTTTGAAAATTTTCAATCAACACAAAGTGACAGTTGACCTCAATGGGCTTCAATGGATCTTAATCGCCTATATCTGACAAAGTTAGATGCAAACTCACCCAAATATATAAGAAATGTTGAAATTCGTCTTCAAATTAGTAAGATAGACTTTGAAAATTTTCAATCAACACAAAGTGACAGTCGACCTCAATGGGCTTCAATGGATGTTAATCGACGATATCTGACAAAGTTAGATGCAAACTCATTCAAATATATGAGAAATTTTGAAATTCGACTTCAAATTAGGAAGATAGACTTTGAAAATTTTCAATCAACACAATGTGACAGTCGACCTCAATGGGCTTTAGTGAATGTTAATCGACGATATCTGACAAAGTTAGATGAAAACTCTCTCAAAAATATGAGAAATGTTGAAATTCGACTTCAAATTAGGAAGATAGACTTTGAAAATTTTCAATCAACATAAACTGACATTCGACCTCAATGGGCTTCAATGGATCTTAATCGCCTATATCTGACAAAGTTAGATGCAAACTCACCCAAATATATGAGAAATGTTGAAATTCGTCTTCAAATTAGGAAGATAGACTTTGAAAATTTTCAATCAACACAAAGTGACAGTTGACCTCAAAGGGCTTCAGTGGAAGTTAATCGACGATATCTGACAAAGTTAGATGCAAACTCACTCAAATATATGAGAAAAGTTGAAATTCGACTTCAAATTAGGAAGGTAGACTTTGAAAATTTTCAATCAACACAAAGTGACAGTTGACCTCAATGTGCTTCAATGGATGTTAATCGCGTATATCTGACAAAGTTAGATGCAAACTCACTCAAATATATGAGAAATGTTGAAATTCGTCTTCAAATTAGGAAGATAGACTTTGAAAATTTTCAATCAACACAAAGTGACAGTCGACCTCAATGGGCTTCAGTGGATGTTAATCGACGATATCTGACAAAGTTAGATGCAAACTCACTCAAATATATGAGAAATGTTGAAATTCGACTTCAAATTAGGAAGATAGACTTTGAAAATTTTCAATCAACACAAAGTGACAGTTGACCTCAATGGGCTTCAATGGATCTTAGTCGCCTATATCTGACAAAGTTAGATGCAAACTCACCCATATATATGAGAAATGTTGAAATTCGTCTTCAAATTAGGAAGATAGACTTTGAAAATTTTCGATCAACACAAAGTGACAGTCGACCTCAATGGGCTTCAATGGATGTTAATCGACGATATCTGACAAAGTTAGATGCAAACTCACTCAAATATATGAGAAATGTTGAAATTCGACTTCAAATTAGGAAGATAGACTTTGAAAATTTTCAATCAACACAAATTGACAATCGACCTCAATGTGCTTCAATGGATGTTAATCGACGATATCTGACAAAGTTAGATGCAAACTCACTCAAATATATGAGAAATGTTGAAATTCGACTTCAAATTAGGAAGATAGAATTTGAAAATTTTCAATCAACACAAATTGACATTCGACCTCAATGTGCTTCAATGGATGTTAATCGCGTATATCTGACAAAGTTAGATGCAAACCTACTCAAATATATGAGAAATGTTGAAATTCGTCTTCAAATTAGGGAGATAGACTTTGAAAATTTTCAATCAACACAAATTGACAATCGACCTCAATGTGCTTCAATGGATGTTAATCGACGATATCTTACAAAGTTAGATGCAAACTCACTCAAATATATGAGAAATGTTGAAATTCGACTTCAAATTAGGAAGATAGACTTTGAAAATTTTCAATCAACACAAAGTTATAGTCTACCTCAATGGGCTTCAATGGATGTTAATCGCGTATATCTGACAAAGTTAGATGCAAACTCACTCGAATATATGAGAAATGTTGAAATTCGACTTCAAATTAGGAAGATAGACTTTGAAAATTTTCAATCAACACAAAGTGACAGTCGATCTCAATGGGCTTCAATGGATGTTAATCGACGATATCTAACAAAGTTAGATGCAAACTTACTCAAATATATGAGAAATGTCGAAATTCGACTTCAAATTAGGAAGATAGACTTTGAAAATTTTCAATCAACACAAATTGACAATCGACCTCAATGTGCTTCAATGGATCTTAGTCGCCTATATCTGACAAAGTTAGATGCAAACTCACCCATATATATGAGAAATGTTGAAATTCGTCTTCAAATTAGGAAGATAGACTTTGAAAATTTTCGATCAACACAAAGTGACAGTCGACCTCAATGGGCTTCAATGGATGTTAATCGACGATATCTGACAAAGTTAGATGCAAACTCACTCAAATATATGAGAAATGTTGAAATTCGACTTCAAATTAGGAAGATAGACTTTGAAAATTTTCAATCAACACAAATTGACAATCGACCTCAATGTGCTTCAATGGATGTTAATCGACGATATCTGACAAAGTTAGATGCAAACTCACTCAAATATATGAGAAATGTTGAAATTCGACTTCAAATTAGGAAGATAGAATTTGAAAATTTTCAATCAACACAAATTGACATTCGACCTCAATGTGCTTCAATGGATGTTAATCGCGTATATCTGACAAAGTTAGATGCAAACCTACTCAAATATATGAGAAATGTTGAAATTCGTCTTCAAATTAGGGAGATAGACTTTGAAAATTTTCAATCAACACAAATTGACAATCGACCTCAATGTGCTTCAATGGATGTTAATCGACGATATCTGACAAAGTTAGATGCAAACTCACTCAAATATATGAGAAATGTTGAAATTCGACTTCAAATTAGGAAGATAGACTTTGAAAATTTTCAATCAACACAAAGTTATAGTCTACCTCAATGGGCTTCAATGGATGTTAATCGCGTATATCTGACAAAGTTAGATGCAAACTCACTCGAATATATGAGAAATGTTGAAATTCGACTTCAAATTAGGAAGATAGACTTTGAAAATTTTCAATCAACACAAAGTGACAGTCGATCTCAATGGGCTTCAATGGATGTTAATCGACGATATCTAACAAAGTTAGATGCAAACTTACTCAAATATATGAGAAATGTCGAAATTCGACTTCAAATTAGGAAGATAGACTTTGAAAATTTTTAATCAACACAAATTGACAATCGACCTCAATGTGCTTCAATGGATGTTAATCGACGATATCTGACAAAGTTAGATGAAAACTCTCTCAAATACATGAGAAATGTTGAAATTCGACTTCAAATTAGGAAGATAGACTTTGAAAATTTTCAATCAACATAAACTGACAATCGACCTCAATGGGCTTCAATGGATGTAAATCGACGATATCTGACAAAGTTAGATGCAAACTCACTCAAATATATGAGAAACGTTGAAATTCGACTTCAAATTAGGAAGATAGATTTTGAAAATTTTCAATCAACACAAATTGACAATCGACCTCAATGTGCTTCAATGGATGTTAATCGACGATATCTGACAAAGTTAGATGCAAACTCACTCAAATATATGAGAAATGTTGAAATTCGACTTCAAATTAGGAAGATAGACTTTGAAAATTTTCAATCAACACAAAGTGACAGTCGACCTCAAAGGGCGTCAGTGGAAGTTAATCGCCGATATCTGACAAAGTTAGATGCAAACTCACTCAAATATATGAGAAAAGTTGAAATTCGACTTCAAATTAGGAAGATAGACTTTGAAAATTTTCAATCAACACAAAAAGACAGTCGACCTCAATGGGCTTCAATGGTTGTTAATCGCGTATATCTGACAAAGTTAGATGCAAACTCACTCAAATATATGAGAAATGTTGAAATTCGACTTCAAATTAGGAAGATAGACTTTGAAAATTTTCAATCAACACAAAGTGACAGTTGACCTCAATGGGCTTCAATGGATCTTAATCGCCTATATCTGACAAAGTTAGATGCAAACTCACCCAAATATATGAGAAATGTTGAAATTCGTCCTCAAATTAGTAAGATAGACTTTGAAAATTTTCAATCAACACAAAGTGACAGTCGACCTCAATGGACTTCAATGGATGTTAATCGACGATATCTGACAAAGTTAGATGCAAACTCATTCAAATATATGAGAAATGTTGAAATTCGACTTCAAATTAGGAAGATAGACTTTGAAAATTTTCAATCAACACAATGTGACAGTCGACCTCAATGGGCTTTAGTGAATGTTAATCGACGATATCTGACAAAGTTAGATGAAAACTCTCTCAAATATATGAGAAATGTTGAAATTCGACTTCAAATTAGGAAGATAGACTTTGAAAATTTTCAATCAACATAAACTGACAATCGACCTCAATGGGCTTCAATGGATGTAAATCGACGATATCTGACAAAGTTAGATGCAAACTCACTCAAATATATGAGAAATGTTGAAATTCGACTTCAAATTAGGAAGATAGACTTTTAAAATTTTCAATCAACACAAATTGACAATCGACCTCAATGTGCTTCAATGGATGTTAATCGACGATATCTGACAAAGTTAGATGCAAACTCACTCAAATATATGAGAAATGTTGAAATTCGACTTCAAATTAGGAAGATAGACTTTGAAAATTTTCAATCAACACAAAGTGACAGTCGACCTCAAAGGGCGTCAGTGGAAGTTAATCGCCGATATCTGACAAAGTTAGATGCAAACTCACTCAAATATATGAGAAAAGTTGAAATTCGACTTCAAATTAGGAAGATAGACTTTGAAAATTTTCAATCAACACAAAAAGACAGTCGACCTCAATGGGCTTCAATGGATGTTAATCGACGATATCTGACAAATTTAGATGCAAACTCACTCAAATATATGAGAAATGTTGAAATTCGACTTCAAATTAGGAAGATAGACTTTGAAAATTTTCAATCAACACAAATTGACAATCGACCTCAATGTGCTTCAATGGATGTTAATCGACGATATCTGACAAAGTTAGATGCAAACTCACTCAAATATATGAGAAATGTTGAAATTCGACTTCAAATTAGGAAGATAGACTTTGAAAATTTTCAATCAACACAAAGTGACAGTCGACCTCAATGGGCTTCAATGGTTGTTAATCGCGTATATCTGACAAAGTTAGATGCAAACTCACTCAAATATATGAGAAATGTTGAAATTCGACTTCAAATTAGGAAGATAGACTTTGAAAATTTTCAATCAACACAAAGTGACAGTTGACCTCAATGGGCTTCAATGGATCTTAATCGCCTATATCTGACAAAGTTAGATGCAAACTCACCCAAATATATAAGAAATGTTGAAATTCGTCTTCAAATTAGTAAGATAGACTTTGAAAATTTTCAATCAACACAAAGTGACAGTCGACCTCAATGGGCTTCAATGGATGTTAATCGACGATATCTGACAAAGTTAGATGCAAACTCATTCAAATATATGAGAAATTTTGAAATTCGACTTCAAATTAGGAAGATAGACTTTGAAAATTTTCAATCAACACAATGTGACAGTCGACCTCAATGGGCTTTAGTGAATGTTAATCGACGATATCTGACAAAGTTAGATGAAAACTCTCTCAAAAATATGAGAAATGTTGAAATTCGACTTCAAATTAGGAAGATAGACTTTGAAAATTTTCAATCAACATAAACTGACATTCGACCTCAATGGGCTTCAATTGATGTAAATCGACGATATCTGACAAAGTTAGATGCAAACTCACTCAAATATATGAGAAATGTTGAAATTCGACTTCAAATTAGGAAGATAGACTTTGAAAATTTTCAATCAACACAAAGTGACAGTTGACCTCAATGGGCTTCAATGGATCTTAATCGCCTATATCTGACAAAGTTAGATGCAAACTCACCCAAATATATGAGAAATGTTGAAATTCGTCTTCAAATTAGTAAGATAGACTTTGAAAATTTTCAATCAACACAAAGTGACAGTCGACCTCAATGGGCTTCAATGGATGTTAATCGACGATATCTGACAAAGTTAGATGCAAACTCATTCAAATATATGAGAAATTTTGAAATTCGACTTCAAATTAGGAAGATAGACTTTGAAAATTTTCAATCAACACAATGTGACAGTCGACCTCAATGGGCTTTAGTGAATGTTAATCGACGATATCTGACAAAGTTAGATGAAAACTCTCTCAAAAATATGAGAAATGTTGAAATTCGACTTCAAATTAGGAAGATAGACTTTGAAAATTTTCAATCAACATAAACTGACATTCGACCTCAATGGGCTTCAATTGATGTAAATCGACGATATCTGACAAAGTTAGATGCAAACTCACTCAAATATATGAGAAATGTTGAAATTCGACTTCAAATTAGGAAGATAGACTTTGAAAATTTTCAATCAACACAAAGTGACAGTTGACCTCAATGTGCTTCAATGGATGTTAATCGCGTATATCTGACAAAGTTAGATGCAAACTCACTCAAATATATGAGAAATGTTGAAATTCGTCTTCAAATTAGGAAGATAGACTTTGAAAATTTTCAATCAACACAAAGTGACAGTCGACCTCAATGGGCTTCAGTGGATGTTAATCGACGATATCTGACAAAGTTAGATGCAAACTCACTCAAATATATGAGAAATGTTGAAATTCGACTTCAAATTAGGAAGATAGACTTTGAAAATTTTCAATCAACACAAAGTGACAGTTGACCTCAATGGGCTTCAATGGATCTTAGTCGCCTATATCTGACAAAGTTAGATGCAAACTCACCCATATATATGAGAAATGTTGAAATTCGTCTTCAAATTAGGAAGATAGACTTTGAAAATTTTCGATCAACACAAAGTGACAGTCGACCTCAATGGGCTTCAATGGATGTTAATCGACGATATCTGACAAAGTTAGATGCAAACTCACTCAAATATATGAGAAATGTTGAAATTCGACTTCAAATTAGGAAGATAGACTTTGAAAATTTTCAATCAACACAAATTGACAATCGACCTCAATGTGCTTCAATGGATGTTAATCGACGATATCTGACAAAGTTAGATGCAAACTCACTCAAATATATGAGAAATGTTGAAATTCGACTTCAAATTAGGAAGATAGAATTTGAAAATTTTCAATCAACACAAATTGACATTCGACCTCAATGTGCTTCAATGGATGTTAATCGCGTATATCTGACAAAGTTAGATGCAAACCTACTCAAATATATGAGAAATGTTGAAATTCGTCTTCAAATTAGGGAGATAGACTTTGAAAATTTTCAATCAACACAAATTGACAATCGACCTCAATGTGCTTCAATGGATGTTAATCGACGATATCTGACAAAGTTAGATGCAAACTCACTCAAATATATGAGAAATGTTGAAATTCGACTTCAAATTAGGAAGATAGACTTTGAAAACTTTCAATCAACACAAAGTTATAGTCTACCTCAATGGGCTTCAATGGATGTTAATCGCGTATATCTGACAAAGTTAGATGCAAACTCACTCGAATATATGAGAAATGTTGAAATTCGACTTCAAATTAGGAAGATAGACTTTGAAAATTTTCAATCAACACAAAGTGACAGTCGATCTCAATGGGCTTCAATGGATGTTAATCGACGATATCTAACAAAGTTAGATGCAAACTTACTCAAATATATGAGAAATGTCGAAATTCGACTTCAAATTAGGAAGATAGACTTTGAAAATTTTCAATCAACACAAATTGACAATCGACCTCAATGTGCTTCAATGGATCTTAGTCGCCTATATCTGACAAAGTTAGATGCAAACTCACCCATATATATGAGAAATGTTGAAATTCGTCTTCAAATTAGGAAGATAGACTTTGAAAATTTTCGATCAACACAAAGTGACAGTCGACCTCAATGGGCTTCAATGGATGTTAATCGACGATATCTGACAAAGTTAGATGCAAACTCACTCAAATATATGAGAAATGTTGAAATTCGACTTCAAATTAGGAAGATAGACTTTGAAAATTTTCAATCAACACAAATTGACAATCGACCTCAATGTGCTTCAATGGATGTTAATCGACGATATCTGACAAAGTTAGATGCAAACTCACTCAAATATATGAGAAATGTTGAAATTCGACTTCAAATTAGGAAGATAGAATTTGAAAATTTTCAATCAACACAAATTGACATTCGACCTCAATGTGCTTCAATGGATGTTAATCGCGTATATCTGACAAAGTTAGATGCAAACCTACTCAAATATATGAGAAATGTTGAAATTCGTCTTCAAATTAGGGAGATAGACTTTGAAAATTTTCAATCAACACAAATTGACAATCGACCTCAATGTGCTTCAATGGATGTTAATCGACGATATCTGACAAAGTTAGATGCAAACTCACTCAAATATATGAGAAATGTTGAAATTCGACTTCAAATTAGGAAGATAGACTTTGAAAATTTTCAATCAACACAAAGTTATAGTCTACCTCAATGGGCTTCAATGGATGTTAATCGCGTATATCTGACAAAGTTAGATGCAAACTCACTCGAATATATGAGAAATGTTGAAATTCGACTTCAAATTAGGAAGATAGACTTTGAAAATTTTCAATCAACACAAAGTGACAGTCGATCTCAATGGGCTTCAATGGATGTTAATCGACGATATCTAACAAAGTTAGATGCAAACTTACTCAAATATATGAGAAATGTCGAAATTCGACTTCAAATTAGGAAGATAGACTTTGAAAATTTTCAATCAACACAAATTGACAATCGACCTCAATGTGCTTCAATGGATGTTAATCGACGATATCTGACAAAGTTAGATGAAAACTCTCTCAAATACATGAGAAATGTTGAAATTCGACTTCAAATTAGGAAGATAGACTTTGAAAATTTTCAATCAACACAAATTGACAATCGACCTCAATGGGCTTCAATGGATGTAAATCGACGATATCTGACAAAGTTAGATGCAAACTCACTCAAATATATGAGAAACGTTGAAATTCGACTTCAAATTAGGAAGATAGATTTTGAAAATTTTCAATCAACACAAATTGACAATCGACCTCAATGTGCTTCAATGGATGTTAATCGACGATATCTGACAAAGTTAGATGCAAACTCACTCAAATATATGAGAAATGTTGAAATTCGACTTCAAATTAGGAAGATAGACTTTGAAAATTTTCAATCAACACAAAGTGACAGTCGACCTCAAAGGGCGTCAGTGGAAGTTAATCGCCGATATCTGACAAAGTTAGATGCAAACTCACTCAAATATATGAGAAAAGTTGAAATTCGACTTCAAATTAGGAAGATAGACTTTGAAAATTTTCAATCAACACAAAAAGACAGTCGACCTCAATGGGCTTCAATGGTTGTTAATCGCGTATATCTGACAAAGTTAGATGCAAACTCACTCAAATATATGAGAAATGTTGAAATTCGACTTCAAATTAGGAAGATAGACTTTGAAAATTTTCAATCAACACAAAGTGACAGTTGACCTCAATGGGCTTCAATGGATCTTAATCCCCTATATCTGACAAAGTTAGATGCAAACTCACCCAAATATATGAGAAATGTTGAAATTCGTCCTCAAATTAGTAAGATAGACTTTGAAAATTTTCAATCAACACAAAGTGACAGTCGACCTCAATGGACTTCAATGGATGTTAATCGACGATATCTGACAAAGTTAGATGCAAACTCATTCAAATATATGAGAAATGTTGAAATTCGACTTCAAATTAGGAAGATAGACTTTGAAAATTTTCAATCAACACAATGTGACAGTCGACCTCAATGGGCTTTAGTGAATGTTAATCGACGATATCTGACAAAGTTAGATGAAAACTCTCTCAAATATATGAGAAATGTTGAAATTCGACTTCAAATTAGGAAGATAGACTTTGAAAATTTTCAATCAACATAAACTGACAATCGACCTCAATGGGCTTCAATGGATGTAAATCGACGATATCTGACAAAGTTAGATGCAAACTCACTCAAATATATGAGAAATGTTGAAATTCGACTTCAAATTAGGAAGATAGACTTTTAAAATTTTCAATCAACACAAATTGACAATCGACCTCAATGTGCTTCAATGGATGTTAATCGACGATATCTGACAAAGTTAGATGCAAACTCACTCAAATATATGAGAAATGTTGAAATTCGACTTCAAATTAGGAAGATAGACTTTGAAAATTTTCAATCAACACAAAGTGACAGTCGACCTCAAAGGGCGTCAGTGGAAGTTAATCGCCGATATCTGACAAAGTGAGATGCAAACTCACTCAAATATATGAGAAAAGTTGAAATTCGACTTCAAATTAGGAAGATAGACTTTGAAAATTTTCAATCAACACAAAAAGACAGTCGACCTCAATGGGCTTCAATGGATGTTAATCGACGATATCTGACAAATTTAGATGCAAACTCACTCAAATATATGAGAAATGTTGAAATTCGACTTCAAATTAGGAAGATAGACTTTGAAAATTTTCAATCAACACAAAAAGACAGTCGACCTCAATGGGCTTCAATGGATGTTAATCGACGATATCTGACAAATTTAGATGCAAACTCACTCAAATATATGAGAAATGTTGAAATTCGACTTCAAATTAGGAAGATAGACTTTGAAAATTTTCAATCAACACAAATTGACAATCGACCTCAATGTGCTTCAATGGATGTTAATCGACGATATCTGACAAAGTTAGATGCAAACTCACTCAAATATATGAGAAATGTTGAAATTCGACTTCAAATTAGGAAGATAGAATTTGAAAATTTTCAATCAACACAAATTGACATTCGACCTCAATGTGCTTCAATGGATGTTAATCGCGTATATCTGACAAAGTTAGATGCAAACCTACTCAAATATATGAGAAATGTTGAAATTCGTCTTCAAATTAGGGAGATAGACTTTGAAAATTTTCAATCAACACAAATTGACAATCGACCTCAATGTGCTTCAATGGATGTTAATCGACGATATCTGACAAAGTTAGATGCAAACTCACTCAAATATATGAGAAATGTTGAAATTCGACTTCAAATTAGGAAGATAGACTTTGAAAATTTTCAATCAACACAAAGTTATAGTCTACCTCAATGGGCTTCAATGGATGTTAATCGCGTATATCTGACAAAGTTAGATGCAAACTCACTCGAATATATGAGAAATGTTGAAATTCGACTTCAAATTAGGAAGATAGACTTTGAAAATTTTCAATCAACACAAAGTGACAGTCGATCTCAATGGGCTTCAATGGATGTTAATCGACGATATCTAACAAAGTTAGATGCAAACTTACTCAAATATATGAGAAATGTCGAAATTCGACTTCAAATTAGGAAGATAGACTTTGAAAATTTTCAATCAACACAAATTGACAATCGACCTCAATGTGCTTCAATGGATGTTAATCGACGATATCTGACAAAGTTAGATGAAAACTCTCTCAAATACATGAGAAATGTTGAAATTCGACTTCAAATTAGGAAGATAGACTTTGAAAATTTTCAATCAACATAAACTGACAATCGACCTCAATGGGCTTCAATGGATGTAAATCGACGATATCTGACAAAGTTAGATGCAAACTCACTCAAATATATGAGAAACGTTGAAATTCGACTTCAAATTAGGAAGATAGATTTTGAAAATTTTCAATCAACACAAATTGACAATCGACCTCAATGTGCTTCAATGGATGTTAATCGACGATATCTGACAAAGTTAGATGCAAACTCACTCAAATATATGAGAAATGTTGAAATTCGACTTCAAATTAGGAAGATAGACTTTGAAAATTTTCAATCAACACAAAGTGACAGTCGACCTCAAAGGGCGTCAGTGGAAGTTAATCGCCGATATCTGACAAAGTTAGATGCAAACTCACTCAAATATATGAGAAAAGTTGAAATTCGACTTCAAATTAGGAAGATAGACTTTGAAAATTTTCAATCAACACAAAAAGACAGTCGACCTCAATGGGCTTCAATGGTTGTTAATCGCGTATATCTGACAAAGTTAGATGCAAACTCACTCAAATATATGAGAAATGTTGAAATTCGACTTCAAATTAGGAAGATAGACTTTGAAAATTTTCAATCAACACAAAGTGACAGTTGACCTCAATGGGCTTCAATGGATCTTAATCGCCTATATCTGACAAAGTTAGATGCAAACTCACCCAAATATATGAGAAATGTTGAAATTCGTCCTCAAATTAGTAAGATAGACTTTGAAAATTTTCAATCAACACAAAGTGACAGTCGACCTCAATGGACTTCAATGGATGTTAATCGACGATATCTGACAAAGTTAGATGCAAACTCATTCAAATATATGAGAAATGTTGAAATTCGACTTCAAATTAGGAAGATAGACTTTGAAAATTTTCAATCAACACAATGTGACAGTCGACCTCAATGGGCTTTAGTGAATGTTAATCGACGATATCTGACAAAGTTAGATGAAAACTCTCTCAAATATATGAGAAATGTTGAAATTCGACTTCAAATTAGGAAGATAGACTTTGAAAATTTTCAATCAACATAAACTGACAATCGACCTCAATGGGCTTCAATGGATGTAAATCGACGATATCTGACAAAGTTAGATGCAAACTCACTCAAATATATGAGAAATGTTGAAATTCGACTTCAAATTAGGAAGATAGACTTTTAAAATTTTCAATCAACACAAATTGACAATCGACCTCAATGTGCTTCAATGGATGTTAATCGACGATATCTGACAAAGTTAGATGCAAACTCACTCAAATATATGAGAAATGTTGAAATTCGACTTCAAATTAGGAAGATAGACTTTGAAAATTTTCAATCAACACAAAGTGACAGTCGACCTCAAAGGGCGTCAGTGGAAGTTAATCGCCGATATCTGACAAAGTGAGATGCAAACTCACTCAAATATATGAGAAAAGTTGAAATTCGACTTCAAATTAGGAAGATAGACTTTGAAAATTTTCAATCAACACAAAAAGACAGTCGACCTCAATGGGCTTCAATGGATGTTAATCGACGATATCTGACAAATTTAGATGCAAACTCACTCAAATATATGAGAAATGTTGAAATTCGACTTCAAATTAGGAAGATAGACTTTGAAAATTTTCAATCAACACAAATTGACAATCGACCTCAATGTGCTTCAATGGATGTTAATCGACGATATCTGACAAAGTTAGATGCAAACTCACTCAAATATATGAGAAATGTTGGAATTCGACTTCAAATTAGGAAGATAGACTTTGAAAATTTCCAATCAACACAAAGTGACAGTCGACCTCAATGGGCTTCAATGGTTGTTAATCGCGTATATCTGACAAAGTTAGATGCAAACTCACTCAAATATATGAGAAATGTTGAAATTCGACTTCAAATTAGGAAGATAGACTTTGAAAATTTTCAATCAACACAAAGTGACAGTTGACCTCAATGGGCTTCAATGGATCTTAATCGCCTATATCTGACAAAGTTAGATGCAAACTCACCCAAATATATAAGAAATGTTGAAATTCGTCTTCAAATTAGTAAGATAGACTTTGAAAATTTTCAATCAACACAAAGTGACAGTCGACCTCAATGGGCTTCAATGGATGTTAATCGACGATATCTGACAAAGTTAGATGCAAACTCATTCAAATATATGAGAAATTTTGAAATTCGACTTCAAATTAGGAAGATAGACTTTGAAAATTTTCAATCAACACAATGTGACAGTCGACCTCAATGGGCTTTAGTGAATGTTAATCGACGATATCTGACAAAGTTAGATGAAAACTCTCTCAAAAATATGAGAAATGTTGAAATTCGACTTCAAATTAGGAAGATAGACTTTGAAAATTTTCAATCAACATAAACTGACATTCGACCTCAATGGGCTTCAATTGATGTAAATCGACGATATCTGACAAAGTTAGATGCAAACTCACTCAAATATATGAGAAATGTTGAAATTCGACTTCAAATTAGGAAGATAGACTTTGAAAATTTTCAATCAACACAAAGTGACAGTTGACCTCAATGGGCTTCAATGGATCTTAATCGCCTATATCTGACAAAGTTAGATGCAAACTCACCCAAATATATGAGAAATGTTGAAATTCGTCTTCAAATTAGGAAGATAGACTTTGAAAATTTTCAATCAACACAAAGTGACAGTTGACCTCAAAGGGCTTCAGTGGAAGTTAATCGACGATATCTGACAAAGTTAGATGCAAACTCACTCAAATATATGAGAAAAGTTGAAATTCGACTTCAAATTAGGAAGGTAGACTTTGAAAATTTTCAATCAACACAATGTGACAGTCGACCTCAATGGGCTTTAGTGAATGTTAATCGACGATATCTGACAAAGTTAGATGAAAACTCTCTCAAAAATATGAGAAATGTTGAAATTCGACTTCAAATTAGGAAGATAGACTTTGAAAATTTTCAATCAACATAAACTGACATTCGACCTCAATGGGCTTCAATTGATGTAAATCGACGATATCTGACAAAGTTAGATGCAAACTCACTCAAATATATGAGAAATGTTGAAATTCGACTTCAAATTAGGAAGATAGACTTTGAAAATTTTCAATCAACACAAAGTGACAGTTGACCTCAATGGGCTTCAATGGATCTTAATCGCCTATATCTGACAAAGTTAGATGCAAACTCACCCAAATATATGAGAAATGTTGAAATTCGTCTTCAAATTAGGAAGATAGACTTTGAAAATTTCCAATCAACACAAAGTGACAGTTGACCTCAAAGGGCTTCAGTGGAAGTTAATCGACGATATCTGACAAAGTTAGATGCAAACTCACTCAAATATATGAGAAAAGTTGAAATTCGACTTCAAATTAGGAAGGTAGACTTTGAAAATTTTCAATCAACACAAAGTGACAGTTGACCTCAATGTGCTTCAATGGATGTTAATCGCGTATATCTGACAAAGTTAGATGCAAACTCACTCAAATATATGAGAAATGTTGAAATTCGTCTTCAAATTAGGAAGATAGACTTTGAAAATTTTCAATCAACACAAAGTGACAGTCGACCTCAATGGGCTTCAGTGGATGTTAATCGACGATATCTGACAAAGTTAGATGCAAACTCACTCAAATATATGAGAAATGTTGAAATTCGACTTCAAATTAGGAAGATAGACTTTGAAAATTTTCAATCAACACAAAGTGACAGTTGACCTCAATGGGCTTCAATGGATCTTAGTCGCCTATATCTGACAAAGTTAGATGCAAACTCACCCATATATATGAGAAATGTTGAAATTCGTCTTCAAATTAGGAAGATAGACTTTGAAAATTTTCGATCAACACAAAGTGACAGTCGACCTCAATGGGCTTCAATGGATGTTAATCGACGATATCTGACAAAGTTAGATGCAAACTCACTCAAATATATGAGAAATGTTGAAATTCGACTTCAAATTAGGAAGGTAGACTTTGAAAATTTTCAATCAACACAAAGTGACAGTTGACCTCAATGTGCTTCAATGGATGTTAATCGCGTATATCTGACAAAGTTAGATGCAAACTCACTCAAATATATGAGAAATGTTGAAATTCGTCTTCAAATTAGGAAGATAGACTTTGAAAATTTTCAATCAACACAAAGTGACAGTCGACCTCAATGGGCTTCAGTGGATGTTAATCGACGATATCTGACAAAGTTAGATGCAAACTCACTCAAATATATGAGAAATGTTGAAATTCGACTTCAAATTAGGAAGATAGACTTTGAAAATTTTCAATCAACACAAAGTGACAGTTGACCTCAATGGGCTTCAATGGATCTTAGTCGCCTATATCTGACAAAGTTAGATGCAAACTCACCCATATATATGAGAAATGTTGAAATTCGTCTTCAAATTAGGAAGATAGACTTTGAAAATTTTCGATCAACACAAAGTGACAGTCGACCTCAATGGGCTTCAATGGATGTTAATCGACGATATCTGACAAAGTTAGATGCAAACTCACTCAAATATATGAGAAATGTTGAAATTCGACTTCAAATTAGGAAGATAGACTTTGAAAATTTTCAATCAACACAAATTGACAATCGACCTCAATGTGCTTCAATGGATGTTAATCGACGATATCTGACAAAGTTAGATGCAAACTCACTCAAATATATGAGAAATGTTGAAATTCGACTTCAAATTAGGAAGATAGAATTTGAAAATTTTCAATCAACACAAATTGACATTCGACCTCAATGTGCTTCAATGGATGTTAATCGCGTATATCTGACAAAGTTAGATGCAAACCTACTCAAATATATGAGAAATGTTGAAATTCGTCTTCAAATTAGGGAGATAGACTTTGAAAAATTTCAATCAACACAAATTGACAATCGACCTCAATGTGCTTCAATGGATGTTAATCGACGATATCTTACAAAGTTAGATGCAAACTCACTCAAATATATGAGAAATGTTGAAATTCGACTTCAAATTAGGAAGATAGACTTTGAAAATTTTCAATCAACACAAAGTTATAGTCTACCTCAATGGGCTTCAATGGATGTTAATCGCGTATATCTGACAAAGTTAGATGCAAACTCACTCGAATATATGAGAAATGTTGAAATTCGACTTCAAATTAGGAAGATAGACTTTGAAAATTTTCAATCAACACAAAGTGACAGTCGATCTCAATGGGCTTCAATGGATGTTAATCGACGATATCTAACAAAGTTAGATGCAAACTTACTCAAATATATGAGAAATGTCGAAATTCGACTTCAAATTAGGAAGATAGACTTTGAAAATTTTCAATCAACACAAATTGACAATCGACCTCAATGTGCTTCAATGGATCTTAGTCGCCTATATCTGACAAAGTTAGATGCAAACTCACCCATATATATGAGAAATGTTGAAATTCGTCTTCAAATTAGGAAGATAGACTTTGAAAATTTTCGATCAACACAAAGTGACAGTCGACCTCAATGGGCTTCAATGGATGTTAATCGACGATATCTGACAAAGTTAGATGCAAACTCACTCAAATATATGAGAAATGTTGAAATTCGACTTCAAATTAGGAAGATAGACTTTGAAAATTTTCAATCAACACAAATTGACAATCGACCTCAATGTGCTTCAATGGATGTTAATCGACGATATCTGACAAAGTTAGATGTAAACTCACTCAAATATATGAGAAATGTTGAAATTCGACTTCAAATTAGGAAGATAGAATTTGAAAATTTTCAATCAACACAAATTGACATTCGACCTCAATGTGCTTCAATGGATGTTAATCGCGTATATCTGACAAAGTTAGATGCAAACCTACTCAAATATATGAGAAATGTTGAAATTCGTCTTCAAATTAGGGAGATAGACTTTGAAAATTTTCAATCAACACAAATTGACAATCGACCTCAATGTGCTTCAATGGATGTTAATCGACGATATCTGACAAAGTTAGATGCAAACTCACTCAAATATATGAGAAATGTTGAAATTCGACTTCAAATTAGGAAGATAGACTTTGAAAATTTTCAATCAACACAAAGTTATAGTCTACCTCAATGGGCTTCAATGGATGTTAATCGCGTATATCTGACAAAGTTAGATGCAAACTCACTCGAATATATGAGAAATGTTGAAATTCGACTTCAAATTAGGAAGATAGACTTTGAAAATTTTCAATCAACACAAAGTGACAGTCGATCTCAATGGGCTTCAATGGATGTTAATCGACGATATCTAACAAAGTTAGATGCAAACTTACTCAAATATATGAGAAATGTCGAAATTCGACTTCAAATTAGGAAGATAGACTTTGAAAATTTTCAATCAACACAAATTGACAATCGACCTCAATGTGCTTCAATGGATGTTAATCGACGATATCTGACAAAGTTAGATGCAAACTCACTCAAATATATGAGAAATGTTGAAATTCGACTTCAAATTAGGAAGATAGACTTTGAAAATTTTCAATCAACACAAAGTGACAGTTGACCTCAATGGGCTTCAGTGGATCTTAATCGCCTATATCTGACAAAGTTAGATGCAAACTCACCCAAATATATGAGAAATGTTGAAATTCGTCTTCAAATTAGGAAGATAGACTTTGAAAATTTTCAATCAACACAAAGTGACAGTCGACCTCAATGGGCTTCAATGGATGTTAATCGACGATATCTGACAAAGTTAGATGAAAACTCTCTCAAATATATAAGAAATGTTGAAATTCGACTTCAAATTAGGAAGATAGACTTTGAAAATTTTCAATCAACATAAACTGACAATCGACCTCAATGGGCTTCAATGGATGTAAATCGACGATATCTGACAAAGTTAGATGCAAACTCACTCAAATATATAAGAAAGGTTGAAATTCGACTTCAAATTAGGAAGATAGACTTTGAAAATTTTCAATCAACACAAAGTGACAGTTGACCTCAATGGGCTTCAATAGATGTTAATCGCGTATATCTGACAAAGTTAGATGCAAACTCACTCAAATATATGAGAAATGTTGAAATTCGACTTCAAATTAGGAAGATAGACTTTGAAAATTTTCAATCAACACAAAGTGACAGTTGACCTCAATGGGCTTCAATAGATGTTAATCGCGTATATCTGACAAAGTTAGATGCAAACTCACTCAAATATATGAGAAATGTTGAAATTCGACTTCAAATTAGGAAGATAGAATTTGAAAATTTTCAATCAACACAAATTGACATTCGACCTCAATGTGCTTCAATGGATGTTAATCGCGTATATCTGACAAAGTTAGATGCAAACCTACTCAAATATATGAGAAATGTTGAAATTCGTCTTCAAATTAGGGAGATAGACTTTGAAAATTTTCAATCAACACAAATTGACAATCGACCTCAATGTGCTTCAATGGATGTTAATCGACGATATCTTACAAAGTTAGATGCAAACTCACTCAAATATATGAGAAATGTTGAAATTCGACTTCAAATTAGGAAGATAGACTTTGAAAATTTTCAATCAACACAAAGTTATAGTCTACCTCAATGGGCTTCAATGGATGTTAATCGCGTATATCTGACAAAGTTAGATGCAAACTCACTCGAATATATGAGAAATGTTGAAATTCGACTTCAAATTAGGAAGATAGACTTTGAAAATTTTCAATTAACACAAAGTGACAGTCGATCTCAATGGGCTTCAATGGATGTTAATCGACGATATCTAACAAAGTTAGATGCAAACTTACTCAAATATATGAGAAATGTCGAAATTCGACTTCAAATTAGGAAGATAGACTTTGAAAATTTTCAATCAACACAAATTGACAATCGACCTCAATGTGCTTCAGTGGATCTTAATCGCCTATATCTGACAAAGTTAGATGCAAACTCACCCAAATATATGAGAAATGTTGAAATTCGTCTTCAAATTAGGAAGATAGACTTTGAAAATTTTCAATCAACACAAAGTGACAGTCGACCTCAATGGGCTTCAATGGATGTTAATCGACGATATCTGACAAAGTTAGATGAAAACTCTCTCAAATATATAAGAAATGTTGAAATTCGACTTCAAATTAGGAAGATAGACTTTGAAAATTTTCAATCAACATAAACTGACAATCGACCTCAATGGGCTTCAATGGATGTAAATCGACGATATCTGACAAAGTTAGATGCAAACTCACTCAAATATATAAGAAAGGTTGAAATTCGACTTCAAATTAGGAAGATAGACTTTGAAAATTTTCAATCAACACAAAGTGACAGTTGACCTCAATGGGCTTCAATAGATGTTAATCGCGTATATCTGACAAAGTTAGATGCAAACTCACTCAAATATATGAGAAATGTTGAAATTCGACTTCAAATTAGGAAGATAGACTTTGAAAATTTTCAATCAACACAAAGTGACAGTTGACCTCAATGGGCTTCAATAGATGTTAATCGCGTATATCTGACAAAGTTAGATGCAAACTCACTCAAATATATGAGAAATGTTGAAATTCGACTTCAAATTAGGAAGATAGAATTTGAAAATTTTCAATCAACACAAATTGACATTCGACCTCAATGTGCTTCAATGGATGTTAATCGCGTATATCTGACAAAGTTAGATGCAAACCTACTCAAATATATGAGAAATGTTGAAATTCGTCTTCAAATTAGGGAGATAGACTTTGAAAATTTTCAATCAACACAAATTGACAATCGACCTCAATGTGCTTCAATGGATGTTAATCGACGATATCTTACAAAGTTAGATGCAAACTCACTCAAATATATGAGAAATGTTGAAATTCGACTTCAAATTAGGAAGATAGACTTTGAAAATTTTCAATCAACACAAAGTTATAGTCTACCTCAATGGGCTTCAATGGATGTTAATCGCGTATATCTGACAAAGTTAGATGCAAACTCACTCGAATATATGAGAAATGTTGAAATTCGACTTCAAATTAGGAAGATAGACTTTGAAAATTTTCAATTAACACAAAGTGACAGTCGATCTCAATGGGCTTCAATGGATGTTAATCGACGATATCTAACAAAGTTAGATGCAAACTTACTCAAATATATGAGAAATGTCGAAATTCGACTTCAAATTAGGAAGATAGACTTTGAAAATTTTCAATCAACACAAATTGACAATCGACCTCAATGTGCTTCAATGGATCTTAGTCGCCTATATCTGACAAAGTTAGATGCAAACTCACCCATATATATGAGAAATGTTGAAATTCGTCTTCAAATTAGGAAGATAGACTTTGAAAATTTTCGATCAACACAAAGTGACAGTCGACCTCAATGGGCTTCAATGGATGTTAATCGACGATATCTGACAAAGTTAGATGCAAACTCACTCAAATATATGAGAAATGTTGAAATTCGACTTCAAATTAGGAAGATAGACTTTGAAAATTTTCAATCAACACAAATTGACAATCGACCTCAATGTGCTTCAATGGATGTTAATCGACGATATCTGACAAAGTTAGATGTAAACTCACTCAAATATATGAGAAATGTTGAAATTCGACTTCAAATTAGGAAGATAGAATTTGAAAATTTTCAATCAACACAAATTGACATTCGACCTCAATGTGCTTCAATGGATGTTAATCGCGTATATCTGACAAAGTTAGATGCAAACCTACTCAAATATATGAGAAATGTTGAAATTCGTCTTCAAATTAGGGAGATAGACTTTGAAAATTTTCAATCAACACAAATTGACAATCGACCTCAATGTGCTTCAATGGATGTTAATCGACGATATCTGACAAAGTTAGATGCAAACTCACTCAAATATATGAGAAATGTTGAAATTCGACTTCAAATTAGGAAGATAGACTTTGAAAATTTTCAATCAACACAAAGTTATAGTCTACCTCAATGGGCTTCAATGGATGTTAATCGCGTATATCTGACAAAGTTAGATGCAAACTCACTCGAATATATGAGAAATGTTGAAATTCGACTTCAAATTAGGAAGATAGACTTTGAAAATTTTCAATCAACACAAAGTGACAGTCGATCTCAATGGGCTTCAATGGATGTTAATCGACGATATCTAACAAAGTTAGATGCAAACTTACTCAAATATATGAGAAATGTCGAAATTCGACTTCAAATTAGGAAGATAGACTTTGAAAATTTTCAATCAACACAAATTGACAATCGACCTCAATGTGCTTCAATGGATGTTAATCGACGATATCTGACAAAGTTAGATGCAAACTCACTCAAATATATGAGAAATGTTGAAATTCGACTTCAAATTAGGAAGATAGACTTTGAAAATTTTCAATCAACACAAAGTGACAGTTGACCTCAATGGGCTTCAGTGGATCTTAATCGCCTATATCTGACAAAGTTAGATGCAAACTCACCCAAATATATGAGAAATGTTGAAATTCGTCTTCAAATTAGGAAGATAGACTTTGAAAATTTTCAATCAACACAAAGTGACAGTCGACCTCAATGGGCTTCAATGGATGTTAATCGACGATATCTGACAAAGTTAGATGAAAACTCTCTCAAATATATAAGAAATGTTGAAATTCGACTTCAAATTAGGAAGATAGACTTTGAAAATTTTCAATCAACATAAACTGACAATCGACCTCAATGGGCTTCAATGGATGTAAATCGACGATATCTGACAAAGTTAGATGCAAACTCACTCAAATATATAAGAAAGGTTGAAATTCGACTTCAAATTAGGAAGATAGACTTTGAAAATTTTCAATCAACACAAAGTGACAGTTGACCTCAATGGGCTTCAATAGATGTTAATCGCGTATATCTGACAAAGTTAGATGCAAACTCACTCAAATATATGAGAAATGTTGAAATTCGACTTCAAATTAGGAAGATAGACTTTGAAAATTTTCAATCAACACAAAGTGACAGTTGACCTCAATGGGCTTCAATAGATGTTAATCGCGTATATCTGACAAAGTTAGATGCAAACTCACTCAAATATATGAGAAATGTTGAAATTCGTCTTCAAATTAGGAAGATAGACTTTGAAAATTTTCAATCAACACAAATTGACAATCGACCTCAATGTGCTTCAATGGATGTTAATCGACGATATCTGACAAAGTTTGATGCAAACTCACTCAAATATATGAGAAATATTGAAATTCGACTTCAAATTAGGAAGATAGACTGAAAATTTTCAATCAACACAAAGCGACAGTTGACTTCAATGGGCTTCAATTGATCTTAATCGCCTATATCTGACAAAGTTAGATGCAAACTCACCCAAATATATGAGAAATGTTGAAATTCGACTTCAAACTAGGAAGATAGACTTAGAAAATTTTCAATCAACATAAACTGACAATCGACCTCAATGGGCTTCAATGGATGTAAATCGCCTATATCTGACAAAGTTATATGCAAACTCACCCAAATATATGAGAAATGTTGGAATTCGTCTTCAAATTAGGAAGATCGACTTTGAAAATTTTCAATCAACACAAAGTGACAGTCGACCTCAATGGGCTTCAATGGATGTTAATCGACGATATCTGACAAAGTTAGATGCAAACTCACTCAAATATATGAGAAATGTTGAAATTCGACTTCAAATTAGGAAGATAGACTTTGAAAATTTTCAATCAACACAAAGTGACAGTCGACCTCAATGGGCTTTAGTGGATGTTAATCGACGATATCTGACAAAGTTAGATGGAAACTTTCTCAAATATATAAGAAATGTTGAAATTCGACTTCAAATTAGGAAGATAGACTTTGAAAATTTTCAATCAACATAAACTGACAATCGACCTCAATGGGCTTCAATGGATGTAAATCGACGATATCTGACAAAGTTAGATGCAAACTCACTCAAATATATAAGAAAGGTTGAAATTCGACTTCAAATTGGAAAGATAGACTTTGAAAATTTTCAATCAACACAAAGTGACAGTTGACCTAAATGGGCTTCAATGGATCTTAATCGCCTATATCTGACAAAGTTGTATGCAAACTCACCCAAATATATGAGAAATGTTGGAATTCGTCTTCAAATTAGGAAGATAGACTTTGATTATTTTCAATCAACACAAAGTGACAGGTGACCTCAATGGGCTTCAATGGATGTAAATCGACGATATCTGACAAAGTTAGATGCAAACTCACTCAAATATATAAGAAAGGTTGAAATTCGACTTCAAATTGGGAAGATAGACTTTGAAAATTTTCAATCAACACAAAGTGACAGTTGACCTCAATGGGCTTCAATGGATCTTAATCGCCTATATCTGACAAAGTTATATGCAAACTCACCCAAATATATGAGAAATGATGGAATTCGTCTTCAAATTAGGAAGATTGACTTTGAAAATTTTCAATCAACACAAAGTGACAGGTGACCTCATGGGCTTCAATGGATGTTAATCGCGTATATCTGACAAAGTTAGATGCAAACTCACTCAAATATATGAGAAATGTTGAAATTCGTCTTCAAATTAGGAAGATAGACTTTGAAAATTTTCAATCAACACAAAGTGACAGTCGACCTCAATGGGCTTCAGTGGATGTTAATCGACGATATCTGACAAAGTTAGATGCAAACTCACTCAAATATATGAGAAATGTTGAAATTCGACTTCAAATTAGGAAGATAGACTTTGAAAATTTTCAATCAACACAAAGTGACAATCGACCTCAATGTGCTTCAATGGATGTTAATCGACGATATCTGACAAAGTTAGATGCAAACTCACTCAAATATATGAGAAATGTTGAAATTCGACTTCAAATTAGGAAGATAGACTTTGAAAATTTTCAATCAACACAAATTGACAATCGACCTCAATGTGCTTCATGGATGTTAATCGACGATATCTGACAAAGTTAGATGCAAACTCACTCAAATATATGAGAAATATTGAAATTCGACTTCAAATTAGGAAAATAGACTTTGAAAATTTTCAATCAACACAAAGCGACAGTTGACTTCAATGGGCTTCAATTGATCTTAATCGCCTATATCTGACAAAGTTAGATGCAAACTCACCCAAATATATGAGAAATGTTGGAATTCGACTTCAAATTAGGAAGATAGACTTTGAAAATTTTCAATCAACACAAATTGACAATCGACCTCAATGTGCTTCAATGGATGTTAATCGACGATATCTGACAAAGTTAGATGCAAAGTCACTCAAATATATGAGAAATGTTGAAATTCGACTTCAAATTAGGAAGATAGACTTTGAAAATTTTCAATCAACACAAAGTGACAGTCGACCTCAATGGGCTTCAATGGATCTTAATCGACGATATCTGACAAAGTTAGATGAAAACTTTCTCAAATATATAAGAAATGTTGAAATTCGACTTCAAATTAGGAAGATAGACTTTGAAAATTTTCAATCAACATAAACTGACAATCGACCTCAATGGGCTTCAATGGATGTAAATCGATGATATCTGACAAAGTTAGATGCAAACTCACTCAAATATATAAGAAAGGTTGAAATTCGACTTCAAATTGGGAAGATAGACTTTGAAAATTTTCAATCAACACAAATTGACAATCGACCTCAATGTGCTTCAATGGATGTTAATCGACGATATCTGACAAAGTTAGATGCAAACTCACTCAAATATATGAGAAATGTTGAAATTCGACTTCAAATTAGGAAGATAGACTTTGAAAATTTTCAATCAACACAAAGTGACAGTCGACCTCAATGGGCTTCAATGGATCTTAATCGACGATATCTGACAAAGTTAGATGCAAACTCACTCAAATATATGAGAAATGTTGAAATTCGACTTCAAATTAGGAAGATAGACTTTGAAAATTTTCAATCAACACAAAGTGACAGTCGACCTCAATGGGATTTAGTGGATGTTAATCGACGATATCTGACAAATTTAGATGAAAACTCTCTCAAATATATAAGAAATGTTGAAATTCGACTTCAAATTAGGAAGATAGACTTTGAAAATTTTCAATCAACATAAACTGACAATCGACCTCAATGGGCTTCAATGGATGTAAATCGACGATATCTGACAAAGTTAGATGCAAACTCACTCAAATATATAAGAAAGGTTGAAATTCGACTTCAAATTAGGAAGATAGACTTTGAAAATTTTTAATCAACACAAAGTGACAGTTGACCTCAATGGGCTTCAATGGATGTTAATCGCGTATATCTGACAAAGTTAGATGCAAACTCACTCAAATATATGAGAAATGTTGAAATTCGTCTTCAAATTAGGAAGATAGACTTTGAAAATTTTCAATCAACACAAAGTGACAGTCGACCTCAATGGGCTTCAATGGATGTAAATCGACGATATCTGACAAAGTTAGATGCAAACTCACTCAAATATATGAGAAATGTTGAAATTCGACTTCAAATTAGGAAGATAGACTTTGAAAATTTTCAATCAACACAAAGTGACAGTCGACCTCAATGGACTTCAATGGATGTTAATCGACGTTATCTGACAAAGTTAGATGGAAACTCTCTCGAATATATAAGAAATGTTGAAATTCGACTTCAAATTAGGAAGATAGACTTTGAAAATTTTCAATCAACATAAACTGACAATCGACCTCAATGGGCTTCAATGGATGTGAATCGACGATATCTGACAAAGTTAGATGCAAACTCACTCAAATTTATAAGAAAGGTTGAAATTCGACTTCAAATTAGGAAGATAGACTTTGAAAATTTTCAATCAACACAAAGTGACAGTTTATCTCAAAGGGCTTCAGTGGAAGTTAATCGACGATATCTGACAAAGTCAGATGCAAACTCACTCAAATATATGAGAAAAGTTGAAATTCGACTTCAAATTAGGAAGATAGACTTTGAAAATTTTCAATCAACACAAAGTGACAGTCGACCTCAATGGGCTTCAATGGATGTTAATCGACGATATCTGACAAAGTTAGATGCAAACTCACTCAAATATATGAGAAATGTTGAAATTCGACTTCAAATTAGGAAGATAGACTTTGAAAATTTTCAATCAACATAAACTGACAATCGACCTCAATGGGCTACAATGGATGTAAATCGACGATATCTGACAAAGTTAGATGCAAACTCACTCAAATATATAAGAAAGGTTGAAATTCGACTTCAAATTAGGAAGATAGACTTTGAAAATTTTCAATCAACACAAATTGACAATCGACCTCAATGTGCTTCAATGGATGTTAATCGACGATATCTGACAAAGTTAGATGCAAACTCACTCAAATATATGAGAAATGTTGAAATTCGACTTCAAATTAGGAAGATAGACTTTGAAAATTTTCAATCAACACAAAGTGACAGTCGACCTCAATGGGCTTCAATGGATGTTAATCGACGATATCTGACAAAGTTAGATGCAAACTCACCCAAATATATGAGAAATGTTGAAATTCGTCTTCAAATTAGGAAGATAGACTTTGAAAATTTTCAATCAACACAAAGTGACAGTCGACCTCAATGGGCTTCAATGGATGTTAATCGACGATATCTGACAAAGTTAGATGCAAACTCACCCAAATATATGAGAAATGTTGAAATTCGTCTTCAAATTAGGAAGATAGACTTTGAAAATTTTCAATCAACACAAAGTGACAGTCGACCTCAATGTGCTTCAATGGATGTTAATCGACGATATCTGACAAAGTTAGATGCAAACTCACTCAAATATATGAGAAATGTTGAAATTCGACTTCAAATTAGGAAGATAGACTTTGAAAATTTTCAATCAACACAAAGTGACAGTCGACCTCAATGGGCTTCAATGGATGTTAATCGACGATATCTGACAAAGTTAGATGCAAACTCACCCAAATATATGAGAAATGTTGAAATTCGTCTTCAAATTAGGAAGATAGATTTTGAAAACTTTCAATCAACACAAAGTGACAGTTGACCTCAATGGGCTTCAATGGATCTTAATCGCCTATATCTGACAAAGTTAGATGCAAACTCACCCAAATATATGAGAAATGTTGAAATTCGTCTTCAAATTAGGAAGATAGGCTTTGAAAATTTTCAATCAACACAAAGTGAGAGTCGACCTCAATGGGCTTCAGTGGATGTTAATCGACGATATCTGACAAAGTTAGATGCAAACTCACTCAAATATATGAGAAATGTTGAAATTCGTCTTCAAATTAGGAAGATAGACTTTGAAAATTTTCAATCAACACAAAGTGACAGTCGACCTCAATGGGCTTCAATGGATGTAAATCGACGATATCTGACAAAGTTAGATGCAAACTCACTCAAATATATGAGAAATGTTGAAATTCGACTTCAAATTAGGAAGATAGACTTTGAAAATTTTCAATCAACACAAAGTGACAGTCGACCTCAATGGACTTCAATGGATGTTAATCGACGTTATCTGACAAAGTTAGATGGAAACTCTCTCGAATATATAAGAAATGTTGAAATTCGACTTCAAATTAGGAAGATAGACTTTGAAAATTTTCAATCAACATAAACTGACAATCGACCTCAATGGGCTTCAATGGATGTGAATCGACGATATCTGACAAAGTTAGATGCAAACTCACTCAAATTTATAAGAAAGGTTGAAATTCGACTTCAAATTAGGAAGATAGACTTTGAAAATTTTCAATCAACACAAAGTGACAGTTTATCTCAAAGGGCTTCAGTGGAAGTTAATCGACGATATCTGACAAAGTCAGATGCAAACTCACTCAAATATATGAGAAAAGTTGAAATTCGACTTCAAATTAGGAAGATAGACTTTGAAAATTTTCAATCAACACAAAGTGACAGTCGACCTCAATGGGCTTCAATGGATGTTAATCGACGATATCTGACAAAGTTAGATGCAAACTCACTCAAATATATGAGAAATGTTGAAATTCGACTTCAAATTAGGAAGATAGACTTTGAAAATTTTCAATCAACATAAACTGACAATCGACCTCAATGGGCTACAATGGATGTAAATCGACGATATCTGACAAAGTTAGATGCAAACTCACTCAAATATATAAGAAAGGTTGAAATTCGACTTCAAATTAGGAAGATAGACTTTGAAAATTTTCAATCAACACAAATTGACAATCGACCTCAATGTGCTTCAATGGATGTTAATCGACGATATCTGACAAAGTTAGATGCAAACTCACTCAAATATATGAGAAATGTTGAAATTCGACTTCAAATTAGGAAGATAGACTTTGAAAATTTTCAATCAACACAAAGTGACAGTCGACCTCAATGGGCTTCAATGGATGTTAATCGACGATATCTGACAAAGTTAGATGCAAACTCACCCAAATATATGAGAAATGTTGAAATTCGTCTTCAAATTAGGAAGATAGACTTTGAAAATTTTCAATCAACACAAAGTGACAGTCGACCTCAATGGGCTTCAATGGATGTTAATCGACGATATCTGACAAAGTTAGATGCAAACTCACCCAAATATATGAGAAATGTTGAAATTCGTCTTCAAATTAGGAAGATAGACTTTGAAAATTTTCAATCAACACAAAGTGACAGTCGACCTCAATGTGCTTCAATGGATGTTAATCGACGATATCTGACAAAGTTAGATGCAAACTCACTCAAATATATGAGAAATGTTGAAATTCGACTTCAAATTAGGAAGATAGACTTTGAAAATTTTCAATCAACACAAAGTGACAGTCGACCTCAATGGGCTTCAATGGATGTTAATCGACGATATCTGACAAAGTTAGATGCAAACTCACCCAAATATATGAGAAATGTTGAAATTCGTCTTCAAATTAGGAAGATAGACTTTGAAAATTTTCAATCAACACAAAGTGACAGTCGACCTCAATGGGCTTCAATGGATGTTAATCGACGATATCTGACAAAGTTAGATGCAAACTCACCCAAATATATGAGAAATGTTGAAATTCGTCTTCAAATTAGGAAGATAGACTTTGAAAATTTTCAATCAACACAAAGTGAGAGTCGACCTCAATGTGCTTCAATGGATGTTAATCGACGATATCTGACAAAGTTAGATGCAAACTCACTCAAATATATGAGAAATGTTGAAATTCGACTTCAAATTAGGAAGATAGACTTTGAAAATTTTCAATCAACACAAAGTGACAGTCGACCTCAATGGGCTTCAATGGATGTTAATCGACGATATCTGACAAAGTTAGATGCAAACTCACCCAAATATATGAGAAATGTTGAAATTCGTCTTCAAATTAGGAAGATAGATTTTGAAAACTTTCAATCAACACAAAGTGACAGTTGACCTCAATGGGCTTCAATGGATCTTAATCGCCTATATCTGACAAAGTTAGATGCAAACTCACCCAAATATATGAGAAATGTTGAAATTCGTCTTCAAATTAGGAAGATAGGCTTTGAAAATTTTCAATCAACACAAAGTGAGAGTCGACCTCAATGGGCTTCAGTGGATGTTAATCGACGATATCTGACAAAGTTAGATGCGAACTCACTAAAATATATGAGAAATGTTGAAATTCGACTTCAAATTAGGAAGCTAGACTTTGAAAATTTTCAATTAACACAAAGTTACAGTCGACCTCAATGGGCCTCAATGGATGTTAATCGCGTATATCTGACAAAGTTAGATGCAAACTCACTCGAATATATGAGAAATGTTGAAATTCGACTTCAAATTAGGAAGATAGACTTTGAAAATTTTCAATCAACACAAAGTGACAGTCGACCTCAATGGGCTTCAATGGATGTTAATCGACGATATCTAACAAAGTTAGATGCAAACTTACTCAAATATATGAGAAATGTTGAAATTCGACTTCAAATTAGGAAGATAGACTTTGAAAATTTTCAATCAACACAAATTGACAATCGACCTCAATTTGCTTCAATGGATGTTAATCGACGATATCTGACAAAGTTAGATGCAAACTCACTCAAATATATGAGAAATGTTGAAATTCGACTTCAAATTAGGAAGATAGACTTTGAAAATTTTCAATCAACACAAAGTGACAGTTGACCTCAATGGGCTTCAATGGATCTTAATCGCCTATATCTGACAAAGTTAGATGCAAACTCACCCAAATATATGAGAAATGTTGAAATTCGTCTTCAAATTAGGAAGATAGACTTTGAAAATTTTCAATCAACACAAAGTGACAGTCGACCTCAATGGGCTTCAATGGATGTTAATCGCGTATATCTGACAAAGTTAGATGCGAACTCACTCAAATATATGAGAAATGCTGAAATTCGACTTCTAATTAGGAAGATAGACTTTGAAAATTTTCAATCAACACAAAGTGACAGTCGACCTCAATGGGCTTCAATGGATGTTAATCGACGATATCTGACAAAGTTAGATGCAAACTCACTCAAATATATGAGAAATGTTGGAATTCGACTTCAAATTAGGAAGATATACTTTGAAAATTTTCAATCAACACAAAGTGACAATCGACCTCAATGTGCTTCAATGGATGTTAATCGACGATATCTGACAAAGTTAGATGCAAACTCACTCAAATATATGAGAAATGTTGAAATTCGACTTCAAATTAGGAAGATAGACTTTGAAAATTTTCAATCAACACAAAGTGACAGTTGACCTCAATGGGCTTCAATGGATGTTAATCGACGATATCTGACAAAGTTAGATGCAAACTCACTCAAATATATGAGAAATGTTGAAATTCGACTTCAAATTAGGAAGATAGACTTTGAAAATTTTCAATCAACACAAAGTGACAGTTGACCTCAATGGGCTTCAATGGATCTTAATCGCCTATATCTGACAAAGTTATATGCAAACTCACCCAAATATATGAGAAATGTTGGAATTCGTCTTCAAATTAGGAAGATAGACTTTGAAAATTTTCAATCAACACAAAGTGACAGTCGACCTCAATGGGCTTCAATGGATGTTAATCGACGATATCTGACAAAGTTAGATGCAAACTCACTCAAATATATGAGAAATGTTGGAATTCGACTTCAAATTAGGAAGATAGACTTTGAAAATTTTCAATCAACACAAAGTGACAGTCGACCTCAATGGGCTTCAATGGATGTAAATCGACGATATCTGACAAAGTTAGATGCAAACTCACTCAAATATATAAGAAAGGTTGAAATTCGACTTCAAATTGGGAAGATAGACTTTGAAAATTTTCAATCAACACAAAGTGACAGTTGACCTCAATGGGCTTCAATGGATCTTAATCGCCTATACCTGACAAAGTTAGATGCAAACTCACCCAAATATATGAGAAATGTTGGAATTCGTCTTCAAATTAGGAAGATAGACTTTGAAAATTTTCAATCAACACAAAGTGACAGGTGACCTCAATGGGCTTCAATGGATGTTAATCGCGTATATCTGACAAAGTTAGATGCAAACTAACTCAAATATATGAGAAATGTTGAAATTCGACTTCAAATTAGGAAGATAGACTTTGAAAATTTTCAATCAACACAAATTGACAATCGACCTCAATGTGCTTCAATGGATGTTAATCGACGATATCTGACAAAGTTTGATGCAAACTCACTCAAATATATGAGAAATATTGAAATTCGACTTCAAATTAGGAAGATAGACTGAAAATTTTCAATCAACACAAAGCGACAGTTGACTTCAATGGGCTTCAATTGATCTTAATCGCCTATATCTGACAAAGTTAGATGCAAACTCACCCAAATATATGAGAAATGTTGAAATTCGACTTCAAACTAGGAAGATAGACTTAGAAAATTTTCAATCAACATAAACTGACAATCGACCTCAATGGGCTTCAATGGATGTAAATCGCCTATATCTGACAAAGTTATATGCAAACTCACCCAAATATATGAGAAATGTTGGAATTCGTCTTCAAATTAGGAAGATCGACTTTGAAAATTTTCAATCAACACAAAGTGACAGTCGACCTCAATGGGCTTCAATGGATGTTAATCGACGATATCTGACAAAGTTAGATGCAAACTCACTCAAATATATGAGAAATGTTGAAATTCGACTTCAAATTAGGAAGATAGACTTTGAAAATTTTCAATCAACACAAAGTGACAGTCGACCTCAATGGGCTTTAGTGGATGTTAATCGACGATATCTGACAAAGTTAGATGGAAACTTTCTCAAATATATAAGAAATGTTGAAATTCGACTTCAAATTAGGAAGATAGACTTTGAAAATTTTCAATCAACATAAACTGACAATCGACCTCAATGGGCTTCAATGGATGTAAATCGACGATATCTGACAAAGTTAGATGCAAACTCACTCAAATATATAAGAAAGGTTGAAATTCGACTTCAAATTGGAAAGATAGACTTTGAAAATTTTCAATCAACACAAAGTGACAGTTGACCTAAATGGGCTTCAATGGATCTTAATCGCCTATATCTGACAAAGTTATATGCAAACTCACCCAAATATATGAGAAATGTTGGAATTCGTCTTCAAATTAGGAAGATAGACTTTGATTATTTTCAATCAACACAAAGTGACAGGTGACCTCAATGGGCTTCAATGGATGTAAATCGACGATATCTGACAAAGTTAGATGCAAACTCACTCAAATATATAAGAAAGGTTGAAATTCGACTTCAAATTGGGAAGATAGACTTTGAAAATTTTCAATCAACACAAAGTGACAGTTGACCTCAATGGGCTTCAATGGATCTTAATCGCCTATATCTGACAAAGTTATATGCAAACTCACCCAAATATATGAGAAATGTTGGAATTCGTCTTCAAATTAGGAAGATTGACTTTGAAAATTTTCAATCAACACAAAGTGACAGGTGACCTCATGGGCTTCAATGGATGTTAATCGCGTATATCTGACAAAGTTAGATGCAAACTCACTCAAATATATGAGAAATGTTGAAATTCGTCTTCAAATTAGGAAGATAGACTTTGAAAATTTTCAATCAACACAAAGTGACAGTCGACCTCAATGGGCTTCAGTGGATGTTAATCGACGATATCTGACAAAGTTAGATGCAAACTCACTCAAATATATGAGAAATGTTGAAATTCGACTTCAAATTAGGAAGATAGACTTTGAAAATTTTCAATCAACACAAAGTGACAATCGACCTCAATGTGCTTCAATGGATGTTAATCGACGATATCTGACAAAGTTAGATGCAAACTCACTCAAATATATGAGAAATGTTGAAATTCGACTTCAAATTAGGAAGATAGACTTTGAAAATTTTCAATCAACACAAATTGACAATCGACCTCAATGTGCTTCATGGATGTTAATCGACGATATCTGACAAAGTTAGATGCAAACTCACTCAAATATATGAGAAATATTGAAATTCGACTTCAAATTAGGAAAATAGACTTTGAAAATTTTCAATCAACACAAAGCGACAGTTGACTTCAATGGGCTTCAATTGATCTTAATCGCCTATATCTGACAAAGTTAGATGCAAACTCACCCAAATATATGAGAAATGTTGGAATTCGACTTCAAATTAGGAAGATAGACTTTGAAAATTTTCAATCAACACAAATTGACAATCGACCTCAATGTGCTTCAATGGATGTTAATCGACGATATCTGACAAAGTTAGATGCAAAGTCACTCAAATATATGAGAAATGTTGAAATTCGACTTCAAATTAGGAAGATAGACTTTGAAAATTTTCAATCAACACAAAGTGACAGTCGACCTCAATGGGCTTCAATGGATCTTAATCGACGATATCTGACAAAGTTAGATGAAAACTTTCTCAAATATATAAGAAATGTTGAAATTCGACTTCAAATTAGGAAGATAGACTTTGAAAATTTTCAATCAACATAAACTGACAATCGACCTCAATGGGCTTCAATGGATGTAAATCGACGATATCTGACAAAGTTAGATGCAAACTCACTCAAATATATAAGAAAGGTTGAAATTCGACTTCAAATTGGGAAGATAGACTTTGAAAATTTTCAATCAACACAAATTGACAATCGACCTCAATGTGCTTCAATGGATGTTAATCGACGATATCTGACAAAGTTAGATGCAAACTCACTCAAATATATGAGAAATGTTGAAATTCGACTTCAAATTAGGAAGATAGACTTTGAAAATTTTCAATCAACACAAAGTGACAGTCGACCTCAATGGGCTTCAATGGATCTTAATCGACGATATCTGACAAAGTTAGATGCAAACTCACTCAAATATATGAGAAATGTTGAAATTCGACTTCAAATTAGGAAGATAGACTTTGAAAATTTTCAATCAACACAAAGTGACAGTCGACCTCAATGGGCTTTAGTGGATGTTAATCGACGATATCTGACAAATTTAGATGAAAACTCTCTCAAATATATAAGAAATGTTGAAATTCGACTTCAAATTAGGAAGATAGACTTTGAAAATTTTCAATCAACATAAACTGACAATCGACCTCAATGGGCTTCAATGGATGTAAATCGACGATATCTGACAAAGTTAGATGCAAACTCACTCAAATATATAAGAAAGGTTGAAATTCGACTTCAAATTAGGAAGATAGACTTTGAAAATTTTTAATCAACACAAAGTGACAGTTGACCTCAATGGGCTTCAATGGATGTTAATCGCGTATATCTGACAAAGTTAGATGCAAACTCACTCAAATATATGAGAAATGTTGAAATTCGTCTTCAAATTAGGAAGATAGACTTTGAAAATTTTCAATCAACACAAAGTGACAGTCGACCTCAATGGGCTTCAATGGATGTAAATCGACGATATCTGACAAAGTTAGATGCAAACTCACTCAAATATATGAGAAATGTTGAAATTCGACTTCAAATTAGGAAGATAGACTTTGAAAATTTTCAATCAACACAAAGTGACAGTCGACCTCAATGGACTTCAATGGATGTTAATCGACGTTATCTGACAAAGTTAGATGGAAACTCTCTCGAATATATAAGAAATGTTGAAATTCGACTTCAAATTAGGAAGATAGACTTTGAAAATTTTCAATCAACATAAACTGACAATCGACCTCAATGGGCTTCAATGGATGTGAATCGACGATATCTGACAAAGTTAGATGCAAACTCACTCAAATTTATAAGAAAGGTTGAAATTCGACTTCAAATTAGGAAGATAGACTTTGAAAATTTTCAATCAACACAAAGTGACAGTTTATCTCAAAGGGCTTCAGTGGAAGTTAATCGACGATATCTGACAAAGTCAGATGCAAACTCACTCAAATATATGAGAAAAGTTGAAATTCGACTTCAAATTAGGAAGATAGACTTTGAAAATTTTCAATCAACACAAAGTGACAGTCGACCTCAATGGGCTTCAATGGATGTTAATCGACGATATCTGACAAAGTTAGATGCAAACTCACTCAAATATATGAGAAATGTTGAAATTCGACTTCAAATTAGGAAGATAGACTTTGAAAATTTTCAATCAACATAAACTGACAATCGACCTCAATGGGCTACAATGGATGTAAATCGACGATATCTGACAAAGTTAGATGCAAACTCACTCAAATATATAAGAAAGGTTGAAATTCGACTTCAAATTAGGAAGATAGACTTTGAAAATTTTCAATCAACACAAATTGACAATCGACCTCAATGTGCTTCAATGGATGTTAATCGACGATATCTGACAAAGTTAGATGCAAACTCACTCAAATATATGAGAAATGTTGAAATTCGACTTCAAATTAGGAAGATAGACTTTGAAAATTTTCAATCAACACAAAGTGACAGTCGACCTCAATGGGCTTCAATGGATGTTAATCGACGATATCTGACAAAGTTAGATGCAAACTCACCCAAATATATGAGAAATGTTGAAATTCGTCTTCAAATTAGGAAGATAGACTTTGAAAATTTTCAATCAACACAAAGTGACAGTCGACCTCAATGGGCTTCAATGGATGTTAATCGACGATATCTGACAAAGTTAGATGCAAACTCACCCAAATATATGAGAAATGTTGAAATTCGACTTCAAATTAGGAAGATAGACTTTGAAAATTTTCAATCAACACAAAGTGACAGTCGACCTCAATGGACTTCAATGGATGTTAATCGACGTTATCTGACAAAGTTAGATGGAAACTCTCTCGAATATATAAGAAATGTTGAAATTCGACTTCAAATTAGGAAGATAGACTTTGAAAATTTTCAATCAACATAAACTGACAATCGACCTCAATGGGCTTCAATGGATGTGAATCGACGATATCTGACAAAGTTAGATGCAAACTCACTCAAATTTATAAGAAAGGTTGAAATTCGACTTCAAATTAGGAAGATAGACTTTGAAAATTTTCAATCAACACAAAGTGACAGTTTATCTCAAAGGGCTTCAGTGGAAGTTAATCGACGATATCTGACAAAGTCAGATGCAAACTCACTCAAATATATGAGAAAAGTTGAAATTCGACTTCAAATTAGGAAGATAGACTTTGAAAATTTTCAATCAACACAAAGTGACAGTCGACCTCAATGGGCTTCAATGGATGTTAATCGACGATATCTGACAAAGTTAGATGCAAACTCACTCAAATATATGAGAAATGTTGAAATTCGACTTCAAATTAGGAAGATAGACTTTGAAAATTTTCAATCAACATAAACTGACAATCGACCTCAATGGGCTACAATGGATGTAAATCGACGATATCTGACAAAGTTAGATGCAAACTCACTCAAATATATAAGAAAGGTTGAAATTCGACTTCAAATTAGGAAGATAGACTTTGAAAATTTTCAATCAACACAAATTGACAATCGACCTCAATGTGCTTCAATGGATGTTAATCGACGATATCTGACAAAGTTAGATGCAAACTCACCCAAATATATGAGAAATGTTGAAATTTGTCTTCAAATTAGGAAGATAGATTTTGAAAACTTTCAATCAACACAAAGTGACAGTTGACCTCAATGGGCTTCAATGGATCTTAATCGCCTATATCTGACAAAGTTAGATGCAAACTCACCCAAATATATGAGAAATGTTGAAATTCGTCTTCAAATTAGGAAGATAGACTTTGAAAATTTTCAATCAACACAAAGTGACAGTCGACCTCAATGGGCTTCAATGGATGTTAATCGACGATATCTGACAAAGTTAGATGCAAACTCACCCAAATATATGAGAAATGTTGAAATTCGTCTTCAAATTAGGAAGATAGACTTTGAAAATTTTCAATCAACACAAAGTGACAGTCGACCTCAATGGGCTTCAATGGATGTTAATCGACGATATCTGACAAAGTTAGATGCAAACTCACCCAAATATATGAGAAATGTTGAAATTCGTCTTCAAATTAGGAAGATAGACTTTGAAAATTTTCAATCAACACAAAGTGACAGTCGACCTCAATGTGCTTCAATGGATGTTAATCGACGATATCTGACAAAGTTAGATGCAAACTCACTCAAATATATGAGAAATGTTGAAATTCGACTTCAAATTAGGAAGATAGACTTTGAAAATTTTCAATCAACACAAAGTGACAGTCGACCTCAATGGGCTTCAATGGATGTTAATCGACGATATCTGACAAAGTTAGATGCAAACTCACCCAAATATATGAGAAATGTTGAAATTCGACTTCAAATTAGGAAGATAGACTTTGAAAATTTTCAATCAACACAAAGTGACAGTCGACCTCAATGGGCTTCAATGGATGTTAATCGACGATATCTGACAAAGTTAGATGCAAACTCACCCAAATATATGAGAAATGTTGAAATTCGTCTTCAAATTAGGAAGATAGATTTTGAAAACTTTCAATCAACACAAAGTGACAGTTGACCTCAATGGGCTTCAATGGATCTTAATCGCCTATATCTGACAAAGTTAGATGCAAACTCACCCAAATATATGAGAAATGTTGAAATTCGTCTTCAAATTAGGAAGATAGACTTTGAAAATTTTCAATCAACACAAAGTGACAGTCGACCTCAATGGGCTTCAATGGATGTTAATCGACGATATCTGACAAAGTTAGATGGAAACTCACTCAAATATATAAGAAAGGTTGAAATTCGACTTCAAATTAGGAAGATAGACTTTGAAAATTTTCAATCAACACAAATTGACAATCGACCTCAATGGGCTTCAATTGATCTTAATCGCCTATATCTGACAATGTTAGATGCAAACTCACTCAAATATATGAGAAATGTTGAAATTCGACTTCAAATTAGGAAGATAGACTTTGAAAATTTTCAATCAACACAAATTGACAATCGACCTCAATGTGCTTCAATGGATGTTAATCGACGATATCTGACAAAGTTAGATGCAAACTCACTCAAATATATGAGAAATATTGAAATTCGACTTCAAATTAGTAAGATAGACTTTGAAAATTTTCAATCAACACTAAGCGACAGTTGACTTCAATGGGCTTCAATTGATCTTAATCGCCTATATCTGACAAAGTTAGATGCAAACTCACCCAAATATATGAGAAATGTTGAAATTCGACTTCAAATTAGGAAGATAGACTTTGAAAATTTTCAATCAACACAAATTGACAATCGACCTCAATGTGCTTCAATGGATGTTAATCGACGATATCTGACAAAGTTAGATGGAAACTCACTCAAATATATAAGAAAGGTTGAAATTCGACTTCAAATTAGGAAGATAGACTTTGAAAATTTTCAATCAACACAAATTGACAATCGACCTCAATGGGCTTCAATTGATCTTAATCGCCTATATCTGACAATGTTAGATGCAAACTCACTCAAATATATGAGAAATGTTGAAATTCGACTTCAAATAAGGAAGATAGACTTTGAAAATTTTCAATCAACACAAAGTGACAGTCGACCTCAATGGGCTTCAATGGATCTTAATCGACGATATCTGACAAAGTTAGATGCAAACTCACTCAAATATATGAGAAATGTTGAAATTCGACTTCAAATTAGGAAGATAGACTTTGAAAATTTTCAATCAACACAAAGTGACAGTCGACCTCAATGGGCTTTAGTGGATGTTAATCGACGATATCTGACAAATTTAGATGAAAACTCTCTCAAATATATAAGAAATGTTGAAATTCGTCTTCAAATTAGGAAGATAGACTTTGAAAATTTTCAATCAACATAAACTGACAATCGACCTCAATGGGCTTCAATGGATGTAAATCGACGATATCTGACAAAGTTAGATGCAAACTCACTCAAATATATAAGAAAGGTTGAAATTCGACTTCAAATTAGGAAGATAGACTTTGAAAATTTTCAATCAACACAAAGTGACAGTTGACCTCAAAGGACTTCAGTGGAAGTTAATCGACGATATCTGACAAAGTTAGATGCAAACTCACTCAAATATATGAGAAAAGTTGAAATTCGACTTCAAATTAGGAAGATAGACTTTGAAAATTTTTAATCAACACAAAGTGACAGTTGACCTCAATGGGCTTCAATGGATGTTAATCGCGTATATCTGACAAAGTTAGATGCAAACTCACTCAAATATATGAGAAATGTTGAAATTCGTCTTCAAATTAGGAAGATAGACTTTGAAAATTTTCAATCAACACAAAGTGACAGTTGACCTCAAAGGACTTCAGTGGAAGTTAATCGACGATATCTGACAAAGTTAGATGCAAACTCACTCAAATATATGAGAAAAGTTGAAATTCGACTTCAAATTAGGAAGATAGACTTTGAAAATTTTTAATCAACACAAAGTGACAGTTGACCTCAATGGGCTTCAATGGATGTTAATCGCGTATATCTGACAAAGTTAGATGCGAACTCACTCAAATATATGAGAAATGTTGAAATTCGACTTCAAATTAGGAAGATAGACTTTGAAAATTTTCAATCAACACAAAGTGACAGTCGACCTCAATGGACTTCAATGGATGTTAATCGACGTTATCTGACAAAGTTAGATGGAAACTCTCTCGAATATATAAGAAATGTTGAAATTCGACTTCAAATTAGGAAGATAGACTTTGAAAATTTTCAATCAACACAAATTGACAATCGACCTCAATGTGCTTCAATGGATGTTAATCGACGATATCTGACAAAGTTAGATGCAAACTCACTCAAATATATGAGAAATGTTGAAATTCGACTTCAAATTAGGAAGATAGACTTTGAAAATTTTCAATCAACATAAACTGACAATCGACCTCAATGGGCTTCAATGGATGTAAATCGACGATATCTGACAAAGTTAGATGCAAACTCACTCAAATATATAAGAAAGGTTGAAATTCGACTTCAAATTAGGAAGATAGACTTTGAAAATTTTCAATCAACACAAAGTGACAGTTTATCTCAAAGGGCTTCAGTGGAAGTTAATCGACGATATCTGACAAAGTCAGATGCAAACTCACTCAAATATATGAGAAAAGTTGAAATTCGACTTCAAATTAGGAAGATAGACTTTGAAAATTTTCAATCAACACAAAGTGACAGTCGACCTCAATGGGCTTCAATGGATGTTAATCGACGATATCTGACAAAGTTAGATGCAAACTCACTCAAATATATGAGAAATGTTGAAATTCGACTTCAAATTAGGAAGATAGACTTTGAAAATTTTCAATCAACATAAACTGACAATCGACCTCAATGGGCTACAATGGATGTAAATCGACGATATCTGACAAAGTTAGATGCAAACTCACTCAAATATATAAGAAAGGTTGAAATTCGACTTCAAATTAGGAAGATAGACTTTGAAAATTGTCAATCAACACAAATTGACAATCGACCTCAATGTGCTTCAATGGATGTTAATCGACGATATCTGACAAAGTTAGATGCAAACTCACTCAAATATATGAGAAATGTTGAAATTCGACTTCAAATTAGGAAGATAGACTTTGAAAATTTTCAATCAACACAAAGTGACAGTCGACCTCAATGGGCTTCAATGGATGTAAATCGACGATATCTGACAAAGTTAGATGCAAACTCACTCAAATATATGAGAAATGTTGAAATTCGACTTCAAATTAGGAAGATAGACTTTGAAAATTTTCAATCAACACAAAGTGACAGTCGACCTCAATGGACTTCAATGGATGTTAATCGACGTTATCTGACAAAGTTAGATGGAAACTCTCTCGAATATATAAGAAATGTTGAAATTCGACTTCAAATTAGGAAGATAGACTTTGAAAATTTTCAATCAACATAAACTGACAATCGACCTCAATGGGCTTCAATGGATGTGAATCGACGATATCTGACAAAGTTAGATGCAAACTCACTCAAATTTATAAGAAAGGTTGAAATTCGACTTCAAATTAGGAAGATAGACTTTGAAAATTTTCAATCAACACAAAGTGACAGTTTATCTCAAAGGGCTTCAGTGGAAGTTAATCGACGATATCTGACAAAGTCAGATGCAAACTCACTCAAATATATGAGAAAAGTTGAAATTCGACTTCAAATTAGGAAGATAGACTTTGAAAATTTTCAATCAACACAAAGTGACAGTCGACCTTAATGGGCTTCAATGGATGTTAATCGACGATATCTGACAAAGTTAGATGCAAACTCACTCAAATATATGAGAAATGTTGAAATTCGACTTCAAATTAGGAAGATAGACTTTGAAAATTTTCAATCAACATAAACTGACAATCGACCTCAATGGGCTACAATGGATGTAAATCGACGATATCTGACAAAGTTAGATGCAAACTCACTCAAATATATAAGAAAGGTTGAAATTCGACTTCAAATTAGGAAGATAGACTTTGAAAATTTTCAATCAACACAAATTGACAATCGACCTCAATGTGCTTCAATGGATGTTAATCGACGATATCTGACAAAGTTAGATGCAAACTCACTCAAATATATGAGAAATGTTGAAATTCGACTTCAAATTAGGAAGATAGACTTTGAAAATTTTCAATCAACACAAAGTGACAGTCGACCTCAATGGACTTCAATGGATGTTAATCGACGTTATCTGACAAAGTTAGATGGAAACTCTCTCGAATATATAAGAAATGTTGAAATTCGACTTCAAATTAGGAAGATAGACTTTGAAAATTTTCAATCAACATAAACTGACAATCGACCTCAATGGGCTTCAATGGATGTGAATCGACGATATCTGACAAAGTTAGATGCAAACTCACTCAAATTTATAAGAAAGGTTGAAATTCGACTTCAAATTAGGAAGATAGACTTTGAAAATTTTCAATCAACACAAAGTGACAGTTTATCTCAAAGGGCTTCAGTGGAAGTTAATCGACGATATCTGACAAAGTCAGATGCAAACTCACTCAAATATATGAGAAAAGTTGAAATTCGACTTCAAATTAGGAAGATAGACTTTGAAAATTTTCAATCAACACAAAGTGACAGTCGACCTCAATGGGCTTCAATGGATGTTAATCGACGATATCTGACAAAGTTAGATGCAAACTCACTCAAATATATGAGAAATGTTGAAATTCGACTTCAAATTAGGAAGATAGACTTTGAAAATTTTCAATCAACATAAACTGACAATCGACCTCAATGGGCTACAATGGATGTAAATCGACGATATCTGACAAAGTTAGATGCAAACTCACTCAAATATATAAGAAAGGTTGAAATTCGACTTCAAATTAGGAAGATAGACTTTGAAAATTTTCAATCAACACAAATTGACAATCGACCTCAATGTGCTTCAATGGATGTTAATCGACGATATCTGACAAAGTTAGATGCAAACTCACTCAAATATATGAGAAATGTTGAAATTCGACTTCAAATTAGGAAGATAGACTTTGAAAATTTTCAATCAACACAAAGTGACAGTCGACCTCAATGGGCTTCAATGGATGTTAATCGACGATATCTGACAAAGTTAGATGCAAACTCACCCAAATATATGAGAAATGTTGAAATTCGTCTTCAAATTAGGAAGATAGACTTTGAAAATTTTCAATCAACACAAAGTGACAGTCGACCTCAATGGGCTTCAATGGATGTTAATCGACGATATCTGACAAAGTTAGATGCAAACTCACTCAAATATATGAGAAATGTTGAAATTCGACTTCAAGTTAGGAAGATAGATTTTGAAAACTTTCAATCAACACAAAGTGACAGTTGACCTCAATGGGCTTCAATGGATCTTAATCGCCTATATCTGACAAAGTTAGATGCAAACTCACCCAAATATATGAGAAATGTTGAAATTCGTCTTCAAATTAGGAAGATAGACTTTGAAAATTTTCAATCAACACAAAGTGACAGTCGACCTCAATGGGCTTCAATGGATGTTAATCGACGATATCTGACAAAGTTAGATGGAAACTCACTCAAATATATAAGAAAGGTTGAAATTCGACTTCAAATTAGGAAGATAGACTTTGAAAATTTTCAATCAACACAAATTGACAATCGACCTCAATGGGCTTCAATTGATCTTAATCGCCTATATCTGACAATGTTAGATGCAAACTCACTCAAATATATGAGAAATGTTGAAATTCGACTTCAAATTAGGAAGATAGACTTTGAAAATTTTCAATCAACACAAATTGACAATCGACCTCAATGTGCTTCAATGGATGTTAATCGACGATATCTGACAAAGTTAGATGCAAACTCACTCAAATATATGAGGAATATTGAAATTCGACTTCAAATTAGGAAGATAGACTTTGAAAATTTTCAATCAACACTAAGCGACAGTTGACTTCAATGGGCTTCAATTGATCTTAATCGCCTATATCTGACAAAGTTAGATGCAAACTCACCCAAATATATGAGAAATGTTGAAATTCGACTTCAAATTAGGAAGATAGACTTTGAAAATTTTCAATCAACACAAATTGACAATCGACCTCAATGTGCTTCAATGGATGTTAATCGACGATATCTGACAAAGTTAGATGGAAACTCACTCAAATATATAAGAAAGGTTGAAATTCGACTTCAAATTAGGAAGATAGACTTTGAAAATTTTCAATCAACACAAATTGACAATCGACCTCAATGGGCTTCAATTGATCTTAATCGCCTATATCTGACAATGTTAGATGCAAACTCACCCAAATATATGAGAAATGTTGAAATTCGACTTCAAATTAGGAAGATAGACTTTGAAAATTTTCAATCAACACAAATTGACAATCGACCTCAATGTGCTTCAATGGATGTTAATCGACGATATCTGACAAAGTTAGATGGAAACTCACTCAAATATATAAGAAAGGTTGAAATTCGACTTCAAATTAGGAAGATAGACTTTGAAAATTTTCAATCAACACAAATTGACAATCGACCTCAATGGGCTTCAATTGATCTTAATCGCCTATATCTGACAATGTTAGATGCAAACTCACCCAAATATATGAGAAATGTTGAAATTCGACTTCAAATTAGGAAGATAGACTTTGAAAATTTTCAATCAACACAAATTGACAATCGACCTCAATGTGCTTCAATGGATGTTAATCGACGATATCTGACAAAGTTAGATGGAAACTCACTCAAATATATAAGAAAGGTTGAAATTCGACTTCAAATTATGAAGATAGACTTTGAAAATTTTCAATCAACACAAAGTGACAGTCGACCTCAATGGGCTTCAATGGATGTTAATCGACGATATCTGACAAAGTTAGATGGAAACTCACTCAAATATATGAGAAATGTTGAAATTCGACTTCAAATAAGGAAGATAGACTTTGAAAATTTTCAATCAACACAAAGTGACAGTCGACCTCAATGGGCTTCAATGGATCTTAATCGACGATATCTGACAAAGTTAGATGCAAACTCACTCAAATATATGAGAAATGTTGAAATTCGACTTCAAATTAGGAAGATAGACTTTGAAAATTTTCAATCAACACAAAGTGACAGTCGACCTCAATGGGCTTTAGTGGATGTTAATCGACGATATCTGACAAATTTAGATGAAAACTCTCTCAAATATATAAGAAATGTTGAAATTCGTCTTCAAATTAGGAAGATAGACTTTGAAAATTTTCAATCAACACAAAGTGACAGTTGACCTCAAAGGACTTCAGTGGAAGTTAATCGACGATATCTGACAAAGTTAGATGCAAACTCACTCAAATATATGAGAAAAGTTGAAATTCGACTTCAAATTAGGAAGATAGACTTTGAAAATTTTTAATCAACACAAAGTGACAGTTGACCTCAATGGGCTTCAATGGATGTTAATCGCGTATATCTGACAAAGTTAGATGCAAACTCACTCAAATATATGAGAAATGTTGAAATTCGTCTTCAAATTAGGAAGATAGACTTTGAAAATTTTCAATCAACACAAAGTGACAGTCGACCTCAATGGGCTTCAGTGGATCTTAATCGACGATATCTGACAAAGTTAGATGCGAACTCACTCAAATATATGAGAAATGTTGAAATTCGACTTCAAATTAGGAAGATAGACTTTGAAAATTTTCAATCAACACAAAGTGACAGTCGACCTCAATGGACTTCAATGGATGTTAATCGACGTTATCTGACAAAGTTAGATGGAAACTCTCTCGAATATATAAGAAATGTTGAAATTCGACTTCAAATTAGGAAGATAGACTTTGAAAATTTTCAATCAACACAAATTGACAATCGACCTCAATGTGCTTCAATGGATGTTAATCGACGATATCTGACAAAGTTAGATGCAAACTCACTCAAATATATGAGAAATGTTGAAATTCGACTTCAAATTAGGAAGATAGACTTTGAAAATTTTCAATCAACATAAACTGACAATCGACCTCAATGGGCTTCAATGGATGTAAATCGACGATATCTGACAAAGTTAGATGCAAACTCACTCAAATATATAAGAAAGGTTGAAATTCGACTTCAAATTAGGAAGATAGACTTTGAAAATTTTCAATCAACACAAAGTGACAGTTTATCTCAAAGGGCTTCAGTGGAAGTTAATCGACGATATCTGACAAAGTCAGATGCAAACTCACTCAAATATATGAGAAAAGTTGAAATTCGACTTCAAATTAGGAAGATAGACTTTGAAAATTTTCAATCAACACAAAGTGACAGTCGACCTCAATGGGCTTCAATGGATGTTAATCGACGATATCTGACAAAGTTAGATGCAAACTCACTCAAATATATGAGAAATGTTGAAATTCGACTTCAAATTAGGAAGATAGACTTTGAAAATTTTCAATCAACATAAACTGACAATCGACCTCAATGGGCTACAATGGATGTAAATCGACGATATCTGACAAAGTTAGATGCAAACTCACTCAAATATATAAGAAAGGTTGAAATTCGACTTCAAATTAGGAAGATAGACTTTGAAAATTGTCAATCAACACAAATTGACAATCGACCTCAATGTGCTTCAATGGATGTTAATCGACGATATCTGACAAAGTTAGATGCAAACTCACTCAAATATATGAGAAATGTTGAAATTCGACTTCAAATTAGGAAGATAGACTTTGAAAATTTTCAATCAACACAAAGTGACAGTCGACCTCAATGGGCTTCAATGGATGTTAATCGACGATATCTGACAAAGTTAGATGCAAACTCACCCAAATATATGAGAAATGTTGAAATTCGTCTTCAAATTAGGAAGATAGACTTTGAAAATTTTCAATCAACACAAAGTGACAGTCGACCTCAATGGGCTTCAATGGATGTTAATCGACGATATCTGACAAAGTTAGATGCAAACTCACTCAAATATATAAGAAAGGTTGAAATTCGACTTCAAATTAGGAAGATAGACTTTGAAAATTTTCAATCAACACAAATTGACAATCGACCTCAATGGGCTTCAATTGATCTTAATCGCCTATATCTGACAAAGTTAGATGCAAACTCAGCCAAATATATGAGAAATGTTGAAATTCGTCTTCAAATTAGGAAGATAGACTTTGAAAATTTTCAATCAACACAAAGTGACAGTCGACCTCAATGGGCTTCAATGGATGTTAATCGACGATATCTGACAAAGTTAGATGCAAACTCACTCAAATATATGAGAAATGTTGAAATTCGACTTCAAATTAGGAAGATAGACTTTGAAAATTTTCAATCAACACAAAGTGACAGTCGACCTCAATGGGCTTCAATGGATGTTAATCGCCTATATCTGACAAAGTTAGATGCAAACTCACCCAAATATATGAGAAATGTTGAAATTCGACTTCAAATTAGGAAGATAGACTTTGAAAATTTTCAATCAACACAAATTGACAATCGACCTCAATGTGCTTCAATGGATGTTAATCGACGATATCTGACAAAGTTACATGCAAACTCACTCAAATATATGAGAAATGTTGAAATTCGACTTCAAATTAGGAAGATAGACTTTGAAAATTTTCAATCAACACAAAGTGACAGTCGACCTCAATGGGCTTCAATTGATCTTAATCGCCTATATCTGACAAAGTTAGATGCAAACTCACTCAAATATATGAGAAATGTTGAAATTCGACTTCAAATTAGGAAGATAGACTTTGAAAATTTTCAATCAACACAAATTGACAATCGACCTCAATGTGCTTCAATGGATGTTAATCGACGATATCTGACAAAGTTAGATGCAAACTCACTCAAATATATGAGAAATGTTGAAATTCGACTTCAAATTAGGAAGATAGACTTTGAAAATTTTCAATCAACACAAAGTGACAGTCGACCTCAATGGGCTTCAATGGATGTTAATCGCCTATATCTGACAAAGTTAGATGCAAACTCACCCAAATATATGAGAAATGTTGAAATTCGTCTTCAAATTAGGAAGATAGACTTTGAAAATTTTCAATCAACACAAAGTGACAGTCGACCTCAATGGGCTTCAATGGATGTTAATCGACGATATCTGACAAGTTAGATGCAAACTCACTCAAATATATGAGAAATGTTGAAATTCGACTTCAAATTAGGAAGATAGACTTTGAAAATTTTCAATCAACACAAAGTGACAGTCGACCTCAATGGGCTTTATTGGATGTTAATCGACGATATCTGACAAAGTTAGATGAAAACTTTCTCAAATATATGAGAAATGTTGAAATTCGACTTCAAATTAGGAAGATAGACTTTGAAAATTTTCAATCAACATAAACTGACAATCGACCTCAATGGGCTACAGTGGATGTAAATCGACGATATCTGACAAAGTTAGATGCAAACTCACTCAAATATATAAGAAAGGTTGAAATTCGACTTCAAATTAGGAAGATAGACTTTGAAAATTTTCAATCAACACAAAGTGACAGTTGACCTCAAAGGGCTTCAGTGGAAGTTAATCGACGATATCTGACAAAGTTAGATGCAAACTCACTCAAATATATGAGAAATGTTGAAATTCGTCTTCAAATTAGGAAGATAGACTTTGAAAATTTTCAATCAACACAAAGTGACAGTCGACCTCAATGGGCTTCAGTGGATGTTAATCGACGATATCTGACAAAGTTAGATGCGAACTCACTCAAATATATGAGAAATGTTGAAATTCGACTTCAAATTAGGAAGATAGACTTTGAAAATTTTCAATCAACACAAAGTGACAGTCGACCTCAATGGGCTTCAATGGATGTTAATCGCCTATATCTGACAAAGTTAGATGCAAACTCACTCAAATATATGAGAAATGTTGAAATTCGACTTCAAATTAGGAAGATAGACTTTGAAAATTTCCAATCAACACAAATTGACAATCGACCTCAATGTGCTTCAATGGATGTTAATCGACGATATCTGACAAAGTTAGATGCAAACTCACTCAAATATATGAGAAATGTTGAAATTCGACTTCAAATCAGGAAGATAGACTTTGAAAATTTTCAATCAACACAAATTGACAATCGACCTCAATGTGCTTCAATGGATGTTAATCGACGATATCTGACAAAGTTAGATGCAAACTCACTCAAATATATGAGAAATGTTGAAATTCGACTTCAAATTAGGAAGATAGACTTTGAAAATTTTCAATCAACACAAAGTGACAGTCGACCTCAATGGGCTTCAATGGATGTTAATCGACGATATCTGACAAAGTTAGATGCAAACTCACCCAAATATATGAGAAATGTTGAAATTCGTCTTCAAATTAGGAAGATAGACTTTGAAAATTTTCAATCAACACAAAGTGACAGTCGACCTCAATGGGCTTCAATGGATGTTAATCGACGATATCTGACAAAGTTAGATGCAAACTCACTCAAATATATAAGAAAGGTTGAAATTCGACTTCAAATTAGGAAGATAGACTTTGAAAATTTTCAATCAACACAAATTGACAATCGACCTCAATGGGCTTCAATTGATCTTAATCGCCTATATCTGACAAAGTTAGATGCAAACTCAGCCAAATATATGAGAAATGTTGAAATTCGTCTTCAAATTAGGAAGATAGACTTTGAAAATTTTCAATCAACACAAAGTGACAGTCGACCTCAATGGGCTTCAATGGATGTTAATCGACGATATCTGACAAAGTTAGATGCAAACTCACTCAAATATATGAGAAATGTTGAAATTCGACTTCAAATTAGGAAGATAGACTTTGAAAATTTTCAATCAACACAAAGTGACAGTCGACCTCAATGGGCTTCAATGGATGTTAATCGCCTATATCTGACAAAGTTAGATGCAAACTCACCCAAATATATGAGAAATGTTGAAATTCGACTTCAAATTAGGAAGATAGACTTTGAAAATTTTCAATCAACACAAATTGACAATCGACCTCAATGTGCTTCAATGGATGTTAATCGACGATATCTGACAAAGTTACATGCAAACTCACTCAAATATATGAGAAATGTTGAAATTCGACTTCAAATTAGGAAGATAGACTTTGAAAATTTTCAATCAACACAAAGTGACAGTCGACCTCAATGGGCTTCAATTGATCTTAATCGCCTATATCTGACAAAGTTAGATGCAAACTCACTCAAATATATGAGAAATGTTGAAATTCGACTTCAAATTAGGAAGATAGACTTTGAAAATTTTCAATCAACACAAATTGACAATCGACCTCAATGTGCTTCAATGGATGTTAATCGACGATATCTGACAAAGTTAGATGCAAACTCACTCAAATATATGAGAAATGTTGAAATTCGACTTCAAATTAGGAAGATAGACTTTGAAAATTTTCAATCAACACAAAGTGACAGTCGACCTCAATGGGCTTCAATGGATGTTAATCGCCTATATCTGACAAAGTTAGATGCAAACTCACCCAAATATATGAGAAATGTTGAAATTCGTCTTCAAATTAGGAAGATAGACTTTGAAAATTTTCAATCAACACAAAGTGACAGTCGACCTCAATGGGCTTCAATGGATGTTAATCGACGATATCTGACAAGTTAGATGCAAACTCACTCAAATATATGAGAAATGTTGAAATTCGACTTCAAATTAGGAAGATAGACTTTGAAAATTTTCAATCAACACAAAGTGACAGTCGACCTCAATGGGCTTTAGTGGATGTTAATCGACGATATCTGACAAAGTTAGATGAAAACTTTCTCAAATATATGAGAAATGTTGAAATTCGACTTCAAATTAGGAAGATAGACTTTGAAAATTTTCAATCAACATAAACTGACAATCGACCTCAATGGGCTACAGTGGATGTAAATCGACGATATCTGACAAAGTTAGATGCAAACTCACTCAAATATATAAGAAAGGTTGAAATTCGACTTCAAATTAGGAAGATAGACTTTGAAAATTTTCAATCAACACAAAGTGACAGTTGACCTCAAAGGGCTTCAGTGGAAGTTAATCGACGATATCTGACAAAGTTAGATGCAAACTCACTCAAATATATGAGAAATGTTGAAATTCGTCTTCAAATTAGGAAGATAGACTTTGAAAATTTTCAATCAACACAAAGTGACAGTCGACCTCAATGGGCTTCAGTGGATGTTAATCGACGATATCTGACAAAGTTAGATGCGAACTCACTCAAATATATGAGAAATGTTGAAATTCGACTTCAAATTAGGAAGATAGACTTTGAAAATTTTCAATCAACACAAAGTGACAGTCGACCTCAATGGGCTTCAATGGATGTTAATCGACGATATCTGACAGAGTTAGATGCAAACTCACTCAAATATATGAGAAATGTTGAAATTCGACTTCAAATTAGGAAGATAGACTTTGAAAATTTCCAATCAACACAAATTGACAATCGACCTCAATGTGCTTCAATGGATGTTAATCGACGATATCTGACAAAGTTAGATGCAAACTCACTCAAATATATGAGAAATGTTGAAATTCGACTTCAAATCAGGAAGATAGACTTTGAAAATTTTCAATCAACACAAATTGACAATCGACCTCAATGTGCTTCAATGGATGTTAATCGACGATATCTGACAAAGTTAGATGCAAACTCACTCAAATATATGAGAAATGTTGAAATTCGACTTCAAATTAGGAAGATAGACTTTGAAAATTTTCAATCAACACAAAGTGACAGTCGACCTCAATGGGCTTCAATGGATGTTAATCGACGATATCTGACAAAGTTAGATGCAAACTCACTCAAATATATGAGAAATGTTGAAATTCGACTTCAAATTAGGAAGATAGACTTTGAAAATTTTCAATCAACACAAAGTGACAGTCGACCTCAATGGGCTTCAATGGATGTTAATCGCCTATATCTGACAAAGTTAGATGCAAACTCACCCAAATATATGATAAATGTTGAAATTCGACTTCAAATTAGGAAGATAGACTTTGAAAATTTTCAATCAACACAAAGTGACAGTCGACCTCAATGGGCTTTAGTGGATGTTAATCGACGATATCTGACAAAGTTAGATGAAAACTTTCTCAAATATATGAGAAATGTTGAAATTCGACTTCAAATTAGGAAGATAGACTTTGAAAATTTTCAATCAACATAAACTGACAATCGACCTCAATGGGCTACAGTGGATGTAAATCGACGATATCTGACAAAGTTAGATGCAAACTCACTCAAATATATAAGAAAGGTTGAAATTCGACTTCAAATTAGGAAGATAGACTTTGAAAATTTTCAATCAACACAAAGTGACAGTTGACCTCAAAGGGCTTCAGTGGAAGTTAATCGACGATATCTGACTTAGTTAGATGCAAACTCACTCAAATATATGAGAAATGTTGAAATTCGTCTTCAAATTAGGAAGATAGACTTTGAAAATTTTCAATCAACACAAAGTGACAGTCGACCTCAATGGGCTTCAGTGGATGTTAATCGACGATATCTGACAAAGTTAGATGCGAACTCACTCAAATATATGAGAAATGTTGAAATTCGACTTCAAATTAGGAAGATAGACTTTGAAAATTTTCAATCAACACAAAGTGACAGTCGACCTCAATGGGCTTCAATGGATGTTAATCGACGATATCTGACAAAGTTAGATGCAAACTCACTCAAATATATGAGAAATGTTGAAATCGACTTCAAATTAGGAAGATAGACATTGAAAATTTTCAATCAACACAAATTGACAATCGACCTCAATGTGCTTCAATGGATGTTAATCGACGATATCTGACAAAGTTAGATGAAAACTTCCTCAAATATATAAGAAATGTTGAAATTCGACTTCAAATTAGGAAGATATACTTTGAAAATTTTCAATCAACATAAACTGACAATCGACCTCAATGGGCTACAATGGATGTAAATCGACGATATCTGACAAAGTTAGATGCAAACTCACTCAAATAAATAAGAAAGGTTGAAATTCGACTTCAAATTAGGAAGATAGACTTTGAAAATTTTCAATCAACACAAAGTGACAGTTGACCTCAAAGGGCTTCAGTGGAAGTTAATCGACGATATCTGACAAAGTTAGATGCAAACTCACTCAAATATATGAGAAATGTTGAAATTCGTCTTCAAATTAGGAAGATAGACTTTGAAAATTTTCAATCAACACAAAGTGACAGTCGACCTCAATGGGCTTCAGTGGATGTTAATCGACGATATCTGACAAATTTAGATGCGAACTCACTCAAATATATGAGAAATGTTGAAATTCGACTTCAAATTAGGAAGATAGACTTTGAAAATTTTCAATCAACACAAAGTGACAGTCGACCTCAATGGGCTTCAATGGATGTTAATCGACGATATCTGACAAAGTTAGATGAAAACTTCCTCAAATATATAAGAAATGTTGAAATTCGACTTCAAATTAGGAAGATAGACTTTGAAAATTTTCAATCAACACAAATTGACAATCGACCTCAATGTGCTTCAATGGATGTTAATCGACGATATCTGACAAAGTTAGATGAAAACTTCCTCAAATATATTAGAAATGTTGAAATTCGACTTCAAATTAGGAAGATAGACTTTGAAAATTTTCAATCAACATAAACTGACAATCGACCTCAATGGGCTACAATGGATGTAAATCGACGATATCTGACAAAGTTAGATGCAAACTCACTCAAATATATAAGAAAGGTTGAAATTCGACTTCAAATTAGGAAGATAGACTTTGAAAATTTTCAATCAACACAAAGTGACAGTTGACCTCAAAGGGCTTCAGTGGAAGTTAATCGACGATATCTGACAAAGTTAGATGCAAACTCACTCAAATATATGAGAAATGTTGAAATTCGTCTTCAAATTAGGAAGATAGACTTTGAAAATTTTCAATCAACACAAAGTGACAGTCGACCTCAATGGGCTTCAGTGGATGTTAATCGACGATATCTGACAAAGTTAGATGCGAACTCACTCAAATATATGAGAAATGTTGAAATTCGACTTCAAATTAGGAAGATAGACTTTGAAAATTTTCAATCAACACAAAGTGACAGTCGACCTCAATGGGCTTCAATGGATGTTAATCGATGATATCTGACAAAGTTAGATGCAAACTCACTCAAATATATGAGAAATGTTGAAATCGACTTCAAATTAGGAAGATAGACTTTGAAAATTTTCAATCAACACAAAGTGACAGTCGACCTCAATGGGCTTCAGTGGATGTTAATCGACGATATCTGACAAAGTTAGATGCGAACTCACTCAAATATATGAGAAATGTTGAAATTCGACTTCAAATTAGGAAGATAGACTTTGAAAATTTTCAATCAACACAAAGTGACAGTCGACCTCAATGGGCTTCAATGGATGTTAATCGACGATATCTGACAAAGTTAGATGCAAACTCACTCAAATATATGAGAAATGTTGAAATCGACTTCAAATTAGGAAGATAGACTTTGAAAATTTTCAATCAACACAAATTGACAATCGACCTCAATGTGCTTCAATGGATGTTAATCGACGATATCTGACAAAGTTAGATGCAAACTCACTCAAATATATAAGAAATGTTGAAATTCGACTTCAAATTAGGAAGATAGACTTTGAAAATTTTCAATCAACACAAAGTGACAGTTGACTTCAATGGGCTTCAATGGATGTTAATCGACGATATCTGACAAAGTTAGATGCAAACTCACTCATATATATGAGAAATGTTGAAATTCGACTTCAAATTAGGAAGATAGACTTTGAAAATTTTCAATCAACACAAAGTGACAGTCGACCTCAATGGGCTTCAATGGATGTTAATCGACGATATCTGACAAAGTTAGATGCAAACTCACTCAAATATATGAGAAATGTTGAAATTCGTCTTCAAATTAGGAAGATAGACTTTGAAAATTTTCAATCAACACAAAGTGACAGTCGACCTCAATGGGCTTCAGTGGATGTTAATCGACGATATCTGACAAAGTTAGATAAGTACTCACTCAAATATATGAGAAATGTTGAGATTCGACTTCAAATTAGGAAGATAGACTTTGAAAATTTTCAATCAACACAAAGTGACAGTCGACCACAATGGGCTTCAATGGATGTTAATCGACTATATCTGACAAAGTTAGATGCAAACTCACTCAAATATATGAGAAATGTTGAAATCGACTTCAAATTAGGAAGATAGACTTTGAAAATTTTCAATCAACACAAATTGACAATCGACCTCAATGTGCTTCAATGGATGTTAATCGACGATATCTGACAAAGTTAGATGCAAACTCACTCAAATATATGAGAAATGTTGAAATTCGACTTCAAATTAGGAAGATAGACTTTGAAAATTTTCAATCAACACAAAGTGACAGTTGACCTCAATGGGCTTCAATTGATCTTAATCGTCTATATCTGACAAAGTTAGAGGCAAACTCACCCAAATATATGAGAAATGTTGAAATTCGACTTCAAATTAGGAAGATAGACTTTGAAAATTTTCATTCAACATAAACTGACAATCGACCTCAATGGGCTTCAATGGATGTAAATCGACGATATCTGACAAAGTTAGATGCGAACTCACTCAAATATATGAGAAAACTTGAAATTCGACTTCAAATTAGGAAGATAGACTTTGAAAATTTTCAATCAACACAAAGTGACAGTTGACCTCAAAGGGCTTCAGTGGAAGTTAATCGACGATATCTGACAAAGTTAGATGCAAACTCACTCAAATATATGAGAAAAGTTGAAATTCGACTTCAAATTAGGAAGATAGACTTTGAAAATTTTCAATCAACACAAAGTGACAGTTGACCTCAATGGGCTTCAATGGATGTTGATCGCGTATATCTGACAAAGTTAGATGCAAACTCACTCAAATATATGAGAAATGTTGAAATTCGACTTCAAATTAGGAAGATAGACTTTGAAAATTTTCAATCAACATAAACTGACAATCGACCTCAATGGGCTACAATGGATGTAAATCGACGATATCTGACAAAGTTAGATGCAAACTCACTCAAATATATAAGAAAGGTTGAAATTCGACTTCAAATTAGGAAGATAGACTTTGAAAATTTTCAATCAACACAAAGTGACAGTTGACCTCAAAGGGCTTCAGTGGAAGTTAATCGACGATATCTGACAAAGTTAGATGCAAACTCACTCAAATATATGAGAAATGTTGAAATTCGTCTTCAAATTAGGAAGATAGACTTTGAAAATTTTCAATCAACACAAAGTGACAGTCGACCTCAATGGGCTTCAGTGGATGTTAATCGACGATATCTGACAAAGTTAGATGCGAACTCACTCAAATATATGAGAAATGTTGAAATTCGACTTCAAATTAGGAAGATAGACTTTGAAAATTTTCAATCAACACAAAGTGACAGTCGACCTCAATGGGCTTCAATGGATGTTAATCGATGATATCTGACAAAGTTAGATGCAAACTCACTCAAATATATGAGAAATGTTGAAATCGACTTCAAATTAGGAAGATAGACTTTGAAAATTTTCAATCAACACAAAGTGACAGTCGACCTCAATGGGCTTCAGTGGATGTTAATCGACGATATCTGACAAAGTTAGATGCGAACTCACTCAAATATATGAGAAATGTTGAAATTCGACTTCAAATTAGGAAGATAGACTTTGAAAATTTTCAATCAACACAAAGTGACAGTCGACCTCAATGGGCTTCAATGGATGTTAATCGACGATATCTGACAAAGTTAGATGCAAACTCACTCAAATATATGAGAAATGTTGAAATCGACTTCAAATTAGGAAGATAGACTTTGAAAATTTTCAATCAACACAAATTGACAATCGACCTCAATGTGCTTCAATGGATGTTAATCGACGATATCTGACAAAGTTAGATGCAAACTCACTCAAATATATAAGAAATGTTGAAATTCGACTTCAAATTAGGAAGATAGACTTTGAAAATTTTCAATCAACACAAAGTGACAGTTGACTTCAATGGGCTTCAATGGATGTTAATCGACGATATCTGACAAAGTTAGATGCAAACTCACTCATATATATGAGAAATGTTGAAATTCGACTTCAAATTAGGAAGATAGACTTTGAAAATTTTCAATCAACACAAAGTGACAGTCGACCTCAATGGGCTTCAATGGATGTTAATCGACGATATCTGACAAAGTTAGATGCAAACTCACTCAAATATATGAGAAATGTTGAAATTCGTCTTCAAATTAGGAAGATAGACTTTGAAAATTTTCAATCAACACAAAGTGACAGTCGACCTCAATGGGCTTCAGTGGATGTTAATCGACGATATCTGACAAAGTTAGATAAGAACTCACTCAAATATATGAGAAATGTTGAGATTCGACTTCAAATTAGGAAGATAGACTTTGAAAATTTTCAATCAACACAAAGTGACAGTCGACCACAATGGGCTTCAATGGATGTTAATCGACTATATCTGACAAAGTTAGATGCAAACTCACTCAAATATATGAGAAATGTTGAAATCGACTTCAAATTAGGAAGATAGACTTTGAAAATTTTCAATCAACACAAATTGACAATCGACCTCAATGTGCTTCAATGGATGTTAATCGACGATATCTGACAAAGTTAGATGCAAACTCACTCAAATATATGAGAAATGTTGAAATTCGACTTCAAATTAGGAAGATAGACTTTGAAAATTTTCAATCAACACAAAGTGACAGTTGACCTCAATGGGCTTCAATTGATCTTAATCGTCTATATCTGACAAAGTTAGAGGCAAACTCACCCAAATATATGAGAAATGTTGAAATTCGACTTCAAATTAGGAAGATAGACTTTGAAAATTTTCATTCAACATAAACTGACAATCGACCTCAATGGGCTTCAATGGATGTAGACGATATCTGACAAAGTTAGATGCGAACTCACTCAAATATATGAGAAAACTTGAAATTCGACTTCAAATTAGGAAGATAGACTTTGAAAATTTTCAATCAACACAAAGTGACAGTTGACCTCAAAGGGCTTCAGTGGAAGTTAATCGACGATATCTGACAAAGTTAGATGCAAACTCACTCAAATATATGAGAAAAGTTGAAATTCGACTTCAAATTAGGAAGATAGACTTTGAAAATTTTCAATCAACACAAAGTGACAGTTGACCTCAATGGGCTTCAATGGATGTTGATCGCGTATATCTGACAAAGTTAGATGCAAACTCACTCAAATATATGAGAAATGTTGAAATTCGACTTCAAATTAGGAAGATAGACTTTGAAAATTTTCAATCAACACAAAGTGACAGTCGACCTCAATGGGCTTCAATGGATGTTAATCGACGATATCTGACAAAGTTAGATGCAAACTCACTCAAATATATGAGAAATGTTGAAAATCGACTTCAAATTAGGAAGGTAGACTTTGAAAATTTTCAATCAACACAAATTGACAATCGACCGCAATGTGCTTCAATGGATGTTAATCGACGATATCTGACAAAGTTAGATGCAAACTCACTCAAATATATGAGAAATGTTGAAATTCGACTTCAAATTAGGAAGATAGACTTTGAAAATTTTCAATCAACACAAAGTGACAGTTGACTTCAATGGGCTTCAATGGATGTTAATCGACGATATCTGACAAAGTTAGATGAAAACTCACTCAAATATATGAGAAATGTTGAAATTCGACTTCAAATTAGGAAGATAGACTTTGAAAATTTTCAATCAACACAAAGTGACAGTCGACCTCAATGGGCTTCAATGGATGTTAATCGACGATATCTGACAAAGTTAGATGCAAACTCACTCAAATATATGAGAAATGTTGAAATCGACTTCAAATTAGGAAGATAGACTTTGAAAATTTTCAATCAACACAAATTGACAATCGACCTCAATGTGCTTCAATGGATGTTAATCGACGATATCTGACAAAGTTAGATGCAAACTCACTCAAATATATAAGAAATGTTGAAATTCGACTTACAATTTGGAAGATAGACTTTGAAAATTTTCAATCAACACAAAGTGACAGTTGACTTCAATGGGCTTCAATGGATGTTAATCGACGATATCTGACAAAGTTAGATGCAAACTCACTCATATATATGAGAAATGTTGAAATTCGACTTCAAATTAGGAAGATAGACTTTGAAAATTTTCAATCAACACAAAGTGACAGTTGACCTCAATGGGCTTCAATTGATCTTAATCGCCTATATCTGACAAAGTTAGAGGCAAACTCACCCAAATATATGAGAAATGTTGAAATTCGACTTCAAATTAGGAAGATAGACTTTGAAAATTTTCAATCAACACAAAGTGACAGTCGACCTCAATGGGCTTCAGTGGATGTTAATCGACGATATCTGACAAAGTTAGATGCGAACTCACTCAAATATATGAGAAATGTTGAAATTCGACTTCAAATTAGGAAGATGGACTTTGAAAATTTTCAATCAACACAAAGTGACAGTCGACCTCAATGGGCTTCAATGGATGTTAATCGACTATATCTGACAAAGTTAGATGCAAACTCACTCAAATATATGAGAAATGTTGAAATCGACTTCAAATTAGGAAGATAGACTTTGAAAATTTTCAATCAACACAAATTGACAATCGACGTCAATGTGCTTCAATGGATGTTAATCGACGATATCTGACAAAGTTAGATGCAAACTCACTCAAATATATGAGAAATGTTGAAATTCGACTTCAAATTAGGAAGATAGACTTTGAAAATTTTCAATCAACACAAAGTGACAGTCGACCTCAATGGGCTTCAATGGATGTTAATCGACGATATCTGACAAAGTTAGATGCAAACTCACTCAAATATATGAGAAATGTTGAAATTCGACTTCAAATTAGGAAGATAGACTTTGAAAATTTTCAATCAACACAAATTGACAATCGACCTCAATGGGCTTCAATGGATGTTAATCGACGATATCTGACAAAGTTAGATGCAAACTCACTCAAATATATGAGAAATGTTGAAATTCGACTTCAAATTAGGAAGATAGACTTTGAAAATTTTCAATCAACACAAATTGACAATCGACCTCAATGTGCTTCAATGGATGTTAATCGACGATATCTGACAAAGTTAGATGCAAACTCACTCAAATATATGAGATATGTTGAAATTCGACTTCAAATTAGGAAGATAGACTTTGAAAATTTTCAATCAACACAAAGTGACAGTCGACCTCAATGGACTTCAATGGATCTTAATCGCCTATATCTGACAAAGTTAGATGCAAACTCACTCATATATATGAGAAATGTTGAAATTCGACTTCAAATTAGGAAGATAGACTTTGAAAATTTTCAATCAACACAAAGTGACAGTCGACCTCAATGGGCTTTAGTGGATGTTAATCGACGATATCTGACAAAGTTAGATGAAAACTCACTCAAATATATGAGAAATGTTGAAATTCGACTTCAAATTAGGAAGATAGACTTTGAAAATTTTCAATCAACATAAACTGACAATCGACCTCAATTGGGCTTCAATGGATGTAAATCGACGATATCTGACAAAGTTAGATGCAAACTCACTCAAATATATAAGAAAGGTTGAAATTCGACTTCAAATTAGGAAGATAAACTTTGAAAATTTTCAATCAACACAAAGTGACAGTTGACCTCAAAGGACTTCAGTGGAAGTTAATCGACGATATCTGACAAAGTTAGATGCAAACTCTCTCAAATATATGAGAAAAGTTGAAATTCGACTTCAAATTAGAAAGATAGACTTTGAAAATTTTCAATCAACACAAAGTGACAGTTGACCTCAATGGATGTTAATCGCGTATATCTGACAAAGTTAGATGCAAACTCACTCAAATATATGAGAAATGTTGAAATTTGTCTTCAAATTAGGAAGATAGACTTTGAAAATTTTCAATCAACACAAAGTGACAGTCGACCTCAATGGACTTCAATGGATGTTAATCGACGATATCTGACAAAGTTAGATGGAAACTCTCTCAAATATATAAGAAATGTTGAAATTCGACTTCAAATTAGGAAGATAGACTTTGAAAATTTTCAATCAACACAAAGTGACAGTCGACCTCAATGGGCTTTAGTGGATGTTAATCGACGATATCTGACAAAGTTAGATGAAAACTCTCTCAAATATATAAGAAATGTTGAAATTCGACTTCAAATTAGGAAGATAGACTTTGAAAATTTTCAATCAACACAAAGTGACAGTTGACTTCAATGGGCTTCAATGGATGTTAATCGACGATATCTGACAAAGTTAGATGCAAACTCACTCATATATATGAGGAATGTTGAAATTCGACTTCAAATTAGGAAGATAGATTTTGAAAATTTTCAATCAACACAAAGTGACAGTCGACCTCAATGGGCTTTAGTGGATGTTAATCGACGATATCTGACAAAGTTGGATGAAAACTCACTCAAATATATGAGAAATGTTGAAATTCGACTTCAAATTAGGAAGATAGACTTTGAAAATTTTCAATCAACACAAATTGACAATCGAACTCAATGTGCTTCAATGGATGTTAATCGCGTATATCTGACAAAGTTAGATGCAAACTCACTCGAATATATGAGAAATGTTGAAATTCGACTTCAAATTAGGAAGATAGACTTTGAAAATTTTCAATCAACACAAAGTGACAGTCGACCTCAAAGGGCTTCAATGGATGTTAATCGACGATATCTGACAAAGTTAGATGCAAACTCACTCAAATATATGAGAAATGTTGAAAATCGACTTCAAATTAGGAAGATAGACTTTGAAAATTTTCAATCAACACAAATTGACAATCGACCTCAATGGGCTTCAATGGATGTTAATCGACGATATCTGACAAAGTTAGATGCAAACTCACTCAAATATATGAGAAATGTTGAAATTCGACTTCAAATTAGGAAGATAGACTTTGAAAATTTTTAATCAACACAAATTGACAATCGACTTCAATGTGCTTCAATGGATGTTAATCGACGATATCTGACAAAGTTAGATGCAAACTCACTCAAATATATGAGAAATGTTGAAATTCGACTTCAAATTAGGAAGATAGACTTTGAAAATTTTCAATCAACACAAAGTGACAGTTGACCTCAATGGACCTCAATGGATCTTAATCGCCTATATCTGACAAAGTTAGATGCAAACTCACTCACATATATGAGAAATGTTGAAATTCGACTTCAAATTAGGAAGATAGATTTTGAAAATTTTCAATCAACACAAAGTGACAGTCGACCTCAATGGGCTTTAGTGGATGTTAATCGACGATATCTGACAAAGTTTGATGGAAACTCACTCAAATAAATGAGAAATGTTGAAATTCGACTTCAAATTAGGAAGATAGACTTTGAAAATTTTCAATCAACACAAAGTGACAGTCGACCTCAATGGGCTTTAGTGGATGTTAATCGACGATATCTGACAAAGTTAGATGAAAACTCTCTCAAATATATAAGAAATGTTGAAATTCGACTTCAAATTAGGAAGATAGACTTTGAAAATTTTCAATCAACACAAAGTGACAGTCGACCTCAATGGGCTTCAGTGGATGTTAATCGACGATATCTGACAAAGTTAGATGCGAACTCACTCAAATATATGAGAAATGTTGAAATTCGACTTCAAATTAGGAAGATAGACTTTGAAAATTTTCAATCAACACAAATTGACAATCGACCTCAATGTGCTTCAATGGATGTTAATCGACGATATCTGACAAAGTTAGATGCAAACTCACTCATATATATGAGAAATGTTGAAATTCGACTTCAAATTATGAAGATAGACTTTGAAAATTTTCAATCAACACAAAGTGACAGTCGACCTCAATGGGCATTAGTGGATGTTAATCGACGATATCTGACAAAGTTAGATGAAAACTCACTCGAATATATGAGAAATGTTGAAATTCGACTTCAAATTAGGAAGATAGACTTTGAAAATTTTCAATCAACACAAAGTGACAGTCGACCTCAATGGACTTCAATGGATGTTAATCGACGATATCTGACAAAGTTAGATGCAAACTCACTCAAATATATGAGAAATGTTGAAATTCGACTTCAAATTAGGAAGATAGACTTTGAAAATTTTCAATCAACACAAATTGACAATCGACCTCAATGTGCTTCAATGGATGTTAATCGACGATATCTGACAAAGTTAGATGCAAACTCACTCAAATATATGAGAAATGTTGAAATTCGACTTCAAATTAGGAAGATAGACTTTGAAAATTTTCAATCAACACAAAGTGACAGTTGACTTCAATGGGCTTCAATGGATGTTAATCGACGATATCTGACAAAGTTAGATGCAAACTCACTCATATATATGAGGAATGTTGAAATTCGACTTCAAATTAGGAAGATAGATTTTGAAAATTTTCAATCAACACAAAGTGACAGTCGACCTCAATGGGCTTTAGTGGATGTTAATCGACGATATCTGACAAAGTTGGATGAAAACTCACTCAAATATATGAGAAATGTTGAAATTCGACTTCAAATTAGGAAGATAGACTTTGAAAATTTTCAATCAACACAAATTGACAATCGAACTCAATGTGCTTCAATGGATGTTAATCGCGTATATCTGACAAAGTTAGATGCAAACTCACTCGAATATATGAGAAATGTTGAAATTCGACTTCAAATTAGGAAGATAGACTTTGAAAATTTTCAATCAACACAAAGTGACAGTCGACCTCAAAGGGCTTCAATGGATGTTAATCGACGATATCTGACAAAGTTAGATGCAAACTCACTCAAATATATGAGAAATGTTGAAAATCGACTTCAAATTAGGAAGATAGACTTTGAAAATTTTCAATCAACACAAATTGACAATCGACCTCAATGGGCTTCAATGGATGTTAATCGACGATATCTGACAAAGTTAGATGCAAACTCACTCAAATATATGAGAAATGTTGAAATTCGACTTCAAATTAAGAAGATAGACTTTGAAAATTTTTAATCAACACAAATTGACAATCGACTTCAATGTGCTTCAATGGATGTTAATCGACGATATCTGACAAAGTTAGATGCAAACTCACTCAAATATATGAGAAATGTTGAAATTCGACTTCAAATTAGGAAGATAGACTTTGAAAATTTTCAATCAACACAAAGTGACAGTTGACCTCAATGGACCTCAATGGATCTTAATCGCCTATATCTGACAAAGTTAGATGCAAACTCACTCACATATATGAGAAATGTTGAAATTCGACTTCAAATTAGGAAGATAGATTTTGAAAATTTTCAATCAACACAAAGTGACAGTCGACCTCAATGGGCTTTAGTGGATGTTAATCGACGATATCTGACAAAGTTTGATGGAAACTCACTCAAATAAATGAGAAATGTTGAAATTCGACTTCAAATTAGGAAGATAGACTTTGAAAATTTTCAATCAACACAAAGTGACAGTCGACCTCAATGGGCTTTAGTGGATGTTAATCGACGATATCTGACAAAGTTAGATGAAAACTCTCTCAAATATATAAGAAATGTTGAAATTCGACTTCAAATTAGGAAGATAGACTTTGAAAATTTTCAAACAACATAAACTGACAATCGTCCTCAATTGGGCTTCAATGGATGTAAATCGACGATATCTGACAAAGTTAAATGCGAACTCACTCAAATATATAAGAAAGGTTGAAATTCGACTTCAAATTAGGAAGATAAACTTTGAAAATTTTCAATCAACACAAAGTGACAGTTGACCTCAAAGGACTTCAGTGGAAGTTAATCGACGATATCTGACAAAGTTAGATGCAAACTCTCTCAAATATGTGAGAAAAGTTGAAATTCGACTTCAAATTAGAAAGATAGACTTTGAAAATTTTCAATCAACACAAAGTGACAGTTGACCTCAATGGGCTTCAATGGATGTTAATCGCGTATATCTGACAAAGTTAGATGCAAACTCACTCAAATATATGAGAAATGTTGAAATTTGTCTTCAAATTAGGAAGATAGACTTTGAAAATTTTCAATCAACACAAAGTGACAGTCGACCTCAATGGGCTTCAGTGGATCTTAATCGACGATATCTGACAAAGTTAGATGCGAACTCACTCAAATATATGAGAAATGTTGAAATTCGACTTCAAATTAGGAAGATAGACTTTGAAAATTTTCAATCAACACAAAGAGACAGTCGACCTCAATGGACTTCAATGGATGTTAATCGACGATATCTGACAAAGTTAGATGGAAACTCTCTCAAATATATAAGAAATGTTGAAATTCGACTTCAAATTAGGAAGATAGACTTTGAAAATTTTCAATCAACACAAAGTGACAGTTGACCTCAAAGGGCTTCAGTGGAAGTTAATCGACGATATCTGACAAAGTTAGATGCAAACTCACTCATATATATGAGAAATGTTGAAATTCGACTTCAAATTATGAAGATAGACTTTGAAAACTCTCAATCAACACAAAGTGACAGTCGACCTCAATGGGCTTTAGTGGATGTTAATCGACGATATCTGACAAAGTTAGATGAAGATTCTCTCAAATATATAAGAAATGTTGAAATTCGACTTCAAATTAGGAAGATAGACTTTGAAAATTTTCAATCAACACAAAGTGACAGTTGACCTCAAAGGGCTTCAGTGGAAGTTAATCGACGATATCTGACAAAGTTAGATGCAAACTCACTCATATATATGAGAAATGTTGAAATTCGACTTCAAATTATGAAGATAGACTTTGAAAACTCTCAATCAACACAAAGTGACAGTCGACCTCAATGGGCTTTAGTGGATGTTAATCGACGATATCTGACAAAGTTAGATGAAAACTCACTCAAATATATGAGAAATGTTGAAATTCGACTTCAAATTAGGAAGATAGACTTTGAAAATTTTCAATCAACACAAAGTGACAGTTGACCTCAATGGGCTTCAATTGATCTTAATCGCCTATATCTGACACAGTTAGATGCAAACTCACCCAAATATATGAGAAATGTTGAAATTCGTCTTCAAATTAGGAAGATAGACTTTGAAAATTTTCAATCAACACAAAGTGACAGTCGACCTCAATGGGCTTCAATGAATGTTAATCGACGATATCTGACAAAGTTAGATGCAAACTCACTCAAATATATGAGAAATGTTGAAATTCGACTTCAAATTAGGAAGATAGACTTTGAAAATTTTCAATCAACACAAATTGACAATCGACCTCAATGTGCTTCAATGGATGTTAATCGACGATATCTGACAAAGTTAGATGCAAACTCACTCAAATATATGAGAAATGTTGAAATTCGACTTCAAATTAGGAAGATAGACTTTGAAAATTTTCAATCAACACAAAGTGACATTCGACCTCAATGGGCTTCAATGGATCTTAATCGCCTATATCTGACAAAGTTAGATGCAAACTCACCCAAATATATGAGAAATGTTGAAATTCGTCTTCAAATTAGGAAGATAGACTTTGAAAATTTTCAATCAACACAAAGTGACAGTCGACCTCAATGGGCTTTAGTGGATGATAATCGACGATATCTGACAAAGTTAGATGAAAACTCTCTCAAATATATAAGAAATGTTGAAATTCGACTTCAAATTAGGAAGATAGACTTTGAAAATTTTCAATCAACATAAACTGACAATCGACCTCAATGGGCTTCAATGGATGTAAATCGACGATATCTGACAAAGTTAGATGCAAACTCACTCAAATATATAAGAAAGGTTGAAATTCGACTTCAAATTAGGAAGATAAACTTTGAAAATTTTCAATCAACACAAAGTGACAGTTGACCTCAAAGGACTTCAGTGGAAGTTAATCGACGATATCTGACAAAGTTAGATGCAAACTCTCTCAAATATGTGAGAAAAGTTGAAATTCGACTTCAAATTAGAAAGATAGACTTTGAAAATTTTCAATCAACACAAAGTGACAGTTGACCTCAATGGGCTTCAATGGATGTTAATCGCGTATATCTGACAAAGTTAGATGCAAACTCACTCAAATATATGAGAAATGTTGAAATTTGTCTTCAAATTAGGAAGATAGACTTTGAAAATTTTCAATCAACACAAAGTGACAGTCGACCTCAATGGGCTTCAATGGATGTTAATCGACGATATCTGACAAAGTTAGATGCAAACTCACTCAAATATATGAGAAATGTTGAAAATCGACTTCAAATTAGGAAGATAGACTTTGAAAATTTTCAATCAACACAAATTGACAATCGACCTCAATGGGCTTCAATGGATGTTAATCGACGATATCTGACAAAGTTAGATGCAAACTCACTCAAATATATGAGAAATGTTGAAATTCGACTTCAAAATAGGAAGATAGACTTTGAAAATTTTTAATCAACACAAATTGACAATCGACTTCAATGTGCTTCAATGGATGTTAATCGACGATATCTGACAAAGTTAGATGCAAACTCACTCAAATATATGAGAAATGTTGAAATTCGACTTCAAATTAGGAAGATAGACTTTGAAAATTTTCAATCAACACAAAGTGACAGTTGACCTCAATGGACCTCAATGGATCTTAATCGCCTATATCTGACAAAGTTAGATGCAAACTCACTCACATATATGAGAAATGTTGAAATTCGACTTCAAATTAGGAAGATAGATTTTGAAAATTTTCAATCAACACAAAGTGACAGTCGACCTCAATGGGCTTTAGTGGATGTTAATCGACGATATCTGACAAAGTTTGATGGAAACTCACTCAAATAAATGAGAAATGTTGAAATTCGACTTCAAATTAGGAAGATAGACTTTGAAAATTTTCAATCAACACAAAGTGACAGTCGACCTCAATGGGCTTTAGTGGATGTTAATCGACGATATCTGACAAAGTTAGATGAAAACTCTCTCAAATATATAAGAAATGTTGAAATTCGACTTCAAATTAGGAAGATAGACTTTGAAAATTTTCAAACAACATAAACTGACAATCGTCCTCAATTGGGCTTCAATGGATGTAAATCGACGATATCTGACAAAGTTAAATGCAAACTCACTCAAATATATAAGAAAGGTTGAAATTCGACTTCAAATTAGGAAGATAAACTTTGAAAATTTTCAATCAACACAAAGTGACAGTTGACCTCAAAGGACTTCAGTGGAAGTTAATCGACGATATCTGACAAAGTTAGATGCAAACTCTCTCAAATATGTGAGAAAAGTTGAAATTCGACTTCAAATTAGAAAGATAGACTTTGAAAATTTTCAATCAACACAAAGTGACAGTTGACCTCAATGGGCTTCAATGGATGTTAATCGCGTATATCTGACAAAGTTAGATGCAAACTCACTCAAATATATGAGAAATGTTGAAATTTGTCTTCAAATTAGGAAGATAGACTTTGAAAATTTTCAATCAACACAAAGTGACAGTCGACCTCAATGGGCTTCAGTGGATCTTAATCGACGATATCTGACAAAGTTAGATGCGAACTCACTCAAATATATGAGAAATGTTGAAATTCGACTTCAAATTAGGAAGATAGACTTTGAAAATTTTCAATCAACACAAAGAGACAGTCGACCTCAATGGACTTCAATGGATGTTAATCGACGATATCTGACAAAGTTAGATGGAAACTCTCTCAAATATATAAGAAATGTTGAAATTCGACTTCAAATTAGGAAGATAGACTTTGAAAATTTTCAATCAACACAAAGTGACAGTTGACCTCAAAGGGCTTCAGTGGAAGTTAATCGACGATATCTGACAAAGTTAGATGCAAACTCACTCATATATATGAGAAATGTTGAAATTCGACTTCAAATTATGAAGATAGACTTTGAAAACTCTCAATCAACACAAAGTGACAGTCGACCTCAATGGGCTTTAGTGGATGTTAATCGACGATATCTGACAAAGTTAGATGAAGATTCTCTCAAATATATAAGAAATGTTGAAATTCGACTTCAAATTAGGAAGATAGACTTTGAAAATTTTCAATCAACACAAAGTGACAGTTGACCTCAAAGGGCTTCAGTGGAAGTTAATCGACGATATGTGACAAAGTTAGATGCAAACTCACTCATATATATGAGAAATGTTGAAATTCGACTTCAAATTATGAAGATAGACTTTGAAAACTCTCAATCAACACAAAGTGACAGTCGACCTCAATGGGCTTTAGTGGATGTTAATCGACGATATCTGACAAAGTTAGATGAAAACTCACTCAAATATATGAGAAATGTTGAAATTCGACTTCAAATTAGGAAGATAGACTTTGAAAATTTTCAATCAACACAAAGTGACAGTTGACCTCAATGGGCTTCAATTGATCTTAATCGCCTATATCTGACACAGTTAGATGCAAACTCACCCAAATATATGAGAAATGTTGAAATTCGTCTTCAAATTAGGAAGATAGACTTTGAAAATTTTCAATCAACACAAAGTGACAGTCGACCTCAATGGGCTTCAATGAATGTTAATCGACGATATCTGACAAAGTTAGATGCAAACTCACTCAAATATATGAGAAATGTTGAAATTCGACTTCAAATTAGGAAGATAGACTTTGAAAATTTTCAATCAACACAAATTGACAATCGACCTCAATGTGCTTCAATGGATGTTAATCGACGATATCTGACAAAGTTAGATGCAAACTCACTCAAATATATGAGAAATGTTGAAATTCGACTTCAAATTAGGAAGATAGACTTTGAAAATTTTCAATCAACACAAAGTGACATTCGACCTCAATGGGCTTCAATGGATCTTAATCGCCTATATCTGACAAAGTTAGATGCAAACTCACCCAAATATATGAGAAATGTTGAAATTCGTCTTCAAATTAGGAAGATAGACTTTGAAAATTTTCAATCAACACAAAGTGACAGTCGACCTCAATGGGCTTTAGTGGATGATAATCGACGATATCTGACAAAGTTAGATGAAAACTCTCTCAAATATATAAGAAATGTTGAAATTCGACTTCAAATTAGGAAGATAGACTTTGAAAATTTTCAATCAACATAAACTGACAATCGACCTCAATGGGCTTCAATGGATGTAAATCGACGATATCTGACAAAGTTAGATGCAAACTCACTCAAATATATAAGAAAGGTTGAAATTCGACTTCAAATTAGGAAGATAGACTTTGAAAATTTTCAATCAACACAAAGTGACAGTTGACCTCAAAGGACTTCAGTGGAAGTTAATCGACGATATCTGACAAAGTTAGATGCAAACTCACTCAAATATATGAGAAATGTTGAAATTCGACTTCAAATTATGAAGATAGACTTTGAAAACTCTCAATCAACACAAAGTGACAGTCGACCTCAATGGGCTTTAGTGGATGTTAATCGACGATATCTGACAAAGTTAGATGAAAACTCACTCAAATATATGAGAAATGTTGAAATTCGACTTCAAATTAGGAAGATAGACTTTGAAAATTTTCAATCAACACAAAGTGACATTCGACCTCAATGGGCTTCAATGGATCTTAATCGCCTATATCTGACAAAGTTAGATGCAAACTCACCCAAATATATGAGAAATGTTGAAATTCGTCTTCAAATTAGGAAGATAGACTTTGAAAATTTTCAATCAACACAAAGTGACAGTCGACCTCAATGGGCTTTAGTGGATGATAATCGACGATATCTGACAGAGTTAGATGAAAACTCTCTCAAATATATAAGAAATGTTGAAATTCGACTTCAAATTAGGAAGATAGACTTTGAAAATTTTCAATCAACATAAACTGACAATCGACCTCAATGGGCTTCAATGGATGTAAATCGACGATATCTGACAAAGTTAGATGCAAACTCACTCAAATATATAAGAAAGGTTGAAATTCGACTTCAAATTAGGAAGATAGACTTTGAAAATTTTCAATCAACACAAAGTGACAGTTGACCTCAAAGGACTTCAGTGGAAGTTAATCGCCTATATCTGACACAGTTAGATGCAAACTCACCCAAATATTTGAGAAATGTTGAAATTCGTCTTCAAATTAGGAAGATAGACTTTGAAAATTTTCAATCAACACAAAGTGATAGTCGACCTCAATGGGCTTCAATGGATGTTAATCGACGATATCTGACAAAGTTAGATGCAAACTCACTCGAATATATGAGAAATGTTGAAATTCGACTTCAAATTAGGAAGATAGACTTTGAAAATTTTCAATCAACACAAATTGACAATCGACCTCAATGTGCTTCAATGGATGTTAATCGACGATATCTGACAAAGTTAGATGCAAACTCACTCAAATATATGAGAAATGTTGAAATTCGACTTCAAATTAGGAAGATAGACTTTGAAAATTTTCAATCAACACAAAGTGACAGTCGACCTCAATGGGCTTCAATGGATCTTAATCGCCTATATCTGACAAAGTTAGATGCAAACTCACCCAAATATATGAGAAATGTTGAAATTCGTCTTCAAATTAGGAAGATAGACTTTGAAAATTTTCAATCAACACAAAGTGACAGTCGACCTCAATGGGCTTAAGTGGATGTTAATCGACGATATCTGACAAAGTTAGATGAAAACTCTCTCAAATATATAAGAAATGTTGAAATTCGACTTCAAATTAGGAAGATAGACTTTGAAAATTTTCAATCAACATAAACTGACAATCGACCTCAATGGGCTTCAATGGATGTAAATCGACGATATCTGACAAAGTTAGATGCAAACTCACTCAAATATATAAGAAAGGTTGAAATTCGACTTCAAATTAGGAAGATAGACTTTGAAAATTTTCAATCAACACAAAGTGGCAGTTGACCTCAAAGGACTTCAGTGGAAGTTAATCGACGATATCTGACAAAGTTAGATGCAAACTCACTCAAATATATGAGAAAAGTTGAAATTCGACTTCAAATTAGGAAGATAGACTGAAAATTTTCAATCAACACAAAGTGACAGTTGACCTCAATGGGCTTCAATGCATGTTAATCGCGTATATCTGACAAAGTTAGATGCAAACTCGCTCAAATATATGAGAAATGTTGAAATTCGTCTTCAAATTAGGAAGATAGACTTTGAAAATTTTCAATCAACACAAAGTGACAGTCGACCTCAATGGGCTTCAGTGGATGTTAATCGACGATATCTGACAAAGTTAGATGCGAACTCACTCAAATATATGAGAAATCTTGAAATTCGACTTCAAATTAGGAAGATAGACTTTGAAAATTTTCAATCAACACAAAGTGACAGTCGACCTCAATGGGCTTCAATGGATGTTAATCGACGATATCTGACAAAGTTAGATGCAAACTCACTCAAATATATGAGAAATGTTGAAATTCGACTTCAAATTAGGAAGATAGACTTTGAAAATTTTCAATCAACACAAATTGACAATCGACCTCAATGTGCTTCAATGGATGTTAATCGACGATATCTGACAAAGTTAGATGCAAACTCACTCAAATATATGAGAAATGTTGAAATTCGACTTCAAATTAGGAAGATAGACTTTGAAAATTTTCAATCAACACAAAGTGACAGTTGACCTCAATGGGCTTCAATGGATGTTAATCGACGATATCTGACAAAGTTAGATGCAAACTCACTCATATATATGAGAAATGTTGAAATTCGACTTCAAATTATGAAGATAGACTTTGAAAATTTTCAATCAACACAAAGTGACAGTCGACCTCAATGGGCTTTAGTGGATGTTAATCGACGATATCTGACAAAGTTAGATGAAAACTCACTCAAATATATGAGAAATGTTGAAATTCGACTTCAAATTAGTAAGATAGACTTTGAAAATTTTCAATCAACATAAACTGACAATCGACCTCAATGGGCTTCAATGGATGTATACCGACGATATCTGACAAAGTTACATGCAAACTCACTCAAATATATAAGAAAGGTTGAAATTCGACTTCAAATTAGGAAGATAGACTTTGAAAATTTTCAACCAACACAAAGTGACAGTTAACCTCAAAGGACTTCAGTGGAAGTTAATCGACGATATCTGACAAAGTTAGATGCAAACTCACTCAAATATATGAGAAAAGTTGAAATTCGACTTCAAATTAGGAAGATAGACTTTGAAAATTTTCAATCAACACAAAGTGACAGTTGACCTCAATGGGCTTCAATGGGTGTTAATCGCGTATATCTGACAAAGTTAGATGCAAACTCACTCAAATATATGAGAAATGTTGAAAATCGTCTTCAAATTAGGAAGATAGACTTTGAAAATTTTCAATCAACACAAATAGACAATCGACCTCAATGTGCTTCAATGGATGTTAATCGACGATATCTGACAAAGTTAGATGCGAACTCACTCAAATATATGAGAAATGTTGAAATTCGACTTCAAATTAGGAAGATAGACTTTGAAAATTTTCAATCAACACAAAGTGACAGTCGACCTCAATGGACTTCAATGGATGTTAATCGACGATATCTGACAAAGTTAGATGGAAACTCTCTCAAATATATAAGAAATGTTGAAATTCGACTTCAAATTAGGAAGATAGACTTTGAAAATTTTCAATCAACATAAACTGACAATCGACCTCAATGGGCTTCAATGGATGTAAATCGACGATATCTGACAAAGTTAGATGCAAACTCACTCAAATATATAAGAAAGGTTGAAATTCGGCTTCAAATTAGGAAGATAGACTTTGAAAATTTTCAATCAACACAAAGTGACAGTTGACCTCAAAGGGCTTCAGTGGAAGTTAATCGACGATATCTGACAAAGTCAGATGCAGACTCACTCAAATATAGGAGAAAAGTTGAAATTCGACTTCAAATTACCGAGATAGACTTTGAAAATTTTCAATCAACACAAAGTGACAGTCGACCTCAATGGGCTTCAGTGGATGTTAATCGACGATATCTGACAAAGTTAGATGCAAACTCACTCAAATATATGAGAAATGTTGAAATTCGACTTCAAATTAGGAAGATAGACTTTGAAAATTTTCAATCAACACAAATTGACAATCGACCTCAATGTGCTTCAATGGATGTTAATCGACGATATCTGACAAAGTTAGATGCAAATTCACTCAAATATATGAGAAATGTTGAAATTCGACTTCAAATTAGGAAGATAGACTTTGAAAATTTTCAATCAACACAAAGTGACAGTTGACCTCAATGGGCTTCAATGGGTGTTAATCGCGTATATCTGACAAAGTTAGATGCAAACTCACTCAAATATATGAGAAATGTTGAAATTCGACTTCAAATTAGGAAGATAGACTTTGAAAATTTTCAATCAACATAAACTGACAATCGACCTCAATGGGCTTCAATGGATGTAAATCGACAATATCTGACAAAGTTAGATGCAAACTCACTCAAATATATAAGAAAGGTTGAAATTCGGCTTCAAATTAGGAAGATAGACTTTGAAAATTTTCATTCAACACAAATAGACAATCGACCTCAATATGCTTCAATGGATGTTAATCGACGATATCTGACAAAGTTAGATGCGAACTCACTCAAATATATGAGAAATGTTGAAATTCGACTTCAAATTAGGAAGATAGACTTTGAAAATTTTCAATCAACACAAAGTGACAGTCGACCTCAATGGACTTCAATGGATGTTAATCGACGATATCTGACAAAGTTAGATGGAAACTCTCTCAAATATAGAAGAAATGTTGAAATTCGACTTCAAATTAGGAAGATAGACTTTGAAAATTTTCAATCAACATAAACTGACAATCGACCTCAATGGGCTTCAATGGATGTAAATCGACAATATCTGACAAAGTTACATGCAAACTCACTCAAATATATAAGAAAGGTTGAAATTCGGCTTCAAATTAGGAAGATAGACTTTGAAAATTTTCAATCAACACAAAGTGACAGTTGACCTCAAAGGGCTTCAGTGGAAGTTAATCGACGATATCTGACAAAGTCAGATGCAGACTCACTCAAATATAGGAGAAAAGTTGAAATTCGACTTCAAATTAGGAAGATAGACTTTGAAAATTTTCAATCAACACAAAGTGACAGTTGACCTCAATGGGCTTGAATGGATGTTAATCGACGATATCTGACAAAGTTAGATGCAAACTCACTCAAATATATGAGAAATGTTGAAATTCGACTTCAAATTAGGAAGATAGACTTTGAAAATTTTCAATCAACACAAAGTGACAGTTGACCTCAATGGGCTTCAATGGATGTTAATCGACGACATCTGACAAAGTTAGATGCAAACTCACTCAAATATATGAGAAATGTTGAAATTCGACTTCAAATTAGGAAGATAGGCTTTGAAAATTTTCAATCAACACAAAGTGACAGTCGACCTCAATGGGCTTTAGTGGATGTTAATCGACGATATCTGACAAAGTTAGATGAAAACTTTCTCAAATATATAAGAAATGTTGAAATTCGACTTCAAATTAAGAAGATAGACTTTGAAAATTTTCAATCAACATAAACTGACAATCGACCTCAATGGGCTACAATGGATGTAAATCGACGATATCTGACAAAGTTAGATGCAAACTCACTCAAATATATAAGAAAGGTTGAAATTCGACTTCAAATTAGGAAGATAGACTTTGAAAATTTTCAATCAACACAAAGTGACAGTTGACCTCAAAGGGCTTCAGTGGAAGTTAATCGACGATATCTGACAAAGTTAGATGCAAACTCACTCAAATATATGAGAAATGTTGAAATTCGTCTTCAAATTAGGAAGATAGACTTTGAAAATTTTCAATCAACACAAAGTGACAGTCGACCTCAATGGGCTTCAGTGGATGTTAATCGACGATATCTGACAAAGTTAGATGCAAACTCAATCAAATATATGAGAAATGTTGAAATTCGACTTCAAATTAGGAAGATAGACTTTGAAAATTTTCAATCAACACAAATTGACAATCGACCTCAATGTGCTTCAATGGATGTTAATCGACGATATCTGACAAAGTTAGATGCAAACTCACTCGAATATATGAGAAATGTTGAAATTCGACTTCAAATTAGGAAGATAGACTTTGAAAATTTTCAATCAACACAAAGTGACAGTTGACCTCAATGGGCTTCAATTGATCTTAATCGCCTATATCTGACAAAGTTAGAGGCAAACTCACCCAAATATATGAGAAATGTTGAAATTCGACTTCAAATTAGGAAGATAGACTTTGAAAATTTTCAATCAACACAAAGTGACAGTTGACCTCAAAGGGCTTCAGTGGAAGTTAATCGACGATATCTGACAAAGTCAGATGCAGACTCACTCAAATATATGAGAAAAGTTGAAATTCGACTTCAAATTACCGAGATAGACTTTGAAAATTTTCAATCAACACAAATTGACAATCGACCTCAATGTGCTTCAATGGATGTTAATCGACGATATCTGACAAAGTTAGATGCAAACTCACTCAAATATATGAGAAATGTTGAAATTCGACTTCAGATTAGGAAGATAGACTTTGAAAATTTTCAATCAACACAAAGTGACAGTTGACCTCAATGGGCTTCAATGGATCTTAATCGCCTATATCTGACAAAGTTAGATGCAAACTCACCCAAATATATGAGAAATGTTGAAATTCGTCTTCAAATTAGGAAGATAGACTTTGAAAATTTTCAATCAACACAAAGTGACAGTCGACCTCAATGGGCTTCAGTGGATGTTAATCGACGATATCTGACAAAGTTAGATGCAAACTCACTCAAATATATGAGAAATGTTGAAATTCGACTTCAAATTAGGAAGATAGACTTTGAAAATTTTCAATCAACACAAATTGACAATCGACCTCAATGTGCTTCAATGGATGTTAATCGACGATATCTGACAAAGTTAGATGCAAACTCACTCAAATATATGAGAAATGTTGAAATTCGACTTCAGATTAGGAAGATAGACTTTGAAAATTTTCAATCAACACAAAGTGACAGTTGACCTCAATGGGCTTCAATGGATCTTAATCGCCTATATCTGACAAAGTTAGATGCAAACTCACCCAAATATATGAGAAATGTTGAAATTCGTCTTCAAATTAGGAAGATAGACTTTGAAAATTTTCAATCAACACAAAGTGACAGTCGACCTCAATGGGCTTCAGTGGATGTTAATCGACGATATCTGACAAAGTTAGATGCAAACTCACTCAAATATATGAGAAATGTTGAAATTCGACTTCAAATTAGGAAGATAGACTTTGAAAATTTTCAATCAACACAAATTGACAATCGACCTCAATGTGCTTCAATGGATCTTAATCGCCTATATCTGACAAAGTTAGATGCAAACTCACCCAAATATATGAGAAATGTTGAAATTCGTCTTCAAATTAGGAAGATAGACTTTGAAAATTTTCAATCAACACAAAGTGACAGTCGACCTCAATGGGCTTTAGTGGATGTTAATCGACGATATCTGACAAAGTTAGATGAAAACTTTCTCAAATATATAAGAAATGTTGAAATTCGACTTCAAATTAGGAAGATAGACTTTGAAAATTTTCAATCAACATAAACTGACAATCGACCTCAATGGGCTACAATGGATGTAAATCGACGATATCTGACAAAGTTAGATGCAAACTCACTCAAATATATAAGTAAGGTTGAAATTCGACTTCAAATTAGGAAGATAGACTTTGAAAATTTTCAATCAACACAAAGTGACAGTTGACCTCAAAGGGCTTCAGTGGAAGTTAATCGACGATATCTGACAAAGTTAGATGCAAACTCACTCAAATATATGAGAAATGTTGAAATTCGTCTTCAAATTAGGAAGATAGACTTTGAAAATTTTCAGTCAACACAAAGTGACAGTCGACCTCAATGGGCTTCAGTGGATGTTAATCGACGATATCTGACAAAGTTAGATGCAAACTCACTCAAATATATGAGAAATGTTGAAATTCGACTTCAAATTAGGAAGATAGACTTTGAAAATTTTCAATCAACACAAAGTGACAGTCGACCTCAATGGGCTTCAATGGATGTTAATCGACGATATCTGACAAAGTTAGATGCAAACTCACTCAAATATATGAGAAATGTTGAAAAATTCGACTTCAAATTAGGAAGATAGACTTTGAAAATTTTCAATCAACACAAAGTGACAGTCGACCTCAATGGGCTTCAATGGATGTTAATCGACGATATCTGACAAAGTTAGATGCAAACTCACTCAAATATATGAGAAATGTTGAAATTCGACTTCAAATTAGGAAGATAGGCTTTGAAAATTTTCAATCAACACAAAGTGACAGTCGACCTCAATGGGCTTTAGTGGATGTTAATCGACGATATCTGACAAAGTTAGATGAAAACTTTCTCAAATATATAAGAAATGTTGAAATTCGACTTCAAATTAAGAAGATAGACTTTGAAAATTTTCAATCAACATAAACTGACAATCGACCTCAATGGGCTACAATGGATGTAAATCGACGATATCTGACAAAGTTAGATGCAAACTCACTCAAATATATAAGAAAGGTTGAAATTCGACTTCAAATTAGGAAGATAGACTTTGAAAATTTTCAATCAACACAAAGTGACAGTTGACCTCAAAGGGCTTCAGTGGAAGTTAATCGACGATATCTGACAAAGTTAGATGCAAACTCACTCAAATATATGAGAAATGTTGAAATTCGTCTTCAAATTAGGAAGATAGACTTTGAAAATTTTCAATCAACACAAAGTGACAGTCGACCTCAATGGGCTTCAGTGGATGTTAATCGACGATATCTGACAAAGTTAGATGCAAACTCAATCAAATATATGAGAAATGTTGAAATTCGACTTCAAATTAGGAAGATAGACTTTGAAAATTTTCAATCAACACAAATTGACAATCGACCTCAATGTGCTTCAATGGATGTTAATCGACGATATCTGACAAAGTTAGATGCAAACTCACTCGAATATATGAGAAATGTTGAAATTCGACTTCAAATTAGGAAGATAGACTTTGAAAATTTTCAATCAACACAAAGTGACAGTTGACCTCAATGGGCTTCAATTGATCTTAATCGCCTATATCTGACAAAGTTAGAGGCAAACTCACCCAAATATATGAGAAATGTTGAAATTCGACTTCAAATTAGGAAGATAGACTTTGAAAATTTTCAATCAACACAAAGTGACAGTCGACCTCAATGGACTTCAATGGATGTTAATCGACGATATCTGACAAAGTTAGATGGGAACTCTCTCAAATATATAAGAAATGTTGAAATTCGACTTCAAATTAGGAAGATAGACTTTGAAAATTTTCTATCAACACAAAGTGACAGTTGACCTCAAAGGGCTTCAGTGGAAGTTAATCGACGATATCTGACAAAGTCAGATGCAGACTCACTCAAATATATGAGAAAAGTTGAAATTCGACTTCAAATTACCGAGATAGACTTTGAAAATTTTCAATCAACACAAAGTGACAGTCGACCTCAATGGGCTTCAGTGGATGTTAATCGACGATATCTGACAAAGTTAGATGCAAACTCACTCAAATATATGAGAAATGTTGAAATTCGACTTCAAATTAGGAAGATAGACTTTGAAAATTTTCAATCAACACAAATTGACAATCGACCTCAATGTGCTTCAATGGATGTTAATCGACGATATCTGACAAAGTTAGATGCAAACTCACTCAAATATATGAGAAATGTTGAAATTCGACTTCAGATTAGGAAGATAGACTTTGAAAATTTTCAATCAACACAAAGTGACAGTTGACCTCAATGGGCTTCAATGGATCTTAATCGCCTATATCTGACAAAGTTAGATGCAAACTCACCCAAATATATGAGAAATGTTGAAATTCGTCTTCAAATTAGGAAGATAGACTTTGAAAATTTTCAATCAACACAAAGTGACAGTCGACCTCAATGGGCTTCAGTGGATGTTAATCGACGATATCTGACAGAGTTAGATGCAAACTCACTCAAATATATGAGAAATGTTGAAATTCGACTTCAAATTAGGAAGATAGACTTTGAAAATTTTCAATCAACACAAATTGACAATCGACCTCAATGTGCTTCAATGGATGTTAATCGACGATATCTGACAAAGTTAGATGCAAACTCACTCAAATATATGAGAAATGTTGAAATTCGACTTCAGATTAGGAAGATAGACTTTGAAAATTTTCAATCAACACAAAGTGACAGTTGACCTCAATGGGCTTCAATGGATCTTAATCGCCTATATCTGACAAAGCTAGATGCAAACTCACCCAAATATATGAGAAATGTTGAAATTCGTCTTCAAATTAGGAAGATAGACTTTGAAAATTTTCAATCAACACAAAGTGACAGTCGACCTCAATGGGCTTTAGTGGATGTTAATCGACGATATCTGACAAAGTTAGATGAAAACTTTCTCAAATATATAAGAAATGTTGAAATTCGACTTCAAATTAGGAAGATAGACTTTGAAAATTTTCAATCAACATAAACTGACAATCGACCTCAATGGGCTACAATGGATGTAAATCGACGATATCTGACAAAGTTAGATGCAAACTCACTCAAATATATAAGTAAGGTTGAAATTCGACTTCAAATTAGGAAGATAGACTTTGAAAATTTTCAATCAACACAAAGTGACAGTTGACCTCAAAGGGCTTCAGTGGAAGTTAATCGACGATATCTGACAAAGTTAGATGCAAACTCACTCAAATATATGAGAAATGTTGAAATTCGTCTTCAAATTAGGAAGATAGACTTTGAAAATTTTCAGTCAACACAAAGTGACAGTCGACCTCAATGGGCTTCAGTGGATGTTAATCGACGATATCTGACAAAGTTAGATGCAAACTCACTCAAATATATGAGAAATGTTGAAATTCGACTTCAAATTAGGAAGATAGACTTTGAAAATTTTCAATCAACACAAAGTGACAGTCGACCTCAATGGGCTTCAATGGATGTTAATCGACGATATCTGACAAAGTTAGATGCAAACTCACTCAAATATATGAGAAATGTTGAAAAATTCGACTTCAAATTAGGAAGATAGACTTTGAAAATTTTCAATCAACACAAAGTGACAGTCGACCTCAATGGGCTTCAATGGATGTTAATCGACGATATCTGAAAAAGTTAGATGCAAACTCACTCAAATATATGAGAAATGTTGAAATTCGACTTCAGATTAGGAAGATAGACTTTGAAAATTTTCAATCAACACAAAGTGACAGTTGACCTCAATGGGCTTCAATGGATCTTAATCGCCTATATCTGACAAAGTTAGATGCAAACTCACCCAAATATATGAGAAATGTTGAAATTCGTCTTCAAATTAGGAAGATAGACTTTGAAAATTTTCAATCAACACAAAGTGACAGTCGACCTCAATGGGCTTTAGTGGATGTTAATCGACGATATCTGACAAAGTTAGATGAAAACTTTCTCAAATATATAAGAAATGTTGAAATTCGACTTCAAATTAGGAAGATAGACTTTGAAAATTTTCAATCAACATAAACTGACAATCGACCTCAATGGGCTACAATGGATGTAAATCGACGATATCTGACAAAGTTAGATGCAAACTCACTCAAATATATGAGAAATGTTGAAATTCGTCTTCAAATTAGGAAGATAGACTTTGAAAATTTTCAATCAACACAAATTGACAATCGACCTCAATGTGCTTCAATGGATGTTAATCGACGATAAGTGACAAAGTTAGATGCAAACTCACTCAAATATATGAGAAATGTTGAAATTCGACTTCAGATTAGGAAGATAGACTTTGAAAATTTTCAATCAACACAAAGTGACAGTTGACCTCAATGGGCTTCAATGGATCTTAATCGCCTATATCTGACAAAGTTAGATGCAAACTCACCCAAATATATGAGAAATGTTGAAATTCGTCTTCAAATTAGGAAGATAGACTTTGAAAATTTTCAATCAACACAAAGTGACAGTCGACCTCAATGGGCTTTAGTGGATGTTAATCGACGATATCTGACAAAGTTAGATGAAAACTTTCTCAAATATATAAGAAATGTTGAAATTCGACTTCAAATTAGGAAGATAGACTTTGAAAATTTTCAATCAACATAAACTGACAATCGACCTCAATGGGCTACAATGGATGTAAATCGACGATATCTGACAAAGTTAGATGCAAACTCACTCAAATATATAAGTAAGGTTGAAATTCGACTCCAAATTAGGAAGACAGACTTTGAAAATTTTCAATCAACACAAAGTGACAGTTGACCTCAAAGGGCTTCAGTGGAAGTTAATCGACGATATCTGACAAAGTTAGATGCAAACTCACTCAAATATATGAGAAATGTTGAAATTCGTCTTCAAATTAGGAAGATAGACTTTGAAAATTTTCAATCAACACAAAGTGACAGTCGACCTCAATGGGCTTCAGTGGATGTTAATCGACGATATCTGACAAAGTTAGATGCAAACTCACTCAAATATATGAGAAATGTTGAAATTCGACTTCAAATTAGGAAGATAGACTTTGAAAATTTTCAATCAACACAAAGTGACAGTCGACCTCAATGGGCTTCAATGGATGTTAATCGACGATATCTGACAAAGTTAGATGCAAACTCACTCAAATATATGAGAAATGTTGAAAAATTCGACTTCAAATTAGGAAGATAGACTTTGAAAATTTTCAATCAACACAAAGTGACAGTCGACCTCAATGGGCTTCAATGGATGTTAATCGACGATATCTGACAAAGTTAGATGCAAACTCACTCAAATATATGAGAAATGTTGAAATTCGACTTCAAATTAGGAAGATAGACTTTGAAAATTTTCAATCAACACAAAGTGACAGTCGACCTCAATGGGCTTTAGTGGATGTAAATCGACGATATCTGACAAAGTTAGATGCAAACTCACTCAAATATATAAGAAAGGTTGAAATTCGACTTCAAATTAGGAAGATAGACTTTGAAAATATTCAATCAACACAAAGTGACAGTTGACCTCAAAGGACTTCAGTGGAAGTTAATCGACGATATCTGACAAAGTTAGATGCAAACTCACTCAAATATATGAGAAATGTTGAAATTCGACTTCAAATTAGGAAGATAGACTTTGAAAATTTTCAATCAACACAAAGTGACAGTCGACCTCAATGGGCTTCAGTGGATGTTAATCGACGATATCTGACAAAGTTAGATGCAAACTCACTCAAATATATGAGAAATGTTGAAATTCGACTTCAAATTAGGAAGATAGACTTTGAAAATTTTCAATCAATACAAAGTGACAGTTGACCTCAATGGGCTTCAATTGATCTTAATCGCCTATATCTGACAAAGTTAGAGGCAAACTCACCCAAATATATGAGAAATGTTGAAATTCGACTTCAAATTAGGAAGATAGACTTTGAAAATTTTCAATCAACACAAAGTGACAGTCGACCTCAATGGACTTCAATGGATGTTAATCGACGATATCTGACAAAGTTAGATGGAAACTCTCTCAAATATATAAGAAATGTTGAAATTCGACTTCAAATTAGGAAGATAGACTTTGAAAATTTTCAATCAACATGAACAGACAATCGACCTCAATGGGCTTCAATGGATGTAAATCGACGATATCTGACAAAGTTAGATGCAAACTCACTCAAATATATAAGAAAGGTTGAAATTCGACTTCAAATTAGGAAGATAGACTTTGAAAATTTTCAATCAACACAAAGTGACAGTTGACCTCAAAGGGCTTCAGTGGAAGTTAATCAACGATATCTGACAAAGTCGGATGCAGACTCACTCAAATATATGAGAAAAGTTGAATTCGACTTCAAATTACCGAGATAGACTTTGAAAATTTTCAATCAACACAAAGTGACAGTCGACCTCAATGGGCTTCAGTGGATGTTAATCGACGATATCTGACAAAGTTAGATGCAAACTCACTCAAATATATGAGAAATGTTGAAATTCGACTTCAAATTAGGAAGATAGACTTTGAAAATTTTCAATCAACACAAAGTGACAGTCGACCTCAATGGGCTTCAGTGGATGTTAATCGACGATATCTGACAAAGTTAGATGCAAACTCACTCAAATATATGAGAAATGTTGAAATTCGTCTTCAAATTAGGAAGATAGACTTTGAAAATTTTCAATCAACACAAAGTGACAGTCGACCTCAATGGGCTTCAATGGATGATAATCGACGATATCTGACAAAGTTAGATGCAAACTCACTCAAATATATGAGAAATGTTGAAATTCGACTTCAAATTAGGAAGATAGACTTTGAAAATTTTCAATCAACACAAAGTGACAGTCGACCTCAATGGGCTTTAGTGGATGTTAATCGACGATATCTGACAAAGTTAGATGAAAACTTTCTCAAATATATAAGAAATGTTGAAATTCGACTTCAAATTAGGAAGATAGACTTTGAAAATTTTCAATCAACATAAACTGACAATCGACCTCAATGGGCTACAATGGATGTAAATCGACGATATCTGACAAAGTTAGATGCAAACTCACTCAAATATATAAGAAAGGTTGAAATTCGACTTCAAATTAGGAAGATAGACTTTGAAAATTTTCAATCAACACAAAGTGACAGTTGACCTCAAAGGGCTTCAGTGGAAGTTAATCGACGATATCTGACAAAGTTAGATGCAAACTCACTCAAATATATAAGAAAGGTTGAAATTCGACTTCAAATTAGGAAGATAGACTTTGAAAATTTTCAATCAACACAAAGTGACAGTTGACCTCAAAGGGCTTCAGTGTAAGTTAATCGACGATATCTGACAAAGTTAGATGCAAACTCACTCAAATATATGAGAAATGTTGAAATTCGACTTCAAATTAGGAAGATAGACTTTGAAAATTTTCAATCAACACAAATTGACAATCGACCTCAATGTGCTTCAATGGATGTTAATCGACGATATCTGACAAAGTTAGATGCGAACTCACTCAAATATATGAGAAATGTTGAAATTCGACTTCAAATTAGGAAGATAGACTTTGAAAATTTTCAATCAACACAAAGTGACAGTTGACCTCAATGGGCTTCAATTGATCTTGATCGCCTATATCTGACAAAGTTAGAGGCAAACTCACCCAAATATATGAGAAATGTTGAAATTCGACTTCAAATTAGGAAGATAGACTTTGAAAATTTTCAATCAACACAAAGTGACAGTCGACCTCAATGGACTTCAATGGATGTTAATCGACGATATCTGACAAAGTTAGATGGAAACATTCTCAAATATATAAGAAATGTTGAAATTCGACTTCAAATTAGGAAGATAGACTTTGAAAATTTTCAATCAACATAAACTGACAATCGACCTCAATGGGCTACAATGGATGTAAATCGACGATATCTGACAAAGTTAGATGCAAACTCACTCAAATCTATAAGAAAGGTTGAAATTCGACTTCAAATTAGGAAGATAGACTTTGAAAATTTTCAATCAACACAAAGTGACAGTTGACCTCAAAGGGCTTCAGTGGAAGTTAATCGACGATATCTGACAAAGTTAGATGCAAACTCACTCAAATATATAAGAAAGGTTGAAATTCGACTTCAAATTAGGAAGATAGACTTTGAAAATTTTCAATCAACACAAAGTGACAGTTGACCTCAAAGGGCTTCAGTGGAAGTTAATCGACGATATCTGACAAAGTTAGATGCAAACTCACTCAAATATATGAGAAATGTTGAAATTCGTCTTCAAATTAGGAAGATAGACTTTGAAAATTTTCAATCAACACAAAGTGACAGTCGACCTCAATGGGCTTCAGTGGATGTTAATCGACGATATCTGACAAAGTTAGATGGAAACTCACTCAAATATATGAGAAATGTTGAAATTCGACTTCAAATTAGGAAGATAGACTTTGAAAATTTTCAATCAACACAAATTGACAATCGACCTCAATGTGCTTCAATGGATGTTAATCGACGATATCTGACAAAGTTAGATGCAAACTCACTCAAATATATGAGAAATGTTGAAATTCGACTTCAAATTAGGAAGATAGACTTTGAAAATTTTCAATCAACACAAAGTGACAGTTGACCTCAATGGGCTTCAATTGATCTTAATCGCCTATATCTGACAAAGTTAGAGGCAAACTCACCCAAATATATGAGAAATGTTGAAATTCGACTTCAAATTAGGAAGATAGACTTTGAAAATTTTCAATCAACACAAAGTGACAGTCGACCTCAATGGACTTCAATGGATGTTAATCGACGATATCTGACAAAGTTAGATGGAAACTTTCTCAAATATATAAGAAATGTTGAAATTCGACTTCAAATTAGGAAGATAGACTTTGAAAATTTTCAATCAACATAAACTGACAATCGACCTCAATGGGCTTCAATGGATGTAAATCGACGATATCTGACAAAGTTAGATGCAAACTCACTCAAATATATAAGGAAGGTTGAAATTCGACTTCAAATTAGGAAGATAGACTTCGAAAATTTTCAATCAACACAAAGTGACAGTCGACCTCAATGGGCTTCAGTGGATGTTAATCGACGATATCTGACAAAGTTAGATGCAAACTCACTCAAATATATGAGAAATGTTGAAATTCGACTTCAAATTAGGAAGATAGACTTTGAAAATTTTCAATCAACACAAATTGACAATCGACCTCAATGTGCTTCAATGGATGTTAATCGACGATATCTGACAAAGTTAGATGCAAACTCACTCAAATATATGAGAAATGTTGAAATTCGACTTCAAATTAGGAAGATAGACTTTGAAAATTTTCAATCAACACAAAGTGACAGTTGACCTCAATGGGCTTCAATGGATCTTAATCGCCTATATCTGACAAAGTTAGATGCAAACTCACCCAAATATATGAGAAATGTTGAAATTCGTCTTCAAATTAGGAAGATAGACTTTGAAAATTTTCAATCAACACAAAGTGACAGTCGACCTCAATGGGCTTTAGTGGATGTTAATCGACGATATCTGACAAAGTTAGATGAAAACTCTCTCAAATATATGAGAAATGTTGAAATTCGACTTCAAATTAGGAAGATAGACTTTGAAAATTTTCAATCAACATAAACTGACAATCGACCTCAATGGGCTTCAATGGATGTAAATCGACGATATCTGACAAAGTTAGATGCAAACTCACTCAAATATATAAGAAAGGTTGAAATTCGACTTCAAATTAGGAAGATAGACTTTGAAAATTTTCAATCAACACAAAGTGACAGTCGACCTCAATGGGCTTCAATGGATGTTAATCGGCAATATCTGACAAAGTTAGATGCAAACTCACTCAAATATATGAGAAATGTTGAAATTCGTCTTCAAATTAGGAAGGATAGACTTTGAAAATTTTCAATCAACACAAATTGACAATCGAACTCAATGTGCTTCAATGGATGTTAATCGACGATATCTGACACAGTTAGATGCAAACTCACCCAAATATATGAGAAATGTTGAAATTCGACTTCAAATTAGGAAGATAGACTTTGAAAATTTTCAATCAACACAAAGTGACAGTCGACCTCAATGGGCTTCAATGGATGTTAATCGATGATATCTGACAAAGTTAGATGCAAACTCACCCAAATATATGAGAAATGTTGAAATTCGTCTTCAAATTAGGAAGGATAGACTTTGAAAATTTTCAATCAACACAAAGTGACAGTCGACCTCAATGGACTTCAATGGATGTTAATCGACGATATCTGACAAAGTTAGATGGAAACTTTCTCAAATATATAAGAAATGTTGAAATTCGACTTCAAATTAGGAAGATAGACTTTGAAAATTTTCAATCAACATAAACTGACAATCGACCTCAATGGGCTTCAATGGATGTAAATCGACGATATCTGACAAAGTTAGATGCAAACTCACTCAAATATATAAGGAAGGTTGAAATTCGACTTCAAATTAGGAAGATAGACTTCGAAAATTTTCAATCAACACAAAGTGACAGTCGACCTCAATGGGCTTCAGTGGATGTTAATCGACGATATCTGACAAAGTTAGATGCAAACTCACTCAAATATATGAGAAATGTTGAAATTCGACTTCAAATTAGGAAGATAGACTTTGAAAATTTTCAATCAACACAAATTGACAATCGACCTCAATGTGCTTCAATGGATGTTAATCGACGATATCTGACAAAGTTAGATGCAAACTCACTCAAATATATGAGAAATGTTGAAATTCGACTTCAAATTAGGAAGATAGACTTTGAAAATTTTCAATCAACACAAAGTGACAGTTGACCTCAATGGGCTTCAATGGATCTTAATCGCCTATATCTGACAAAGTTAGATGCAAACTCACCCAAATATATGAGAAATGTTGAAATTCGTCTTCAAATTAGGAAGATAGACTTTGAAAATTTTCAATCAACACAAAGTGACAGTCGACCTCAATGGGCTTTAGTGGATGTTAATCGACGATATCTGACAAAGTTAGATGAAAACTCTCAAATATATGAGAAATGTTGAAATTCGACTTCAAATTAGGAAGATAGACTTTGAAAATTTTCAATCAACATAAACTGACAATCGACCTCAATGGGCTTCAATGGATGTAAATCGACGATATCTGACAAAGTTAGATGCAAACTCACTCAAATATATAAGAAAGGTTGAAATTCGACTTCAAATTAGGAAGATAGACTTTGAAAATTTTCAATCAACACAAAGTGACAGTCGACCTCAATGGGCTTCAATGGATGTTAATCGGCAATATCTGACAAAGTTAGATGCAAACTCACTCAAATATATGAGAAATGTTGAAATTCGTCTTCAAATTAGGAAGGATAGACTTTGAAAATTTTCAATCAACACAAATTGACAATCGAACTCAATGTGCTTCAATGGATGTTAATCGACGATATCTGACACAGTTAGATGCAAACTCACCCAAATATATGAGAAATGTTGAAATTCGACTTCAAATTAGGAAGATAGACTTTGAAAATTTTCAATCAACACAAAGTGACAGTCGACCTCAATGGGCTTCAATGGATGTTAATCGATGATATCTGACAAAGTTAGATGCAAACTCACCCAAATATATGAGAAATGTTGAAATTCGTCTTCAAATTAGGAAGGATAGACTTTGAAAATTTTCAATCAACACAAAGTGACAGTCGACCTCAATGGGCTTCAATGGATGTTAATCGACGATATCTGACAAAGTTAGATGCAAACTCACTCAAATATATGAGAAATCTTGAAATTCGACTTCAAATTAGGAAGATAGACTTTGAAAATTTTCAATCAACACAAAGTGACAGTTGACCTCAATGGGCTTCAATGGATGTTAATCGACGATATCTGACAAAGGTAGATGCAAACTCACTCATATATATGAGAAATGTTGAAATTCGACTTCAAATTAGGAAGATAGACTTTGAAAATTTTCAATCAACACAAAGTGACAGTCGACCTCAATGGGCTTTAGTGGATGTTAATCGACGATATCTGACAAAGTTAGATGAAAACTCTCTCAAATATATAGAAATGTTGAAATTCGACTTCAAATTAGGAAGATAGACTTTGAAAATTTTCAATCAACATAAACTGACAATCGACCTCAATGGGCTTCAATGGATGTAAATCGACGATATCTGACAAAGTTAGATGCAAACTCACTCAAATATATAAGAAATGTTGAAATTCGACTTCAAATTAGGAAGATAGACTTTGAAAATTTTCAATCAACATAAACTGACAATCGACCTCAATGGGCTTCAATGGATGTAAATCGACGATATCTGACAACGTTAGATGCAAACTCACTCAAATATATGAGAAAAGTTGAAATTCGACTTCAAATTAGGAAGATAGACTTTGAAAATTTTCAATCAACACAAAGTGACAGTTGACCTCAATGGGCTTCAATGGATGTTAGTCGCGTATATCTGACAAAGTTAGATGCAAACTCACTCAAATATATGAGAAATGTTGAAATTCGTCTTCAAATTAGGAAGATAGACTTTGAAAATTTTCAATCAACACAAAGTGACAGTCGACCTCAATGGGCTTCAATGGATGTTAATCGACGATATCTGACAAAGTTAGATGCAAACTCACTCAAATATATGAGAAATGTTGAAATTCGACTTCAAATTAGGAAGATAGACTTTGAAAATTTTCAATCAACACAAAGTGACAGTCGACCTCAATGGGCTTCAATGGATGTTAATCGACGATATCTGACAAAGTTAGATGCAAACTCACTCAAATATATGAGAAAAGTTGAAATTCGACTTCAAATTAGGAAGATAGACTTTGAAAATTTTCAATCAACACAAAGTGACAGTCGACCTCAATGGGCTTCAGTGGATGTTAATCGACGATATCTGACAAAGTTAGATGAAAACTCACTCAAATATATGAGAAATGTTGAAATTCGACTTCAAATTAGGAAGATAGACTTTGAAAATTTTCAATCAACACAAATTGACAATCGAACTCAATGTGCTTCAATGGATGTTAATCGACGATATCTGACACAGTTAGATGCAAACTCACCCAAATATATGAGAAATGTTGAAATTCGACTTCAAATTAGGAAGATAGACTTTGAAAATTTTCAATCAACACAAAGTGACAGTCGACCTCAATGGGCTTCAATGGATGTTAATCGATGATATCTGACAAAGTTAGATGCAAACTCACCCAAATATATGAGAAATGTTGAAATTCGTCTTCAAATTAGGAAGGATAGACTTTGAAAATTTTCAATCAACACAAAGTGACAGTCGACCTCAATGGGCTTCAATGGATGTTAATCGACGATATCTGACAAAGTTAGATGCAAACTCACTCAAATATATGAGAAATCTTGAAATTCGACTTCAAATTAGGAAGATAGACTTTGAAAATTTTCAATCAACACAAAGTGACAGTCGACCTCAATGGGCTTCAATGGATGTTATTTGACGATATCTGACAAAGTTAGATGCAAACTCACTCAAATATATGAGAAATGTTGGAATTCGACTTCAAATTAGGAAGATAGACTTTGAAAATTTTCAATCAACACAAAGTGACAGTTGACCTCAATGGGCTTCAATGGATGTTAATCGACGATATCTGACAAAGGTAGATGCAAACTCACTCATATATATGAGAAATGTTGAAATTCGACTTCAAATTAGGAAGATAGACTTTGAAAATTTTCAATCAACACAAAGTGACAGTCGACCTCAATGGGCTTTAGTGGATGTTAATCGACGATATCTGACAAAGTTAGATGAAAACTCTCTCAAATATATAAGAAATGTTGAAATTCGACTTCAAATTAGGAAGATAGACTTTGAAAATTTTCAATCAACATAAACTGACAATCGACCTCAATGGGCTTCAATGGATGTAAATCGACGATATCTGACAAAGTTAGATGCAAACTCACTCAAATATATAAGAAATGTTGAAATTCGACTTCAAATTAGGAAGATAGACTTTGAAAATTTTCAATCAACATAAACTGACAATCGACCTCAATGGGCTTCAATGGATGTAAATCGACGATATCTGACAACGTTAGATGCAAACTCACTCAAATATATGAGAAAAGTTGAAATTCGACTTCAAATTAGGAAGATAGACTTTGAAAATTTTCAATCAACACAAAGTGACAGTTGACCTCAATGGGCTTCAATGGATGTTAGTCGCGTATATCTGACAAAGTTAGATGCAAACTCACTCAAATATATGAGAAATGTTGAAATTCGTCTTCAAATTAGGAAGATAGACTTTGAAAATTTTCAATCAACACAAAGTGACAGTCGACCTCAATGGGCTTCAATGGATGTTAATCGACGATATCTGACAAAGTTAGATGCAAACTCACTCAAATATATGAGAAATGTTGAAATTCGACTTCAAATTAGGAAGATAGACTTTGAAAATTTTCAATCAACACAAAGTGACAGTCGACCTCAATGGGCTTCAATGGATGTTAATCGACGATATCTGACAAAGTTAGATGCAAACTCACTCAAATATATGAGAAAAGTTGAAATTCGACTTCAAATTAGGAAGATAGACTTTGAAAATTTTCAATCAACACAAAGTGACAGTCGACCTCAATGGGCTTCAGTGGATGTTAATCGACGATATCTGACAAAGTTAGATGAAAACTCACTCAAATATATGAGAAATGTTGAAATTCGACTTCAAATTAGGAAGATAGACTTTGAAAATTTTCAATCAACATAAACTGACAATCGACCTCAATGGGCTTCAATGGATGTTAATCGACGATATCTGACAAAGTTAGATGCAAACTCACTCAAATATATGAGAAATGTTGAAATTCGACTTCAAATTAGGAAGATAGACTTTGAAAATTTTCAATCAACACAAAGTGACAGTCGACCTCAATGGGCTGCAATGGATCTTAATCGCCTATATCTGACAAAGTTAGATGCAAACTCACCCAAATATATGAGAAATGTTGAAATTCGTCTTCAAATTAGGAAGATAGACTTTGAAAATTTTCAATCAACACAAAGTGACAGTCGACCTCAATGGGCTTCAATGGATGTTAATCGACGATATCTGACAAAGTTAGATGCAAACTCACTCAAATATATGAGAAATGTTGAAATTCGACTTCAAATTAGGAAGATAGACTTTGAAAATTTTCAATCAACACAAAGTGACAGTCGACCTCAATGGGCTTTAGTGGATGTTAATCGACGATATCTGACAAAGTTAGATGCAAACTCACTCAAATATATGAGAAAAGTTGAAATTCGACTTCAAATTAGGAAGATAGACTTTGAAAATTTTCAATCAACACAAAGTGACAGTCGACCTCAATGGGCTTCAGTGGATGTTAATCGACGATATCTGACAAAGTTAGATGCAAACTCACTCAAATATATGAGAAAAGTTGAAATTCGACTTCAAATTAGGAAGATAGACTTTGAAAATTTTCAATCAACACAAAGTGACAGTTGACCTCAATGGGCTTCAATGGATGTTAGTCGCGTATATCTGACAAAGTTAGATGCAAACTCACTCAAATATATGAGAAATGTTGAAATTCGTCTTCAAATTAGGAAGATAGACTTTGAAAATTTTCAATCAACACAAAGTGACAGTCGACCTCAATGGGCTTCAATGGATGTTAATCGACGATATCTGACAAAGTTAGATGCAAACTCACTCAAATATATGAGAAATGTTGAAATTCGACTTCAAATTAGGAAGATAGACTTTGAAAATTTTCAATCAACACAAAGTGACAGTCGACCTCAATGGGCTTCAATGGATGTTAATCGACGATATCTGACAAAGTTAGATGCAAACTCACTCAAATATATGAGAAAAGTTGAAATTCGACTTCAAATTAGGAAGATAGACTTTGAAAATTTTCAATCAACACAAAGTGACAGTCGACCTCAATGGGCTTCAGTGGATGTTAATCGACGATATCTGACAAAGTTAGATGCGAACTCACTCAAATATATGAGAAATGTTGAAATTCGACTTCAAATTAGGAAGATAGACTTTGAAAATTTTCAATCAACACAAAGTGACAGTCGACCTCAATGGGCTTCAATGGATGTTAATCGGCAATATCTGACAAAGTTAGATGCAAACTCACCCAAATATATGAGAAATGTTGAAATTCGTCTTCAAATTAGGAAGGATAGACTTTGAAAATTTTCAATCAACACAAAGTGACAGTCGACCTCAATGGGCTTCAATGGATGTTAATCGACGATATCTGACAAAGTTAGATGCAAACTCACTCAAATATATGAGAAATCTTGAAATTCGACTTCAAATTAGGAAGATAGACTTTGAAAATTTTCAATCAACACAAAGTGACAGTCGACCTCAATGGGCTTCAATGGATGTTATTTGACGATATCTGACAAAGTTAGATGCAAACTCACTCAAATATATGAGAAATGTTGAAATTCGTCTTCAAATTAGGAAGGATAGACTTTGAAAATTTTCAATCAACACAAAATGACAGTCGACCTCAATGGGCTTCAATGGATGTTAATCGATGATATCTGACAAAGTTAGATGCAAACTCACCCAAATATATGAGAAATGTTGAAATTCGTCTTCAAATTAGGAAGGATAGACTTTGAAAATTTTCAATCAACACAAAGTGACAGTCGACCTCAATGGGCTTCAATGGATGTTAATCGACGATATCTGACAAAGTTAGATGCAAACTCACTCAAATATATCAGAAATCTTGAAATTCGACTTCAAATTAGGAAGATAGACTTTGAAAATTTTCAATCAACAAAGTGACAGTCGACCTCAATGGGCTTCAATGGATGTTATTCGACGATATCTGACAAAGTTAGATGCAAACTCACTCAAATATATGAGAAATGTTGAAATTCGACTTCAAATTAGGAAGATAGACTTTGAAAATTTTCAATCAACACAAATTGACAATCGACCTCAATGTGCTTCAATGGATGTTAATCGACGATATCTGACAAAGTTAGATGCAAACTCACTCAAATATATGAGAAATGTTGGAATTCGACTTCAAATTAGGAAGATAGACTTTGAAAATTTTCAATCAACACAAAGTGACAGTTGACCTCAATGGGCTTCAATGGATGTTAATCGACGATATCTGACAAAGTTAGATGCAAACTCACTCATATATATGAGAAATGTTGAAATTCGACTTCAAATTAGGAAGATAGACTTTGAAAATTTTCAATCAACACAAAGTGACAGTCGACCTCAATGGGCTTTAGTGGATGTTAATCGACGATATCTGACAAAGTTAGATGAAAACTCTCTCAAATATATAAGAAAAGTTGAAATTCGACTTCAAATTAGGAAGATAGACTTTGAAAATTTTCAATCAACATAAACTGACAATCGACCTCAATGGGCTTCAATGGATGTAAATCGACGATATCTGACAAAGTTAGATGCAAACTCACTCAAATATATAAGAAAGGTTGAAATTCGACTTCAAATTAGGAAGATAGACTTTGAAAATTTTCAATCAACACAAAGTGACAGTCGACCTCAATGGGCTTCAGTGGATGTTAATCGACGATATCTGACAAAGTTAGATGCGAACTCACTCAAATATATGAGAAATCTTGAAATTCGACTTCAAATTAGGAAGATAGACTTTGAAAATTTTCAATCAACACAAAGTGACAGTCGACCTCAATGGGCTTCAATGGATGTTATTTGACGATATCTGACAAAGTTAGATGCAAACTCACTCAAATATATGAGAAATGTTGAAATTCGTCTTCAAATTAGGAAGGATAGACTTTGAAAATTTTCAATCAACACAAAATGACAGTCGACCTCAATGGGCTTCAATGGATGTTAATCGATGATATCTGACAAAGTTAGATGCAAACTCACCCAAATATATGAGAAATGTTGAAATTCGTCTTCAAATTAGGAAGAATAGACTTTGAAAATTTTCAATCAACACAAAGTGACAGTCGACCTCAATGGGCTTCAATGGATGTTAATCGACGATATCTGACAAAGTTAGATGCAAACTCACTCAAATATATCAGAAATCTTGAAATTCGACTTCAAATTAGGAAGATAGACTTTGAAAATTTTCAATCAACAAAGTGACAGTCGACCTCAATGGGCTTCAATGGATGTTATTTGACGATATCTGACAAAGTTAGATGCAAACTCACTCAAATATATGAGAAATGTTGAAATTCGACTTCAAATTAGGAAGATAGACTTTGAAAATTTTCAATCAACACAAAGTGACAGTCGACCTCAATGGGCTTTAGTGGATGTTAATCGACGATATCTGACAAAGTTAGATGAAAACTCTCTCAAATATATAAGAAAAGTTGAAATTCGACTTCAAATTAGGAAGATAGACTTTGAAAATTTTCAATCAACATAAACTGACAATCGACCTCAATGGGCTTCAATGGATGTAAATCGACGATATCTGACAAAGTTAGATGCAAACTCACTCAAATATATAAGAAAGGTTGAAATTCGACTTCAAATTAGGAAGATAGACTTTGAAAATTTTCAATCAACACAAAGTGACAGTCGACCTCAATGGGCTTCAGTGGATGTTAATCGACGATATCTGACAAAGTTAGATGCGAACTCACTCAAATATATGAGAAATGTTGAAATTCGACTTCAAATTAGGAAGATAGACTTTGAAAATTTTCAATCAACACAAAGTGACAGTCGACCTCAATGGGCTTCAATGGATGTTAATCGACGATATCTGACAAAGTTAGATGCAAACTCTCTCAAATATATGAGAAATGTTGAAATTCGACTTCAAATTAGGAAGATAGACTTTGAAAATTTTCAATCAACACAAAGTGACAGTCGACCTCAATGGGCTTCAGTGGATGTTAATCGACGATATCTGACAAAGTTAGATGCGAACTCACTCAAATATATGAGAAATGTTGAAATTCGACTTCAAATTAGGAAGATAGACTTTGAAAATTTTCAATCAACACAAAGTGACAGTCGACCTCAATGGGCTTCAATGGATGTTAATCGACGATATCTGACAAAGTTAGATGCAAACTCACTCAAATATATCAGAAATCTTGAAATTCGACTTCAAATTAGGAAGATAGACTTTGAAAATTTTCAATCAACACAAATTGACAATCGACCTCAATGTGCTTCAATGGATGTTAATCGACGATATCTGACAAAGTTAGATGCAAACTCACTCAAATATATGAGAAATGTTGGAATTCGACTTCAAATTAGGAAGATAGACTTTGAAAATTTTCAATCAACACAAAGTGACAGTTGACCTCAATGGGCTTCAATGGATGTTAATCGACGATATCTGACAAAGTTAGATGCAAACTCACTCATATATATGAGAAATGTTGAAATTCGACTTCAAATTAGGAAGATAGACTTTGAAAATTTTCAATCAACACAAAGTGACAGTCGACCTCAATGGGCTTTAGTGGATGTTAATCGACGATATCTGACAAAGTTAGATGAAAACTCTCTCAAATATATAAGAAAAGTTGAAATTCGACTTCAAATTAGGAAGATAGACTTTGAAAATTTTCAATCAACATAAACTGACAATCGACCTCAATGGGCTTCAATGGATGTAAATCGACGATATCTGACAAAGTTAGATGCAAACTCACTCAAATATATAAGAAAGGTTGAAATTCGACTTCAAATTAGGAAGATAGACTTTGAAAATTTTCAATCAACACAAAGTGACAGTCGACCTCAATGGGCTTCAGTGGATGTTAATCGACGATATCTGACAAAGTTAGATGCGAACTCACTCAAATATATGAGAAATGTTGAAATTCGACTTCAAATTAGGAAGATAGACTTTGAAAATTTTCAATCAACACAAAGTGACAGTCGACCTCAATGGGCTTCAATGGATGTTAATCGACAATATCTGACAAAGCTAGATGCAAACTCACTCAAATATATGAGAAATGTTGAAATTCGACTTCAAATTAGGAAGATAGACTTTGAAAATTTTCAATCAACACAAATTGACAATCGAACTCAATGTGCTTCAATGGATGTTAATCGACGATATCTGACACAGTTAGATGCAAACTCACCCAAATATATGAGAAATGTTGAGATTCGTCTTCAAATTAGGAAGATAGACTTTGAAAATTTTCAATCAACACAAAGTGACAGTCGACCTCAATGGGCTTCAATGGATGTTAATCGATGATATCTGACAAAGTTAGATGCAAACTCACTCAAATATATGAGAAATGTTGAAATTCGACTTCAAATTAGGAAGATAGACTTTGAAAATTTTCAATCAACACAAAGTGACAGTCGACCTCAATGGGCTTCAATGGATGTTAATCGATGATATCTGACAAAGTTAGATGCAAACTCACTCAAATATATGAGAAATGTTGAAATTCGACTTCAAATTAGGAAGATAGACTTTGAAAATTTTCAATCAACACAAAGTGACAGTCGACCTCAATGGGCTTCAATGGATGTTAATCGATGATATCTGACAAAGTTAGATGCAAACTCACTCAAATATATGAGAAATGTTGAAATTCGACTTCAAATTAGGAAGATAGACTTTGAAAATTTTCAATCAACACAAAGTGACAGTCGACCTCAATGGGCTTCAATGGATGTTAATCGACGATATCTGACAAAGTTAGATGCAAACTCTCTCAAATATATGAGAAATGTTGAAATTCGACTTCAAATTAGGAAGATAGACTTTGAAAATTTTCAATCAACACAAAGTGACAGTCGACCTCAATGGGCTTCAATGGATGTTAATCGACGATATCTGACAAAGTTAGATGCAAACTCACTCAAATATATGAGAAAAGTTGAAATTCGACTTCAAATTAGGAAGATAGACTTTGAAAATTTTCAATCAACACAAAGTGACAGTCGACCTCAATGGGCTTCAGTGGATGTTAATCGACGATATCTGACAAAGTTAGATGAAAACTCACTCAAATATATAAGAAATGTTGAAATTCGACTTCAAATTAGGAAGATAGACTTTGAAAATTTTCAATCAACATAAACTGACAATCGACCTCAATGGGCTTCAATGGATGTTAATCGACGATATCTGACAAAGTTAGATGCAAACTCACTCAAATATATGAGAAATGTTGAAATTCGACTTCAAATTAGGAAGATAGACTTTGAAAATTTTCAATCAACACAAAGTGACAGTCGACCTCAATGGGCTGCAATGGATCTTAATCGCCTATATCTGACAAAGTTAGATGCAAACTCACCCAAATATATGAGAAATGTTGAAATTCGTCTTCAAATTAGGAAGATAGACTTTGAAAATTTTCAATCAACACAAAGTGACAGTCGACCTCAATGGGCTTCAATGGATGTTAATCGACGATATCTGACAAAGTTAGATGCAAACTCACTCAAATATATGAGAAATGTTGAAATTCGACTTCAAATTAGGAAGATAGACTTTGAAAATTTTCAATCAACACAAAGTGACAGTCGACCTCAATGGGCTTTAGTGGATGTTAATCGACGATATCTGACAAAGTTAGATGCAAACTCACTCAAATATATGAGAAAAGTTGAAATTCGACTTCAAATTAGGAAGATAGACTTTGAAAATTTTCAATCAACACAAAGTGACAGTCGGCCTCAATGGGCTTCAGTGGATGTTAATCGACGATATCTGACAAAGTTAGATGCAAACTCACTCAAATATATGAGAAAAGTTGAAATTCGACTTCAAATTAGGAAGATAGACTTTGAAAATTTTCAATCAACACAAAGTGACAGTTGACCTCAATGGGCTTCAATGGATGTTAGTCGCGTATATCTGACAAAGTTAGATGCAAACTCACTCAAATATATGAGAAATGTTGAAATTCGTCTTCAAATTAGGAAGATAGACTTTGAAAATTTTCAATCAACACAAAGTGACAGTCGACCTCAATGGGCTTCAATGGATGTTAATCGACGATATCTGACAAAGTTAGATGCAAACTCACTCAAATATATGAGAAATGTTGAAATTCGACTTCAAATTAGGAAGATAGACTTTGAAAATTTTCAATCAACACAAAGTGACAGTCGACCTCAATGGGCTTCAATGGATGTTAATCGACGATATCTGACAAAGTTAGATGCAAACTCACTCAAATATATGAGAAAAGTTGAAATTCGACTTCAAATTAGGAAGATAGACTTTGAAAATTTTCAATCAACACAAAGTGACAGTCGACCTCAATGGGCTTCAATGGATGTTAATCGACGATATCTGACAAAGTTAGATGCAAACTCACTCAAATATATGAGAAATGTTGAAATTCGACTTCAAATTAGGAAGATAGACTTTGAAAATTTTCAATCAACACAAAGTGACAGTCGACCTCAATGGGCTTCAATGGATGTTAATCGACGATATCTGACAAAGTTAGATGCAAACTCACTCAAATATATGAGAAAAGTTGAAATTCGACTTCAAATTAGGAAGATAGACTTTGAAAATTTTCAATCAACACAAAGTGACAGTCGACCTCAATGGGCTTCAGTGGATGTTAATCGACGATATCTGACAAAGTTAGATGCGAACTCACTCAAATATATGAGAAATGTTGAAATTCGACTTCAAATTAGGAAGATAGACTTTGAAAATTTTCAATCAACACAAAGTGACAGTCGACCTCAATGGGCTTCAATGGATGTTAATCGGCAATATCTGACAAAGTTAGATGCAAACTCACTCAAATATATGAGAAATGTTGAAATTCGACTTCAAATTAGGAAGATAGACTTTGAAAATTTTCAATCAACACAAATTGACAATCGAACTCAATGTGCTTCAATGGATGTTAATCGACGATATCTGACACAGTTAGATGCAAACTCACCCAAATATATGAGAAATGTTGAAATTCGACTTCAAATTAGGAAGATAGACTTTGAAAATTTTCAATCAACACAAAGTGACAGTCGACCTCAATGGGCTTCAATGGATGTTAATCGATGATATCTGACAAAGTTAGATGCAAACTCACCCAAATATATGAGAAATGTTGAAATTCGTCTTCAAATTAGGAAGGATAGACTTTGAAAATTTTCAATCAACACAAAGTGACAGTCGACCTCAATGGGCTTCAATGGATGTTAATCGACGATATCTGACAAAGTTAGATGCAAACTCACTCAAATATATGAGAAATCTTGAAATTCGACTTCAAATTAGGAAGATAGACTTTGAAAATTTTCAATCAACACAAAGTGACAGTCGACCTCAATGGGCTTCAATGGATGTTAATCGACGATATCTGACAAAGTTAGATGCAAACTCACTCAAATATATGAGAAATCTTGAAATTCGACTTCAAATTAGGAAGATAGACTTTGAAAATTTTCAATCAACACAAAGTGACAGTCGACCTCAATGGGCTTCAATGGATGTTAATCGACGATATCTGACAAAGTTAGATGCAAACTCACTCAAATATATGAGAAATGTTGAAATTCGACTTCAAATTAGGAAGATAGACTTTGAAAATTTTCAATCAACACAAATTGACAATCGACCTCAATGTGCTTCAATGGATGTTAATCGACGATATCTGACAAAGTTAGATGCAAACTCACTCAAATATATGAGAAATGTTGAAATTCGACTTCAAATTAGGAAGATAGACTTTGAAAATTTTCAATCAACACAAAGTGACAGTTGACCTCAATGGGCTTCAATGGATGTTAATCGACGATATCTGACAAAGTTAGATGCAAACTCACTCAAATATATGAGAAATGTTGAAATTCGACTTCAAATTAGGAAGATAGACTTTGAAAATTTTCAATCAACACAAATTGACAATCGACCTCAATGTGCTTCAATGGATGTTAATCGACGATATCTGACAAAGTTAGATGCAAACTCACTCAAATATATGAGAAATGTTGAAATTCGACTTCAAATTAGGAAGATAGACTTTGAAAATTTTCAATCAACACAAAGTGACAGTCGACCTCAATGGGCTTTAGTGGATGTTAATCGACGATATCTGACAAAGTTAGATGCAAACTCACTCAAATATATGAGAAAAGTTGAAATTCGACTTCAAATTAGGAAGATAGACTTTGAAAATTTTCAATCAACACAAAGTGACAGTCGACCTCAATGGGCTTCAGTGGATGTTAATCGACGATATCTGACAAAGTTAGATGCAAACTCACTCAAATATATGAGAAAAGTTGAAATTCGACTTCAAATTAGGAAGATAGACTTTGAAAATTTTCAATCAACACAAAGTGACAGTTGACCTCAATGGGCTTCAATGGATGTTAGTCGCGTATATCTGACAAAGTTAGATGCAAACTCACTCAAATATATGAGAAACGTTGAAATTCGTGTTCAAATTAGGAAGATAGACTTTGAAAATTTTCAATCAACACAAAGTGACAGTCGACCTCAATGGGCTTCAATGGATGTTAATCGACGATATCTGACAAAGTTAGATGCAAACTCACTCAAATATATGAGAAATGTTGAAATTCGACTTCAAATTAGGAAGATAGACTTTGAAAATTTTCAATCAACACAAAGTGACAGTCGACCTCAATGGGCTTCAATGGATGTTAATCGACGATATCTGACAAAGTTAGATGCAAACTCACTCAAATATATGAGAAAAGTTGAAATTCGACTTCAAATTAGGAAGATAGACTTTGAAAATTTTCAATCAACACAAAGTGACAGTCGACCTCAATGGGCTTCAGTGGATGTTAATCGACGATATCTGACAAAGTTAGATGCGAACTCACTCAAATATATGAGAAATGTTGAAATTCGACTTCAAATTAGGAAGATAGACTTTGAAAATTTTCAATCAACACAAAGTGACAGTCGACCTCAATGGGCTTCAATGGATGTTAATCGATGATATCTGACAAAGTTAGATGCAAACTCACCCAAATATATGAGAAATGTTGAAATTCGACTTCAAATTAGGAAGATAGACTTTGAAAATTTTCAATCAACATAAACTGACAATCGACCTCAATGGGCTTCAATGGATGTAAATCGACGATATCTGACAAAGTTAGATGCAAACTCACTCAAATATATAAGAAAGGTTGAAATTCGACTTCAAATTAGGAAGATGGACTTTGAAAATTTTCAATCAACACAAAGTGACAGTCGACCTCAATGGGCTTCAGTGGATGTTAATCGACGATATCTGACAAAGTTAGATGCGAACTCACTCAAATATATGAGAAATGTTGAAATTCGACTTCAAATTAGGAAGATATACTTTGAAAATTTTCAATCAACACAAAGTGACAGTCGACCTCAATGGGCTTCAATGGATGTTAATCGACAATATCTGACAAAGCTAGATGCAAACTCACTCAAATATATGAGAAATGTTGAAATTCGACTTCAAATTAGGAAGATAGACTTTGAAAATTTTCAATCAACACAAATTGACAATCGAACTCAATGTGCTTCAATGGATGTTAATCGACGATATCTGACACAGTTAGATGCAAAATCACCCAAATATATGAGAAATGTTGAAATTCGTCTTCAAATTAGGAAGATAGACTTTGAAAATTTTCAATCAACACAAAGTGACAGTCGACCTCAATGGGCTTCAATGGATGTTAATCGATGATATCTGACAAAGTTAGATGCAAACTCACTCAAATATATGAGAAATGTTGAAATTCGACTTCAAATTAGGAAGATAGACTTTGAAAATTTTCAATCAACACAAAGTGACAGTCGACCTCAATGGGCTTCAATGGATGTTAATCGATGATATCTGACAAAGTTAGATGAAAACTCTCTCAAATATATAAGAAATGTTGAAATTCGACTTCAAATTAGGAAGATAGACTTTGAAAATTTTCAATCAACATAAACTGACAATCGACCTCAATGGGCTTCAATGGATGTAAATCGACGATATCTGACAACGTTAGATGCAAACTCACTAAAATATATGAGAAAAGTTGAAATTCGACTTCAAATTAGGAAGATAGACTTTGAAAATTTTCAATCAACACAAAGTGACAGTTGACCTCAATGGGCTTCAATGGATGTTAATCGACGATATCTGACAAAGTTAGACGCAAACTCACTCAAATATATGAGAAATGTTGAAATTCGACTTCAAATTAGGAAGATAGACTTTGAAAATTTTCAATCAACACAAAGTGACAGTCGACCTCAATGGGCTTTAGTGGATGTTAATCGACGATATCTGACAAAGTTAGATGAAAACTCTCTCAAATATATAAGAAATGTTGAAATTCGACTTCAAATTAGGAAGATAGACTGAAAATTTTCAATCAACATAAACTGACAATCGACCTCAATGGGCTTCAATGGATGTAAATCGACGATATCTGACAAAGTTAGATGCAAACTCACTCAAATATATGAGAAATGTTGAAATTCGACTTCAAATTAGGAAGATAGACTTTGAAAATTTTCAATCAACACAAAGTGACAGTCGACCTCAATGGGCTTTAGTGGATGTTAATCGACGATATCTGACAAAGTTAGATGAAAACTCTCTCAAATATATAAGAAATGTTGAAATTCGACTTCAAATTAGGGAGATAGACTGAAAATTTTCAATCAACATAAACTGACAATCGACCTCAATGGGCTTCAATGGATGTAAATCGACGATATCTGACAAAGTTAGATGCAAACTCACTCAAATATATGAGAAAAGTTGAAATTCGACTTCAAATTAGGAAGATAGACTTTGAAAATTTTCAATCAACACAAAGTGACAGTTGACCTCAATGGGCTTCAATGGATGATAGTCGCGTATATCTGACAAAGTTAGATGCAAACTCACTCAAATATATGAGAAATGTTGAAATTCGTCTTCAAATTAGGAAGATAGACTTTGAAAATTTTCAATCAACACAAAGTGACAGTCGACCTCAATGGGCTTCAATGGATGTTAATCGACGATATCTTACAAAGTTAGATGCAAACTCACTCAAATATATGAGAAATGTTGAAATTCGACTTCAAATTAGGAAGATAGACTTTGAAAATTTTCAATCAACACAAAGTGACAGTCGACCTCAATGGGCTTCAATGGATGTTAATCGACGATATCTGACAAAGTTAGATGCAAACTCACTCAAATATATGAGAAAAGTTGAAATTCGACTTCAAATAGGAAGATAGACTTTGAAAATTTTCAATCAACACAAAGTGACAGTCGACCTCAATGGGCTTCAGTGGATGTTAATCGACGATATCTGACAAAGTTAGATGCGAACTCACTCAAATATATGAGAAATGTTGAAATTCGACTTCAAATTAGGAAGATAGACTTTGAAAATTTTCAATCAACACAAAGTGACAGTCGACCTCAATGGGCTTCAATGGATGTTAATCGACAATATCTGACAAAGTTAGATGCAAACTCACTCAAATATATGAGAAATGTTGAAATTCGACTTCGAATTAGGAAGATAGACTTTGAAAATTTTCAATCAACACAAATTGACAATCGAACTCAATGTGCTTCAATGGATGTTAATCGACGATATCTGACACAGTTAGATGCAAACTCACCCAAATATATGAGAAATGTTGAAATTCGTCTTCAAATTAGGAAGATAGACTTTGAAAATTTTCAATCAACACAAAGTGACAGTTGACCTCAATGGGCTTCAATGGATGTTAGTCGCGTATATCTGACAAAGTTAGATGCAAACACACTCAAATATATGAGAAATGTTGAAATTCGTCTTCAAATTAGGAAGATAGACTTTGAAAATTTTCAATCAACACAAAGTGACAGTCGACCTCAATGGGCTTCAATGGATCTTAATCGCCTATATCTGACAAAGTTAGATGCAAACTCACCCAAATATATGAGAAATGTTGAAATTCGTCTTCAAATTAGGAAGATAGACTTTGAAAATTTTCAATCAACACAAAGTGACAGTCGACCTCAATGGGCTTCAGTGGATGTTAATCGACGATATCTGACAAAGTTAGATGCAAACTCACTCAAATATATGAGAAATGTTGAAATTCGACTTCAAATTAGGAAGATAGACTCTGAAAATTTTCAATCAACACAAAGTGACAGTCGACCTCAATGGGCTTTAGTGGATGTTAATCGACGATATCTGACAAAGTTAGATGAAAACTCTCTCAAATATATAAGAAATGTTGAAATTCGACTTCAAATTAGGAAGATAGACTTTGAAAATTTTCAATCAACATAAACTGACAATCGACCTCAATGAGCTTCAATGGATGTAAATCGACGATATCTGACAAAGTTAGATGCAAACTCACTCAAATATATAAGAAAGGTTGAAATTCGACTTCAAATTAGGAAGATACACTTTGAAAATTTTTAATCAACACAAAGTGACAGTTGACCTCAAAGGACTTCAGTGGAAGTTAATCGACGATATCTGACAAAGTTAGATGCAAACTCACTCAAATATATGAGAAAAGTTGAAATTCGACTTCAAATTAGGAAGATAGACTTTGAAAATTTTCAATCAACACAAAGTGACAGTTGACCTCAATGGGCTTCAATGGATGTTAATCGCGTATATCTGACAAAGTTAGATGCAAACTCACTCAAATATATGAGAAATGTTGAAATTCGTCTTCAAATTAGGAAGATAGACTCTGAAATTTTCAATCAACACAAAGTGACAGTCGACCTCAATGGGCTTCAGTGGATCTTAATCGACGATATCTGACAAAGTTAGATGCGAACTCACTCAAATATATGAGAAATGTTGAAATTCGACTTCAAATTAGGAAGATAGACTTTGAAAATTTTCAATCAACACAAAGTGACAGTCGACCTCAATGGACTTCAATGGATGTTAATCGACGATATCTGACAAAGTTAGATGCAAACTCACTCAAATATATAAGAAAGGTTGAAATTCGACTTCAAATTAGGAAGATAGACTTTGAAAATTTTCAATCAACACAAAGTGACAGTTGACCTCAAAGGGCTTCAGTGGAAGTTAATCGACGATATCTGACAAAGTTAGATGCAAACTCACTCAAATATATGAGAAAAGTTGAAATTCGACTTCAAATTAGGAAGATAGACTTTGAAAATTTTCAATCAACACAAAGTGACAGTTGACCTCAATGGGCTTCAATGGATGTTAGTCGCGTATATCTGACAAAGTTAGATGCAAACTCACTCAAATATATGAGAAATGTTGAAATTCGTCTTCAAATTAGGAAGATGGACTTTGAAAATTTTCAATCAACACAAAGTGACAGTCGACCTCAATGGGCTTCAATGGATGTTAATCGACGATATCTGACAAAGTTAGATGCAAACTCACTCAAATATATGAGAAATGTTGAAATTCGACTTCAAATTAGGAAGATAGACTTTGAAAATTTTCAATCAACACAAAGTGACAGTCGACCTCAATGGGCTTCAATGGATGTTAATCGACGATATCTGACAAAGTTAGATGCAAACTCACTTAAATATATGAGAAAAGTTGAAATTCGACTTCAAATTAGGAAGATAGACTTTGAAAATTTTCAATCAACACAAAGTGACAGTCGACCTCAATGGGCTTCAGTGGATGTTAATCGACGATATCTGACAAAGTTAGATGCGAACTCACTCAAATATATGAGAAATGTTGAAATTCGACTTCAAATTAGGAAGATAGACTTTGAAAATTTTCAATCAACACAAAGTGACAGTCGACCTCAATGGGCTTCAGTGGATCTTAATCGACGATATCTGACAAAGTTAGATGCGAACTCACTCAAATATATGAGAAATGTTGAAATTCGACTCCAAATTAGGAAGATAGACTTTGAAAATTTTCAATCAACACAAAGTGACAGTCGACCTCAATGGACTGCAATGGATGTTAATCGACGATATCTGACAAAGTTAGATGCAAACTCACTCAAATATATACGAAAGGTTGAAATTCGACTTCAAATTAGGAAGATAGACTTTGAAAATTTTCAATCAACACAAAGTGACAGTTGACCTCAAAGGGCTTCAGTGGAAGTTAATCGACGAAATCTGACAAAGTTAGATGCAAACTCACTCAAATATATGAGAAAAGTTGAAATTCGACTTCAAATTAGGAAGATAGACTTTGAAAATTTTCAATCAACACAAAGTGACAGTCGACCTCAATGGGCTTCAGTGGATGTTAATCGACGATATCTGACAAAGTTAGATGCAAACTCACTCAAATATATGAGAAATGTTGAAATTCGACTTCAAATTAGGAAGATAGACTTTGAAAATTTTCAATCAACACAAAGTGACAGTCGACCTCAATGGGCTTCAATGGATGTTAATCGACGATATCTGACAAAGTTAGATGCAAACTCACTCAAATATATGAGAAAAGTTGAAATTCGACTTCAAATTAGGAAGATAGACTTTGAAAATTTTCAATCAACACAAAGTGACAGTCGACCTCAATGGGCTTCAGTGGATGTTAATCGACGATATCTGACAAAGTTAGATGCGAACTCACTCAAATATATGAGAAATGTTGAAATTCGACTTCAAATTAGGAAGATAGACTTTGAAAATTTTCAATCAACACAAAGTGACAGTCGACCTCAATGGGCTTCAATGGATGTTAATCGACAATATCTGACAAAGTTAGATGCAAACTCACTCAAATATATGAGAAATGTTGAAATTCGACTTCAAATTAGGAAGATAGACTTTGAAAATTTTCAATCAACACAAATTGACAATCGAACTCAATGTGCTTCAAAGGATGTTAATCGACGATATCTGACACAGTTAGATGCAAACTCACCCAAATATATGAGAAATGTTGAAATTCGTCTTCAAATTAGGAAGATAGACTTTGAAAATTTTCAATCATCACAAAGTGACAGTCGACCTCAATTGGCTTCAATGGATGTTAATCGATGATATCTGACAAAGTTAGATGCAAACTCACTCAAATATATGAGAAAAGTTGAAATTCGACTTCAAATTAGGAAGATAGACTTTGAAAATTTTCAATCAACACAAAGTGACAGTTGACCTCAATGGGCTTCAATGGATGTTAGTCGCGTATATCTGACAAAGTTAGATGCAAACTCATTCAAATATATGAGAAATGTTGAAATTCGTCTTCAAATTAGGAAGATAGACTTTGAAAATTTTCAATCAACACAAAGTGACAGTCGACCTCAATGGGCTTCAATGGATGTTAATCGATGATATCTGACAAAGTTAGATGCAAACTCACTCAAATATATGAGAAAAGTTGAAATTCGACTTCAAATTAGGAAGATAGACTTTGAAAATTTTCAATCAACACAAAGTGACAGTTGACCTCAATGGGCTTCAATGGATGTTAATCGACGATATCTGACACAGTTAGATGCAAACTCACCCAAATATATGAGAAATGTTGAAATTCGTCTTCAAATTAGGAAGATAGACTTTGAAAATTTTCAATCAACACAAAGTGACAGTCGACCTCAATGGGCTTCAATGGATGTTAATCGATGATATCTGACAAAGTTAGATGCAAACTCACTCAAATATATGAGAAAAGTTGAAATTCAACTTCAAATTAGGAAGATAGACTTTGAAAATTTTCAATCAACACAAAGTGACAGTTGACCTCAATGGGCTTCAATGGATGTTAGTCGCGTATATCTGACAAAGTTAGATGCAAACTCATTCAAATATATGAGAAATGTTGAAATTCGTCTTCAAATTAGGAAGATAGACTTTGAAAATTTTCAATCAACACAAAGTGACAGTCGACCTCAATGGGCTTCAATGGATGTTAATCGACGATATCTGACAAAGTTAGATGCGAACTCACTCAAATATATGAGAAAAGTTGAAATTCGACTTCAAATTAGGAAGATAGACTTTGAAAATTTTCAATCAACACAAAGTGACAGTTGACCTCAATGGGCTTCAATGGATGTTAGTCGCGTATATCTGACAAAGTTAGATGCAAACTCACTCAAATATATGAGAAAAGTTGAAATTCGACTTCAAATTAGGAAGATAGACTTTGAAAATTTTCAATCAACACAAAGTGACAGTCGACCTCAATGGGCTTCAGTGGATGTTAATCGACGATATCTGACAAAGTTAGATGCGAACTCACTCAAATATATGAGAAATGTTGAAATTCGACTTCAAATTAGGAAGATAGACTTTGAAAATTTTCAATCAACACAAAGTGACAGTCGACCTCAATGGGCTTCAATGGATGTTAATCGATGATATCTGACAAAGTTAGATGCAAACTCACTCAAATATATGAGAAAAGTTGAAATTCGACTTCAAATTAGGAAGATAGACTTTGAAAATTTTCAATCAACACAAAGTGACAGTTGACCTCAATGGGCTTCAATGGATGTTAATCGACGATATCTGACACAGTTAGATGCAAACTCACCCAAATATATGAGAAATGTTGAAATTCGTCTTCAAATTAGGAAGATAGACTTTGAAAATTTTCAATCAACACAAAGTGACAGTCGACCTCAATGGGCTTCAATGGATGTTAATCGATGATATCTGACAAAGTTAGATGCAAACTCACTCAAATATATGAGAAAAGTTGAAATTCAACTTCAAATTAGGAAGATAGACTTTGAAAATTTTCAATCAACACAAAGTGACAGTTGACCTCAATGGGCTTCAATGGATGTTAGTCGCGTATATCTGACAAAGTTAGATGCAAACTCATTCAAATATATGAGAAATGTTGAAATTCGTCTTCAAATTAGGAAGATAGACTTTGAAAATTTTCAATCAACACAAAGTGACAGTCGACCTCAATGGGCTTCAATGGATGTTAATCGACGATATCTGACAAAGTTAGATGCGAACTCACTCAAATATATGAGAAAAGTTGAAATTCGACTTCAAATTAGGAAGATAGACTTTGAAAATTTTCAATCAACACAAAGTGACAGTTGACCTCAATGGGCTTCAATGGATGTTAGTCGCGTATATCTGACAAAGTTAGATGCAAACTCACTCAAATATATGAGAAAAGTTGAAATTCGACTTCAAATTAGGAAGATAGACTTTGAAAATTTTCAATCAACACAAAGTGACAGTCGACCTCAATGGGCTTCAGTGGATGTTAATCGACGATATCTGACAAAGTTAGATGCGAACTCACTCAAATATATGAGAAATGTTGAAATTCGACTTCAAATTAGGAAGATAGACTTTGAAAATTTTCAATCAACACAAAGTGACAGTCGACCTCAATGGGCTTCAATGGATGTTAATCGACAATATCTGACAAAGTTAGATGCAAACTCACTCAAATATATGAGAAATGTTGAAATTCGACTTCAAATTAGGAAGATAGACTTTGAAAATTTTCAATCAACACAAATTGACAATCGAACTCAATGTGCTTCAAAGGATGTTAATCGACGATATCTGACACAGTTAGATGCAAACTCACCCAAATATATGAGAAATGTTGAAATTCGTCTTCAAATTAGGAAGATAGACTTTGAAAATTTTCAATCATCACAAAGTGACAGTCGACCTCAATTGGCTTCAATGGATGTTAATCGATGATATCTGACAAAGTTAGATGCAAACTCACTCAAATATATGAGAAAAGTTGAAATTCGACTTCAAATTAGGAAGATAGACTTTGAAAATTTTCAATCAACACAAAGTGACAGTTGACCTCAATGGGCTTCAATGGATGTTAGTCGCGTATATCTGACAAAGTTAGATGCAAACTCATTCAAATATATGAGAAATGTTGAAATTCGTCTTCAAATTAGGAAGATAGACTTTGAAAATTTTCAATCAACACAAAGTGACAGTCGACCTCAATGGGCTTCAATGGATGTTAATCGATGATATCTGACAAAGTTAGATGCAAACTCACTCAAATATATGAGAAAAGTTGAAATTCGACTTCAAATTAGGAAGATAGACTTTGAAAATTTTCAATCAACACAAAGTGACAGTTGACCTCAATGGGCTTCAATGGATGTTAATCGACGATATCTGACACAGTTAGATGCAAACTCACCCAAATATATGAGAAATGTTGAAATTCGTCTTCAAATTAGGAAGATAGACTTTGAAAATTTTCAATCAACACAAAGTGACAGTCGACCTCAATGGGCTTCAATGGATGTTAATCGATGATATCTGACAAAGTTAGATGCAAACTCACTCAAATATATGAGAAAAGTTGAAATTCAACTTCAAATTAGGAAGATAGACTTTGAAAATTTTCAATCAACACAAAGTGACAGTTGACCTCAATGGGCTTCAATGGATGTTAGTCGCGTATATCTGACAAAGTTAGATGCAAACTCATTCAAATATATGAGAAATGTTGAAATTCGTCTTCAAATTAGGAAGATAGACTTTGAAAATTTTCAATCAACACAAAGTGACAGTCGACCTCAATGGGCTTCAATGGATGTTAATCGACGATATCTGACAAAGTTAGATGCGAACTCACTCAAATATATGAGAAAAGTTGAAATTCGACTTCAAATTAGGAAGATAGACTTTGAAAATTTTCAATCAACACAAAGTGACAGTTGACCTCAATGGGCTTCAATGGATGTTAGTCGCGTATATCTGACAAAGTTAGATGCAAACTCATTCAAATATATGAGAAATGTTGAAATTCGACTTCAAATTAGGAAGATAGACTTTGAAAATTTTCAATCAACACAAAGTGACAGTCGACCTCAATGGGCTTCAGTGGATGTTAATCGACGATATCTGACAAAGTTAGATGCAAACTCACTCAAATATATGAGAAATGTTGAAATTCGACTTCAAATTAGGAAGATAGACTTTGAAAATTTTCAATCAACACAAAGTGACAGTCGACCTCAATGGGCTTCAATGGATGTTAATCGACGATATCTGACAAAGTTAGATGCAAACTCACTCAAATATATGAGAAAAGTTGAAATTCGACTTCAAATTAGGAAGATAGACTTTGAAAATTTTCAATCAACACAAAGTGACAGTTGACCTCAATGGGCTTCAATGGATGTTAGTCGCGTATATCTGACAAAGTTAGATGCAAACTCATTCAAATATATGAGAAATGTTGAAATTCGTCTTCAAATTAGGAAGATAGACTTTGAAAATTTTCAATCAACACAAAGTGACAGTCGACCTCAATGGGCTTCAGTGGATCTTAATCGACGATATCTGACAAAGTTAGATGCGAACTCACTCAAATATATGAGAAATGTTGAAATTCGACTTCAAATTAGGAAGATAGACTTTGAAAATTTTCAATCAACACAAAGTGACAGTTGACCTCAATGGGCTTCAATGGATGTTAGTCGCGTATATCTGACAAAGTTAGATGCAAACTCACTCAAATATATGAGAAATGTTGAAATTCGACTTCAAATTAGGAAGATAGACTTTGAAAATTTTCAATCAACACAAAGTGACAGTCGACCTCAATGGGCTTCAGTGGATGTTAATCGACGATATCTGACAAAGTTAGATGCAAACTCACTCAAATATATGAGAAATGTTGAAATTCGACTTCAAATTAGGAAGATAGACTTTGAAAATTTTCAATCAACACAAAGTGACAGTCGACCTCAATGGGCTTCAATGGATGTTAATCGACGATATCTGACAAAGTTAGATGCAAACTCACTCAAATATATGAGAAAAGTTGAAATTCGACTTCAAATTAGGAAGATAGACTTTGAAAATTTTCAATCAACACAAAGTGACAGTCGACCTCAATGGGTTTCAGTGGATGTTAATCGACGATATCTGACAAAGTTAGATGCGAACTCACTCAAATATATGAGAAATGTTGAAATTCGACTTCAAATTAGGAAGATAGACTTTGAAAATTTTCAATCAACACAAAGTGACAGTCGACCTCAATGGGCTTCAATGGATGTTAATCGACAATATCTGACAAAGTTAGATGCAAACTCACTCAAATATATGAGAAATGTTGAAATTCGACTTCAAATTAGGAAGATAGACTTTGAAAATTTTCAATCAACACAAATTGACAATCGAACTCAATGTGCTTCAATGGATGTTAATCGACGATATCTGACACAGTTAGATGCAAACTCACCCAAATATATGAGAAATGTTGAAATTCGTCTTCAAATTAGGAAGATAGACTTTGAAAATTTTCAATCATCACAAAGTGACAGTCGACCTCAATTGGCTTCAATGGATGTTAATCGATGATATCTGACAAAGTTAGATGCAAACTCACTCAAATATATGAGAAAAGTTGAAATTCGACTTCAAATTAGGAAGATAGACTTTGAAAATTTTCAATCAACACAAAGTGACAGTTGACCTCAATGGGCTTCAATGGATGTTAGTCGCGTATATCTGACAAAGATAGATGCAAACTCATTCAAATATATGAGAAATGTTGAAATTCGTCTTCAAATTAGGAAGATAGACTTTGAAAATTTTCAATCAACACAAAGTGACAGTTGACCTCAATGGGCTTCAATGGATGTTAGTCGCGTATATCTGACAAAGTTAGATGCAAACTCACTCAAATATATGAGAAATGTTGAAATTCGACTTCAAATTAGGAAGATAGACTTTGAAAATTTTCAATCAACACAAAGTGACAGTCGACCTCAATGGGCTTCAGTGGATGTTAATCGACGATATCTGACAAAGTTAGATGCAAACTCACTCAAATATATGAGAAATGTTGAAATTCGACTTCAAATTAGGAAGATAGACTTTGAAAATTTTCAATCAACACAAAGTGACAGTCGACCTCAATGGGCTTCAATGGATGTTAATCGACGATATCTGACAAAGTTAGATGCAAACTCACTCAAATATATGAGAAAAGTTGAAATTCGACTTCAAATTAGGAAGATAGACTTTGAAAATTTTCAATCAACACAAAGTGACAGTCGACCTCAATGGGTTTCAGTGGATGTTAATCGACGATATCTGACAAAGTTAGATGCGAACTCACTCAAATATATGAGAAATGTTGAAATTCGACTTCAAATTAGGAAGATAGACTTTGAAAATTTTCAATCAACACAAAGTGACAGTCGACCTCAATGGGCTTCAATGGATGTTAATCGACAATATCTGACAAAGTTAGATGCAAACTCACTCAAATATATGAGAAATGTTGAAATTCGACTTCAAATTAGGAAGATAGACTTTGAAAATTTTCAATCAACACAAATTGACAATCGAACTCAATGTGCTTCAATGGATGTTAATCGACGATATCTGACACAGTTAGATGCAAACTCACCCAAATATATGAGAAATGTTGAAATTCGTCTTCAAATTAGGAAGATAGACTTTGAAAATTTTCAATCATCACAAAGTGACAGTCGACCTCAATTGGCTTCAATGGATGTTAATCGATGATATCTGACAAAGTTAGATGCAAACTCACTCAAATATATGAGAAAAGTTGAAATTCGACTTCAAATTAGGAAGATAGACTTTGAAAATTTTCAATCAACACAAAGTGACAGTTGACCTCAATGGGCTTCAATGGATGTTAGTCGCGTATATCTGACAAAGTTAGATGCAAACTCATTCAAATATATGAGAAATGTTGAAATTCGTCTTCAAATTAGGAAGATAGACTTTGAAAATTTTCAATCAACACAAAGTGACAGTCGACCTCAATGGGCTTCAATGGATGTTAATCGATGATATCTGACAAAGTTAGATGCAAACTCACTCAAATATATGAGAAAAGTTGAAATTCGACTTCAAATTAGGAAGATAGACTTTGAAAATTTTCAATCAACACAAAGTGACAGTTGACCTCAATGGGCTTCAATGGATGTTAATCGACGATATCTGACACAGTTAGATGCAAACTCACCCAAATATATGAGAAATGTTGAAATTCGTCTTCAAATTAGGAAGATAGACTTTGAAAATTTTCAATCAACACAAAGTGACAGTCGACCTCAATGGGCTTCAATGGATGTTAATCGATGATATCTGACAAAGTTAGATGCAAACTCACTCAAATATATGAGAAAAGTTGAAATTCAACTTCAAATTAGGAAGATAGACTTTGAAAATTTTCAATCAACACAAAGTGACAGTTGACCTCAATGGGCTTCAATGGATGTTAGTCGCGTATATCTGACAAAGTTAGATGCAAACTCATTCAAATATATGAGAAATGTTGAAATTCGTCTTCAAATTAGGAAGATAGACTTTGAAAATTTCCAATCAACACAAAGTGACAGTCGACCTCAATGGGCTTCAATGGATGTTAATCGACGATATCTGACAAAGTTAGATGCGAACTCACTCAAATATATGAGAAAAGTTGAAATTCGACTTCAAATTAGGAAGATAGACTTTGAAAATTTTCAATCAACACAAAGTGACAGTTGACCTCAATGGGCTTCAATGGATGTTAGTCGCGTATATCTGACAAAGTTAGATGCAAACTCATTCAAATATATGAGAAATGTTGAAATTCGACTTCAAATTAGGAAGATAGACTTTGAAAATTTTCAATCAACACAAAGTGACAGTCGACCTCAATGGGCTTCAATGGATGTTAATCGACAATATCTGACAAAGTTAGATGCAAACTCACTCAAATATATGAGAAATGTTGAAATTCGACTTCAAATTAGGAAGATAGACTTTGAAAATTTTCAATCAACACAAATTGACAATCGAACTCAATGTGCTTCAATGGATGTTAATCGACGATATCTGACACAGTTAGATGCAAACTCACCCAAATATATGAGAAATGTTGAAATTCGTCTTCAAATTAGGAAGATAGACTTTGAAAATTTTCAATCAACACAAAGTGACAGTCGACCTCAATGGGCTTCAATGGATGTTAATCGATGATATCTGACAAAGTTAGATGCAAACTCACTCAAATATATGAGAAAAGTTGAAATTCGACTTCAAATTAGGAAGATAGACTTTGAAAATTTTCAATCAACACAAAGTGACAGTTGACCTCAATGGGCTTCAATGGATGTTAGTCGCGTATATCTGACAAAGTTAGATGCAAACTCATTCAAATATATGAGAAATGTTGAAATTCGTCTTCAAATTAGGAAGATAGACTTTGAAAGTTTTCAATCAACACAAAGTGACAGTCGACCTCAATGGGCTTCAATGGATGTTAATCGACGATATCTGACAAAGTTAGATGCGAACTCACTCAAATATATGAGAAAAGTTGAAATTCGACTTCAAATTAGGAAGATAGACTTTGAAAATTTTCAATCAACACAAAGTGACAGTTGACCTCAATGGGCTTCAATGGATGTTAGTCGCGTATATCTGACAAAGTTAGATGCAAACTCATTCAAATATATGAGAAATGTTGAAATTCGACTTCAAATTAGGAAGATAGACTTTGAAAATTTTCAATCAACACAAAGTGACAGTCGACCTCAATGGGCTTCAATGGATGTTAATCGACAATATCTGACAAAGTTAGATGCAAACTCACTCAAATATATGAGAAATGTTGAAATTCGACTTCAAATTAGGAAGATGGACTTTGAAAATTTTCAATCAACACAAATTGACAATCGAACTCAATGTGCTTCAATGGATGTTAATCGACGATATCTGACACAGTTAGATGCAAACTCACCCAAATATATGAGAAATGTTGAAATTCGTCTTCAAATTAGGAAGATAGACTTTGAAAATTTTCAATCAACACAAAGTGACAGTCGACCTCAATGGGCTTCAATGGATGTTAATCGATGATATCTGACAAAGTTAGATGCAAACTCACTCAAATATATGAGAAAAGTTGAAATTCGACTTCAAATTAGGAAGATAGACTTTGAAAATTTTCAATCAACACAAAGTGACAGTTGACCTCAATGGGCTTCAATGGATGTTAGTCGCGTATATCTGACAAAGTTAGATGCAAACTCATTCAAATATATGAGAAATGTTGAAATTCGTCTTCAAATTAGGAAGATAGACTTTGAAAATTTTCAATCAACACAAAGTGACAGTCGACCTCAATGGGCTTCAATGGATGTTAATCGACGATATCTGACAAAGTTAGATGCGAACTCACTCAAATATATGAGAAATGTTGAAATTCGACTTCAAATTAGGAAGATAGACTTTGAAAATTTTCAATCAACACAAAGTGACAGTCGACCTCAATGGGCTTCAATGGATGTTAATCGACGATATCTGACAAAGTTAGATGCAAACTCACTCAAATATATGAGAAAAGTTGAAATTCGACTTCAAATTAGGAAGATAGACTTTGAAAATTTTCAATCAACACAAAGTGACGGTTGACCTCAATGGGCTTCAATAGATGTTAATCGCGTATATCTGACAAAGTTAGATGGAAACTCTCTCAAATATATAAGAAATGTTGAAATTCGACTTCAAATTAGGAAGATAGACTTTGAAAATTTTCAATCAACACAAAGTGACAGTTGACCTCAATGGGCTTCAATGGATGTTAATCGCGTATATCTGACAAAGTTAGATGCAAACTCACTCAAATATATGAGGAATGTTGAAATTCGTCTTCAAATTAGGAAGATAGACTTTGAAAATTTTCAATCAACACAAAGTGACAGTCGACCTTAATGGGCTTCAATGGATGTTAATCGCGTATATCTGACAAAGTTAGATGAAATCTCTCTCAAATATATAAGAAATGTTGAAATTCGACTTCAAATTAGGAAGATAGACTTTGAAAATTTTCAATCAACACAAAGTGACAGTTGACCTCAATGGGCTTCAATGGATGTTAATCGCGTATATCTGACAAAGTTAGATGCAAACTCACTCAAATATATAAGAAAGGTTGAAATTCGACTTCAAATTAGGAAGATAGACTTTGAAAATTTTCAATCAACACAAAGTGACAGTCGACCTCAATGGGCTTCAATGGATGTTAATCGACGATATCTGACAAAGTAAGATGCGAACTTACTCAAATATATGAGAAATGTTGAAATTCGACTTCAAATTAGGAAGATAGACTTTGAAAATTTTCAATCAACACAAAGTGACAGTCGACCTCAATGGGCTTCAATGGATGTTAATCGACGATATCTGACAAAAATAGATGCAAACTCACTCAAATATATGAGAAAAGTTGAAATTCGACTTCAAATTAGGAAGATAGACTTTGAAAATTTTCAATCAACACAAAGTGACAGTTGACCTCAATGGGCTTCAATGGATGTTAATCGCGTATATCTGACAAAGTTAGATGCAAACTCACTCAAATATATGAGAAATGTTGAAATTCGTCTTCAAATTAGGAAGATAGACTTTGAAAATTTTCAATCAACACAAAGTGACAGTCGACCTCAATGGGCTTCAATGGATGTTAATCGCGTATATCTGACAAAGTTAGATGCAAACTCACTCAAATATATGAGAAATGTTGAAATTCGTCTTCAAATTAGGAAGATAGACTCTGAAATTTTCAATCAACACAAAGTGACAGTCGACCTCAATGGGCTTCAGTGGATCTTAATCGACGATATCTGACAAAGTTAGATGCGAACTCACTCAAATATATGAGAAATGTTGAAATTCGACTTCAAATTAGGAAGATAGACTTTGAAAATTTTCAATCAACACAAAGTGACAGTCGACCTCAATGGAATTCAATGGATGTTAATCGACGATATCTGACAAAGTTAGATGCAAACTCACTCAAATATATAAGAAAGGTTGAAATTCGACTTCAAATTAGGAAGATAGACTTTGAAAATTTTCAATCAACACAAAGTGACAGTTGACCTCAAAGGGCTTCAGTGGAAGTTAATCGACGATATCTGACAAAGTTAGATGCAAACTCACTCAAATATATGAGAAATGTTGAAATTTGTCTTCAAATTAGGAAGATAGACTTTGAAAATTTTCAATCAACACAAAGTGACAGTCGACCTCAATGGGCTTCAATGGATGTTAATCGACGATATCTGACAAAGTTAGATGCAAACTCACTCAAATATATGAGAAATGTTGAAATTCGACTTCAAATTAGGAAGATAGACTTTGAAAATTTTCAATCAACACAAAGTGACAGTCGACCTCAATGGGCTTCAGTGGATCTTAATCGACGATATCTGACAAAGTTAGATGCGAACTCACTCAAATATATGAGAAATGTTGAAATTCGACTCCAAATTAGGAAGATAGACTTTGAAAATTTTCAATCAACACAAAGTGACAGTCGACCTCAATGGACTTCAATGGATGTTAATCGACGATATCTGACAAAGTTAGATGCAAACTCACTCAAATATATAAGAAAGGTTGAAATTCGACTTCAAATTAGGAAGATAGACTTTGAAAATTTTCAATCAACACAAAGTGACAGTTGACCTCAAAGGGCTTCAGTGGAAGTTAAGCGACGATATCTGACAAAGTTACATGCAAACTCACTCAAATATATGAGAAAAGTTGAAATTCGACTTCAAATTAGGAAGATAGACTTTGAAAATTTTCAATCAACACAAAGTGACAGTTGACCTCAATGGGCTTCAATGGATGTTAGTCGCGTATATCTGACAAAGTTAGATGCAAACTCACTCAAATATATGAGAAATGTTGAAATTCGTCTTCAAATTAGGAAGATAGACTTTGAAAATTTTCAATCAACACAAAGTGACAGTCGACCTCAATGGGCTTCAATGGATGTTAATCGACGATATCTGACAAAGTTAGATGCAAACTCACTCAAATATATGAGAAAAGTTGAAATTCGACTTCAAATTAGGAAGATAGACTTTGAAAATTTTCAATCAACACGAAGTGACAGTCGACCTCAATGGGCTTCAGTGGATGTTAATCGACGATATCTGACAAAGTTAGATGCGAACTCACTCAAATAAATGAGAAATGTTGAAATTCGACTTCAAATTAGGAAGATAGACTTTGAAAATTTTCAATCAACACAAAGTGACAGTCGACCTCAATGGGCTTCAATGGATGTTAATCGACGATATCTGACAAAGTTAGATGCAAACTCACTCAAATATATGAGAAAAGTTGAAATTCGACTTCAAATTAGGAAGATAGACTTTGAAAATTTTCAATCAACACGAAGTGACAGTCGACCTCAATGGGCTTCAGTGGATGTTAATCGACGATATCTGACAAAGTTAGATGCGAACTCACTCAAATATATGAGAAATGTTGAAATTCGACTTCAAATTAGGAAGATAGACTTTGAAAATTTTCAATCAACACAAAGTGACAGTTGACCTCAATGGGCTTCAATGGATGTTAATCGCGTATATCTGACAAAGTTAGATGGAAACTCTCTCAAATATATAAGAAATGTTGAAATTCGACTTCAAATTAGGAAGATAGACTTTGAAAATTTTCAATCAACACAAAGTGACAGTTGACCTCAATGGGCTTCAATGGATGTTAATCGCGTATATCTGACAAAGTTAGATGCAAACTCACTCAAATATATGAGAAATGTTGAAATTCGTCTTCAAATTAGGAAGATAGACTTTGAAAATTTTCAATCAACACAAAGTGACAGTCGACCTCAATGGGCTTCAATGGATGTTAATCGACGATATCTGACAAAGTTAGATGCAAACTCACTCAAATATATGAGAAAAGTTGAAATTCGACTTCAAATTAGGAAGATAGACTTTGAAAATTTTCAATCAACACAAAGTGACAGTCGACCTCAATGGGCTTCAGTGGATGTTAATCGACGATATCTGACAAAGTTAGATGCGAACTCACTCAAATATATGAGAAATGTTGAAATTCGACTTCAAATTAGGAAGATAGACTTTGAAAATTTTCAATCAACACAAAGTGACAGTCGACCTCAATGGGCTTCAATGGATGTTAATCGACAATATCTGACAAAGTTAGATGCAAACTCACTCAAATATATGAGAAATGTTGAAATTCGACTTCAAATTAGGAAGATAGACTTTGAAAATTTTCAATCAACACAAATTGACAATCGAACTCAATGTGCTTCAATGGATGTTAATCGACGATATCTGACACAGTTAGATGCAAACTCACCCAAATATATGAGAAATGTTGAAATTCGTCTTCAAATTAGGAAGATAGACTTTGAAAATTTTCAATCAACACAAAGTGACAGTCGACCTCAATGGGCTTCAATGGATGTTAATCGACGATATCTGACAAAGTTAGATGCAAACTCACTCAAATATATGAGAAAAGTTGAAATTCGACTTCAAATTAGGAAGATAGACTTTGAAAATTTTCAATCAACACAAAGTGACAGTTGACCTCAATGGGCTTCAATGGATGTTAGTCGCGTATATCTGACAAAGTTAGATGCAAACTCACTCAAATATATGAGAAATGTTGAAATTCGTCTTCAAATTAGGAAGATAGACTTTGAAAATTTTCAATCAACACAAAGTGACAGTCGACCTCAATGGGCTTCAATGGATGTTAATCGACGATATCTGACAAAGTTAGATGCAAACTCACTCAAATATATGAGAAATGTTGAAATTCGACTTCAAATTAGGAAGATAGACTTTGAAAATTTTCAATCAACACAAAGTGACAGTCGACCTCAATGGGCTTCAATGGAAGTTAATCGACGATATCTGACAAAGTTAGATGCAAACTCACTCAAATATATGAGAAAAGTTGAAATTCGACTTCAAATTAGGAAGATAGACTTTGAAAATTTTCAATCAACACAAAGTGACAGTTGACCTCAATGGGCTTCAATGGATGTTAATCGCGTATATCTGACAAAGTTAGATGGAAACTCTCTCAAATATATAAGAAATGTTGAAATTCGACTTCAAATTAGGAAGATAGACTTTGAAAATTTTCAATCAACACAAAGTGACAGTTGACCTCAATGGGCTTCAATGGATGTTAATCGCGTATATCTGACAAAGTTAGATGCAAACTCACTCAAATATATGAGAATTGTTGAAATTCGTCTTCAAATTAGGAAGATAGACTTTGAAAATTTTCAATCAACACAAAGTGACAGTTGACCTCAAAGGGCTTCAGTGGAAGTTAATCGACGATATCTGACAAAGTTAGATGCAAACTCACTCAAATATATGAGAAATGTTGAAATTCGACTTCAAATTAGGAAGATAGACTTCGAAAATTTTCAATCAACACAAAGTGACAGTCGACCTCAATGGGCTTTAGTGGATGTTAATCGACGATATCTGACAAAGTTAGATGAAAACTCTCTCAAATATATAAGAAATGTTGAAATTCGACTTCAAATTAGGAAGATAGACTTTGAAAATTTTCAATCATCACAAAGTGACAGTTGACCTCAAAGGGCTTCAGTGGAAGTTAATCGACGATATCTGACAAAGTTAGATGCAAACTCACTCAAATATATGAGAAATGTTGAAATTCGACTTCAAATTAGGAAGATAGACTTTGAAAATTTTCAATCAACACAAAGTGACAGTCGACCTCAATGGGCTTCAATGGATGTTAATCGACGATATCTGACAAAGTTAGATGCAAACTCACTCTAATATATGAGAAATGTTGAAATTCGACTTCAAATTAGGAAGATAGACTTCGAAAATTTTCAATCAACACAAAGTGCAAGTCGACCTCAATGGGCTTCAATGGATGTTAATCGACGATATCTGACAAAGTTAGATGCAAACTCACTCAAATATATGAGAAATGTTGAAATTTGACTTCAAATTAGGAAGATAGACTTTGAAAATTTTCAATCAACACTAAGTGACAGTGGACCTCAATGGGCTTCAGTGGATCTTAATCGACGATTTCTGACAAAGTTAGATGGAAACTCTCTCAAATATATAAGAAATGTTGAAATTCGACTTCAAATTAGGAAGATAGACTTTGAAAATTTTCAATCAACACAAAGTGACAGTCGACCTCAATGGGCTTCAGTGGATCTTAATCGACGATATCTGACAAAGTTAGATGCAAACTCACTCAAATATATGAGAAATGTTGAAATTCGTCTTCAAATTAGGAAGATAGACTTTGAAAATTTTCAATCAACACAAAGTGACAGTTGACCTCAAAGGGCTTCAGTGGAAGTTAATCGACGATATCTGACAAAGTTAGATGCAAACTCACTCAAATATATGAGAAATGTTGAAATTCGACTTCAAATTAGGAAGATAGACTTCGAAAATTTTCAATCAACACAAAGTGACAGTCGACCTCAATGGGCTTTAGTGGATGTTAATCGACGATATCTGACAAAGTTAGATGAAAACTCTCTCAAATATATAAGAAATGTTGAAATTCGACTTCAAATTAGGAAGATAGACTTTGAAAATTTTCAATCATCACAAAGTGACAGTTGACCTCAAAGGGCTTCAGTGGAAGTTAATCGACGATATCTGACAAAGTTAGATGCAAACTCACTCAAATATATGAGAAATGTTGAAATTCGACTTCAAATTAGGAAGATAGACTTTGAAAATTTTCAATCAACACAAAGTGACAGTCGACCTCAATGGGCTTCAATGGATGTTAATCGACGATATCTGACAAAGTTAGATGCAAACTCACTCTAATATATGAGAAATGTTGAAATTCGACTTCAAATTAGGAAGATAGACTTTGAAAATTTTCAATCATCACAAAGTGACAGTCGACCTCAATGGGCTTTAGTGGATGTTAATCGACGATATCTGACAAAGTTAGATGAAAACTCTCTCAAATATATAAGAAATGTTGAAATTCGACTTGAAATTAGGAAGATAGACTTTGAAAATTTTCAATCAACACAAAGTGCAAGTCGACCTCAATGGGCTTCAATGGATGTTAATCGACGATATCTGACAAAGTTAGATGCAAACTCACTCAAATATATGAGAAATGTTGAAATTCGACTTCAAATTAGGAAGATAGACTTTGAAAATTTTCAATCAACACTAAGTGACAGTGGACCTCAATGGGCTTCAGTGGATCTTAATCGACGATATCTGACAAAGTTAGATGGAAACTCTCTCAAATATATAAGAAATGTTGAAATTCGACTTCAAATTAGGAAGATAGACTTTGAAAATTTTCAATCAACACAAAGTGCAAGTCGACCTCAATGGGCTTCAATGGATGTTAATCGACGATATCTGACAAAGTTAGATGCAAACTCACTCAAATATATGAGAAATGTTGAAATTCGACTTCAAATTAGGAAGATAGACTTTGAAAATTTTCAATCAACACTAAGTGACAGTGGACCTCAATGGGCTTCAGTGGATCTTAATCGACGATATCTGACAAAGTTAGATGGAAACTCTCTCAAATATATAAGAAATGTTGAAATTCGACTTCAAATTAGGAAGATAGACTTTGAAAATTTTCAATCAACACAAAGTGACAGTCGACCTCAATGGGCTTCAATGGATGTTAATCGACGATATCTGACAAAGTTAGATGAAAACTCTCTCAAATATATGAGAAATATTGAAATTCGACTTGAAATTAGGAAGATAGACTTTGAAAATTTTCAATCAACACAAAGTGACAGTCGACCTCAATGGGCTTCAGTGGATCTTAATCGAATATATCTGACAAAGTTAGATGCAAACTCACTCAAATATATGAGAAATGTTGAAATTCGACTTCAAATTAGGAAGTTAGACTTTGAAAATTTTCAATCAACACAAATTGACAATCGACCTCAATGTGCTTCAGTGGATCTTAATCGACGATATCTGACAAAGTTAGATGCGAACTCACTCAAATATATGAGAAATGTTGAAATTCGACTTCAAATTAGGAAGATAGACTTTGAAAATTTTCAATCAACACAAAGTGACAGTCGACCTCAATGGACTTCAATGGATGTTAATCGACGATATCTGACAAAGTTAGATGGAAACTCTCTCAAATATATAAGAAATGTTGAAATTCGACTTCAAATTAGGAAGATAGACTTTGAAAATTTTCAATCAACACAAAGTGACAGTCGACCTCAATGGACTTCAATGGATCTTAATCGACGATATCTGACAAAGTTAGATGCGAACTCACTCAAATATATGAGAAATGTTGAAATTCGACTTCAAATTAGGAAGATAGACTTTGAAAATTTTCAATCAACACAAAGTGACAGTCGACCTCAATGGACTTCAATGGATGTTAATCGTCGATATCTGACAAAGTTAGATGGAAACTCTCTCAAATATATAAGAAATGTTGAAATTCGACTTCAAATTAGGAAGATAGACTTTGAAAATTTTCAATCAACACAAAGTGACAGTCGACTTCAATGGGCTTTAGTGGATGTTAATCGACGATATCTGACAAAGTTAGATGAAAACTCTCTCAAATATATAAGAAATGTTGAAATTCGACTTCAAATTAGGAAGATAGACTTTGAAAATTTTCAATCAACACAAAGTGACAGTTGACCTCAAAGGGCTTCAGTGGAAGTTAATCGACGATATCTGACAAAGTTAGATGCAAACTCACTCAAATATATGAGAAAAGTTGAAATTCGACTTCAAATTAGGAAGATAGACTTTGCAAATTTTCAATCAACACAAATTGACAATCGACCTCAATGTGCTTCAATGGATGTTAATCGACGATATCTGACAAATTTAGATGCAAACTCACTCAAATATATGAGAAATGTTGAAATTCGACTTCAAATTAGGAAGATAGACTTTGAAAATTTTCAATCAACACAAAGTGACAGTCGACCTCAATGGGCTTCAGTGGATCTTAATCGACGATATCTGACAAAGTAAGATGCGAACTCACTCAAATATATGAGAAATGTTGAAATTCGACTTCAAATTAGGAAGATAGACTTTGAAAATTTTCAATCAACACAAAGTGACAGTCGACCTCAATGGACTTCAATGGATGTTAATCGACGATATCTGACAAAGTTAGATGGAAACTCTCTCAAATATATAAGAAATGTTGAAATTCGACTTCAAATTAGGAAGATGGACTTTGAAAATTTTCAATCAACACAAAGTGACAGTCGACCTCAATGGGCTTCAATGGATGTTAATCGACGATATCTGACAAAGTTAGATGCAAACTCACTCAAATATATGAGAAAAGTTGAAATTCGACTTCAAATTAGGAAGATAGACTTTGAAAATTTTCAATCAACACAAAGTGACAGTTGACCTCAATGGGCTTCAATGGATGTTAATCGCGTATATCTGACAAAGTTAGATGGAAACTCTCTCAAATATATAAGAAATGTTGAAATTCGACTTCAAATTAGGAAGATAGACTTTGAAAATTTTCAATCAACACAAAGTGACAGTTGACCTCAATGGGCTTCAATGGATGTTAATCGCGTATATCTGACAAAGTTAGATGCAAACTCACTCAAATATATGAGAAATGTTGAAATTCGACTTCAAATTAGGAAGATAGACTTTGAAAATTTTCAATCAACACAAAGTGACAGTCGACCTCAATGGGCTTCAATGGATGTTAATCGACGATATCTGACAAAGTTAGATGCAAACTCACTCTAATATATGAGAAATGTTGAAATTCGACTTCAAATTAGGAAGATAGACTTTGAAAATTTTCAATCATCACAAAGTGACAGTCGACCTCAATGGGCTTTAGTGGATGTTAATCGACGATATCTGACAAAGTTAGATGAAAACTCTCTCAAATATATAAGAAATGTTGAAATTCGACTTGAAATTAGGAAGATAGACTTTGAAAATTTTCAATCAACACAAAGTGCAAGTCGACCTCAATGGGCTTCAATGGATGTTAATCGACGATATCTGACAAAGTTAGATGCAAACTCACTCAAATATATGAGAAATGTTGAAATTCGACTTCAAATTAGGAAGATAGACTTTGAAAATTTTCAATCAACACTAAGTGACAGTGGACCTCAATGGGCTTCAGTGGATCTTAATCGACGATATCTGACAAAGTTAGATGGAAACTCTCTCAAATATATAAGAAATGTTGAAATTCGACTTCAAATTAGGAAGATAGACTTTGAAAATTTTCAATCAACACAAAGTGCAAGTCGACCTCAATGGGCTTCAATGGATGTTAATCGACGATATCTGACAAAGTTAGATGCAAACTCACTCAAATATATGAGAAATGTTGAAATTCGACTTCAAATTAGGAAGATAGACTTTGAAAATTTTCAATCAACACTAAGTGACAGTGGACCTCAATGGGCTTCAGTGGATCTTAATCGACGATATCTGACAAAGTTAGATGGAAACTCTCTCAAATATATAAGAAATGTTGAAATTCGACTTCAAATTAGGAAGATAGACTTTGAAAATTTTCAATCAACACAAAGTGACAGTCGACCTCAATGGGCTTCAATGGATGTTAATCGACGATATCTGACAAAGTTAGATGAAAACTCTCTCAAATATATGAGAAATATTGAAATTCGACTTGAAATTAGGAAGATAGACTTTGAAAATTTTCAATCAACACAAAGTGACAGTCGACCTCAATGGGCTTCAGTGGATCTTAATCGAATATATCTGACAAAGTTAGATGCAAACTCACTCAAATATATGAGAAATGTTGAAATTCGACTTCAAATTAGGAAGTTAGACTTTGAAAATTTTCAATCAACACAAATTGACAATCGACCTCAATGTGCTTCAGTGGATCTTAATCGACGATATCTGACAAAGTTAGATGCGAACTCACTCAAATATATGAGAAATGTTGAAATTCGACTTCAAATTAGGAAGATAGACTTTGAAAATTTTCAATCAACACAAAGTGACAGTCGACCTCAATGGACTTCAATGGATGATAATCGACGATATCTGACAAAGTTAGATGAAATTTCTCTCAAATATATAAGAAATGTTGAAATTCGACTTCAAATTAGGAAGATAGACTTTGAAAATTTTCAATCAACACAAAGTGACAGTTGACCTCAAAGGGCTTCAGTGGAAGTTAATCGACGATATCTGACAAAGTTAGATGCAAACTCACTCAAATATATGAGAAAAGTTGAAATTCGACTTCAAATTAGGAAGATAGACTTTGAAAATTTTCAATCAACACAAATTGACAATCGACCTCAATGTGCTTCAATGGATGTTAATCGACGATATCTGACAAAGTTAGATGCAAACTCACTCAAATATCTGAGAAATGTTGAAATTCGACTTCAAATTAGGAAGATAGACTTTGAAAATTTTCAATCAACACAAAGTGACAGTCGACCTCAATGGGCTTCAGTGGATCTTAATCGACGATATCTGACAAAGTTAGATGCGAACTCACTCAAATATATGAGAAATGTTGAAATTCGACTTCAAATTAGGAAGATAGACTTTGAAAATTTTCAATCAACACAAAGTGACAGTCGACCTCAATGGACTTCAATGGATGTTAATCGACGATATCTGACAAAGTTAGATGGAAACTCTCTCAAATATATAAGAAATGTTGAAATTCGACTTCAAATTAGGAAGATAGACTTTGAAAATTTTCAATCAACACAAAGTGACAGTCGACCTCAATGGGCTTCAATGGATGTTAATCGACGATATCTGACAAAGTTAGATGCAAACTCACTCAAATATATGAGAAAAGTTGAAATTCGACGTCAAATTAGGAAGATAGACTTTGAAAATTTTCAATCAACACGAAGTGACAGTTGACCTCAATGGGCTTCAATGGATGTTAATCGCGTATATCTGACAAAGTTAGATGGAAACTCTCTCAAATATATAAGAAATGTTGAAATTCGACTTCAAATTAGGAAGATAGACTTTGAAAATTTTCAATCAACACAAAGTGACAGTTGACCTCAATGGGCTTCAATGGATGTTAATCGCGTATATCTGACAAAGTTAGATGCAAACTCACTCAAATATATGAGAAATGTTGAAATTCGTCTTCAAATTAGGAAGATAGACTTTGAAAATTTTCAATCAACACAAAGTGACAGTCGACCTCAATGGGCTTCAGTGGATGTTAATCGACGATATCTGACAAAGTTAGATGCGAACTCACTCAAATATATGAGAAATGTTGAAATTCGACTTCAAATTAGGAAGATAGACTTTGAAAATTTTCAATCAACACAAAGTGACAGTCGACCTCAATGGGCTTCAATGGATGTTAATCGACGATATCTGACAAAGTTAGATGCGAACTCACTCAAATATATGAGAAATGTTGAAATTCGACGTCAAATTAGGAAGATAGACTTTGAAAATTTTCAATCAACACAAAGTGACAGTCGACCTCAATGGGCTTCAATGGATGTTAATCGACGATATCTGACAACGTTAGATGCAAACTCACTCAAATATATGAGAAATGTTGAAATTCGATTTCAAATTAGGAAGATAGACTTTGAAAATTTTCAATCAACATAAACTGACAATCGACCTCAATGGGCTTCAATGGATGTAAATCGACGATATCTGACAAAGTTAGATGCAAACTCACTCAAATATATAAGAAAGGTTGAAATTCGACTTCAAATTAGGAAGATAGACTTTGAAAATTTTCAATCAACACAAAGTGACAGTCCACCTCAATGGGCTTCAGTGGATGTTAATCGACGATATCTGACAAAGTTAGATGCGAACTCACTCGAATATATGAGAAATGTTGAAATTCGACTTCAAATTAGGAAGATAGACTTTGAAAATTTTCAATCAACACAAAGTGACAGTCGACCTCAATGGGCTTCAATGGATGTTAATCGACAATATCTGACAAAGTTAGATGCAACTCACTCAAATATATGAGAAATGTTGAAATTCGACTTCAAATTAGGAAGATAGACTTTGAAAATTTTCAATTAACACAAATTGACAATCGAACTCAATGTGCTTCAATGGATGTTAATCGACGATATCTGACACAGTTAGATGCAAACTCACCCAAATATATGAGAAATGTTGAAATTCGTCTTCAAATTAGGAAGATTGACTTTGAAAATTTTCAATCAACACAAAGTGACAGTCGACCTCAATGGGCTTCAATGGATGTTAATCAACGATATCTGACAAAGTTAGATGCAAACTCACTCAAATATATGAGAAATGTTGAAATTCGACTTCAAATTAGGAAGATAGACTTTGAAAATTTTCAATCAACACAAAGTGACAGTTGACCTCAATGGGCTTCAATGGATGTTAATCGCGTATATCTGACAAAGTTAGATGGAAACTCTCTCAAATATATAAGAAATGTTGAAATTCGACTTCAAATTAGGAAGATAGACTTTGAAAATTTTCAATCAACACAAAGTGACAGTTGACCTCAATGGGCTTCAATGGATGTTAATCGCGTATATCTGACAAAGTTAGATGCAAACTCACTCAAATATATGAGAAATGTTGAAATTCGTCTTCAAATTAGGAATATAGACTTTGAAAATTTTCAATCAACACAAAGTGACAGTCGACCTCAATGGGCTTCAATGGATGTTAATCGACGATATCTGACAAAGTTAGATGCAAACTCACTCAAATATATGAGAAATGTTGAAATTCGACTTCAAATTAGGAAGATAGACTTTGAAAATTTTCAATCAACACAAAGTGACAGTCGACCTCAATGGGCTTCAATGGATGTTAATCGACGATATCTGACAAAGTTAGATGCAAACTCACTCAAATATATGAGAAATGTTGAAATTCGACTTCAAATTAGGAAGATAGACTTTGAAAATTTTCAATCAACACAAATTGACAATCGACCTCAATGTGCTTCAATGGATGTTAATCGACGATATCTGACAAAGTTAGATGCAAACTCACTCAAATATATGAGAAATGTTGAAATTCGACTTCAAATTAGGAAGATAGACTTTGAAAATTTTCAATCAACACAAAGTGACAGTCGACCTCAATGGGCTTCAGTGGATCTTAATCGACGATATCTGACAAAGTTAGATGCGAACTCTTTCAAATATATGAGAAATGTTGAAATTCGACTTCAAATTAGGAAGATAGACTTTGAAAATTTTCAATCAACACAAAGTGACAGTCGACCTCAATGGACTTCAATGGATGTTAATCGACGATATCTGACAAAGTTAGATGGAAACTCTCTCAAATATATAAGAAATGTTGAAATTCGACTTCAAATTAGGAAGATAGACTTTGAAAATTTTCAATCAACACAAAGTGACAGTCGACTTCAATGGGCTTTAGTGGATGTTAATCGACGATATCTGACAAAGTTAGATGAAAACTCTCTCAAATATATAAGAAATGTTGAAATTCGGCTTCAAATTAGGAAGATAGACTTTGAAAATTTTCAATCAACACAAAGTGACAGTTGACCTCAAAGGGCTTCAGTGGAAGTTAATCGACGATATCTGACAAAGTTAGATGCAAACTCACTCAAATATATGAGAAAAGTTGAGATTCGACTTCAAATTAGGAAGATAGACTTTGAAAATTTTCAATCAACACAAAGTGACAGTCGACCTCAATGGGCTTCAATGGATGTTAATCGCGTATATCTGACAAAGTTAGATGCAAACTCACTCAAATATATGAGAAATGTTGAAATTCGTCTTCAAATTAGGAAGATAGACTTTGAAAATTTTCAATCAACACAAAGTGACAGTCGACCTCAATGGGCTTCAGTGGATGTTAATCGACGATATCTGACAAAGTTAGATGCGAACTCACTCAAATATATGAGAAATGTTGAAATTCGACTTCAAATTAGGAAGATAGACTTTGAAAATTTTCAATCAACACAAAGTGACAGTCGACCTCAATGGGCTTCAATGGATGTTAATCGACGATATCTGACAAAGTTAGATGCGAACTCACTCAAATATATGAGAAATGTTGAAATTCGACGTCAAATTAGGAAGATAGACTTTGAAAATTTTCAATCAACACAAAGTGACAGTCGACCTCAATGGGCTTCAATGGATGTTAATCGACGATATCTGACAACGTTAGATGCAAACTCACTCAAATATATGAGAAATGTTGAAATTCGATTTCAAATTAGGAAGATAGACTTTGAAAATTTTCAATCAACACAAATTGACAATCGACCTCAATGTGCTTCAATGGATGTTAATCGCCTATGTCTGACAAAGTTAGATGCAAACTCACCCAAATATATGAGAAATGTTGAAATTCGTCTTCAAATTAGGAAGATAGACTTTGAAAATTTTCAATCAACACTAAGTGACAGTCGACCTCAATGGGCTTCAATGGATGTTAATCGACGATATCTGACAAAGTTAGATGCAAACTCACTCAAATATATGAGAAATGTTGAAATTCGACTTCAAATTAGGAAGATAGACTTTGAAAATTTTCAATCAACACAAAGTGACAGTCTACCTCAATGGGCTTTAGTGGATGTTAATCGACGATATCTGACAAAGTTAGATGAAAACTCTCTCAAATATATAAGAAATGTTGAAATTCGACTTCAAATTAGGAAGATAGACTTTGAAAATTTTCAATCAACATAATCTGACAATCGACCTCAATGGGCTTCAATGGATGTAAATCGACGATATCTGACAAAGTTAGATGCAAACTCACTCAAATATATAAGAAAGGTTGAAATTCGACTTCAAATTAGGAAGATAGACTTTGAAAATTTTCAATCAACACAAAGTGACAGTTGACCTCAAAGGACTTCAGTGGAAGTTAATCGACGATATCTGACAAAGTTAGATGCAAACTCACTCAAATATATGAGAAAAGTTGAAATTCGACTTCAAATTAGGAAGATAGACTTTGAAAATTTCCAATCAACACAAAGTGACAGTTGACCTCAATGGGCTTCAATGGATGTTAATCGACGATATCTGACAAAGTTAGATGGAAACTCTCTCAAATATATAAGAAATGTTGAAATTCGACTTCAAATTAGGAAGAAGACTTTGAAAATTTTCAATCAACATAAACTGACAATCGACCTCAATGGGCTTCAATGGATGTAAATCGACGATATCTGACAAAGTTAGATGCAAACTCACTCAAATATATAAGAAAGGTTGAAATTCGACTTCAAATTAGGAAGATAGACTTTGAAAATTTTCAATCAACACAAAGTGACAGTTGACCTCAATGGGCTTCAATGGATGTTAATCGCGTATATCTGACACAGTTAGATGCAAACTCACTCAAATATATGAGAAATGTTGAAATTCGTCTTCAAATTAGGAAGATAGACTTTGAAAATTTTCAATCAACACAAAGTGACAGTCGACCTCAATGGGCTTCAATGGATGTTAATCGACGATATCTGACAAAGTTAGATGCAAACTCACTCAAATATATGAGAAATGTTGAAATTCGACTTCAAATTAGGAAGATAGACTTTGAAAATTTTCAATCAACACAAAGTGACAGTCGACCTCAATGGGCTTCAATGGATGTTAATCGACGATATCTGACAAAGTTAGATGCAAACTCACTCAAATATATGAGAAATGTTGAAATTCGACTTCAAATTAGGAAGATAGACTTTGAAAATTTTCAATCAACACAAATTGACAATCGACCTCAATGTGCTTCAATGGATGTTAATCGACGATATCTCACAAAGTTAGATGCAAACTCACTCAAATATATGAGAAATGTTGAAATTCGACTTCAAATTAGGAAAATAGACTTTGAAAATTTTCAATCAACACAAAGTGACAGTTGACCTCAATGGGCTTCAATTGATCTTAATCGCCTATATCTGACAAAGTTGGATGCAAACTCACCCAAATATATGAGAAATGTTTAAATTCGTCTTCAAATTAGGAAGATAGACTTTGAAAATTTTCAATCAACACAAAGTGACAGTCGACCTCAATGGGCTTCAATGGATGTTAATCGACGATATCTGACAAAGTTTGATGCAAACTCACTCAAATATATGAGAAATGTTGAAATTCGACTTCAAATTAGGAAGATAGACTTTGAAAATTTTCAATCAACACAAATTGACAATCGACCTCAATGTGCTTCAATGGATGTTAATCGACGATATCTGACAAAGTTAGATGCAAACTTACTCAAATATATGAGAAATGTTGAAATTCGACTTCAAATTAGGAAGATAGACTTTGAAAATTTTCAATCAACACAAAGTGACAGTTGACCTCAATGGGCTTCAATGGATCTTAATCGCCTATATCTGACAAAGTTAGATGCAAAATCACCCAAATATATGAGAAATGTTGAAATTCGTCTTCAAATTAGGAAGATAGACTTTGAAAATTTTCAATCAACACAAAGTGACAGTCGAGCTCAATGGGCTTCAATGGATGTTAATCGACGATATCTGACAAAGTTAGATGCAAACTCACTCAAATATATGAGAAATGTTGAAATTCGACTTCAAATTAGGAAGATAGACTTTGAAAATTTTCAATCAACACAAAGTGACAGTTGACCTCAAAGGGCTTCAGTGGAAGTTAATCGACGATATCTGACAAAGTTAGATGCTAACTCACTCAAATATATGAGAAATGTTGAAATTCGACTTCAAATTAGGAAGATAGACTTTGAAAATTTTCAATCAACACAAATTGACAATCGACCTCAATGTGCTTCAATGGATGTTAATCGACGATATCTGACGAAGTTAGATGCAAACTCACTCAAATATATGAGAAATGTTGAAATTCGACTTCAAATTAGGAAGATAGACTTTGAAAATTTTCAATCAACACAAAGTGACAGTTGACCTCAATGGGCTTCAATTGATCTTAATCGCCTATATCTGACAAAGTTAGAGGCAAACTCACCCAAATATATGAGAAATGTTGAAATTCGTCTTCAAATTAGGAAGATAGACTTTGAAAATTTTCAATCAACACAAAGTGACAGTCGACCTCAATGGGCTTTAGTGGATGTTAATCGACGATATCTGACAAAGTTAGATGAAAACTCTCTCAAATATATAAGAAATGTTGAAATTCGACTTCAACTTAGGAAGATAGACTTTGAAAATTTTCAATCAACATAAACTGACAATCGACCTCAATGGGCTTCAATGGATGTAAATCGACGATATCTGACAAAGTTAGATGCGAACTCACTCAAATATATGAGAAAACTTGAAATTAGACTTCAAATTAGGAAGATAGACTTTAAAAATTTTCAATCAACACAAAGTGACAGTTGAGCTCAAAGGGCTTCAGTGGAAGTTAATCGACGATATCTGACAAAGTTAGATGCAAACTCACTCAAATATATGAGAAAAGTTGAAATTCGACTTCAAATTAGGAAGATAGACTTTGAAAATTTTCAATCAACACAAAGTGACAGTTGACCTCAATGGGCTTCAATGGATGTTAATCGCGTATATCTGACAAAGTTAGATGCAAACTCACTCAAATATATGAGGAATGTTGAAATTCGACTACAAATTAGGAAGATAGACTTTGAAAATTTTCAATCAACACAAAGTGACAGTCGACCTCAATGGGCTTCAATGGATGTTAATCGACGATATCTGACAAAGTTAGATGCAAACTCACTCAAATATATGAGAAATGTTGAAAATCGACTTCAAATTAGGAAGATAGACTTTGAAAATTTTCAATCAACACAAAGTGACAGTCGACCTCAATGGGCTTTAGTGGATCTTAATCGACGATATCTGACAAAGTTAGATGCGAACTCACTCAAATATATGAGAAATGTTGAAATTCGACTTCAAATTAGGAAGATAGACTTTGAAAATTTTCAATCAAAACAAAGTGACAGTCGACCTCAATGGACTTCAATGGATGTTAATCGACGATATCTGACAAAGTTAGATGGAAACTCTCTCAAATATATAAGAAATGTTGAAATTCGACTTCAAATTAGGAAGAAGACTTTGAAAATTTTCAATCAACATAAACTGACAATCGACCTCAATGGGCTTCAATGGATGTAAATCGACGATATCTGACAAAGTTAGATGCAAACTCACTCAAATATATAAGAAAGGTTGAAATTCGACTTCAAATTAGGAAGATAGACTTTGAAAATTTTCAATCAACACAAAGTGACAGTTGACCTCAATGGGCTTCAATGGATGTTAATCGCGTATATCTGACAAAGTTAGATGCAAACTCACTCAAATATATGAGAAATGTTGAAATTCGTCTTCAAATTAGGAAGATAGACTTTGAAAATTTTCAATCAACACAAAGTGACAGTTGACCTCAATGGGCTTCAATTGATCTTAATCGCCTATATCTGACAAAGTTAGAGGCAAACTCACCCAAATATATGAGAAATGTTGAAATTCGACTTCAAATTAGGAAGATAGACTTTGAAAATTTTCAATCAACATAAACTGACAATCGACCTCAATGGATGTAAATCGACGATATCTGACAAAGTTAGATGCAAACTCACTCAAATATATAAGAAATGTTGAAATTCGACTTCAAATTAGGAAGATAGATTTTGAAAATTTTCAATCAACACAAAGTGACAGTCGACCTCAATGGGCTTCAATGGATGTTAATCGACGATATCTGACAAAGTTAGATGCAAACTCACTCAAATATATGAGAAATGTTGAAATTCGACTTCAAATTAGGAAGATAGACTTTGAAAATTTTCAATCAACACAAATTGACAATCGACCTCAATGTGCTTCAATGGATGTTAATCGACGATATCTGACGAAGTTAGAGGCAAACTCACCCAAATATATGAGAAATGTTGAAATTCGTCTTCAAATTAGGAAGATAGACTTTGAAAATTTTCAATCAACACAAAGTGACAGTCGACCTCAATGGGCTTCAATGGATGTTAATCGACGATATCTGACAAAGTTAGATGCAAACTCACTCAAATATATGAGAAATGTTGAAATTCGACTTCAAATTAGGAAGATAGACTTTGAAAATTTTCAATCAACACAAAGTGACAGTCGACCTCAATGGGCTTTAGTGGATGTTAATCGACGATATCTGACAAAGTTAGATGAAAACTCACTCAAATATATAAGAAATGTTGAAATTCGACTTCAACTTAGGAAGATAGACTTTGAAAATTTTTAATCAACATAAACTGACAATCGACCTCAATGGGCTTCAATGGATGTTAATCGACGATATCTCACAAAGTTAGATGCAAACTCACTCAAATATATGAGAAATGTTGAAATTCGACTTCAAATTAGGAAGATAGACTTTGAAAATTTTCAATCAACACAAAGTGACAGTCGACCTCAATGGGCTTCAATGGATGTTAATCGACGATATCTGACAAAGTTAGATGCAAACTCACTCAAATATATGAGAAATGTTGAAAATCGACTTCAAATTAGGAAGATAGACTTTGAAAATTTTCAATCAACACAAAGTGACAGTCGACCTCAATGGGCTTTAGTGGATCTTAATCGACGATATCTGACAAAGTTAGATGCGAACTCACTCAAATATATGAGAAATGTTGAAATTCGACTTCAAATTAGGAAGATAGACTTTGAAAATTTTCAATCAACACAAAGTGACAGTCGACCTCAATGGACTTCAATGGATGTTAATCGACGATATCTGACAAAGTTAGATGGAAACTCTCTCAAATATATAAGAAATATTGAAATTCGACTTCAAATTAGGAAGAAGACTTTGAAAATTTTCAATCAACATAAACTGACAATCGACCTCAATGGGCTTCAATGGATGTAAATCGACGATATCTGACAAAGTTAGATGCAAACTCACTCAAATATATAAGAAAGGTTGAAATTCGACTTCAAATTAGGAAGATAGACTTTGAAAATTTTCAATCAACACAAAGTGACAGTTGACCTCAATGGGCTTCAATGGATGTTAATCGCGTATATCTGACAAAGTTAGATGCAAACTCACTCAAATATATGAGAAATGTTGAAATTCGTCTTCAAATTAGGAAGATAGACTTTGAAAATTTTCAATCAACACATAGTGACAGTCGACCTCAATGTGCTTCAATGGATGTTAATCGACGATATCTGACGAAGTTAGATGCAAACTCACTCAAATATATGAGAAATGTTGAAATTCGACTTCAAATTAGGAAGATAGACTTTGAAAATTTTCAATCAACACAAAGTGACAGTTGACCTCAATGGGCTTCAATTGATCTTAATCGCCTATATCTGACAAAGTTAGAGGCAAACTCACCCAAATATATGAGAAATGTTGAAATTCGACTTCAAATTAGGAAGATAGACTTTGAAAATTTTCAATCAACATAAACTGACAATCGACCTCAATGGATGTAAATCGACGATATCTGACAAAGTTAGATGCAAACTCACTCAAATATATAAGAAATGTTGAAATTCGACTTCAAATTAGGAAGATAGATTTTGAAAATTTTCAATCAACACAAAGTGACAGTCGACCTCAATGGGCTTCAATGGATGTTAATCGACGATATCTGACAAAGTTAGATGCAAACTCACTCAAATATATGAGAAATGTTGAAATTCGACTTCAAATTAGGAAGATAGACTTTGAAAATTTTCAATCAACACAAATTGACAATCGACCTCAATGTGCTTCAATGGATGTTAATCGACGATATCTGACGAAGTTAGATGCAAACTCACTCAAATATATGAGAAATGTTGAAATCCGACTTCAAATTAGGAAGATAGACTTTGAAAATTTTCAATCAACACAAAGTGACAGTTGACCTCAATGGGCTTCAATTGATCTTAATCGCCTATATCTGACAAAGTTAGAGGCAAACTCACCCAAATATATGAGAAATGTTGAAATTCGTCTTCAAATTAGGAAGATAGACTTTGAAAATTTTCAATCAACACAAAGTGACAGTCGACCTCAATGGGCTTCAATGGATGTTAATCGACGATATCTGACAAAGTTAGATGCAAACTCACTCAAATATATGAGAAATGTTGAAATTCGACTTCAAATTAGGAAGATAGACTTTGAAAATTTTCAATCAACACAAAGTGACAGTCGACCTCAATGGGCTTTAGTGGATGTTAATCGACGATATCTGACAAAGTTAGATGAAAACTCACTCAAATATATAAGAAATGTTGAAATTCGACTTCAACTTAGGAAGATAGACTTTGAAAATTTTTAATCAACATAAACTGACAATCGACCTCAATGGGCTTCAATGGATGTTAATCGACGATATCTCACAAAGTTAGATGCAAACTCACTCAAATATATGAGAAATGTTGAAATTCGACTTCAAATTAGGAAGATAGACTTTGAAAATTTTCAATCAACACAAAGTGACAGTTGACCTCAATGGGCTTCTATTGATCTTAATCGCCTATATCTGACAAAGTTAGAGGCAAACTCACCCAAATATATGAGAAATGTTGAAATTCGTCTTCAAATTAGGAAGATAGACTTTGAAAATTTTCAATCAACACAAAGTGACAATCGACCTCAATGGGCTTCAATGGATGTAAATCGACGATATCTGACAAAGTTAGATGCGAACTCACTCAAATATATGAGGAAACTTGAAATTCGACTTCAAATTAGGAAGATAGACTTTGAAAATTTTCAATCAACACAAAGTGACAGTTGACCTCAAAGGACTTCAGTGGAAGTTAATCGACGATATCTGACAAAGTTAGATGCAAACTCACTCAAATATATGAGAAAAGTTGAAATTCGACTTCAAATTAGGAAGATAGACTTTGAAAATTTTCAATCAACACAAAGTGACAGTTGACCTCAATGGGCTTCAATGGATGTTAATCGCGTATATCTGACAAAGTTAGATGCAAACTCACTCAAATATATGAGAAATGTTGAAATTCGTCTTCAAATTAGGAAGATAGACTTTGAAAATTTTCAATCAACACAAAGTGACAGTCGACCTCAATGGGCTTCAGTGGATCTTAATCGACGATATCTGACAAAGTTAGATGCGAACTCACTCAAATATATGAGAAATGTTGAAATTCGACTTCAAATTAGGAAGATAGACTTTGAAAATTTTCAATCAACACAAAGTGACAGTCGACCTCAATGGACTTCAATGGATGTTAATCGACGATATCTGACAAAGTTAGATGGAAACTCTCTCAAATATATAAGAAATGTTGAAATTCGACTTCAAATTAGGAAGAAGACTTTGAAAATTTTCAATCAACATAAACTGACAATCGACCTCAATGGGCTTCAATGGATGTAAATCGACGATATCTGACAAAGTTAGATGCAAACTCACTCAAATATATAAGAAAGGTTGAAATTCGACTTCAAATTAGGAAGATAGACTTTGAAAATTTTCAATCAACACAAAGTGACAGTTGACCTCAATGGGCTTCAATGGATGTTAATCGCGTATATCTGACAAAGTTAGATGCAAACTCACTCAAATATATGAGAAATGTTGAAATTCGTCTTCAAATTAGGAAGATAGACTTTGAAAATTTTCAATCAACACAAAGTGACAGTCGACCTCAATGGGCTTCAATGGATGTTAATCGACGATATCTGACAAAGTTAGATGCAAACTCACTCAAATATATGAGAAATGTTGAAATTCGACTTCAAATTAGGAAGATAGACTTTGAAAATTTTCAATCAACACAAAGTGACAGTCGACCTCAATGGGCTTCAATGGATGTTAATCGACGATATCTGACAAAGTTAGATGCAAACTCACTCAAATATATGAGAAATGTTGAAATTCGACTTCAAATTAGGAAGATAGACTTTGAAAATTTTCAATCAACACAAATTGACAATCGACCTCAATGTGCTTCAATGGATGTTAATCGACGATATCTCACAAAGTTAGATGCAAACTCACTCAAATATATGAGAAATGTTGAAATTCGACTTCAAATTAGGAAGATAGACTTTGAAAATTTTCAATCAACACAAAGTGACAGTTGACCTCAATGGGCTTCAATTGATCTTAATCGCCTATATCTGACAAAGTTAGATGCAAACTCACCCAAATATATGAGAAATGTTTAAATTCGTCTTCAAATTAGGAAGATAGACTTTGAAAATTTTCAATCAACACAAAGTGACAGTCGACCTCAATGGGCTTCAATGGATGTTAATCGACGATATCTGACAAAGTTAGATGCAAACTCACTCAAATATATGAGAAATGTTGAAATTCGACTTCAAATTAGGAAGATAGACTTTGAAAATTTTCAATCAACACAAATTGACAATCGACCTCAATGTGCTTCAATGGATGTTAATCGACGATATCTGACAAAGTTAGATGCAAACTCACTCAAATATATGAGAAATGTTGAAATTCGACTTCAAATTAGGAAGATAGACTTTGAAAATTTTCAATCAACACAAATTGACAATCGACCTCAATGTGCTTCAATGGATGTTAATCGACGATATCTGACGAAGTTAGATGCAAACTCACTCAAATATATGAGAAATGTTGAAATTCGACTTCAAATTAGGAAGATAGACTTTGAAAATTTTCAATCAACACAAAGTGACAGTTGACCTCAATGGGCTTCAATGGATCTTAATCGACGATATCTGACAAAGTTAGATGCAAAATCACCCAAATATATGAGAAATGTTGAAATTCGTCTTCAAATTAGGAAGATAGACTTTGAAAATTTTCAATCAACACAAAGTGACAGTCGAGCTCAATGGGCTTCAATGGATGTTAATCGACGATATCTGACAAAGTTAGATGCAAACTCACTCAAATATATGAGAAATGTTGAAATTCGACTTCAAATTAGGAAGATAGACTTTGAAAATTTTCAATCAACACAAAGTGACAGTTGACCTCAAAGGGCTTCAGTGGAAGTTAATCGACGATATCTGACAAAGTTAGATGCTAACTCACTCAAATATATGAGAAATGTTGAAATTCGACTTCAAATTAGGAAGATAGACTTTGAAAATTTTCAATCAACACAAAGTGACAGTCGACCTCAATGGGCTTCAATGGATGTTAATCGACGATATCTGACAAAGTTAGATGCAAACTCACTCAAATATATGAGAAATGTTGAAATTCGACTTCAAATTAGGAAGATAGACTTTGAAAATTTTCAATCAACACAAATTGACAATCGACCTCAATGTGCTTCAATGGATGTTAATCGACGATATCTGACGAAGTTAGATGCAAACTCACTCAAATATATGAGAAATGTTGAAATTCGACTTCAAATTAGGAAGATAGACTTTGAAAATTTTCAATCAACACAAAGTGACAGTTGACCTCAATGGGCTTCAATTGATCTTAATCGCCTATATCTGACAAAGTTAGAGGCAAACTCACCCAAATATATGAGAAATGTTGAAATTCGTCTTCAAATTAGGAAGATAGACTTTGAAAATTTTCAATCAACACAAAGTGACAGTCGACCTCAATGGGCTTTAGTGGATGTTAATCGACGATATCTGACAAAGTTAGATGAAAACTCTCTCAAATATATAAGAAATGTTGAAATTCGACTTCAACTTAGGAAGATAGACTTTGAAAATTTTCAATCAACATAAACTGACAATCGACCTCAATGGGCTTCAATGGATGTAAATCGACGATATCTGACAAAGTTAGATGCGAACTCACTCAAATATATGGGAAAACTTGAAATTTGACTTCAAATTAGGAAGATAGACTTTGAAAATTTTCAATCAACACAAAGTGACAGTTGACCTCAAAGGGCTTCAGTGGAAGTTAATCGACGATATCTGACAAAGTTAGATGCAAACTCACTCAAATATATGAGAAAAGTTGAAATTCGACTTCAAATTAGGAAGATAGACTTTGAAAATTTTCAATCAACACAAAGTGACAGTTGACCTCAATGGGCTTCAATGGATGTTAATCGCGTATATCTGACAAAGTTAGATGCAAACTCACTCAAATATATGAGGAATGTTGAAATTCGACTTCAAATTAGGAAGATAGACTTTGAAAATTTTCAATCAACACAAAGTGACAGTCGACCTCAATGGGCTTCAATGGATGTTAATCGACGATATCTGACAAAGTTAGATGCAAACTCACTCAAATATATGAGAAATGTTGAAAATCGACTTCAAATTAGGAAGATAGACTTTGAAAATTTTCAATCAACACAAATTGACAATCGACCTCAATATGCTTCAATGGATGTTAATCGACGATATCTGACAAATTTAGATGCAAACTCACTCAAATATATGAGAAATGTTGAAATTCGACTTCAAATTAGGAAGAAGACTTTGAAAATTTTCAATCAACATAAACTGACAATCGACCTCAATGGGCTTCAATGGATGTAAATCGACGATATCTGACAAAGTTAGATGGAAACTCTCTCAAATATATAAGAAATGTTGAAATTCGACTTCAAATTAGGAAGAAGACTTTGAAAATTTTCAATCAACATAAACTGACAATCGACCTCAATGGGCTTCAATGGATGTAAATCGACGATATCTGACAAAGTTAGATGCAAACTCACTCAAATATATAAGAAAGGTTGAAATTCGACTTCAAATTAGGAAGATAGACTTTGAAAATTTTCAATCAACACAAAGTGACAGTTGACCTCAATGGGCTTCAATGGATGTTAATCGCGTATATCTGACAAAGTTAGATGCAAACTCACTCAAATATATGAGAAATGTTGAAATTCGTCTTCAAATTAGGAAGATAGACTTTGAAAATTTTCAATCAACACAAAGTGACAGTCGACCTCAATGGGCTTCAATGGATGTTATTCGACGATATCTGACAAAGTTAGATGCAAACTCACTCAAATATATGAGAAATGTTGAAATTCGACTTCAAATTAGGAAGATAGACTTTGAAAATTTTCAATCAACACAAAGTGACAGTCGACCTCAATGGGCTTCAATGGATGTTAATCGACGATATCTGACAAAGTTAGATGCAAACTCACTCAAATATATGAGAAATGTTGAAATTCGACTTCAAATTAGGAAGATAGACTTTGAAAATTTTCAATCAACACAAATTGACAATCGACCTCAATGTGCTTCAATGGATGTTAATCGACGATATCTCACAAAGTTAGATGCAAACTCACTCAAATATATGAGAAATGTTGAAATTCGACTTCAAATTAGGAAGATAGACTTTGAAAATTTTCAATCAACACAAAGTGACAGTTGACCTCAATGGGCTTCAATTGATCTTAATCGCCTATATCTGACAAAGTTAGATGCAAACTCACCCAAATATATGAGAAATGTTTAAATTCGTCTTCAAATTAGGAAGATAGACTTTGAAAATTTTCAATCAACACAAAGTGACAGTCGACCTCAATGGGCTTCAATGGATGTTAATCGACGATATCTGACAAAGTTAGATGCAAACTCACTCAAATATATGAGAAATGTTGAAATTCGACTTCAAATTAGGAAGATAGACTTTGAAAATTTTCAATCAACACAAATTGACAATCGACCTCAATGTGCTTCAATGGATGTTAATCGACGATATCTGACAAAGTTAGATGCAAACTTACTCAAATATATGAGAAATGTTGAAATTCGACTTCAAATTACTAAGATAGACTTTGAAAATTTTCAATCAACACAAAGTGACAGTTGACCTCAATGGGCTTCAATGGATCTTAATCGACGATATCTGACAAAGTTAGATGCAAAATCACCCAAATATATGAGAAATGTTGAAATTCGTCTTCAAATTAGGAAGATAGACTTTGAAAATTTTCAATCAACACAAAGTGACAGTTGACCTCAATGGGCTTCAATGGATCTTAATCGACGATATCTGACAAAGTTAGATGCAAAATCACCCAAATATATGAGAAATGTTGAAATTCGTCTTCAAATTAGGAAGATAGACTTTGAAAATTTTCAATCAACACAAAGTGACAGTTGACCTCAAAGGGCTTCAGTGGAAGTTAATCGACGATATCTGACAAAGTTAGATGCTAACTCACTCAAATATATGAGAAATGTTGAAATTCGACTTCAAATTAGGAAGATAGACTTTGAAAATTTTCAATCAACACAAAGTGACAGTCGACCTCAATGGGCTTCAATGGATGTTAATCGACGATATCTGACAAAGTTAGATGCAAACTCACTCAAATATATGAGAAATGTTGAAATTCGACTTCAAATTAGGAAGATAGACTTTGAAAATTTTCAATCAACACAAATTGACAATCGACCTCAATGTGCTTCAATGGATGTTAATCGACGATATCTGACGAAGTTAGATGCAAACTCACTCAAATATATGAGAAATGTTGAAATTCGACTTCAAATTAGGAAGATAGACTTTGAAAATTTTCAATCAACACAAAGTGACAGTTGACCTCAATGGGATTCAATTGATCTTAATCGCCTATATCTGACAAAGTTAGAGGCAAACTCACCCAAATATATGAGAAATGTTGAAATTCGTCTTCAAATTAGGAAGATAGACTTTGAAAATTTTCAATCAACACAAAGTGACAGTCGACCTCAATGGGCTTTAGTGGATGTTAATCGACGATATCTGACAAAGTTAGATGAAAACTCTCTCAAATATATAAGAAATGTTGAAATTCGACTTCAACTTAGGAAGAAAGACTTTGAAAATTTTCAATCAACATAAACTGACAATCGACCTCAATGGGCTTCAATGGATGTAAATCGACGATATCTGACAAAGTTAGATGCCAACTCACTCAAATATATGAGAAAACTTGAAATTTGACTTCAAATTAGGAAGATAGACTTTGAAAATTTTCAATCAACACAAAGTGACAGTTGACCTCAAAGGGCTTCAGTGGAAGTTAATCGACGATATCTGACAAAGTTAGATGCAAACTCACTCAAATATATGAGAAAAGTTGAAATTCGACTTCAAATTAGGAAGATAGACTTTGAAAATTTTCAATCAACACAAAGTGACAGTTGACCTCAATGGGCTTCAATGGATGTTAATCGCGTATATCTGACAAAGTTAGATGCAAACTCACTCAAATATATGAGGAATGTTGAAATTCGACTTCAAATTAGGAAGATAGACTTTGAAAATTTTCAATCAACACAAAGTGACAGTCGACCTCAATGGGCTTCAATGGATGTTAATCGACGATATCTGACAAAGTTAGATGCAAACTCACTCAAATATATGAGAAATGTTGAAAATCGACTTCAAATTAGGAAGATAGACTTTGAAAATTTTCAATCAACACAAATTGACAATCGACCTCAATATGCTTCAATGGATGTTAATCGACGATATCTGACAAATTTAGATGCAAACTCACTCAAATATATGAGAAATGTTGAAATTCGACTTCAAATTAGGAAGATAGACTTTGAAAATTTTCAATCAACACAAAGTGACAGTTGACCTTAATGGGCTTTAGTGGATGTTAATCGACGATATCTGACAAAGTTAGATGAAAACTCTCTCAAATATATAAGAAATGTTGAAATTCGACTTCAAATTAGGAAGATAGACTTTGAAAATTTTCAATCAACACAAAGTGACAGTTGACCTCAATGGGCTTCAATTGATCTTAATCGCCTATATCTGACAAAGTTAGAGGCAAACTCACCCAAATATATGAAAAATGTTGAAATTCGTCTTCAAATTATCAAGATAGACTTTGAAAATTTTCAATCAACACAAAGTGACAGTCGACCTCAATGGGCTTCAATGGATGTTAATCGACGATATCTGACAAAGTTAGATGCAAACTCACTCAAATATATGAGAAATGTTGAAATTCGACTTCAAATTAGGAAGATAGACTTTGAAAATTTTCAATCAACACAAAGTGACAGTCGACCTCAATGGGCTTTAGTGGATGTTAATCGACGATATCTGACAAAGTTAGATGAAAACTCTCTCAAATATATAAGAAATGTTGAAATTCGACTTCAACTTAGGAAGATAGACTTTGAAAATTTTCAATCAACATAAACTGACAATCGACCTCAATGGGCATCAATGGATGTAAATCGACGATATCTGACAAAGTTAGATGCGAACTCACTCAAATATATGAGAAAACTTGAAATTCGACTTCAAATTAGGGAGATAGACTTTGAAAATTTTCAATCAACACAAAGTGACAGTTGACCTCAAAGGGCTTCAGTGGAAGTTAATCGACGATATCTGACAAAGTTAGATGCAAACTCACTCAAATATATGAGAAAAGTTGAAATTCGACTTCAAATTAGGAAGATAGACTTTGAAAATTTTCAATCAACACAAATTGACAATCGACCTCAATATGCTTCAATGGATGTTAATCGACAATATCTGACAAATTTAGATGCAAACTCAATCAAATATATGAGAAATGTTGAAATTCGACTTCAAATTAGGAAGATAGAGTTTGAAAATTTTCAATCAACACAAAGTGACAGTCGACCTCAATGGGCTTTAGTGGATGTTAATCGACGATATCTGACAAAGTTAGATGCAAACTCACTCAAATATATGAGAAATGTTGAAATTCGACTTCAAATTAGGAAGATAGAGTTTGAAAATTTTCAATCAACACAAAGTGACAGTCGACCTCAATGGGCTTTAGTGGATGTTAATCGACGATATCTGACAAAGTTAGATGAAAACTCTCTCAAATATATAAGAAATGTTGAAATTCGACTTCAAATTAGGAAGATAGACTTTGAAAATTTTCAATCAACATAAACTGACAATCGACCTCAATGGATGTAAATCGACGATATCTGACAAAGTTAGATGCAAACTCACTCAAATATATAAGAAAGGTTGAAATTCGACTTCAAATTAGGAAGATAGACTTTGAAAATTTTCAATCAACCAAAGTGACAGTCGACCTCAATGGGCTTCAGTGGATGTTAATCGACGATATCTGACAAAGTTAGATGCGAATTCACTCAAATATATGAGAAATGTTGAAATTCGACTTCAAATTAGGAAGATAGACTTTGAAAATTTTCAATCAACACAAAGTGACAGTCGACCTCAATGGGCTTCAATGGATGTTAATCGACGATATTTGTCAAAGTTAGATGCAAACTCACTCAAATATATGAGAAATGTTGAAATTCGACTTCAAATTAGGAAGATAGACTTTGAAAATTTTCAGTCAACACAAATTGACAATCGAACTCAATGTGCTTCAATGGATGTTAATCGACGATATCTGACAAAGTTAGATGCAAACTCACTCAAATATATGAGAAATGTTGAAATTCGACTACAAATTAGGAAGATAGACTTTGAAAATTTTCAATCAACACAAAGTGACAGTTGACCTCAATGGGCTTCAATTGATCTTAATCGCCTATATCTGACAAAGTTAGAGGCAAACTCACCCAAATATATGAGAAATGTTGAAATTCGTCTTCAAATTAGGACGATAGACTTTGAAAATTTTCAAACAACACAAAGTGACAGTCGACCTCAATGGGCTTCAATGGATGTTAATCGACGATATCTGACAAAGTTAGATGGGAACTCACTCAAATATATGAGAAATGTTGAAATTCGACTTCAAATTAAGAAGATAGACTTTGAAAATTTTCAATCAACACAAAGTGACAGTCGACCTCAATGGGCTTTAGTGGATGTTAATCGACGATATCTGAAAAAGTTAGATGAAAACTCACTCAAATATATAAGAAATGTTGAAATTCGACTTCAACTTAGGAAGATAGACTTTGAAAATTTTCAATCAACATAAACTGACAATCGACCTCAATGGGCTTCAATGGATGTAAATCGACGATATCTGACAAAGTTAGATGCGAACTCACTCAAATATATGAGAAAACTTGAAATTCGACTTCAAATTAGGAAGATAGACTTTGAAAATTTTCAATCAACACAAAGTGACAGTTGACCTCATAGGGCTTCAGTGGAAGTTAATCGACGATATCTGACAAAGTTAGATGCAAACTCATTCAAATATATGAGGAATGTTGAAATTCGACTACAAATTAGGAAGATAGACTTTGAAAATTTTCAATCAACACAAAGTGACAGTTGACCTCAATGGGCTTCAATTGATCTTAATCGCCTATATCTGACAAAGTTAGAGGCAAACTCACCCAAATATATGAGAAATGTTGAAATTCGTCTTCAAATTAGGAAGATAGACTTTGAAAATTTTCAAACAACACAAAGTGACAGTCGACCTCAATGGGCTTCAATGGATGTTAATCGACGATATCTGACAAAGTTAGATGCAAACTCACTCAAATATATGAGAAATGTTGAAATTCGACTTCAAATTAGGAAGATAGACTTTGAAAATTTTCAATCAACACAAAGTGACAGTTGACCTCAAAGGGCTTCAGTGGAAGTTAATCGACGATATCTGACAAAGTTAGATGCAAACTCATTCAATTATATGAGGAATGTTGAAATTCGACTACAAATTAGGAAGATAGACTTTGAAAATTTTCAATCAACACAAAGTGACAGTTGACCTCAATGGGCTTCAATTGATCTTAATCGCCTATATCTGACAGAGGTAGAGGCAAACTCACCCAAATATATGAGAAATGTTGAAATTCGTCTTCAAATTAGGAAGATAGACTTTGAAAATTTTCAAACAACACAAAGTGACAGTCGACCTCAATGGGCTTCAATGGATGTTAATCGACGATATCTGACAAAGTTAGATGCAAACTCACTCAAATATATGAGAAATGTTGAAATTCGACTTCAAATTAGGAAGATAGACTTTGAAAATTTTCAATCAACACAAATTGACAATCGAACTCAATGTGCTTCAATGGATGTTAATCGACGATATCTGACAAAGTTAGATGCAAACTCACTCAAATATATGAGAAATGTTGAAATTCGACTACAAATTAGGAAGATAGACTTTGAAAATTTTCAATCAACACAAAGTGACAGTTGACCTCAATGGGCTTCAATTGATCTTAATCGCCTATATCTGACAAAGTTAGAGGCAAACTCACCCAAATATATGAGAAATGTTGAAATTCGTCTTCAAATTAGGAAGATAGACTTTGAAAATTTACAAACAACACAAAGTGACAGTCGACCTCAATGGGCTTCAATGGATGTTAATCGACGATATCTGACAAAGTTAGATGCGAACTCACTCAAATATATGAGAAATGTTGAAATTCGACTTCAAATTAGGAAGATAGACTTTGAAAATTTTCAATCAACACAAAGTGACAGTCGGCCTCAATGGGCTTTAGTGGATGTTAATCGACGATATCTGAAAAAGTTAGATGAAAACTCTCTCAAATATATAAGAAATGTTGAAATTCGACTTCAACTTAGGAAGATAGACTTTGAAAATTTTCAATCAACATAAACTGACAATCGACCTCAATGGGCTTCAATGGATGTAAATCGACGATATCTGACAAAGTTAGATGCGAACTCACTCAAATATATGAGAAAACTTGAAATTCGACTTCAAATTAGGAAGATAGACTTTGAAAATTTTCAATCAACACAAAGTGACAGTTGACCTCAAAGGGCTTCAGTGGAAGTTAATCGACGATATCTGACAAAGTTAGATGCAAACTCACTCAAATATATGAGGAATGTTGGAATTCGACTTCAAATTAGGAAGATAGACTTCGAAAATTTTCAATCAACACAAAGTGACAGTCGACCTCAATGGGCTTCAATGGATGTTAATCGACGATATCTGACAAAGTTAGATGCAAACTCACCCAAATATATGAGAAATGTTGAAATTCGTCTTCAAATTAGGAAGATAGACTTTGAAAATTTTCAAACAACACAAAGTGACAGTCGACCTCAATGGGCTTCAATGGATGTTAATCGACGATATCTGACAAAGTTAGATGCGAACTCACTCAAATATATGAGAAATGTTGAAATTCGACTTCAAATTAGGAAGATAGACTTTGAAAATTTTCAATCAACACAAAGTGACAGTCGACCTCAATGGGCTTTAGTGGATGTTAATCGACGATATCTGAAAAAGTTAGATGAAAACTCTCTCAAATCTATAAGAAATGTTGAAATTCGACTTCAACTCAGGAAGATAGACTTTGAAAATTTTCAATCAACATAAACTGACAATCGACCTCAATGGGCTTCAATGGATGTAAATCGACGATATCTGACAAAGTTAGATGCGAACTCACTCAAATATATGAGAAAACTTGAAATTCGACTTCAAATTAGGAAGATAGACTTTGAAAATTTTCAATCAACACAAAGTGACAGTTGACCTCATAGGGCTTCAGTGGAAGTTAATCGACGATATCTGACAAAGTTAGATGCAAACTCACTCAAATATATGAGGAATGTTGAAATTCGACTTCAAATTAGGAAGATAGACTTCGAAAATTTTCAATCAACACAAAGTGACAGTCGACCTCAATGGGCTTCAATGGATGTTAATCGACGATATCTGACAAAGTTAGATGCAAACTCACTCAAATATATGAGAAATGTTGAAAATCGACTTCAAATTAGGAAGATAGACTTTGAAAATTTTCAATCAACACAAAGTGACAGTTGACCTCAATGGGCTTCAATTGATCTTAATCGCCTATATCTGACAAAGTTAGAGGCAAACTCACCCAAATATATGAGAAATGTTGAAATTCGTCTTCAAATTAGGAAGATAGACTTTGAAAATTTACAAACAACACAAAGTGACAGTCGACCTCAATGGGCTTCAATGGATGTTAATCGACGATATCTGACAAAGTTAGATGCGAACTCACTCAAATATATGAGAAATGTTGAAATTCGACTTCAAATTAGGAAGATAGACTTTGAAAATTTTCAATCAACACAAAGTGACAGTCGGCCTCAATGGGCTTTAGTGGATGTTAATCGACGATATCTGAAAAAGTTAGATGAAAACTCTCTCAAATATATAAGAAATGTTGAAATTCGACTTCAACTTAGGAAGATAGACTTTGAAAATTTTCAATCAACATAAACTGACAATCGACCTCAATGGGCTTCAATGGATGTAAATCGACGATATCTGACAAAGTTAGATGCGAACTCACTCAAATATATGAGAAAACTTGAAATTCGACTTCAAATTAGGAAGATAGACTTTGAAAATTTTCAATCAACACAAAGTGACAGTTGACCTCAAAGGGCTTCAGTGGAAGTTAATCGACGATATCTGACAAAGTTAGATGCAAACTCACTCAAATATATGAGGAATGTTGGAATTCGACTTCAAATTAGGAAGATAGACTTCGAAAATTTTCAATCAACACAAAGTGACAGTCGACCTCAATGGGCTTCAATGGATGTTAATCGACGATATCTGACAAAGTTAGATGCAAACTCACCCAAATATATGAGAAATGTTGAAATTCGTCTTCAAATTAGGAAGATAGACTTTGAAAATTTTCAAACAACACAAAGTGACAGTCGACCTCAATGGGCTTCAATGGATGTTAATCGACGATATCTGACAAAGTTAGATGCGAACTCACTCAAATATATGAGAAATGTTGAAATTCGACTTCAAATTAGGAAGATAGACTTTGAAAATTTTCAATCAACACAAAGTGACAGTCGACCTCAATGGGCTTTAGTGGATGTTAATCGACGATATCTGAAAAAGTTAGATGAAAACTCTCTCAAATCTATAAGAAATGTTGAAATTCGACTTCAACTCAGGAAGATAGACTTTGAAAATTTTCAATCAACATAAACTGACAATCGACCTCAATGGGCTTCAATGGATGTAAATCGACGATATCTGACAAAGTTAGATGCGAACTCACTCAAATATATGAGAAAACTTGAAATTCGACTTCAAATTAGGAAGATAGACTTTGAAAATTTTCAATCAACACAAAGTGACAGTTGACCTCATAGGGCTTCAGTGGAAGTTAATCGACGATATCTGACAAAGTTAGATGCAAACTCACTCAAATATATGAGGAATGTTGAAATTCGACTTCAAATTAGGAAGATAGACTTCGAAAATTTTCAATCAACACAAAGTGACAGTCGACCTCAATGGGCTTCAATGGATGTTAATCGACGATATCTGACAAAGTTAGATGCAAACTCACTCAAATATATGAGAAATGTTGAAAATCGACTTCAAATTAGGAAGATAGACTTTGAAAATTTTCAATCAACACAAATTGACAATCGACCTCAATATGCTTCAATGGATGTTAATCGACGATATCTGACAAATTTAGATGCAAACTCACTCAAATATATGAGAAATGTTGAAATTCGACTTCAAATTAGGAAGATAGACTTTGAAAATTTTCAATCAACACAAAGTGACAGTTGTCCTTAATGGGCTTCAATGGATGTTAATCGACGATATCTGACAAAGTTAGATGCAAACTCACTCAAATATATGAGAAATGTTGAAATTCGACTTCAAATTAGGAAGATAGACTTTGAAAATTTTCAATCAACACAAATTGACAATCGACCTCAATGTGCTTCAATGGATGTTAATCGACGATATCTGACGAAGTTAGATGCAAACTCACTCAAATATATGAGAAATGTTGAAATTCGACTTCAAATTAGGAAGATAGACTTTGAAAATTTTCAATCAACAGAAAGTGACAGTTGACCTCAATGGGCTTCAATTGATCTTAATCGCCTATATCTGACAAAGTTAGAGGCAAACTCACCCAAATATATGAGAAATGTTGAAATTCGTCTTCAAATTAGGAAGATAGACTTTGAAAATTTTCAATCAACACAAAGTGACAGTCGACCTCAATGGGCTTTAGTGGATGTTAATCGACGATATCTGACAAAGTTAGATGAAAACTCTCTCAAATATATAAGAAATGTTGAAATTCGACTTCAACTTAGGAAGATAGACTTTGAAAATTTTCAATCAACATAAACTGACAATCGACCTCAATGGGCTTCAATGGATGTAAATCGACGATATCTGACAAAGTTAGATGCGAACTCACTCAAATATATGAGAAAACTTGAAATTCGACTTCAAATTAGGAAGATAGACTTTGAAAATTTTCAATCAACACAAAGTGACAGTTGACCTCAAAGGACTTCAGTGGATGTAAATCGACGATATCTGACAAAGTTAGGTGCGAACTCACTCAAATATATGAGAAAAGTTGAAATTCGACTTCAAATTAGGAAGATAGACTTTGAAAATTTTCAATCAACACAAAGTGACAGTCGACCTCAATGGGCTTCAATGGATGTTAATCGACGATATCTGACAAAGTTAGATGCAAACTCACTCAAATATATGAGAACTGTTGGAAATCGACTTCAAATTAGGAAGATAGACTTTGAAAATTTTCAATCAACACAAATTGACAATCGACCTCAATATGCTTCAATGGATGTTAATCGACGATATCTGACAAATTTAGATGCAAACTCACTCAAATATATGAGAAATGTTGAAATTCGACTTCAAATTAGGAAGATAGACTTTGAAAATTTTCAATCAACACAAAGTGACAGTTGACCTTAATGGGCTTTAGTGGATGTTAATCGACGATATCTGACAAAGTTAGATGAAAACTCTCTCAAATATATAAGAAATGTTGAAATTCGACTTCAAATTAGGAAGATAGACTTTGAAAATTTTCAATCAACATAAACTGACAATCGACCTCAATGGATGTAAATCGACGATATCTGACAATGTTAGATGCAAACTCACTCAAATATATAAGAAATGTTGAAATTCGACTTCAAATTAGGAAGATAGACTTTGAAAATTTTCAATCAACACAAAGTGACAGTCGACCTCAATGGGCTTCAATGGATGTTAATCGACGATATCTGACAAAGTTAGATGCAAACTCACTCAAATATATGAGAAATGTTGAAATTCGACTTCAAATTAGGAAGATAGACTTTGAAAATTTTCAATCAACACAAATTGACAATCGACCTCAATGTGCTTCAATGGATGTTAATCGACGATATCTGACGAAGTTAGATGCAAACTCACTCAAATATATGAGAAATGTTGAAATTCGACTTCAAATTAGGAAGATAGACTTTGAAAATTTTCAATCAACACAAAGTGACAGTTGACCTCAATGGGCTTCAATTGATCTTAATCGCCTATATCTGACAAAGTTAGAGGCAAACTCACCCAAATATATGAGAAATGTTGAAATTCGTCTTCAAATTAGGAAGATAGAATTTGAAAATTTTCAATCAACACAAAGTGACAGTCGACCTCAATGGGCTTCAATGGATGTTAATCGACGATATCTGACAAAGTTAGATGCAAACTCACTCAAATATATGAGAAATGTTGAAATTCGACTTCAAATTAGGAAGATAGACTTTGAAAATTTTCAATCAACACAAAGTGACAGTCGACCTCAATGGGCTTTAGTGGATGTTAATCGACGATATCTGACAAAGTTAGATGAAAACTCTCTCAAATATATAAGAAATGTTGAAATTCGACTTCAACTTAGGAAGATAGACTTTGAAAATTTTCAATCAACATAAACTGACAATCGACCTCAATGGGCTTCAATGGATGTAAATCGACGATATCTGACAAAGTTAGATGCGAACTCACTCAAATATATGAGAAAACTTGAAATTCGACTTCAAATTAGGAAGATAGACTTTGAAAATTTTCAATCAACACAAAGTGACAGTTGACCTCAAAGGGCTTCAGTGGAAGTTAATCGACGATATCTGACAAAGTTAGATGCAAACTCACTCAAATATATGAGAAAAGTTGAAATTCGACTTCAAATTAGGAAGATAGACTTTGAAAATTTTCAATCAACACAAAGTGACAGTTGACCTCAATGGGCTTCAATGGATGTTAATCGCGTATATCTGACAAAGTTAGATGCAAACTCACTCAAATATATGAGGAATGTTGAAATTCGACTTCAAATTAGGAAGATAGACTTTGAAAATTTTCAATCAACACAAAGTGACAGTCGACCTCAATGGGCTTCAATGGATGTTAATCGACGATATCTGACAAAGTTAGATGCAAACTCACTCAAATATATGAGAAATGTTGAAATTCGACTTCAAATTAGGAAGATAGACTTTGAAAATTTTCAATCAACACAAAGTGACAGTCGACCTCAATGGGCTTTAGTGGATGTTAATCGACGATATCTGACAAAGTTAGATGAAAACTCTCTCAAATATATAAGAAATGTTGAAATTCGACTTCAACTTAGGAAGATAGACTTTGAAAATTTTCAATCAACATAAACTGACAATCGACCTCAATGGGCTTCAATGGATGTAAATCGACGATATCTGACAAAGTTATATGCGAACTCACTCAAATATATGAGAAAACTTGAAAATCGACTTCAAATTAGGAAGATAGACTTTGAAAATTTTCAATCAACACAAAGTGACAGTTGACCTCAAAGGGCTTCAGTGGAAGTTAATCGACGATATCTGACAAAGTTAGATGCAAACTCACTCAAATATATGAGAAAAGTTGAAATTCGACTTCAAATTAGGAAGATAGACTTTGAAAATTTTCAATCAACACAAAGTGACAGTTGACCTCAATGGGCTTCAATGGATGTTAATCGCGTATATCTGACAAAGTTAGATGCAAACTCACTCAAATATATGAGGAATGTTGAAATTCGACTTCAAATTAGGAAGATAGACTTTGAAAATTTTCAATCAACACAAAGTGACAGTCGACCTCAATGGGCTTCAATGGATGTTAATCGACGATATCTGACAAAGTTAGATGCAAACTCACTCAAATATATGAGAAATGTTGAAAATCGACTTCAAATTAGGAAGATAGACTTTGAAAATTTTCAATCAACACAAATTGACAATCGACCTCAATATGCTTCAATGGATGTTAATCGACGATATCTGACAAATTTAGATGCAAACTCACTCAAATATATGAGAAATGTTGAAATTCGACTTCAAATTAGGAAGATAGACTTTGAAAATTTTCAATCAACACAAAGTGACAGTTGACCTTAATGGGCTTCAATGGATGTTAATCGACGATATCTGACAAAGTTAGATGCAAACTCACTCAAATATATGAGAAATGTTGAAATTCGACTTCAAATTAGGAAGATAGACTTTGAAAATTTTCAATCAACACAAAGTGACAGTCGACCTCAATGGGCTTTAGTGGATGTTAATCGACGATATCTGACAAAGTTAGATGAAAACTCTCAAATATATAAGAAATGTTGAAATTCGACTTCAAATTAGGAAGATAGACTTTGAAAATTTTCAATCAACATAAACTGACAATCGACCTCAATGGATGTAAATCGACGATATCTGACAAAGTTAGATGCAAACTCACTCAAATATATAAGAAAGAAAGGTTGAAATTCGACTTCAAATTAGGAAGATAGACTTTGAAAATTTTCAATCAACACAAAGTGACAGTCGACCTCAATGGGCTTCAGTGGATGTTAATCGACGATATCTGACAAAGTTAGATGCGAATTCACTCAAATATATGAGAAATGTTGAAATTCGACTTCAAATTAGGAAGATAGACTTTGAAAATTTTCAATCAACACAAAGTGACAGTCGACCTCAATGGGCTTCAATGGATGTTAATCGACGATATCTGACAAAGTTAGATGCAAACTCACTCAAATATATGAGAAATGTTGAAATTCGACTTCAAATTAGGAAGATAGACTTTGAAAATTTTCAATCAACACAAATTGACAATCGAACTCGATGTGCTTCAATGGATGTTAATCGACGATATCTGACAAAGTTAGATGCAAACTCACTCAAATATATGAGAAATGTTGAAATTCGACTACAAATTAGGAAGATAGACTTTGGAAATTTTCAATCAACACAAAGTGACAGTTGACCTCAATGGGCTTCAATTGATCTTACTCGCCTATATCTGACAAAGTTAGAGGAAAACTCACCCAAATATACGAGAAATGTTGAAATTCGTCTTCAAATTAGGAAGATAGACTTTGAAAATTTTCAAACAACACAAAGTGACAGTCGACCTCAATGGGCTTCAATGGATGTTAATCGACGATATCTGACAAAGTTAGATGCGAACTCACTCAAATATATGAGAAATGTTGAAATTCGACTTCAAATTAGGAAGATAGACTTTGAAAATTTTCAATCAACACAAAGTGACAGTCGACCTCAATGGGCTTTAGTGGATGTTAATCGACGATATCTGACAAAGTTAGATGAAAACTCTCTCAAATATATAAGAAATGTTGAAATTCGACTTCAACTTAGGAAGATAGACTTTGAAAATTTTCAATCAACATAAACTGACAATCGACCTCAATGGGCTTCAATGGATGTAAATCGACGATATCTGACAAAGTTATATGCGAACTCACTCAAATATATGAGAAAACTTGAAATTCGACTTCAAATTAGGAAGATAGACTTTGAAAATTTTCAATCAACACAAAGTGACAGTTGACCTCAAAGGGCTTCAGTGGAAGTTAATCGACGATATCTGACAAAGTTAGATGCAAACTCACTCAAATATATGAGAAAAGTTGAAATTCGACTTCAAATTAGGAAGATAGACTTTGAAAATTTTCAATCAACACAAAGTGACAGTTGACCTCAATGGGCTTCAATGGATGTTAATCGCGTATATCTGACAAAGTTAGATGCAAACTCACTCAAATATATGAGGAATGTTGAAATTCGACTTCAAATTAGGAAGATAGACTTTGAAAATTTTCAATCAACACAAAGTGACAGTCGACCTCAATGGGCTTCAATGGATGTTAATCGACGATATCTGACAAAGTTAGATGCAAACTCACTCAAATATATGAGAAATGTTGAAAATCGACTTCAAATTAGGAAGATAGACTTTGAAAATTTTCAATCAACACAAATTGACAATCGAACTCGATGTGCTTCAATGGATGTTAATCGACGATATCTGACAAAGTTAGATGCAAACTCACTCAAATATATGAGAAATGTTGAAATTCGACTACAAATTAGGAAGATAGACTTTGAAAATTTTCAATCAACACAAAGTGACAGTTGACCTCAATGGGCTTCAATTGATCTTAATCGCCTATATCTGACAAAGTTAGAGGCAAACTCACCCAAATATACGAGAAATGTTGAAATTCGTCTTCAAATTAGGAAGATAGACTTTGAAAATTTTCAAACAACACAAAGTGACAGTCGACCTCAATAGGCTTCAATGGATGTTAATCGACGATATCTGACAAAGTTAGATGCGAACTCACTCAAATATATGAGAAATGTTGAAATTCGACTTCAAATTAGGAAGATAGACTTTGAAAATTTTCAATCAACACAAAGTGACAGTCGACCTCAATGGGCTTTAGTGGATGTTAATCGACGATATCTGAAAAAGTTAGATGAAAACTCTCTCAAATATATAAGAAATGTTGAAATTCGACTTCAACTTAGGAAGATAGACTTTGAAAATTTTCAATCAACATAAACTGACAATCGACCTCAATGGGCTTCAATGGATGTAAATCGACGATATCTGACAAAGTTAGATGCGAACTCACTCAAATATATGAGAAAACTTGAAATTCGACTTCAAATTAGGAAGATAGACTTTGAAAATTTTCAATCAACACAAAGTGACAGTTGACCTCAAAGGGCTTCAGTGGAAGTTAATCGACGATATCTGAAAAAGTTAGATGAAAACTCTCTCAAATATATAAGAAATGTTGAAATTCGACTTCAAATTAGGAAGATAGACTTTGAAAATTTTCAATCAACACAAAGTGACAGTTGACCTCAATGGACTTCAATGGATGTTAATCGACGATATCTGACAAAGTTAGATGAAAACTCTCTCAAATATATGAGAAATGTTGAAAATCGACTTCAAATCAGGAAGATAGACTTTGAAAATTTTCAATCAACACAAATTGACAATCGACCTCAATATGCTTCAATGGATGTTAATCGACGATATCTGACAAATTTAGATGCAAACTCACTCAAATATATGAGAAATGTTGAAATTCGACTTCAAATTAGGAAGATAGACTTTGAAAATTTTCAATCAACACAAAGTGACAGTTGACCTTAATGGGCTTCAATGGATGTTAATCGACGATATCTGACAAAGTTAGATGCAAACTCACTCAAATATATGAGAAATGTTGAAATTCGACTTCAAATTAGGAAGATAGACTTTGAAAATTTTCAATCAACACAAAGTGACAGTCGACCTCAATGGGCTTTAGTGGATGTTAATCGACGATATCTGAAAAAGTTAGATGAAAACTCTCTCAAATATATAAGAAATGTTGAAATTCGACTTCAAATTAGGAAGATTGACTTTGAAAATTTTCAATCAACACAAAGTGACAGTTGACCTCAATGGGCTTCAATGGATGTTAATCGCGTATATCTGACAAAGTTAGATGCAAACTCACTCAAATATATGAGGAATGTTGAAATTCGACTTCAAATTAGGAAGATAGACTTTGAAAATTTTCAATCAACACAAAGTGACAGTCGACCTCAATGGGCTTTAGTGGATGTTAATCGACGATATCTGAAAAAGTTAGATGAAAACTCTCTCAAATATATAAGAAATGTTGAAATTCGACTTCAACTTAGGAAGATAGACTTTGAAAATTTTCAATCAACATAAACTGACAATCGACCTCAATGGGCTTCAATGGATGTAAATCGACGATATCTGACAAAGTTAGATGCGAACTCACTCAAATATATGAGAAAAGTTGAAATTCGACTTCAAATTAGGAAGATAGACTTTGAAAATTTTCAATCAACACAAAGTGACAGTTGACCTCAATGGGCTTCAATGGATGTTAATCGCGTATATCTGACAAAGTTAGATGCAAACTCACTCAAATATATGAGAAATGTTGAAATTCGACTTCAAATTAGGAAGATAGACTTTGAAAATTTTCAATCAACACAAATTGACAATCGACCTCAATATGCTTCAATGGATGTTAATCGACGATATCTGACAAATTTAGATGCAAACTCACTCAAATATATGAGAAATGTTGAAATTCGACTTCAAATTAGGAAGATAGACTTTGAAAATTTTCAATCAACACAAAGTGACAGTTGACCTTAATGGGCTTCAATGGATGTTAATCGACGATATCTGACAAAGTTAGATGCAAACTCACTCAAATATATGAGAAATGTTGAAATTCGACTTCAAATTAGGAAGATAGACTTTGAAAATTTTCAATCAACACAAAGTGACAGTCGACCTCAATGGGCTTTAGTGGATGTTAATCGACGATATCTGACAAAGTTAGATGCGAACTCACTCAAATATATGAGAAATGTTGAAATTCGACTTCAAATTAGGAAGATAGACTTTGAAAATTTTCAATCAACAAAAGTGACAGTCGACCTCAATTGGCTTCAATGGATGTTAAACGTCGATATCTGACAAAGTTAGATGAAAACTCTCTCAAATATATAAGAAATGTTGAAATTCGACTTCAAATTAGGAAGATAGACTTTAAAAATTTTCAATCAACATAAACTGACAATCGACCTCTATGGGCTTCAATGGATGTAAATCGACGATATCTGACAAAGTTAGATGCAAACTCACTCAAATATATAAGAAAGGTTGAAATTCGACTCCAAATTAGGAAGATAGACTTTGAAAATTTTCAATCAACACAATGTGACAGTCGACCTCAATGGGCTTCAATGGATGTTAATCGACGATATCTGACAAAGTTAGATGCAAACTCACTCAAATATATGAGAAATGTTGAAATTCGACTTCAAATTAGGAAGATAGACTTTGAAAATTTTCAATCAACACAAATTGACAATCGAACTCAATGTGCTTCAATGGATGTTAATCGACGATATCTGACAAAGTTAGATGCAAACTCACTTATATATATGAGAAATATTGAAATTCGACTTCAAATTAGGAAGATAGACTTTGAAAATTTTCAATCAACACAAAGTGACAGTTGACCTCAATGGGCTTCAATTGATCTTAATCGCCTATATCTGACACAGTTAGATGCAAACTCACCCAAATATATGAGAAATGTTGAAATTCGTCTTCAAATTAGGAAGATAGACTTTGAAAATTTTCAATCAACACAAAGTGACAGTCGACCTCAATGGGCTTCAATGGATGTTAATCGACGATATCTGACAAAGTTAGATGCAAACTCACTCAAATATATGAGAAATGTTGAAATTCGACTTCAAATTAGGAAGATAGACTTTGAAAATTTTCAATCAACACAAAGTGACAGTTGACCTCAATGGGCTTCAATTGATCTTAATCGCCTATATCTGACAAAGTTAGATGCAAACTCACCCAAATATATGAGAAATGTTGAAATTCGTCTTCAAATTAGGAAGATAGACTTTGAAAATTTTCAATCAACACAAAGTGACAGTCGACCTCAATGGGCTTCAATGGATGTTAATCGACGATATCTGACAAAGTTAGATGCAAACTCACTCAAATATATGAGAAATGTTGAAATTCGACTTCAAATTAGGAAGATAGACTTTGAAAACTTTCAATCAACACAAATTGACAATCGACCTCAATGTGCTTCAATGGATGTTAATCGACGATATCTGACAAAGTTAGAAGCAAACTCACTCAAATATATGAGAAATGTTGAAATTCGACTTAAAATTAGGAAGATAGACTTTGAAAATTTTCAATCAACACAAAGTGACAGTCGACCTCAATTGGCTTCAATGGATGTTAAACGACGATATCTGACAAAGTTAGATGAAAACTCTCTCAAATATATAAGAAATGTTGAAATTCGACTTCAAATTAGGAAGATAGACTTTGAAAATTTTCAATCAACATAAACTGACAATCGACCTCAATGGGCTTCAATGGATGTAAATCAACGATATCTGACAAAGTTAGATGCAAACTCACTCAAATATATAAGAAAGGTTGAAATTCGACTCCAAATTAGGAAGATAGACTTTGAAAATTTTCAATCAACACAAAGTGACAGTCGACCTCAATGGGCTTCAATGGATGTTAATCGACGATATCTGACAAAGTTAGATGCAAACTCACTCAAATATATGAGAAATGTTGAAATTCGACTTCAAATTAGGAAGATAGACTTTGGAAATTTTCAATCAACACAAATTGACAATCGAACTCAATGTGCTTCAATGGATGTTAATCGACGATATCTGACAAAGTTAGATGCAAACTCACTTATATATATGAGAAATATTGAAATTCGACTTCAAATTAGGAAGAGAGACTTTGAAAATTTTCAATCAACACAAAGTGACAGTTGACCTCAATGGGCTTCAATTGATCTTAATCGCCTATATCTGACACAGTTAGATGCAAACTCACCCAAATATATGAGAAATGTTGAAATTCGTCTTCAAATTAGGAAGATAGACTTTGAAAATTTTCAATCAACACAAAGTGACAGTCGACCTCAATGGGCTTCAATGGATGTTAATCGACGATATCTGACAAAGTTAGATGCAAACTCACTCAAATATATGAGAAATGTTGAAATTCGACTTCAAATTAGGAAGATAGACTTTGAAAATTTTCAATCAACACAAAGTGACAGTTGACCTCAATGGGCTTCAATTGATCTTAATCGCCTATATCTGACAAAGTTAGATGCAAACTCACCCAAATATATGAGAAATGTTGAAATTCGTCTTCAAATTAGGAAGATAGACTTTGAAAATATTCAATCAACACAAAGTGACAGTCGACCTCAATGGGCTTCAATGGATGTTAATCGACGATATCTGACAAAGTTAGATGCAAACTCACTCAAATATATGAGAAGTGTTGAAATTCGACTTCAAATTAGGAAGATAGACTTTGAAAATTTTCAATCAACACAAATTGACAATCGACCTCAATGTGCTTCAATGGATGTTAATCGACGATATCTGACAAAGTTAGATGCAAACTCACTCAAATATATGAGAAATGTTGAAATTCGACTTCAAATTAGGAAGATAGACTTTGAAAATTTTCAATCAACACAAAGTGACAGTCGACCTCAATGGGCTTCAGTGGATGTTAATCGACGATATCTGACAAAGTTAGATGCAAACTCACTTATATATATGAGAAATATTGAAATTCGACTTCAAATTAGGAAGATAGACTTTGAAAATTTTCAATCAACACAAAGTGACAGTTGACCTCAATGGGCTTCAATTGATCTTAATCGCCTATATCTGACACAGTTAGATGCAAACTCACCCAAATATATGAGAAATGTTGAAATTCGTCTTCAAATTAGGAAGATAGACTTTGAAAATTTTCAATCAACACAAAGTGACAGTCGACCTCAATGGGCTTCAATGGATGTTAATCGACGATATCTGACAAAGTTAGATGCAAACTCACTCAAATATATGAGAAATGTTGAAATTCGACTTCAAATTAGGAAGATAGACTTTGAAAATTTTCAATCAACACAAATTGACAATCGACCTCAATGTGCTTCAATGGATGTTAATCGACGATATCTGACAAAGTTAGATGCAAACTCACTCAAATATATGAGAAATGTTGAAATTCGACTTCAAATTAGGAAGATAGACTTTGAAAATTTTCAATCAACATAAACTGACAATCGACCTCAATGGGCTTCAATGGATGTAAATCGACGATATCTGACAAAGTTAGATGCAAACTCACTCAAATATATAAGAAAGGTTGAAATTCGACTTTAAATTAGGAAGATAACCTTTGAAAATTTTCAATCAACACAAAGTGACAGTTGACCTCAAATGGCTTCAGTGGAAGTTAATCGACGATATCTGACAAAGTTAGATGCAAACTCACTCAAATATATGAGAAAAGTTGAAATTCGACTTCAAATTAGGAAGATAGACTTTGAAAATTTTCAATCGACACAAAGTGACAGTTGACCTCAATGGGCTTCAATGGATGTTAATCGCGTATATCTGACGAAGTTAGATGCAAACTCACTCAAATATATGAGAAATGTTGAAATTCGTCTTCAAATTAGGAAGATAGACTTTGAAAATTTTCAATCAACACAAAGTGACAGTCGACCTCAATGGGCTTCAGTGGATGTTAATCGACGATATCTGACAAAGTTAGATGAAAACTCACTCAAATATATGAGAAATGTTGAAATTCGACTTCAAATTAGGAAGATAGACTTTGAAAATTTTCAATCAACACAAATTGACAATCGACCTCAATGTGCTTCAATGGATGTTAATCGACGATATCTGACAAAGTTAGATGCAAACTCACTCAAATATATGAGAAATATTGAAATTCGACTTCAAATTAGGAAGATAGACTTTGAAAATTTTCAATCAACACAAAGTGACAGTTGACCTCAATGGGCTTCAATGGATGTTAATCGCGTATATCTGACGAAGTTAGATGCAAACTCACTCAAATATATGAGAAATGTTGAAATTCGTCTTCAAATTAAGAAGATAGACTTTGAAAATTTTCAATCAACACAAAGTGACAGTCGACCTCAATTGGCTTCAATGGATGTTAAACGACGATATCTGACAAAGTTAGATGAAAACTCACTCAAATATATGAGAAATGTTGAAATTCGACTTCAAATTAGGAAGATAGACTTTGAAAATTTTCAATCAACACAAATTGACAATCGACCTCAATGTGCTTCAATGGATGTTAATCGACGATATCTGACAAAGTTAGATGCAAACTCACTCAAATATATGAGAAATATTGAAATTCGACTTCAAATTAGGAAGATAGACTTTGAAAATTTTCAATCAACACAAAGTGACAGTTGACCTCAATGGGCTTCAATTGATCTTAATCGCCTATATCTGACACAGTTAGATGCGAACTCACCCAAATATATGAGAAATGTTGAAATTCGTCTTCAAATTAGGAAGATAGACTTTGAAAATTTTCAATCAACACAAAGTGACAGTCGACCTCAATGGGCTTCAATGGATGTTAATCGACGATATCTGACAAAGTTAGATGCAAACTCACTCAAATATATGAGAAATGTTGCAATTCGACTTCAAATTAGGAAGATAACCTTTGAAAATTTTCAATCAACACAAAGTGACAGTTGACCTCAAATGGCTTCAGTGGAAGTTAATCGACGATATCTGACAAAGTTAGATGCAAACTCACTCAAATATATGAGAAAAGTTGAAATTCGACTTCAAATTAGGAAGATAGACTTTGAAAATTTTCAATCAACACAAAGTGACAGTTGACCTCAATGGGCTTCAATTGATCTTAATCGCCTATATCTGACACAGTTAGATGCAAACTCACCCAAATATATGAGAAATGTTGAAATTCGTCTTCAAATTAGGAAGATAGACTTTGAAAATTTTCAATCAACACAAAGTGACAGTCGACCTCAATGGGCTTCAATGGATGTTAATCGACGATATCTGACAAAGTTAGATGCAAACTCACTCAAATATATGAGAAATGTTGAAATTCGACTTCAAATTAGGAAGATAGACTTTGAAAATTTTCAATCAACACAAAGTGACAGTTGACCTCAATGGGCTTCAATTGATCTTAATCGCCTATATCTGACAAAGTTAGATGCAAACTCACCCAAATATATGAGAAATGTTGAAATTCGTCTTCAAATTAGGAAGATAGACTTTGAAAATATTCAATCAACACAAAGTGACAGTCGACCTCAATGGGCTTCAATGGATGTTAATCGACGATATCTGACAAAGTTAGATGCAAACTCACTCAAATATATGAGAAGTGTTGAAATTCGACTTCAAATTAGGAAGATAGACTTTGAAAATTTTCAATCAACACAAATTGACAATCGACCTCAATGTGCTTCAATGGATGTTAATCGACGATATCTGACAAAGTTAGATGCAAACTCACTCAAATATATGAGAAATGTTGAAATTCGACTTCAAATTAGGAAGATAGACTTTGAAAATTTTCAATCAACACAAAGTGACAGTCGACCTCAATGGGCTTCAGTGGATGTTAATCGACGATATCTGACAAAGTTAGATGCAAACTCACTTATATATATGAGAAATATTGAAATTCGACTTCAAATTAGGAAGATAGACTTTGAAAATTTTCAATCAACACAAAGTGACAGTTGACCTCAATGGGCTTCAATTGATCTTAATCGCCTATATCTGACACAGTTAGATGCAAACTCACCCAAATATATGAGAAATGTTGAAATTCGTCTTCAAATTAGGAAGATAGACTTTGAAAATTTTCAATCAACACAAAGTGACAGTCGACCTCAATGGGCTTCAATGGATGTTAATCGACGATATCTGACAAAGTTAGATGCAAACTCACTCAAATATATGAGAAATGTTGAAATTCGACTTCAAATTAGGAAGATAGACTTTGAAAATTTTCAATCAACACAAATTGACAATCGACCTCAATGTGCTTCAATGGATGTTAATCGACGATATCTGACAAAGTTAGATGCAAACTCACTCAAATATATGAGAAATGTTGAAATTCGACTTCAAATTAGGAAGATAGACTTTGAAAATTTTCAATCAACATAAACTGACAATCGACCTCAATGGGCTTCAATGGATGTAAATCGACGATATCTGACAAAGTTAGATGCAAACTCACTCAAATATATAAGAAAGGTTGAAATTCGACTTTAAATTAGGAAGATAACCTTTGAAAATTTTCAATCAACACAAAGTGACAGTTGACCTCAAATGGCTTCAGTGGAAGTTAATCGACGATATCTGACAAAGTTAGATGCAAACTCACTCAAATATATGAGAAAAGTTGAAATTCGACTTCAAATTAGGAAGATAGACTTTGAAAATTTTCAATCGACACAAAGTGACAGTTGACCTCAATGGGCTTCAATGGATGTTAATCGCGTATATCTGACGAAGTTAGATGCAAACTCACTCAAATATATGAGAAATGTTGAAATTCGTCTTCAAATTAGGAAGATAGACTTTGAAAATTTTCCATCAACACAAAGTGACAGTCGACCTCAATGGGCTTCAGTGGATGTTAATCGACGATATCTGACAAAGTTAGATGAAAACTCACTCAAATATATGAGAAATGTTGAAATTCGACTTCAAATTAGGAAGATAGACTTTGAAAATTTTCAATCAACACAAATTGACAATCGACCTCAATGTGCTTCAATGGATGTTAATCGACGATATCTGACAAAGTTAGATGCAAACTCACTCAAATATATGAGAAATATTGAAATTCGACTTCAAATTAGGAAGATAGACTTTGAAAATTTTCAATCAACACAAAGTGACAGTTGACCTCAATGGGCTTCAATGGATGTTAATCGCGTATATCTGACGAAGTTAGATGCAAACTCACTCAAATATATGAGAAATGTTGAAATTCGTCTTCAAATTAAGAAGATAGACTTTGAAAATTTTCAATCAACACAAAGTGACAGTCGACCTCAATTGGCTTCAATGGATGTTAAACGACGATATCTGACAAAGTTAGATGAAAACTCACTCAAATATATGAGAAATGTTGAAATTCGACTTCAAATTAGGAAGATAGACTTTGAAAATTTTCAATCAACACAAATTGACAATCGACCTCAATGTGCTTCAATGGATGTTAATCGACGATATCTGACAAAGTTAGATGCAAACTCACTCAAATATATGAGAAATATTGAAATTCGACTTCAAATTAGGAAGATAGACTTTGAAAATTTTCAATCAACACAAAGTGACAGTTGACCTCAATGGGCTTCAATTGATCTTAATCGCCTATATCTGACACAGTTAGATGCGAACTCACCCAAATATATGAGAAATGTTGAAATTCGTCTTCAAATTAGGAAGATAGACTTTGAAAATTTTCAATCAACACAAAGTGACAGTCGACCTCAATGGGCTTCAATGGATGTTAATCGACGATATCTGACAAAGTTAGATGCAAACTCACTCAAATATATGAGAAATGTTGCAATTCGACTTCAAATTAGGAAGATAACCTTTGAAAATTTTCAATCAACACAAAGTGACAGTTGACCTCAAATGGCTTCAGTGGAAGTTAATCGACGATATCTGACAAAGTTAGATGCAAACTCACTCAAATATATGAGAAAAGTTGAAATTCGACTTCAAATTAGGAAGATAGACTTTGAAAATTTTCAATCAACACAAAGTGACAGTTGACCTCAATGGGCTTCAATGGATGTTAATCGCGTATATCTGACGAAGTTAGATGCAAACTCACTCAAATATATGAGAAATGTTGAAATTCGTCTTCAAATTAGGAAGATAGACTTTGAAAATTTTCAATCAACACAAAGTGACAGTCGACCTCAATGGGCTTCAGTGGATGTTAATCGACGATATCTGACAAAGTTAGATGCGAACTCACTCAAATATATGAGAAATGTTGAAATTCGACTTAAAATTAGGAAGATAGACTTTGAAAATTTTCAATCAACACAAAGTGACAGTCGACCTCAATTGGCTTCAATGGATGTTAAACGACGATATCTGACAAAGTTAGATGAAAACTCTCTCAAATATATAAGAAATGTTGAAATTCGACTTCAAATTAGGAAGATAGACTTTGAAAATTTTCAATCAACATAAACTGACAATCGACCTCAATGGGCTTCAATGGATGTAAATCGACGATATCTGACAAAGTTAGATGCAAACTCACTCAAATATATGAGAAATGTTGAAATTCGACTTCAAATTAGGAAGATAGACTTTGAAAATTTTCAATCAACATAAACTGACAATCGACCTCAATGGGCTTCAATGGATGTAAATCGACGATATCTGACAAAGTTAGATGCAAACTCACTCAAATATATAAGAAAGGTTGAAATTCGACTTCAAATTAGGAAGATAACCTTTGAAAATTTCCAATCAACACAAAGTGACAGTTGACCTCAAATGGCTTCAGTGGAAGTTAATCGACGATATCTGACAAAGTTAGATGCAAACTCACTCAAATATATGAGAAAAGTTGAAATTCGACTTCAAATTAGGAAGATAGACTTTGAAAATTTTCAATCAACACAAAGTGACAGTTGACCTCAATGGGCTTCAATGGATGTTAATCGCGTATATCTGACGAAGTTAGATGCAAACTCACTCAAATATATGAGAAATGTTGAAATTCGTCTTCAAATTAGGAAGATAGACTTTGAAAATTTTCAATCAACACAAAGTGACAGTCGACCTCAATGGGCTTCAGTGGATGTTAATCGACGATATCTGACAAAGTTAGATGCGAACTCACTCAAATATATGAGAAATGTTGAAATTCGACTTAAAATTAGGAAGATAGACTTTGAAAATTTTCAATCAACACAAAGTGACAGTCGACCTCAATTGGCTTCAATGGATGTTAAACGACGATATCTGACAAAGTTAGATGAAAACTCTCTCAAATATATAAGAAATGTTGAAATTCGACTTCAAATTAGGAAGATAACCTTTGAAAATTTTCAATCAACACAAAGTGACAGTTCACCTCAAATGGCTTCAGTGGAAGTTAATCGACGATATCTGACAAAGTTAGATGCAAACTCACTCAAATATATGAGAAAAGTTGAAATTCGACTTCAAATTAGGAAGATAGACTTTGAAAATTTTCAATCAACACAAAGTGACAGTTGACCTCAATGGGCTTCAATGGATGTTAATCGCGTATATCTGACGAAGTTAGATGCAAACTCACTCAAATATATGAGAAATGTTGAAATTCGTCTTCAAATTAGGAAGATAGACTTTGAAAATTTTCAATCAACACAAAGTGACAGTCGACCTCAATGGGCTTCAGTGGATGTTAATCGACGATATCTGACAAAGTTAGATGCGAACTCACTCAAATATATGAGAAATGTTGAAATTCGACTTAAAATTAGGAAGATAGACTTTGAAAATTTTCAATCAACACAAAGTGACAGTCGACCTCAATTGGCTTCAATGGATGTTAAACGACGATATCTGACAAAGTTAGATGAAAACTCTCTCAAATATATAAGAAATGTTGAAATTCGACTTCAAATTAGGAAGATAGACTTTGAAAATTTTCAATCAACATAAACTGACAATCGACCTCAATGGGCTTCAATGGATGTAAATCGACGATATCTGACAAAGTTAGATGCAAACTCACTCAAATATATAAGAAAGGTTGAAATTCGACTTCAAATTAGGAAGATAACCTTTGAAAATTTTCAATCAACACAAAGTGACAGTTGACCTCAATGGGCTTCAATGGATGTTAATCGCGTATATCTGACGAAGTTAGATGCAAACTCACTCAAATATATGAGAAATGTTGAAATTCGTCTTCAAATTAGGAAGATAGACTTTGAAAATTTTCAATCAACACAAAGTGACAGTCGACCTCAATGGGCTTCAGTGGATGTTAATCGACGATATCTGACAAAGTTAGATGCGAACTCACTCAAATATATGAGAAATGTTGAAATTCGACTTCAAATTAGGAAGATAGACTTTGAAAATTTTCAATCAACACAAAGTGACAGTCGACCTCAATTGGCTTCAATGGATGTTAAACGACGATATCTGACAAAGTTAGATGAAAACTCTCTCAAATATATAAGAAATGTTGAAATTCGACTTCAAATTAGGAAGATAACCTTTGAAAATTTTCAATCAACACAAAGTGACAGTTGACCTCAAATGGCTTCAGTGGAAGTTAATCGACGATATCTGACAAAGTTAGATGCAAACTCACTCAAATATATGAGAAAAGTTGAAATTCGACTTCAAATTAGGAAGATAGACTTTGAAAATTTTCAATCAACACAAAGTGACAGTTGACCTCAATGGGCTTCAATGGATGTTAATCGCGTATATCTGACGAAGTTAGATGCAAACTCACTCAAATATATGAGAAATGTTGAAATTCGTCTTCAAATTAGGAAGATAGACTTTGAAAATTTTCAATCAACACAAAGTGACAGTCGACCTCAATGGGCTTCAGTGGATGTTAATCGACGATATCTGACAAAGTTAGATGCGAACTCACTCAAATATATGAGAAATGTTGAAATTCGACTTAAAATTAGGAAGATAGACTTTGAAAATTTTCAATCAACACAAAGTGACAGTCGACCTCAATTGGCTTCAATGGATGTTAAACGACGATATCTGACAAAGTTAGATGAAAACTCTCTCATATATATAAGAAATGTTGAAATTCGACTTCAAATTAGGAAGATAGACTTTGAAAATTTTCAATCAACATAAACTGACAATCGACCTCAATGGGCTTCAATGGATGTAAATCGACGATATCTGACAAAGTTAGATGCAAACTCACTCAAATATATAAGAAAGGTTGAAATTCGACTCCAAATTAGGAAGATAGACTTTGAAAATTTTCAATCAACACAAAGTGACAGTCGACCTCAATGGGCTTCAATGGATGTTAATCGACGATATCTGACAAAGTTAGATGCAAACTCACTCAAATATATGAGAAATGTTGAAATTCGACTTCAAATTAGGAAGATAGACTTTGAAAATTTTCAATCAACACAAATTGACAATCGAACTCAATGTGCTTCAATGGATGTTAATCGACGATATCTGACAAAGTTAGATGCAAACTCACTCAAATATATGAGAAATGTTGAAATTCGACTTCAAATTAGGAAGATAGACTTTGAAAATTTTCAATCAACACAAAGTGACAGTTGACCTCAATGGGCTTCAATTGATCTTAATCGCCTATATCTGACAAAGTTAGATGCAAACTCACCCAAATATATGAGAAATGTTGAAATTCGTCTTCAAATTAGGAAGATAGACTTTGAAAATATTCAATCAACACAAAGTGACAGTCGACCTCAATGGGCTTCAATGGATGTTAATCGACGATATCTGACAAAGTTAGATGCAAACTCACTCAAATATATGAGAAATGTTGAAATTCGACTTCAAATTAGGAAGATAGACTTTGAAAATTTTCAATCAACACAAAGTGACAGTTGACCTCAATGGGCTTCAATGGATCTTAATCGCCTATATCTCACAAAGTTAGATGCAAACTCACCCAAATATATGAGAAATGTTGAAATTCGTCTTCAAATTAGGAATATAGACTTTGAAAATTTTCAATCAACACAAAGTGACAGTCGACCTCAATGGGCTTTAGTGGATGTTAATCGACGATATCTGACAAAGTTAGATGCGAACTCACTCAAATATATGAGAAATGTTGAAATTCGACTCCAAATTAGGAAGATAGACTTCGAAAATTTTCAATCAACACAAAGTGACAGTCGACCTCAATGGGCTTCAATGGATGTTAATCGACGATATCTGACAAAGTTAGATGAAAACTCTCTCAAATATATAAGAAATGTTGAAATTCGACTTCAAATTAGGAGGATAGACTTTGAAAATTTTCAATCAACACAAAGTGACAGTCGACCTCAATGGGCTTCAGTGGATGTTAATCGACGATATCTGACAAAGTTAGATGCGAACTCACTCAAATATATGAGAAATGTTGAAATTCGACTTCAAATTAGGAAGATAGACTTTGAAAATATTCAATCAACACAAAGTGACAGTCGACCTCAATGGGCTTCAATGGATGTTAATCGACGATATCTGACAAAGTTAGATGCAAACTCACTCAAATATATGAGAAATGTTGAAATTCGACTTCAAATTAGGAAGATAGACTTTGAAAATTTTCAATCAACACAAAGTGACAGTTGACCTCAATGGGCTTCAATGGATCTTAATCGCCTATATCTCACAAAGTTAGATGCAAACTCACCCAAATATATGAGAAATGTTGAAATTCGTCTTCAAATTAGGAATATAGACTTTGAAAATTTTCAATCAACACAAAGTGACAGTCGACCTCAATGGGCTTTAGTGGATGTTAATCGACGATATCTGACAAAGTTAGATGCAAACTCACTCAAATATATGAGAAAAGTTGGAATTCGACTTCAAATTAGGAAGATAGACTTTGAAAATTTTCAATCAACACAAAATGACAGTTGACCTCAATGGGCTTCAATGGATGTTAATCGACGATATCTGACAAAGTTAGATGAAAACTCTCTCAAATATATAAGAAATGTTGAAATTCGACTTCAAATTAGGAAGATAGACTTTGAAAATTTTCAATCAACACAAAGTGACAGTCGACCTCAATGGGCTTCAGTGGATGTTAATCGACGATATCTGACAAAGTTAGATGCGAACTCACTCAAATATATGAGAAATGTTGAAATTCGACTTCAAATTAGGAAGATAGACTTTGAAAATTTTCAATCAACACAAAGTGACAGTTGACCTCAAATGGCTTCAGTGGAAGTTAATCGACGAGATCTGACAAAGTTAGATGCAAACTCACTCAAATATATGAGAAAAGTTGGAATTCGACTTCAAATTAGGAAGATAGACTTTGAAAATTTTCAATCAACACAAAATGACAGTTGACCTCAATGGGCTTCAATGGATGTTAATCGCGTATATCTGACAAAGTTAGATGCAAACTCACTCAAATATATGAGAAATGTTGGAATTCGTCTTCAAATTAGGAAGATAGACTTTGAAAATTTTCAATCAACACAAAGTGACAGTCGACCTCAATGGGCTTCAGTGGATGTTAATCGACGATATCTGACAAAGTTAGATGCGAACTCACTCAAATATATGAGAAATGTTGAAATTCGACTTCAAATTAGGAAGATAGACTTTGAAAATTTTCAATCAACACAAAGTGACAGTCGACCTCAATGGGCTTCAATGGATGTTAATCGACGATATCTGACAAAGTTAGATGAAAACTCTCTCAAATATATAAGAAATGTTGAAATTCGACTTCAAATTAGGAAGATAGACTTTGAAAATTTTCAATCAACACAAAGTGACAGTCGACCTCAATGGGCTTCAGTGGATGTTAATCGACGATATCTGACAAAGTTAGATGCGAACTCACTCAAATATATGAGAAATGTTGAAATTCGACTTAAAATTAGGAAGATAGACTTTGAAAATTTTCAATCAACACAAAGTGACAGTCGACCTCAATTGGCTTCAATGGATGTTAAACGACGATATCTGACAAAGTTAGATGAAAACTCTCTCAAATATATAAGAAATGTTGAAATTCGACTTCAAATTAGGAAGATAGACTTTGAAAATTTTCAATCAACATAAACTGACAATCGACCTCAATGGGCTTCAATGGATGTAAATCGATGATATCTGACAAAGTTAGATGCAAACTCACTCAAATATATAAGAAAGGTTGAAATTCGACTCCAAATTAGGAAGATAGACTTTGAAAATTTTCAATCAACACAAAGTGACAGTCGACCTCAATGGGCTTCAATGGATGTTAATCGACGATATCTGACAAAGTTAGATGCAAACTCACTCAAATATATGAGAAATGTTGAAATTCGACTTCAAATTAGGAAGATAGACTTTGAAAATTTTCAATCAACACAAATTGACAATCGAACTCAATGTGCTTCAATGGATGTAAATCGATGATATCTGACAAAGTTAGATGCAAACTCACTCAAATATATAAGAAAGGTTGAAATTCGACTCCAAATTAGGAAGATAGACTTTGAAAATTTTCAATCAACACAAAGTGACAGTCGACCTCAATGGGCTTCAATGGATGTTAATCGACGATATCTGACAAAGTTAGATGCAAACTCACTCAAATATATGAGAAATGTTGAAATTCGACTTCAAATTAGGAAGATAGACTTTGAAAATTTTCAATCAACACAAAGTGACAGTTGACCTCAATGGGCTTCAATTGATCTTAATCGCCTATATCTGACAAAGTTAGATGCAAACTCACCCAAATATATGAGAAATGTTGAAATTCGTCTTCAAATTAGGAAGATAGACTTTGAAAATATTCAATCAACACAAAGTGACAGTCGACCTCAATGGGCTTCAATGGATGTTAATCGACGATATCTGACAAAGTTAGATGCAAACTCACTCAAATATATGAGAAATGTTGAAATTCGACTTCAAATTAGGAAGATAGACTTTGAAAATTTTCAATCAACACAAAGTGACAGTTGACCTCAATGGGCTTCAATGGATCTTAATCGCCTATATCTCACAAAGTTAGATGCAAACTCACCCAAATATATGAGAAATGTTGAAATTCGTCTTCAAATTAGGAATATAGACTTTGAAAATTTTCAATCAACACAAAGTGACAGTCGACCTCAATGGGCTTTAGTGGATGTTAATCGACGATATCTGACAAAGTTAGATGCGAACTCACTCAAATATATGAGAAATGTTGAAATTCGACTTCAAATTAGGAAGATAGACTTTGAAAATTTTCAATCAACACAAAGTGACAGTTGACCTCAAATGGCTTCAGTGGAAGTTAATCGACGATATCTGACAAAGTTAGATGCAAACTCACTCAAATATATGAGAAAAGTTGGAATTCGACTTCAAATTAGGAAGATAGACTTTGAAAATTTTCAATCAACACAAAATGACAGTTGACCTCAATGGGCTTCAATGGATGTTAATCGACGATATCTGACAAAGTTAGATGAAAACTCTCTCAAATATATAAGAAATGTTGAAATTCGACTTCAAATTAGGAAGATAGACTTTGAAAATTTTCAATCAACACAAAGTGACAGTCGACCTCAATGGGCTTCAGTGGATGTTAATCGACGATATCTGACAAAGTTAGATGCGAACTCACTCAAATATATGAGAAATGTTGAAATTCGACTTCAAATTAGGAAGATAGACTTTGAAAATTTTCAATCAACACAAAGTGACAGTTGACCTCAAATGGCTTCAGTGGAAGTTAATCGACGATATCTGACAAAGTTAGATGCAAACTCACTCAAATATATGAGAAAAGTTGGAATTCGACTTCAAATTAGGAAGATAGACTTTGAAAATTTTCAATCAACACAAAATGACAGTTGACCTCAATGGGCTTCAATGGATGTTAATCGCGTATATCTGACAAAGTTAGATGCAAACTCACTCAAATATATGAGAAATGTTGAAATTCGTCTTCAAATTAGGAAGATAGACTTTGAAAATTTTCAATCAACACAAAGTGACAGTCGACCTCAATGGGCTTCAGTGGATGTTAATCGACGATATCTGACAAAGTTAGATGCGAACTCACTCAAATATATGAGAAATGTTGAAATTCGACTTCAAATTAGGAAGATAGACTTTGAAAATTTTCAATCAACACAAAGTGACAGTCGACCTCAATGGGCTTCAATGGATGTTAATCGACGATATCTGACAAAGTTAGATGAAAACTCTCTCAAATATATAAGAAATGTTGAAATTCGACTTCAAATTAGGAAGATAGACTTTGAAAATTTTCAATCAACATAAACTGACAATCGACCTCAATGGGCTTCAATGGATGTAAATCGACGATATCTGACAAAGTTGGATGCAAACTCACTCAAATATATGAGAAATGTTGAAATTCGACTTCAAATTAGGAAGATAGACTTTGAAAATTTTCAATCAACACAAAGTGACAGTTGACCTCAATGGGCTTCAATTGATCTTAATCGCCTATATATGACAAAGTTAGAGGCAAACTCACTCAAATATATGAGAAATGTTGAAATTCGACTTCAAATTAGGAAGATAGACTTTAAAAATTTTCAATCAACACAAAGTGACAGTTGACCTCAATGGGCTTCAATTGATCTTAATCGCCTATATCTGACAAAGTTAGAGGCAAACTCACCCAAATATATGAGAAATGTTGAAATTCGTCTTCAAATTAGGAAGATAGACTTTGAAAATTTTCAATCAACACAAAGTGACAGTCGACCTCAATGGGCTTCAATGGATGTTAATCGACGATATCTGACAAAGTTGGATGCAAACTCACTCAAATATATGAGAAATGTTGAAATTCGACTTCAAATTAGGAAGATAGACTTTGAAAATTTTCAATCAACACAAAGTGACAGTTGACCTCAATGGGCTTCAATTGATCTTAATCGCCTATATCTGACAAAGTTAGAGGCAAACTCACTCAAATATATGAGAAATGTTGAAATTCGACTTCAAAATAGGAAGATAGACTTTGAAAATTTTCAATCAACACAAAGTGACAGTTGACCTCAATGGGCTTCAATTGATCTTAATCGCCTATATCTGACAAAGTTAGAGGCAAACTCACCCAAATATATGAGAAATGTTGAAATTCGTCTTCAAATTAGGAAGATAGACTTTGAAAATTTTCAATCAACACAAAGTGACAGTCGACCTCAATGGGCTTCAATGGATGTTAATCGACGATATCTGACAAAGTTAGATGCAAACTCACTCAAATATATGAGAAATGTTGAAATTCGACTTCAAATTAGGAAGATAGACTTTGAAAATTTTCAATCAACACAAAGTGACAGTCGACCTCAATGGGCTTTAGTGGATGTTAATCGACGATATCTGACAAAGTTAGATGAAAACTCTCTCAAATATATAAGAAATGTTGAAATTCGACTTCAAATTAGGAAGATAGACTTTGAAAATTTTCAATCAACATAAACTGACAATCGACCTCAATGGGCTTCAATGGATGTAAATCGACGATATCTGACAAAGTTAGATGCGAACTCACTCAAATATATGAGAAAAGTTGAAATTCGACTTCAAATTAGGAAGATAGACTTTGAAAATTTTCAATCAACACAAAGTGACAGTTGACCTCAATGGGCTTCAATGGATGTTAATTGCGTATATCTGACAAAGTTAGATGCAAACTCACTCAAATATATGAGGAATGTTGGAATTCGACTCCAAATTAGGAAGATAGACTTTGAAAATTTTCAATCAACACAAATTGACAATCGACCTCAATGTGCTTCAATGGATGTTAATCGACGATATCTGACAAAGTTAGATGCAAACTCACTCAAATATATGAGAAATGTTGAAATTCGACTTCAAATTAGGAAGATAGACTTTGAAAATTTTCAATCAACACAATGTGACAGTTGACCTCAATGGGCTTCAATGGATGTTAATCGACGATATCTGACAAAGTTAGATGCAAACTCACTCAAATATATGAGAAATGTTGGAATTCGACTTCAAATTAGGAAGATAGACTTTGAAAATTTTCAATCAACACAAAGTGACAGTCGACCTCAATGGGCTTTAGTGGATGTTAATCGACGATATCTGACAAAGTTAGATGCCAACTCACTCAAATATATAAGAAAGGTTGAAATTCGACTTCAAATTAGGAAGATAGACTTTGAAAATTTTCAATCAACACAAAGTGACAGTTGACCTCAAAGGGCTTCAGTGGAAGTTAATCGACGATATCTGACAAAGTTAGATGCAAACTCACTCAAATATATGAGAAAAGTTGAAATTCGACTTCAAATTAGGAAGATAGACTTTGAAAATTTTCAATCAACACAAAGTGACAGTTGACCTCAATGGGCTTCAATGGATGTTAATCGCGTATATCTGACAAAGATAGATGCAAACTCACTCAAATATATAAGAAATGTTGAAATTCGACTTCAAATTAGGAAGATAGACTTTGAAAATTTTCAATCAACATAAACTGACAATCGACCTCAATGGGCTTCAATGGATGTAAATCGACGATATCTGACAAAGTTAGATGCAAACTCACTCAAATATATGAGAAATGTTGAAATTCGACTTCAAATTAGGAAGATAGACTTTGAAAATTTTCAATCAACACAATGTGACAGTTGACCTCAATGGGCTTCAATGGATGTTAATCGACGATATCTGACAAAGTTAGATGCAAACTCACTCAAATATATGAGAAATGTTGAAATTCGACTTCAAATTAGGAAGATAGACTTTGAAAATTTTCAATCAACACAAAGTGACAGTTGACCTCAAAGGGCTTCAGTGGAAGTTAATCGACGATATCTGACAAAGTTAGATGCAAACTCACTCAAATATATGAGAAATGTTGAAATTCGTCTTCAAATTAGGAAGATAGACTTTGAAAATTTTTCAATCAACACAAAGTGACAGTTGACCTCAAAGGGCTTCAGTGGAAGTTAATCGACGATATCTGACAAAGTTAGATGCAAACTCACTCAAATATATGAGAAAAGTTGAAATTCGACTTCAAATTAGGAAGATAGACTTTGAAAATTTTCAATCAACACAAAGTGACAGTTGACCTCAATGGGCTTCAATGGATGTTAATCGCGTATATCTGACAAAGATAGATGCAAACTCACTCAAATATATAAGAAATGTTGAAATTCGACTTCAAATTAGGAAGATAGACTTTGAAAATTTTCAATCAACATAAACTGACAATCGACCTCAATGGGCTTCAATGGATGTAAATCGACGATATCTGACAAAGTTGGATGCAAACTCACTCAAATATATAAGAAATGTTGAAATTCGACTTCAAATTAGGAAGATAGACTTTGAAAATTTTCAATCAACATAAACTGACAATCGACCTCAATGGGCTTCAATGGATGTAAATCGACGATATCTGACAAAGTTAGATGCAAACTCACTCAAATATATGAGAAATGTTGAAATTCGACTTCAAATTAGGAAGATAGACTTTGAAAATTTTCAATCAACACAATGTGACAGTTGACCTCAATGGGCTTCAATGGATGTTAATCGACGATATCTGACAAAGTTAGATGCAAACTCACTCAAATATATGAGAAATGTTGGAATTCGACTTCAAATTAGGAAGATAGACTTTGAAAATTTTCAATCAACACAAAGTGACAGTCGACCTCAATGGGCTTTAGTGGATGTTAATCGACGATATCTGACAAAGTTAGATGCCAACTCACTCAAATATATAAGAAATGTTGAAATTCGACTTCAAATTAGGAAGATAGACTTTGAAAATTTTCAATCAACATAAACTGACAATCGACCTCAATGGGCTTCAATGGATGTAAATCGACGATATCTGACAAAGTTGGATGCAAACTCACTCAAATATATAAGAAATGTTGAAATTCGACTTCAAATTAGGAAGATAGACTTTGAAAATTTTCAATCAACATAAACTGACAATCGACCTCAATGGGCTTCAATGGATGTAAATCGACGATATCTGACAAAGTTAGATGCAAACTCACTCAAATATATGAGAAATGTTGAAATTCGACTTCAAATTAGGAAGATAGACTTTGAAAATTTTCAATCAACACAATGTGACAGTTGACCTCAATGGGCTTCAATGGATGTTAATCGACGATATCTGACAAAGTTAGATGCAAACTCACTCAAATATATGAGAAATGTTGGAATTCGACTTCAAATTAGGAAGATAGACTTTGAAAATTTTCAATCAACACAAAGTGACAGTCGACCTCAATGGGCTTTAGTGGATGTTAATCGACGATATCTGACAAAGTTAGATGCCAACTCACTCAAATATATAAGGAAGGTTGAAATTCGACTTCAAATTAGGAAGATAGACTTTGAAAATTTTCAATCAACACAAAGTGACAGTTGACCTCAAAGGGCTTCAGTGGAAGTTAATCGACGATATCTGACAAAGTTAGATGCAAACTCACTCAAATATATGAGAAAAGTTGAAATTCGACTTCAAATTAGGAAGATAGACTTTGAAAATTTTCAATCAACACAAAGTGACAGTTGACCTCAATGGGCTTCAATGGATGTTAATCGCGTATATCTGACAAAGATAGATGCAAACTCACTCAAATATATGAGAAATGTTGAAATTCGACTTCAAATTAGGAAGATAGACTTTGAAAATTTTCAATCAACACAAAGTGACAGTTGACCTCAATGGGCTTCAATTGATCTTAATCGCCTATATCTGACAAAGTTAGAGGCAAACTCACCCAAATATATGAGAAATGTTGAAATTCGTCTTCAAATTAGGAAGATAGACTTTGAAAATTTTCAATCAACACAAAGTGACAGTCGACCTCAATGGGCTTCAATGGATGTTAATCGACGATATCTGACAAATTTAGATGCAAACTCACTCAAATATATGAGAAATGTTGAAATTCGACTTCAAATTAGGAAGATAGACTTTGAAAATTTTCAATCAACACAAAGTGACAGTCGACCTCAATGGGCTTTAGTGGATGTTAATCGACGATATCTGACAAAGTTAGATGAAAACTCTCTCAAATATATAAGAAATGTTGAAATTCGACTTCAAATTAGGAAGATAGACTTTGAAAATTTTCAATCAACATAAACTGACAATCGACCTCAATGGGCTTCAATGGATGTAAATCGACGATATCTGACAAAGTTAGATGCGAACTCACTCAAATATATGAGAAAAGTTGAAATTCGACTTCAAATTAGGAAGATAGACTTTGAAAATTTTCAATCAACACAAAGTGACAGTTGACCTCAATGGGCTTCAATGGATGTTAATCGCGTATATCTGACAAAGTTAGATGCAAACTCACTCAAATATATGAGAAATGTTGGAATTCGACTCCAAATTAGGAAGATAGACTTTGAAAATTTTCAATCAACACAAATTGACAATCGACCTCAATGTGCTTCAATGGATGTTAATCGACGATATCTGACAAAGTTAGATGCAAACTCACTCAAATATATGAGAAATGTTGAAATTCGACTTCAAATTAGGAAGATAGACTTTGAAAATTTTCAATCAACACAAAGTGACAGTCGACCTCAATGGGCTTTAGTGGATGTTAATCGACGATATCTGACAAAGTTAGATGCCAACTCACTCAAATATATAAGAAATGTTGAAATTCGACTTCAAATTAGGAAGATAGACTTTGAAAATTTTCAATCAACACAAAGTGACAGTCGACCGAAATGGGCTTTAGTGGATGTTAATCGACGATATCTGACAAAGTTAGATGCCAACTCACTCAAATATATAAGAAAGGTTGAAATTCGACTTCAAATTAGGAAGATAGACTTTGAAAATTTTCAATCAACACAAAGTGACAGTTGACCTCAAAGGGCTTCAGTGGAAGTTAATCGACGATATCTGACAAAGTTAGATGTAAACTCACTCAAATATATGAGAAAAGTTGAAATTCGACTTCAAATTAGGAAGATAGACTTTGAAAATTTTCAATCAACACAAAGTGACAGTTGACCTCAATGGGCTTCAATGGATGTTAATCGCGTATATCTGACAAAGATAGATGCAAACTCACTCAAATATATGAGAAATGTTGAAATTCGACTTCAAATTAGGAAGATAGACTTTGAAAATTTTCAATCAACACAAATTGACAATCGACCTCAATGTGCTTCAATGGATGTTAATCGCGTATATCTGACAAAGTTAGATGCAAACTCACTCAAATATATGAGAAATGTTGAAATTCGTCTTCAAATTAGGAAGATAGACTTTGAAAATTTTCAATCAACACAAAGTGCAAGTCGACCTCAATGGGCTTCAATGGATGTTAATCGACGATATCTGACAAAGTTAGATGCAAACTCACTCAAATATATGAGAAATGTTGAAATTCGACTTCAAATTAGGAAGATAGACTTTGAAAATTTTCAATCAACACAAAGTGACAGTCGACCTCAATGGGCTTCAATGGATGTTAATCGACGATATCTGACAAAGTTAGATGCAAACTCACTCAAATATATGAGAAATGTTGAAATTCGACTTCAAATTAGGAAGATAGACTTTGAAAATTTTCAATCAACACAAAGTGACAGTCGACATCAATGGGCTTCAATGGATGTTAATCGACGATATCTGACAAAGTTAGATGAAAACTCTCTCAAATATATAAGAAATGTTGAAATTCGACTTCAAATTAGGAAGATAGACTTTGAAAATTTTCAATCAACACAAAGTGACAGTTGACCTCAAAGGGCTTCAGTGGAAGTTAATCGACGATATCTGACAAAGTTAGATGCGAACTCACTCAAATATATGAGAAAAGTTGAAATTCGACTTCAAATTAGGAAGATAGACTTTGAAAATTTTCAATCAACACAAAGTGACAGTTGACCTCAATGGGCTTCAATGGATGTTAATCGCGTATATCTGACAAAGATAGATGCAAACTCACTCAAATATATGAGAAATGTTGAAATTCCACTTCAAATTAGGAAGATAGACTTTGAAAATTTTCAATCAACACAAATTGACAATCGACCTCAATGTGCTTCAATGGATGTTAATCGCGTATATCTGACAAAGTTAGATGCAAACTCACTCAAATATATGAGAAATGTTGAAATTCGTCTTCAAATTAGGAAGATAGACTTTGAAAATTTTCAATCAACACAAAGTGCAAGTCGACCTCAATGGGCTTCAATGGATGTTAATCGACGATATCTGACAAAGTTAGATGCAAACTCACTCAATTATATGAGAAATGTTGAAATTCGACTTCAAATTAGGAAGATAGACTTTGAAAATTTTCAATCAACACAAAGTGACAGTCGACCTCAATGGGCTTCAATGGATGTTAATCGACGATATCTGACAAAGTTAGATGCAAACTCACTCAAATATATGAGAAATGTTGAAATTCGACTTCAAATTAGGAAGATAGACTTTGAAAATTTTCAATCAACACAAAGTGACAGTCGACCTCAATGGGCTTCAATGGATGTTAATCGACGATATCTGACAAAGTTAGATGAAAACTCTCTCAAATATATAAGAAATGTTGAAATTCGACTTCAAATTAGGAAGATAGACTTTGAAAATTTTCAATCAACATAAACTGACAATCGACCTCAATGGGCTTCAATGGATGTAAATCGACGATATCTGACAAAGTTGGATGCAAACTCACTCAAATATATGAGAAATGTTGAAATTCGACTTCAAATTAGGAAGATAGACTTTGAAAATTTTCAATCAACACAAAGTGACAGTTGACCTCAATGGGCTTCAATTGATCTTAATCGCCTATATCTGACAAAGTTAGAGGCAAACTCACTCAAATATATGAGAAATGTTGAAATTCGACTTCAAATTAGGAAGATAGACTTTGAAAATTTTCAATCAACACAAAGTGACAGTCGACCTCAATGGGCTTCAATGGATGTTAATCGACGATATCTGACAAAGTTAGATGAAAACTCTCTCAAATATATAAGAAATGTTGAAATTCGACTTCAAATTAGGAAGATAGACTTTGAAAATTTTCAATCAGCATAAACTGACAATCGACCTCAATGGGCTTCAATGGATGTAAATCGACGATATCTGACAAAGTTAGATGCGAACTCACTCAAATATATGAGAAAAGTTGAAATTCGACTTCAAATTAGGAAGATAGACTTTGAAAATTTTCAATCAACACAATGTGACAGTTGACCTCAATGGGCTTCAATGGATGTTAATCGACGATATCTGACAAAGTTAGATGCAAACTCACTCAAATATATGAGAAATGTTGGAATTCGTCTTCAAATTAGGAAGATAGACTTTGAAAATTTTCAATCAACACAAAGTGACAGTCGACCTCAATGGGCTTTAGTGGATGTTAATCGACGATATCTGACAAAGTTAGATGCCAACTCACTCAAATATATAAGAAAGGTTGAAATTCGACTTCAAATTAGGAAGATAGACTTTGAAAATTTTCAATCAACACAAAGTGACAGTTGACCTCAAAGGGCTTCAGTGGAAGTTAATCGACGATATCTGACAAAGTTAGATGCAAACTCACTCAAATATATGAGAAAAGTTGAAATTCGACTTCAAATTAGGAAGATAGACTTTGAAAATTTTCAATCAACACAAATTGACAATCGACCTCAATGTGCTTCAATGGATGTTAATCGCGTATATCTGACAAAGTTAGATGCAAACTCACTCAAATATATGAGAAATGTTGAAATTCGGCTTCAAATTAGGAAGATAGACTTTGAAAATTTTCAATCAACACAAAGTGCAAGTCGACCTCAATGGGCTTCAATGGATGTTAATCGACGATATCTGACAAAGTTAGATGCAAACTCACTCAAATATATGAGAAATGTTGAAATTCGACTTCAAATTAGGAAGATAGACTTTGAAAATTTTCAATCAACACAAATTGACAATCGACCTCAATGTGCTTCAATGGATGTTAATCGCGTATATCTGACAAAGTTAGATGCAAACTCACTCAAATATATGAGAAATGTTGAAATTCGGCTTCAAATTAGGAAGATAGACTTTGAAAATTTTCAATCAACACAAAGTGCAAGTCGACCTCAATGGGCTTCAATGGATGTTAATCGACGATATCTGACAAAGTTAGATGCAAACTCACTCAAATATATGAGAAATGTTGAAATTCGACTTCAAATTAGGAAGATAGACTTTGAAAATTTTCAATCAACACAAAGTGACAGTCGACCTCAATGGGCTTCAATGGATGTTAATCGACGATATCTGACAAAGTTAGATGCAAACTCACTCAAATATATGAGGAATGTTGAAATTCGACTTCAAATTAGGAAGATAGACTTTGAAAATTTTCAATCAACACAAATTGACAATCGACCTCAATGTGCTTCAATGGATGTTAATCGACGATATCTGACAAAGTTAGATGCAAACTCACTCAAATATATGAGAAATGTTGAAATTCGACTTCAAATTAGGAAGATAGACTTTGAAAATTTTCAATCAACACAAAGTGACAGTCGACCTCAATGGGCTTCAATGGATGTTAATCGACGATATCTGACAAAGATATATGCAAACTCACTCAAATATATGAGAAATGTTGAAATTCGACTTCAAATTAGGAAGATAGACTTTGAAAATTTACAATCAACAAAAAGTGACAGTTGACCTCAATGGGCTCCAATGGATCTTAATCGCCTATATCTGACAAAGTTAGATGCAAACTCACCCAAATATATGAGAAATGTTGAAAATCGTCTTCAAATTAGGAAGATAGACTTTGAAAATTTTCAATCAACACAAAGTGACAGTCGACCTCAATGGGCTTCAATGGATGTTAATCGACGATATCTGACAAAGTTAGATGCAAACTCACTCAAATATATGAGAAATGTTGAAATTCGACTTCAAATTAGGAAGATAGACTTTGAAAATTTTCAATTAACACAATGTGACAGTCGACCTCAACGGGCTTTAGTGGATGTTAATCGACGATATCTGACAAAGTTAGATGCAAACTCACTCGAATATATGAGAAATGTTGAAATTCGACTTCAAATTAGGAAGATAGACTTTGAAAATTTTCAATCAACACAAAGTGACAGTCGACCTCAATGGGCTTCAATGGATGTAAATCGACGATATCTAACAAAGTTAGATGCAAACTCACTCAAATATATGAGAAATGTTGAAATTCGACTTCAAATTAGGAAGATAGACTTTGAAAATTTTCAATCAACACAAAGTGACAGTCGACCTCAATGGGCTTCAATGGATGTTAATCGACGATATCTGACAAAGATATATGCAAACTCACTCAAATATATGAGAAATGTTGAAATTCGACTTCAAATTAGGAAGATAGACTTTGAAAATTTACAATCAACAAAAAGTGACAGTTGACCTCAATGGGCTCCAATGGATCTTAATCGCCTATATCTGACAAAGTTAGATGCAAACTCACCCAAATATATGAGAAATGTTGAAATTCGTCTTCAAATTAGGAAGATAGACTTTGAAAATTTTCAATCAACACAAAGTGACAGTCGACCTCAATGGGCTTCAATGGATGTTAATCGACGATATCTGACAAAGTTAGATGCAAACTCACTCAAATATATGAGAAATGTTGAAATTCGACTTCAAATTAGGAAGATAGACTTCGAAAATTTTCAATTAACACAATGTGACAGTCGACCTCAATGGGCTTTAGTGGATGTTAATTGACGATATCTGACAAAGTTAGATGCAAACTCACTCGAATATATGAGAAATGTTGAAATTCGACTTCAAATTAGGAAGATAGACTTTGAAAATTTTCAATCAACTCAAAGTGACAGTCGACCTCAATGGGCTTCAATGGATGTAAATCGACGATATCTAACAAAGTTAGATGCAAACTTACTCAAATATATGAGAAATGTTGAAATTCGACTTCCAGTTAGGAAGATAGACTTTGAAAATTTTCAATCAACACAAATTGACAATCGACCTCAATGTGCTTCAATGGATGTTAATCGACGATATCTGACAAAGTTAGATGGAAACTCACTCAAATATAAGAGAAATGTTGAAATTCGACTTCAAATTAGGAAGATAGACTTTGAAAATTTTCAATCAACACAAAGTTACAGTCGACCTCAATGGGCTTCAATGGATGTTAATCGCGTATATCTGACAAAGTTAGATGCAAACTCACTCGAATATATGAGAAATGTTGAAATTCGACTTCAAATTAGGAAGATACACTTTGAAAATTTTCAATCAACACAAATTGACAATCGACCTCAATCTGCTTCAATGGATGTTAATCGACGATATCTGACAAAGTTAGATGCAAACTCACTCAAATATATGAGAAATGTTGAAATTCGACTTCAAATTAGGAAGATAGACTTTGAAAATTTTCAATCAACACAAAGTGACAGTCGACCTCAATGGGCTTCAATGGATGTAAATCGACGATATCTAACAAAGTTAGATGCAAACTTACTCAAATATATGAGAAATGTTGAAATTCGACTTCAAATTAGGAAGATAGACTTTGAAAATTTTCAATCAACATAAACTGACAATCGACCTCAATGGGCTACAATGGATGTAAATCGACGATATCTGACAAAGTTAGATGCAAACTCACTCAAATATATGAGAAATGTTGAAATTCGACTTCAAATTAGGAAGATAGACTTTGAAAATTTTCAATCAACACAAAGTTACAGTTGACCTCAATGGGCTACAATGGATCTCAATCGCCTATATCTGACAAAGTTAGATGCAAACTCACCCAAATATATGAGAAATGTTGAAATTCGTTTTCAAATTAGGAAGATAGACTTTGAAAATTTTCAATCAACACAAAGTGACAGTCGACCTCAATGGGCTTCAATGGATGTTAATCGACGATATCTGACAAAGATATATGCAAACTCACTCAAATATATGAGAAATGTTGAAATTCGACTTCAAATTAGGAAGATAGACTTTGAAAATTTACAATCAACAAAAAGTGACAGTTGACCTCAATGGGCTCCAATGGATCTTAATCGCCTATATCTGACAAAGTTAGATGCAAACTCACCCAAATATATGAGAAATGTTGAAATTCGTCTTCAAATTAGGAAGATAGACTTTGAAAATTTTCAATCAATACAAAGTGACAGTCGACCTCAATGGGCTTCAATGGATGTTAATCGACGATATCTGACAAAGTTAGATGCAAACTCACTCAAATATATGAGAAATGTTGAAATTCGACTTCAAATTAGGAAGATAGACTTTGAAAATTTTCAATTAACACAATGTGACAGTCGACCTCAATGGGCTTTAGTGGATGTTAATCGACGATATCTGACAAAGTTAGATGCAAACTCACTCGAATATATGAGAAATGTTGAAATTCGACTTCAAATTAGGAAGATAGACTTTGAAAATTTTCAATCAACACAAATTGACAATCGACCTCAATGTGCTTCAATGGATGTTAATCGACGATATCTGACAAAGTTAGATGGAAACTCACTCAAATATAAGAGAAATGTTGAAATTCGACTTCAAATTAGGAAGATAGACTTTGAAAATTTTCAATCAACACAAAGTTACAGTCGACCTCAATGGGCTTCAATGGATGTTAATCGCGTATATCTGACAAAGTTAGATGCAAACTCACTCGAATATATGAGAAATGTTGAAATTCGACTTCAAATTAGGAAGATAAACTTTGAAAATTTTCAATCAACACAAATTGACAATCGACCTCAATGGGCTTCAATGGATGTTAATCGACGATATCTGACAAAGTTAGATGCAAACTCACTCAAATATATGAGAAATGTTGAAATTCGACTTCAAATTAGGAAGATAGACTTTGAAAATTTTCAATCAACACAAAGTGACAGTTGACCTCAATGGGCTTCAATGGATCTTAATCGCCTATATCTGACAAAGTTAGATGCAAACTCACCCAAATATATGAGAAATGTTGAAATTCGACTTCAAATTAGGAAGATAGACTTTGAAAATTTTCAATCAACATAAACTGACAATCGACCTCAATGGGCTTCAATGGATGTAAATCGACGATATCTGACAAAGTTAGATGCAAACTCACTCAAATATATGAGAAATGTTGAAATTCGACTTCAAATTAGGAAGATAGACTTTGAAAATTTTCAATCAACATAAACTGACAATCGACCTCAATGGGCTCCAATGGATGTTAATCGACGATATCGGACAAAGTTAGATGCAAACTCACTCAAATATATGAGAAATGTTGAAATTCGACTTCAAATTAGGAAGATAGACTTTGAAAATTTTCAATAAACACAAAGTGACAGTCGACCTCAATGGGTTTTAGTGGATGTTAATCGACGATATCTGACAAAGTTAGATGAAAACTCTCTCAAATATATAAGAAATGTTGAAATTCGACTTCAAATTAGGAAGATAGACTTTGAAAATTTTCAATCAACATAAACTGACAATCGACCTCAATGGGCTTCAATGGATGTTAATCGACGATATCTGACAAAGTTAGATGCAAACTCACTCAAATATATGAGAAATGTTGAAATTCGACTTCAAATTAGGAAGATAGACTTTGAAAATTTTCAATCAACACAAAGTGACAGTCGACCTCAATGGGCTTCAATGGATGTTAATCGACGATATCTGACAAAGTTAGATGCAAACTCACTCAAATATATGAGAAATGTTGAAATTCGACTTCAAATTAGGAAGATAGACTTCGAAAATTTTCAATCAACACAAAGTGACAGTCGACCTCAATGGGCTTTAGTGGATGTTAATCGACGATATCTGACAAAGTTAGATGCAAACTCACTCAAATATATGAGAAATGTTGAAATTCGACTTCAAATTAGGAAGATAGACTTCGAAAATTTTCAATCAACACAAAGTGACAGTCGACCTCAATGGGCTTTAGTGGATGTTAATCGACGATATCTGACAAAGTTAGATGAAAACTCTCTCAAATATATAAGAAATGTTGAAATTCGACTTCAAATTAGGAAGATAGACTTTGAAAATTTTCAATCATCACAAAGTGACAGTTGACCTCAAAGGGCTTCAGTGGAAGTTAATCGACGATATCTGACAAAGTCAGATGCAAACTCACTCAAATATATGAGAAATGTTGAAATTCGACTTCAAATTAGGAAGATAGACTTTGAAAATTTTCAATCAACACAAAGTGACAGTCGACCTCAATGGGCTTCAATGGATGTTAATCGACGATATCTGACAAAGTTAGATGCAAACTCACTCAAATATATGAGAAATGTTGAAATTCGACTTCAAATTAGGAAGATAGACTTTGAAAATTTTCAATCACCACAAAGTGACAGTTGACCTCAATGGGCTTCAATGGATCTTAATCGCCTATATCTGACAAAGTTAGATGCAAACTCACCCAAATATATGAGAAATGTTGAAATTCGACTTCAAATTAGGAAGATAGACTTTGAAAATTTTCAATCAACATAAACTGACAATCGACCTCAATGGGCTTCAATGGATGTAAAACGACGATATCTGACAAAGTTAGATGCAAACTCACTCAAATATATGAGAAATGTTGAAATTCGACTTCAAATTAGGAAGATAGACTTTGAAAATTTTCAATCAACATAAACTGACAATCGACCTCAATGGGCTCCAATGGATGTTAATCGACGATATCTGACAAAGTTAGATGCAAACTCACTCAAATATATGAGAAATGTTGAAATTCGACTTCAAATTAGGAAGATAGACTTTGAAAATTTTCAATCAACACAAAGTGACAGTCGACCTCAATGGGCTTCAATGGATGTTAATCGACGATATCTGACAAAGTTAGATGCAAACTCACTCAAATATATGAGAAATGTTGAAATTCGACTTCAAATTAGGAAGATAGACTTCGAAAATTTTCAATCAACACAAAGTGACAGTCGACCTCAATGGGCTTTAGTGGATGTTAATCGACGATATCTGACAAAGTTAGATGAAAACTCTCTCAAATATATAAGAAATGTTGAAATTCGACTTCAAATTAGGAAGATAGACTTTGAAAATTTTCAATCATCACAAAGTGACAGTTGACCTCAATGGGCTTTAGTGGATGTTAATCGACGATATCTGACAAAGTTAGATGCAAACTCACTCAAATATATGAGAAATGTTGAAATTCGACTTCAAATTAGGAAGATAGACTTCGAGAATTTTCAATCAACACAAAGTGACAGTCGACCTCAATGGGCTTTAGTGGATGTTAATCGACGATATCTGACAAAGTTAGATGAAAACTCTCTCAAATATATAAGAAATGTTGAAATTCGACTTCAAATTAGGAAGATAGACTTTGAAAATTTTCAATCATCACAAAGTGACAGTTGACCTCAAAGGGCTTCAGTGGAAGTTAATCGACGATATCTGACAAAGTCAGATGCAAACTCACTCAAATATATGAGAAATGTTGAAATTCGACTTCAAATTAGGAAGATAGACTTTGAAAATTTTCAATCAACACAAAGTGACAGTCGACCTCAATGGGCTTCAATGGATGTTAATCGACGATATCTGACAAAGTTAGATGCAAACTCACTCAAATATATGAGAAATGTTGAAATTCGACTTCAAATTAGGAAGATAGACTTTGAAAATTTTCAATCACCACAAAGTGACAGTTGACCTCAATGGGCTTCAATGGATCTTAATCGCCTATATCTGACAAAGTTAGATGCAAACTCACCCAAATATATGAGAAATGTTGAAATTCGACTTCAAATTAGGAAGATAGACTTTGAAAATTTTCAATCATCACAAAGTGACAGTTGACCTCAAAGGGCTTCAGTGGAAGTTAATCGACGATATCTGACAAAGTTAGATGCAAACTCACTCAAATATATGAGAAATGTTGAAATTCGACTTCAAATTAGGAAGATAGACTTTGAAAATTTTCAATCAACACAAAGTGACAGTCGACCTCAATGGGTTTTAGTGGATGTTAATCGACGATATCTGACAAAGTTAGATGAAAACTCTCTCAAATATATAAGAAATGTTGAAATTCGACTTCAAATTAGGAAGATAGACTTTGAAAATTTTCAATCAACACAAAGTGACAGTCGACCTCAATGGGCTTCAATGGATGTTAATCGACGATATCTGACAAAGTTAGATACAAACTCACTCAAATATATGAGAAATGTTGAAATTCGACTTCAAATTAGGAAGATAGACTTCGAAAATTTTCAATCAACACAAAGTGACAGTCGACCTCAATGGGCTTTAGTGGATGTTAATCGACGATATCTGACAAAGTTAGATGAAAACTCTCTCAAATATATAAGAAATGTTGAAATTCGACTTCAAATTAGGAAGATAGACTTTGAAAATTTTCAATCAACACAAATTGACAATCGACCTCAATGTGCTTCAATGGATGTTAATCGACGATATCTGACAAAGTTAGATGCAAACTCACTCAAATATATGAGAAATGTTGAAATTCGACTTCAAATTAGGAAGATAGACTTTGAAAATTTTCAATCAACACAAAGTGACAGTCGACCTCAATGGGCTTTAGTGGATGTTAATCGACGATATCTGACAAAGTTAGATGAAAACTCTCTCAAATATATAAGAAATGTTGAAATTCGACTTCAAATTAGGAAGATAGACTTCGAAAATTTTCAATCAACACAAAGTGACAGTCGACCTCAATGGGCTTTAGTGGATGTTAATCGACGATATCTGACAAAGTTAGATGAAAACTCTCTCAAATATATAAGAAATGTTGAAATTCGACTTCAAGATAGGAAGATAGACTTTGAAAATTTTCAATCATCACAAAGTGACAGTCGACCTCAATGGGCTTCAATGGATGTTAATCGACGATATCTGACAAAGTTAGATGCAAACTCACTCAAATATATGAGAAATGTTGAAATTCGACTTCAAATTAGGAAGATAGACTTTGAAAATTTTCAATCAACACAAAGTGACAGTCGACCTCAATGGGCTTCAATGGATGTTAATCGACGATATCTGACAAAGTTAGATGCAAACTCACTCAAATATATAAGGAATGTTGAAATTCGACTTCAAATTAGGAAGATAGACTTTGAAAATTTTCAATCATCACAAAGTGACAGTCGACCTCAATGGGCTTTAGTGGATGTTAATCGACGATATCTGACAAAGTTAGATGAAAACTCTCTCAAATATATAAGGAATGTTGAAATTCGACTTCAAATTAGGAAGATAGACTTTGAAAATTTTCAATCAACACAAATTGACAATCGACCTCAATGTGCTTCAATGGATGTTAATCGACGATATCTGACAAAGTTAGATGCAAACTCACAGAAATATATGAGAAATGTTGAAATTCGACTTCAAATTAGGAAGATAGACTTTGAAAATTTTCAATCAACACAAAGTGACAGTCGACCTCAATGGGCTTCAATGGATGTTAATCGACGATATCTGACAAAGTTAGATGCAAACTCACTCAAATATATGAGAAATGTTGAAATTCGACTTCAAATTAGGAAGATAGACTTTGAAAATTTTCAATCAACACAAAGTGACAGTCGACCTCAATGGGCTTCAATGGATGTTAATCGACGATATCTGACAAAGTTAGATGAAAACTCTCTCAAATATATAAGAAATGTTGAAATTCGACTTCAAATTAGGAAGATAGACTTTGAAAATTTTCAATCATCACAAAGTGACAGTTGACCTCAAAGGGCTTCAGTGGAAGTTAATCGACGATATCTGACAAAGTTAGATGCAAACTCACTCAAATATATGAGAAATGTTGAAATTCGACTTCAAATTAGGAAGATAGACTTTGAAAATTTTCAATCAACACAAATTGACAATCGACCTCAATGTGCTTCAATGGATGTTAATCGACGATATCTGACATAGTTAGATGCAAACTCACACAAATATATGAGAAATGTTGAAATTCGACTTCAAATTAGGAAGATAGACTTTGAAAATTTTCAATCAACACAAAGTGATAGTCGACCTCAATGGGCTTCAATGGATGTTAATCGACGATATCTGACAAAGTTAGATGCAAACTCACTCAAATATATGAGAAATGTTGAAATTCGACTCCAAATTAGGAAGATAGACTTTGAAAATTTTCAATCAACACAAAGTGACAGTCGACCTCAATGGGCTTCAATGGATGTTAATCGACGATATCTGACAAAGTTAGATGAAAACTCTCTCAAATATATAAGAAATGTTGAAATTCGACTTCAAATTAGGAAGATAGACTTTGAAAATTTTCAATCAACATAAACTGACAATCGACCTCAATGGGCTTCAATGGATGTTAATCGACGATATCTGACAAAGTTAGATGCAAACTCACTCAAATATATGAGAAATGTTGAAATTCGACTTCAAATTAGGAAGATAGACTTTGAAAATTTTCAATCAACACAAAGTGACAGTCGACCTCAATGGGCTTCAATGGATGTTAATCGACGATATCTGACAAGGTTAGATGCAAACTCACTCAAATATATGAGAAATGTTGAAATTCGACTTCAAATTAGGAAGATAGACTTCGAAAATTTTCAATCAACACAAAGTGACAGTCGACCTCAATGGGCTTTAGTGGATGTTAATCGACGATATCTGACAAAGTTAGATGAAAACTCTCTCAAATATCTAAGAAATGTTGAAATTCGACTTCAAATTAGGAAGATAGACTTTGAAAATTTTCAATCATCACAAAGTGACAGTTGACCTCAAAGGGCTTCAGTGGAAGTTAATCGACGATATCTGACAAAGTTAGATGCAAACTCACTCAAATATATGGGGAATGTTGAAATTCGACTTCAAATTAGGAAGATAGACTTTGAAAATTTTCAATCAACACAAATTGACAATCGACCTCAATGTGCTTCAATGGATGTTAATCGACGATATCTGACAAAGTTAGATGCAAACTCACTCAAATATATGAGAAATGTTGAAATTCGACTTCGAATTAGGAAGATAGACTTTGAAAATTTTCAATCAACACAAAGTGACAGTCGACCTCAATGGGCTTCAATGGATGTTAATCGACGATATCTGACAAAGTTAGATGAAAACTCTCTCAAATATATAAGAAATGTTGAAATTCGACTTCAAATTAGGAAGATAGACTTTGAAAATTTTCAATCATCACAAAGTGACAGTTGACCTCAAAGGGCTTCAGTGGAAGTTAATCGACGATATCTGACAAAGTTAGATGCAAACTCACTCAAATATATGAGAAATGTTGAAATTCGACTTCAAATTAGGAAGATAGACTTTGAAAATTTTCAATCATCACAAAGTGACAGTTGACCTCAAAGGGCTTCAGTGGAAGTTAATCGACGATATCTGACAAAGTTACATGCAAACTCACTCAAATATATGGGGAATGTTGAAATTCGACTTCAAATTAGGAAGATAGACTTTGAAAATTTTCAATCAACACAAAGTGACAGTCGACCTCAATGGGCTTCAATGGATGTTAATCGACGATATCTGACAAAGTTAGATGCAAACTCACTCAAATATATGAGAAATGTTGAAATTCGACTTCAAATTAGGAAGATAGACTTTGAAAATTTTCAATCAACACAAAGTGACAGTCGACCTCAATGGGCTTTAGTGGATGTTAATCGACGATATCTGACAAAGTTAGATGAAAACTCTCTCAAATATATAAGGAATGTTGAAATTCGACTTCAAATTAGGAAGATAGACTTCGAAAATTTTCAATCAACACAAAGTGACAGTCGACCTCAATGGGCTTTAGTGGATGTTAATCGACGATATCTGACAAAGTTAGATGAAAACTCTCTCAAATATATAAGAAATGTTGAAATTCGACTTCAAATTAGGAAGATAGACTTTGAAAATTTTCAATCAACATAAACTGACAATCGACCTCAATGGGCTTCAATGGATGCTAATCGACGATATCTGACAAAGTTAGATGCAAACTCACTCAAATATATGAGAAATGTTGAAATTCGACTTCAAATTAGGAAGATAGACTTTGAAAATTTTCAATCAACACAAAGTGACAGTCGACCTCAATGTGCTTCAATGGATGTTAATCGACGATATCTGACAAAGTTAGATGAAAACTCTCTCAAATATATAAGAAATGTTGAAATTCGACTTCAAATTAGGAAGATAGACTTTGAAAATTTTCAATCAACATAAACTGACAATCGACCTCAATGGGCTTCAATGGATGTTAATCGACGATATCTGACAAAGTTAGATGCAAACTCACTCAAATATATGAGAAATGTTGAAATTCGACTTCAAATTAGGAAGATAGACTTTGAAAATTTTCAATCAACACAAAGTGACAGTCGACCTCAATGGGCTTCAATGGATGTTAATCGACGATATCTGACAAGGTTAGATGCAAACTCACTCAAATATATGAGAAATGTTGAAATTCGACTTCAAATTAGGAAGATAGACTTCGAAAATTTTCAATCAACACAAAGTGACAGTCGACCTCAATGGGCTTTAGTGGATGTTAATCGACGATATCTGACAAAGTTAGATGAAAACTCTCTCAAATATCTAAGAAATGTTGAAATTCGACTTCAAATTAGGAAGATAGACTTTGAAAATTTTCAATCATCACAAAGTGACAGTTGACCTCAAAGGGCTCCAGTGGAAGTTAATCGACGATATCTGACAAAGTTAGATGCAAACTCACTCAAATATATGGGGAATGTTGAAATTCGACTTCAAATTAGGAAGATAGACTTTGAAAATTTTCAATCAACACAAATTGACAATCGACCTCAATGTGCTTCAATGGATGTTAATCGACGATATCTGACAAAGTTAGATGCAAACTCACTCAAATGTATGAGAAATGTTGAAATTCGACTTCGAATTAGGAAGATAGACTTTGAAAATTTTCAATCAACACAAAGTGACAGTCGACCTCAATGGGCTTCAATGGATGTTAATCGACGATATCTGACAAAGTTAGATGAAAACTCTCTCAAATATATAAGAAATGTTGAAATTCGACTTCAAATTAGGAAGATAGACTTTGAAAATTTTCAATCATCACAAAGTGACAGTTGACCTCAAAGGGCTTCAGTGGAAGTTAATCGACGATATCTGACAAAGTTAGATGCAAACTCACTCAAATATATGAGAAATGTTGAAATTCGACTTCAAATTAGGAAGATAGACTTTGAAAATTTTCAATCATCACAAAGTGACAGTTGACCTCAAAGGGCTTCAGTGGAAGTTAATCGACGATATCTGACAAAGTTACATGCAAACTCACTCAAATATATGGGGAATGTTGAAATTCGACTTCAAATTAGGAAGATAGACTTTGAAAATTTTCAATCAACACAAAGTGACAGTCGACCTCAATGGGCTTCAATGGATGTTAATCGACGATATCTGACAAAGTTAGATGCAAACTCACTCAAATATATGAGAAATGTTGAAATTCGACTTCAAATTAGGAAGATAGACTTTGAAAATTTTCAATCAACACAAAGTGACAGTCGACCTCAATGGGCTTTAGTGGATGTTAATCGACGATATCTGACAAAGTTAGATGAAAACTCTCTCAAATATATAAGGAATGTTGAAATTCGACTTCAAATTAGGAAGATAGACTTCGAAAATTTTCAATCAACACAAAGTGACAGTCGACCTCAATGGGCTTTAGTGGATGTTAATCGACGATATCTGACAAAGTTAGATGAAAACTCTCTCAAATATATAAGAAATGTTGAAATTCGACTTCAAATTAGGAAGATAGACTTTGAAAATTTTCAATCATCACAAAGTGACAGTCGACCTCAATGGGCTTCAATGGATGTTAATCGACGATATCTGACAAAGTTAGATGCAAACTCACTCAAATATATGAGAAATGTTGAAATTCGACTTCAAATTAGGAAGATAGACTTCGAAAATTTTCAATCATCACAAAGTGACAGTCGACCTCAATGGGCTTCAATGGATGTTAATCGACGATATCTGACAAAGTTAGATGAAAACTCTCTCAAATATATAAGAAATGTTGAAATTCGACTTCAAATTAGGAAGATAGACTTTGAAAATTTTCAAACAACACAAAGTGACAGTCGACCTCAATGGGCTTTAGTGGATGTTAATCGACGATATCTGACAAAGTTAGATGAAAACTCTCTCAAATATATAAGGAATGTTGAAATTCGACTTCAAATTAGGAAGATAGACTTCGAAAATTTTCAATCAACACAAAGTGACAGTCGACCTCAATGGGCTTTGGTGGATGTTAATCGACGATATCTGACAAAGTTAGATGAAAACTCTCTCAAATATATAAGAAATGTTGAAATTCGACTTCAAATTAGGAAGATAGACTTTGAAAATTTTCAATCATCACAAAGTGACAGTCGACCTCAATGGGCTTCAATGGATGTTAATCGACGATATCTGACAAAGTTAGATGAAAACTCTCTCAAATATATAAGAAATGTTGAAATTCGACTTCAAATTAGGAAGATAGACTTCGAAAATTTTCAATCATCACAAAGTGACAGTTGACCTCAAAGGGCTTCAGTGGAAGTTAATCGACGATATCTGACAAAGTTACATGCAAACTCACTCAAATATATGGGGAATGTTGAAATTCGACTTCAAATTAGGAAGATAGACTTCGAAAATTTTCAATCAACACAAAGTGACAGTCGACCTCAATGGGCTTTAGTGGATGTTAATCGACGATATCTGACAAAGTTAGATGAAAACTCTCTCAAATATATAAGGAATGTTGAAATTCGACTTCAAATTAGGAAGATAGACTTCGAAAATTTTCAATCAACACAAAGTGACAGTCGACCTCAATGGGCTTTGGTGGATGTTAATCGACGATATCTGACAAAGTTAGATGAAAACTCTCTCAAATATATAAGAAATGTTGAAATTCGACTTCAAATTAGGAAGATAGACTTTGAAAATTTTCAATCATCACAAAGTGACAGTCGACCTCAATGGGCTTCAATGGATGTTAATCGACGATATCTGACAAAGTTAGATGAAAACTCTCTCAAATATATAAGAAATGTTGAAATTCGACTTCAAATTAGGAAGATAGACTTCGAAAATTTTCTATCATCACAAAGTGACAGTTGACCTCAAAGGGCTTCAGTGGAAGTTAATCGACGATATCTGACAAAGTTACATGCAAACTCACTCAAATATATGGGGAATGTTGAAATTCGACTTCAAATTAGGAAGATAGACTTCGAAAATTTTCAATCAACACAAAGTGACAGTCGACCTCAATGGGCTTTAGTGGATGTTAATCGACGATATCTGACAAAGTTAGATGAAAACTCTCTCAAATATATAAGAAATGTTGAAATTCGACTTCAAATTAGGAAGATAGACTTTGAAAATTTTCAATCATCACAAAGTGACAGTCGACCTCAATGGGCTTCAATGGATGTTAATCGACGATATCTGACAAAGTTAGATGCAAACTCACTCAAATATATGAGAAATGTTGAAATTCGACTTCAAATTAGGAAGATAGACTTCGAAAATTTTCAATCATCACAAAGTGACAGTCGACCTCAATGGGCTTCAATGGATGTTAATCGACGATATCTGACAAAGTTAGATGAAAACTCTCTCAAATATATAAGAAATGTTGAAATTCGACTTCAAATTAGGAAGATAGACTTTGAAAATTTTCAATCAACACAAAGTGACAGTCGACCTCAATGGGCTTTAGTGGATGTTAATCGACGATATCTGACAAAGTTAGATGAAAACTCTCTCAAATATATAAGGAATGTTGAAATTCGACTTCAAATTAGGAAGATAGACTTCGAAAATTTTCAATCAACACAAAGTGACAGTCGACCTCAATGGGCTTTAGTGGATGTTAATCGACGATATCTGACAAAGTTAGATGAAAACTCTCTCAAATATATAAGAAATGTTGAAATTCGACTTCAAATTAGGAAGATAGACTTTGAAAATTTTCAATCATCACAAAGTGACAGTCGACCTCAATGGGCTTCAATGGATGTTAATCGACGATATCTGACAAAGTTAGATGAAAACTCTCTCAAATATATAAGAAATGTTGAAATTCGACTTCAAATTAGGAAGATAGACTTTGAAAATTTTCAATCATCACAAAGTGAAAGTTGACCTCAAAGGGCTTCAGTGGAAGTTAATCGACGATATCTGACAAAGTTAGATGCAAACTCACTCAAATATATGAGAAATGTTGAAATTCGACTTCAAATTAGGAAGATAGACTTTGAAAATTTTCAATCATCACAAAGTGACAGTTGACCTCAAAGGGCTTCAGTGGAAGTTAATCGACGATATCTGACAAAGTTACATGCAAACTCACTCAAATATATGAGAAATGTTGAAATTCGACTTCAAATTAGGAAGATAGACTTTGAAAATTTTCAATCAACACAAAGTGACAGTCGACCTCAATGGGCTTCAATGGATGTTAATCGACGATATCTGACAAAGTTAGATGCAAACTCACTCAAATATATGAGAAATGTTGAAATTCGACTTCAAATTAGGAAGATAGACTTTGAAAATTTTCAATCAACACAAAGTGACAGTCGACCTCAATGGGCTTTAGTGGATGTTAATCGACGATATCTGACAAAGTTAGATGAAAACTCTCTCAAATATATAAGGAATGTTGAAATTCGACTTCAAATTAGGAAGATAGACTTTGAAAATTTTCAATTATCACAAAGTGACAGTCGACCTCAATGGGCTTCAATGGATGTTAATCGACGATATCTGACAAAGTTAGATGCAAACTCACAGAAATATATGAGAAATGTTGAAATTCGACTTCAAATTAGGAAGATAGACTTTGAAAATTTTCAATCATCACAAAGTGACAGTCGACCTCAATGGGCTTCAATGGATGTTAATCGACGATATCTGACAAAGTTAGATACAAACTCACTCAAATATATGAGAAATGTTGAAATTCGACTTCAAATTAGGAAGATAGACTTCGAAAATTTTCAATCAACACAAAGTGACAGTCGACCTCAATGGGCTTTAGTGGATGTTAATCGACGATATCTGACAAAGTTAGATGAAAACTCTCTCAAATATATAAGAAATGTTGAAATTCGACTTCAAATTAGGAAGATAGACTTTGAAAATTTTCAATCAACACAAATTGACAATCGACCTCAATGTGCTTCAATGGATGTTAATCGACGATATCTGACAAAGTTAGATGCAAACTCACTCAAATATATGAGAAATGTTGAAATTCGACTTCAAATTAGGAAGATAGACTTTGAAAATTTTCAATCAACACAAAGTGACAGTCGACCTCAATGGGCTTTAGTGGATGTTAATCGACGATATCTGACAAAGTTAGATGAAAACTCTCTCAAATATATAAGAAATGTTGAAATTCGACTTCAAGATAGGAAGATAGACTTTGAAAATTTTCAATCATCACAAAGTGACAGTCGACCTCAATGGGCTTTAGTGGATGTTAATCGACGATATCTGACAAAGTTAGATGAAAACTCTCTCAAATATATAAGGAATGTTGAAATTCGACTTCAAATTAGGAAGATAGACTTTGAAAATTTTCAATCAACACAAATTGACAATCGACCTCAATGTGCTTCAATGGATGTTAATCGACGATATCTGACAAAGTTAGATGCAAACTCACAGAAATATATGAGAAATGTTGAAATTCGACTTCAAATTAGGAAGATAGACTTTGAAAATTTTCAATCAACACAAAGTGACAGTCGACCTCAATGGGCTTCAATGGATGTTAATCGACGATATCTGACAAAGTTAGATGCAAACTCACTCAAATATATGAGAAATGTTGAAATTCGACTTCAAATTAGGAAGATAGACTTTGAAAATTTTCAATCAACACAAAGTGACAGTCGACCTCAATGGGCTTCAATGGATGTTAATCGACGATATCTGACAAAGTTAGATGAAAACTCTCTCAAATATATAAGAAATGTTGAAATTCGACTTCAAATTAGGAAGATAGACTTTGAAAATTTTCAATCATCACAAAGTGACAGTTGACCTCAAAGGGCTTCAGTGGAAGTTAATCGACGATATCTGACAAAGTTAGATGCAAACTCACTCAAATATATGAGAAATGTTGAAATTCGACTTCAAATTAGGAAGATAGACTTCGAAAATTTTCAATCAACACAAAGTGACAGTCGACCTCAATGGGCTTTAGTGGATGTTAATCGACGATATCTGACAAAGTTAGATGAAAACTCTCTCAAATATATAAGAAATGTTGAAATTCGACTTCAAATTAGGAAGATAGACTTTGAAAATTTTCAATCATCACAAAGTGACAGTCGACCTCAATGGGCTTCAATGGATGTTAATCGACGATATCTGACAAAGTTAGATGCAAACTCACTCAAATATATGAGAAATGTTGAAATTCGACTTCAAATTAGGAAGATAGACTTCGAAAATTTTCAATCATCACAAAGTGACAGTCGACCTCAATGGGCTTCAATGGATGTTAATCGACGATATCTGACAAAGTTAGATGAAAACTCTCTCAAATATATAAGAAATGTTGAAATTCGACTTCAAATTAGGAAGATAGACTTTGAAAATTTTCAATCAACACAAAGTGACAGTCGACCTCAATGGGCTTTAGTGGATGTTAATCGACGATATCTGACAAAGTTAGATGAAAACTCTCTCAAATATATAAGGAATGTTGAAATTCGACTTCAAATTAGGAAGATAGACTTCGAAAATTTTCAATCAACACAAAGTGACAGTCGACCTCAATGGGCTTTAGTGGATGTTAATCGACGATATCTGACAAAGTTAGATGAAAACTCTCTCAAATATATAAGAAATGTTGAAATTCGACTTCAAATTAGGAAGATAGACTTTGAAAATTTTCAATCATCACAAAGTGACAGTCGACCTCAATGGGCTTCAATGGATGTTAATCGACGATATCTGACAAAGTTAGATGAAAACTCTCTCAAATATATAAGAAATGTTGAAATTCGACTTCAAATTAGGAAGATAGACTTTGAAAATTTTCAATCATCACAAAGTGAAAGTTGACCTCAAAGGGCTTCAGTGGAAGTTAATCGACGATATCTGACAAAGTTAGATGCAAACTCACTCAAATATATGAGAAATGTTGAAATTCGACTTCAAATTAGGAAGATAGACTTTGAAAATTTTCAATCATCACAAAGTGACAGTTGACCTCAAAGGGCTTCAGTGGAAGTTAATCGACGATATCTGACAAAGTTACATGCAAACTCACTCAAATATATGAGAAATGTTGAAATTCGACTTCAAATTAGGAAGATAGACTTTGAAAATTTTCAATCAACACAAAGTGACAGTCGACCTCAATGGGCTTTAGTGGATGTTAATCGACGATATCTGACAAAGTTAGATGAAAACTCTCTCAAATATATAAGGAATGTTGAAATTCGACTTCAAATTAGGAAGATAGACTTTGAAAATTTTCAATCATCACAAAGTGACAGTCGACCTCAATGGGCTTCAATGGATGTTAATCGACGATATCTGACAAAGTTAGATGCAAACTCACAGAAATATATGAGAAATGTTGAAATTCGACTTCAAATTAGGAAGATAGACTTTGAAAATTTTCAATCATCACAAAGTGACAGTCGACCTCAATGGGCTTCAATGGATGTTAATCGACGATATCTGACAAAGTTAGATACAAACTCACTCAAATATATGAGAAATGTTGAAATTCGACTTCAAATTAGGAAGATAGACTTCGAAAATTTTCAATCAACACAAAGTGACAGTCGACCTCAATGGGCTTTAGTGGATGTTAATCGACGATATCTGACAAAGTTAGATGAAAACTCTCTCAAATATATAAGAAATGTTGAAATTCGACTTCAAATTAGGAAGATAGACTTTGAAAATTTTCAATCAACACAAATTGACAATCGACCTCAATGTGCTTCAATGGATGTTAATCGACGATATCTGACAAAGTTAGATGCAAACTCACTCAAATATATGAGAAATGTTGAAATTCGACTTCAAATTAGGAAGATAGACTTTGAAAATTTTCAATCAACACAAAGTGACAGTCGACCTCAATGGGCTTTAGTGGATGTTAATCGACGATATCTGACAAAGTTAGATGAAAACTCTCTCAAATATATAAGAAATGTTGAAATTCGACTTCAAGATAGGAAGATAGACTTTGAAAATTTTCAATCATCACAAAGTGACAGTCGACCTCAATGGGCTTTAGTGGATGTTAATCGACGATATCTGACAAAGTTAGATGAAAACTCTCTCAAATATATAAGGAATGTTGAAATTCGACTTCAAATTAGGAAGATAGACTTTGAAAATTTTCAATCAACACAAATTGACAATCGACCTCAATGTGCTTCAATGGATGTTAATCGACGATATCTGACAAAGTTAGATGCAAACTCACAGAAATATATGAGAAATGTTGAAATTCGACTTCAAATTAGGAAGATAGACTTTGAAAATTTTCAATCAACACAAAGTGACAGTCGACCTCAATGGGCTTCAATGGATGTTAATCGACGATATCTGACAAAGTTAGATGCAAACTCACTCAAATATATGAGAAATGTTGAAATTCGACTTCAAATTAGGAAGATAGACTTTGAAAATTTTCAATCAACACAAAGTGACAGTCGACCTCAATGGGCTTCAATGGATGTTAATCGACGATATCTGACAAAGTTAGATGAAAACTCTCTCAAATATATAAGAAATGTTGAAATTCGACTTCAAATTAGGAAGATAGACTTTGAAAATTTTCAATCATCACAAAGTGACAGTTGACCTCAAAGGGCTTCAGTGGAAGTTAATCGACGATATCTGACAAAGTTAGATGCAAACTCACTCAAATATATGAGAAATGTTGAAATTCGACTTCAAATTAGGAAGATAGACTTTGAAAATTTTCAATCAACACAAATTGACAATCGACCTCAATGTGCTTCAATGGATGTTAATCGACGATATCTGACATAGTTAGATGCAAACTCACACAAATATATGAGAAATGTTGAAATTCGACTTCAAATTAGGAAGATAGACTTTGAAAATTTTCAATCAACACAAAGTGACAGTCGACCTCAATGGGCTTCAATGGATGTTAATCGACGATATCTGACAAAGTTAGATGCAAACTCACTCAAATATATGAGAAATGTTGAAATTCGACTCCAAATTAGGAAGATAGACTTTGAAAATTTTCAATCAACACAAAGTGACAGTCGACCTCAATGGGCTTCAATGGATGTTAATCGACGATATCTGACAAAGTTAGATGAAAACTCTCTCAAATATATAAGAAATGTTGAAATTCGACTTCAAATTAGGAAGATAGACTTTGAAAATTTTCAATCAACATAAACTGACAATCGACCTCAATGGGCTTCAATGGATGTTAATCGACGATATCTGACAAAGTTAGATGCAAACTCACTCAAATATATGAGAAATGTTGAAATTCGACTTCAAATTAGGAAGATAGACTTTGAAAATTTTCAATCAACACAAAGTGACAGTCGACCTCAATGGGCTTCAATGGATGTTAATCGACGATATCTGACAAGGTTAGATGCAAACTCACTCAAATATATGAGAAATGTTGAAATTCGACTTCAAATTAGGAAGATAGACTTCGAAAATTTTCAATCAACACAAAGTGACAGTCGACCTCAATGGGCTTTAGTGGATGTTAATCGACGATATCTGACAAAGTTAGATGAAAACTCTCTCAAATATCTAAGAAATGTTGAAATTCGACTTCAAATTAGGAAGATAGACTTTGAAAATTTTCAATCATCACAAAGTGACAGTTGACCTCAAAGGGCTTCAGTGGAAGTTAATCGACGATATCTGACAAAGTTAGATGCAAACTCACTCAAATATATGGGGAATGTTGAAATTCGACTTCAAATTAGGAAGATAGACTTTGAAAATTTTCAATCAACACAAATTGACAATCGACCTCAATGTGCTTCAATGGATGTTAATCGACGATATCTGACAAAGTTAGATGCAAACTCACTCAAATATATGAGAAATGTTGAAATTCGACTTCGAATTAGGAAGATAGACTTTGAAAATTTTCAATCAACACAAAGTGACAGTCGACCTCAATGGGCTTCAATGGATGTTAATCGACGATATCTGACAAAGTTAGATGAAAACTCTCTCAAATATATAAGAAATGTTGAAATTCGACTTCAAATTAGGAAGATAGACTTTGAAAATTTTCAATCATCACAAAGTGACAGTTGACCTCAAAGGGCTTCAGTGGAAGTTAATCGACGATATCTGACAAAGTTAGATGCAAACTCACTCAAATATATGAGAAATGTTGAAATTCGACTTCAAATTAGGAAGATAGACTTTGAAAATTTTCAATCATCACAAAGTGACAGTTGACCTCAAAGGGCTTCAGTGGTAGTTAATCGACGATATCTGACAAAGTTACATGCAAACTCACTCAAATATATGGGGAATGTTGAAATTCGACTTCAAATTAGGAAGATAGACTTTGAAAATTTTCAATCAACACAAAGTGACAGTCGACCTCAATGGGCTTCAATGGATGTTAATCGACGATATCTGACAAAGTTAGATGCAAACTCACTCAAATATATGAGAAATGTTGAAATTCGACTTCAAATTAGGAAGATAGACTTTGAAAATTTTCAATCAACACAAAGTGACAGTCGACCTCAATGGGCTTTAGTGGATGTTAATCGACGATATCTGACAAAGTTAGATGAAAACTCTCTCAAATATATAAGGAATGTTGAAATTCGACTTCAAATTAGGAAGATAGACTTCGAAAATTTTCAATCAACACAAAGTGACAGTCGACCTCAATGGGCTTTAGTGGATGTTAATCGACGATATCTGACAAAGTTAGATGAAAACTCTCTCAAATATATAAGAAATGTTGAAATTCGACTTCAAATTAGGAAGATAGACTTTGAAAATTTTCAATCAACATAAACTGACAATCGACATCAATGGGCTTCAATGGATGCTAATCGACGATATCTGACAAAGTTAGATGCAAACTCACTCAAATATATGAGAAATGTTGAAATTCGACTTCAAATTAGGAAGATAGACTTTGAAAATTTTCAATCAACACAAAGTGACAGTCGACCTCAATGTGCTTCAATGGATGTTAATCGACGATATCTGACAAAGTTAGATGAAAACTCTCTCAAATATATAAGAAATGTTGAAATTCGACTTCAAATTAGGAAGATAGACTTTGAAAATTTTCAATCAACATAAACTGACAATCGACCTCAATGGGCTTCAATGGATGTTAATCGACGATATCTGACAAAGTTAGATGCAAACTCACTCAAATATATGAGAAATGTTGAAATTCGACTTCAAATTAGGAAGATAGACTTTGAAAATTTTCAATCAACACAAAGTGACAGTCGACCTCAATGGGCTTCAATGGATGTTAATCGACGATATCTGACAAGGTTAGATGCAAACTCACTCAAATATATGAGAAATGTTGAAATTCGACTTCAAATTAGGAAGATAGACTTCGAAAATTTTCAATCAACACAAAGTGACAGTCGACCTCAATGGGCTTTAGTGGATGTTAATCGACGATATCTGACAAAGTTAGATGAAAACTCTCTCAAATATCTAAGAAATGTTGAAATTCGACTTCAAATTAGGAAGATAGACTTTGAAAATTTTCAATCATCACAAAGTGACAGTTGACCTCAAAGGGCTCCAGTGGAAGTTAATCGACGATATCTGACAAAGTTAGATGCAAACTCACTCAAATATATGGGGAATGTTGAAATTCGACTTCAAATTAGGAAGATAGACTTTGAAAATTTTCAATCAACACAAATTGACAATCGACCTCAATGTGCTTCAATGGATGTTAATCGACGATATCTGACAAAGTTAGATGCAAACTCACTCAAATGTATGAGAAATGTTGAAATTCGACTTCGAATTAGGAAGATAGACTTTGAAAATTTTCAATCAACACAAAGTGACAGTCGACCTCAATGGGCTTCAATGGATGTTAATCGACGATATCTGACAAAGTTAGATGAAAACTCTCTCAAATATATAAGAAATGTTGAAATTCGACTTCAAATTAGGAAGATAGACTTTGAAAATTTTCAATCATCACAAAGTGACAGTTGACCTCAAAGGGCTTCAGTGGAAGTTAATCGACGATATCTGACAAAGTTAGATGCAAACTCACTCAAATATATGAGAAATGTTGAAATTCGACTTCAAATTAGGAAGATAGACTTTGAAAATTTTCAATCATCACAAAGTGACAGTTGACCTCAAAGGGCTTCAGTGGAAGTTAATCGACGATATCTGACAAAGTTACATGCAAACTCACTCAAATATATGGGGAATGTTGAAATTCGACTTCAAATTAGGAAGATAGACTTTGAAAATTTTCAATCAACACAAAGTGACAGTCGACCTCAATGGGCTTCAATGGATGTTAATCGACGATATCTGACAAAGTTAGATGCAAACTCACTCAAATATATGAGAAATGTTGAAATTCGACTTCAAATTAGGAAGATAGACTTTGAAAATTTTCAATCAACACAAAGTGACAGTCGACCTCAATGGGCTTTAGTGGATGTTAATCGACGATATCTGACAAAGTTAGATGAAAACTCTCTCAAATATATAAGGAATGTTGAAATTCGACTTCAAATTAGGAAGATAGACTTCGAAAATTTTCAATCAACACAAAGTGACAGTCGACCTCAATGGGCTTTAGTGGATGTTAATCGACGATATCTGACAAAGTTAGATGAAAACTCTCTCAAATATATAAGAAATGTTGAAATTCGACTTCAAATTAGGAAGATAGACTTTGAAAATTTTCAATCATCACAAAGTGACAGTCGACCTCAAAGGGCTTCAGTGGAAGTTAATCGACGATATCTGACAAAGTTACATGCAAACTCACTCAAATATATGGGGAATGTTGAAATTCGACTTCAAATTAGGAAGATAGACTTTGAAAATTTTCAATCAACACAAAGTGACAGTCGACCTCAATGGGCTTCAATGGATGTTAATCGACGATATCTGACAAAGTTAGATGAAAACTCTCTCAAATATATAAGAAATGTTGAAATTCGACTTCAAATTAGGAAGATAGACTTTGAAAATTTTCAAACAACACAAAGTGACAGTCGACCTCAATGGGCTTTAGTGGATGTTAATCGACGATATCTGACAAAGTTAGATGAAAACTCTCTCAAATATATAAGGAATGTTGAAATTCGACTTCAAATTAGGAAGATAGACTTCGAAAATTTTCAATCAACACAAAGTGACAGTCGACCTCAATGGGCTTTGGTGGATGTTAATCGACGATATCTGACAAAGTTAGATGAAAACTCTCTCAAATATATAAGAAATGTTGAAATTCGACTTCAAATTAGGAAGATAGACTTTGAAAATTTTCAATCATCACAAAGTGACAGTCGACCTCAATGGGCTTCAATGGATGTTAATCGACGATATCTGACAAAGTTAGATGAAAACTCTCTCAAATATATAAGAAATGTTGAAATTCGACTTCAAATTAGGAAGATAGACTTCGAAAATTTTCAATCATCACAAAGTGACAGTTGACCTCAAAGGGCTTCAGTGGGAGTTAATCGACGATATCTGACAAAGTTACATGCAAACTCACTCAAATATATGGGGAATGTTGAAATTCGACTTCAAATTAGGAAGATAGACTTCGAAAATTTTCAATCAACACAAAGTGACAGTCGACCTCAATGGGCTTTAGTGGATGTTAATCGACGATATCTGACAAAGTTAGATGAAAACTCTCTCAAATATATAAGGAATGTTGAAATTCGACTTCAAATTAGGAAGATAGACTTCGAAAATTTTCAATCAACACAAAGTGACAGTCGACCTCAATGGGCTTTGGTGGATGTTAATCGACGATATCTGACAAAGTTAGATGAAAACTCTCTCAAATATATAAGAAATGTTGAAATTCGACTTCAAATTAGGAAGATAGACTTTGAAAATTTTCAATCATCACAAAGTGACAGTCGACCTCAATGGGCTTCAATGGATGTTAATCGACGATATCTGACAAAGTTAGATGAAAACTCTCTCAAATATATAAGAAATGTTGAAATTCGACTTCAAATTAGGAAGATAGACTTCGAAAATTTTCTATCATCACAAAGTGACAGTTGACCTCAAAGGGCTTCAGTGGAAGTTAATCGACGATATCTGACAAAGTTACATGCAAACTCACTCAAATATATGGGGAATGTTGAAATTCGACTTCAAATTAGGAAGATAGACTTCGAAAATTTTCAATCAACACAAAGTGACAGTCGACCTCAATGGGCTTTAGTGGATGTTAATCGACGATATCTGACAAAGTTAGATGAAAACTCTCTCAAATATATAAGAAATGTTGAAATTCGACTTCAAATTAGGAAGATAGACTTTGAAAATTTTCAATCATCACAAAGTGACAGTCGACCTCAATGGGCTTCAATGGATGTTAATCGACGATATCTGACAAAGTTAGATGCAAACTCACTCAAATATATGAGAAATGTTGAAATTCGACTTCAAATTAGGAAGATAGACTTCGAAAATTTTCAATCATCACAAAGTGACAGTCGACCTCAATGGGCTTCAATGGATGTTAATCGACGATATCTGACAAAGTTAGATGAAAACTCTCTCAAATATATAAGAAATGTTGAAATTCGACTTCAAATTAGGAAGATAGACTTTGAAAATTTTCAATCAACACAAAGTGACAGTCGACCTCAATGGGCTTTAGTGGATGTTAATCGACGATATCTGACAAAGTTAGATGAAAACTCTCTCAAATATATAAGGAATGTTGAAATTCGACTTCAAATTAGGAAGATAGACTTCGAAAATTTTCAATCAACACAAAGTGACAGTCGACCTCAATGGGCTTTAGTGGATGTTAATCGACGATATCTGACAAAGTTAGATGAAAACTCTCTCAAATATATAAGAAATGTTGAAATTCGACTTCAAATTAGGAAGATAGACTTTGAAAATTTTCAATCATCACAAAGTGACAGTCGACCTCAATGGGCTTCAATGGATGTTAATCGACGATATCTGACAAAGTTAGATGAAAACTCTCTCAAATATATAAGAAATGTTGAAATTCGACTTCAAATTAGGAAGATAGACTTTGAAAATTTTCAATCATCACAAAGTGAAAGTTGACCTCAAAGGGCTTCAGTGGAAGTTAATCGACGATATCTGACAAAGTTAGATGCAAACTCACTCAAATATATGAGAAATGTTGAAATTCGACTTCAAATTAGGAAGATAGACTTTGAAAATTTTCAATCATCACAAAGTGACAGTTGACCTCAAAGGGCTTCAGTGGAAGTTAATCGACGATATCTGACAAAGTTACATGCAAACTCACTCAAATATATGAGAAATGTTGAAATTCGACTTCAAATTAGGAAGATAGACTTTGAAAATTTTCAATCAACACAAAGTGACAGTCGACCTCAATGGGCTTCAATGGATGTTAATCGACGATATCTGACAAAGTTAGATGCAAACTCACTCAAATATATGAGAAATGTTGAAATTCGACTTCAAATTAGGAAGATAGACTTTGAAAATTTTCAATCAACACAAAGTGACAGTCGACCTCAATGGGCTTTAGTGGATGTTAATCGACGATATCTGACAAAGTTAGATGAAAACTCTCTCAAATATATAAGGAATGTTGAAATTCGACTTCAAATTAGGAAGATAGACTTTGAAAATTTTCAATCATCACAAAGTGACAGTCGACCTCAATGGGCTTCAATGGATGTTAATCGACGATATCTGACAAAGTTAGATGCAAACTCACAGAAATATATGAGAAATGTTGAAATTCGACTTCAAATTAGGAAGATAGACTTTGAAAATTTTCAATCAACACAAAGTGACAGTCGACCTCAATGGGCTTCAATGGATGTTAATCGACGATATCTGACAAAGTTAGATGCAAACTCACTCAAATATATGAGAAATGTTGAAATTCGACTTCAAATTAGGAAGATAGACTTTGAAAATTTTCAATCAACACAAAGTGACAGTCGACCTCAATGGGCTTTAGTGGATGTTAATCGACGATATCTGACAAAGTTAGATGAAAACTCTCTGAAATATATAAGAAATGTTGAAATCGACTTCAAATTAGGAAGATAGACTTTGAAATTTTTCAATCAACATAAACTGACAATCGACCTCACTGGGCTTCAATGGATGTTAATCGACGATATCTGACAAAGTTAGATGCAAACTCACTCAAATATATGAGAAATGTTGAAATTCGACTTCAAATTAGGAAGATAGACTTTGAAAATTTTCAATCAACACAAAGTGACAGTCGACCTCAATGGGCTTCAATGGATGTTAATCGACGATATCTGACAAAGTTAGATGAAAACTCCCTCAAATATATGAGAAATGTTGAAATTCGACTTCAAATTAGGAAGATAGACTTTGAAAATTTTCAATCAACACAAAGTGACAGTCGACCTCAATGGGCTTCAATGGATGTTAATCGACGATATCTGACAAAGTTAGATGCAAACTCACTCAAATATATGAGAAATGTTGAAATTCGACTTCAAATTAGGAAGATAGACTTTGAAAATTTTCAATCAACACAAATTGACAATCGACCTCAATGTGCTTCAATGGATGTTAATCGACGATATCTGACAAAGTTAGATGCAAACTCACAGAAATATATGAGAAATGTTGAAATTCGACTTCAAATTAGGAAGATAGACTTTGAAAATTTTCAATCAACACAAAGTGACAGTCGACCTCAATGGGCTTCAATGGATGTTAATCGACGATATCTGACAAAGTTAGATGCAAACTCACTCAAATATATGAGAAATGTTGAAATTCGACTTCAAATTAGGAAGATAGACTTTGAAAATTTTCAATCAACACAAAGTGACAGTCGACCTCAATGGGCTTTAGTGGATGTTAATCGACGATATCTGACAAAGTTAGATGAAAACTCTCTCAAATATATAAGAAATGTTGAAATTCGACTTCAAATTAGGAAGATAGACTTTGAAATTTTTCAATCAACATAAACTGACAATCGACCTCACTGGGCTTCAATGGATGTTAATCGACGATATCTGACAAAGTTAGATGCAAACTCACTCAAATATATGAGAAATGTTGAAATTCGACTTCGAATTAGGAAGATAGACTTTGAAAATTTTCAATCAACACAAAGTGACAGTCGACCTCAATGGGCTTCAATGGATGTTAATCGACGATATCTGACAAAGTTAGATGAAAACTCTCTCAAATATATAAGAAATGTTGAAATTCGACTTCAAATTAGGAAGATAGACTTTGAAAATTTTCAATCATCACAAAGTGACAGTTGACCTCAAAGGGCTTCAGTGGAAGTTAATCGACGATATCTGACAAAGTTAGATGCAAACTCACTCAAATATATGAGAAATGTTGAAATTCGACTTCAAATTAGGAAGATAGACTTTGAAAATTTTCAATCAACACAAAGTGACAGTCGACCTCAATGGGCTTTAGTGGATGTTAATCGACGATATCTGACAAAGTTAGATGAAAACTCTCTCAAATATATAAGAAATGTTGAAATTCGACTTCAAATTAGGAAGATAGACTTTGAAAATTTTCAATCAACATAAACTGACAATCGACCTCAATGGGCTTCAATGGATGTTAATCGACGATATCTGACAAAGTTAGATGCAAACTCACTCAAATATATGAGAAATGTTGGAATTCGACTTCAAATTAGGAAGATAGACTTTGAAAATTTTCAATCAACACAAAGTGACAGTCGACCTCAATGGGCTTCAATGGATGTTAATCGACGATATCTGACAAAGTTAGATGAAAACTCTCTCAAATATATAAGAAATGTTGAAATTCGACTTCAAATTAGGAAGATAGACTTTGAAAATTTTCAATCATCACAAAGTGACAGTTGACCTCAAAGGGCTTCAGTGGAAGTTAATCGACGATATCTGACAAAGTTAGATGCAAACTCACTCAAATATATGAGAAATGTTGAAATTCGACTTCAAATTAGGAAGATAGACTTTGAAAATTTTCAATCAACACAAAGTGACAGTCGACCTCAATGGGCTTTAGTGGATGTTAATCGACGATATCTGACAAAGTTAGATGAAAACTCTCTCAAATATATAAGAAATGTTGAAATTCGACTTCAAATTAGGAAGATAGACTTTGAAAATTTTCAATCAACATAAACTGACAATCGACCTCAATGGGCTTCAATGGATGTTAATCGACGATATCTGACAAAGTTAGATGCAAACTCACTCAAATATATGAGAAATGTTGGAATTCGACTTCAAATTAGGAAGATAGACTTTGAAAATTTTCAATCAACACAAAGTGACAGTCGACCTCAATGGGCTTCAATGGATGTTAATCGACGATATCTGACAAAGTTAGATGAAAACTCTCTCAAATATATAAGAAATGTTGAAATTCGACTTCAAATTAGGAAGATAGACTTTGAAAATTTTCAATCATCACAAAGTGACAGTTGACCTCAAAGGGCTTCAGTGGAAGTTAATCGACGATATCTGACAAAGTTAGATGCAAACTCACTCAAATATATGAGAAATGTTGAAATTCGACTTCAAATTAGGAAGATAGACTTTGAAAATTTTCAATCAACACAAATTGACAATCGACCTCAATGTGCTTCAATGGATGTTAATCGACGATATCTGACAAAGTTAGATGCAAACTCACACAAATATATGAGAAATGTTGAAATTCGACTTCAAATTAGGAAGATAGACTTTGAAAATTTTCAATCAACACAAAGTGACAGTCGACCTCAATGGGCTTTAGTGGATGTTAATCGACGATATCTGACAAAGTTAGATGAAAACTCTCTCAAATATATAAGAAATGTTGAAATTCGACTTCAAATTAGGAAGATAGACTTCGAAAATTTTCAATCAACACAAAGTGACAGTCGACCTCAATGGGCTTTAGTGGATGTTAATCGACGATATCTGACAAAGTTAGATGAAAACTCTCTCAAATATATAAGAAATGTTGAAATTCGACTTCAAATTAGGAAGAGATAGACTTTGAAAATTTTCAATCATCACAAAGTGGCAGTCGACCACAATGGGCTTCAATGGATGTTAATCGACGATATCTGACAAAGTTAGATGCAAACTCACTCAAATATATGAGAAATGTTGAAATTCGACTTCAAATTAGGAAGATAGACTTTGAAAATTTTCAATCATCACAAAGTGACAGTCGACCTCAATGGGCTTCAATGGATGTTAATCGACGATATCTGACAAAGTTAGATGCAAACTCACTCAAATATATGAGAAATGTTGAAATTCGACTTCAAATTAGGAAGATAGACTTTGAAAATTTTCAATCATCACAAAGTGACAGTTGACCTCAAAGGGCTTCAGTGGAAGTTAATCGACGATATCTGACAAAGTTAGATGCAAACTCACTCAAATATATGAGAAATGTTGAAATTCGACTTCAAATTGGGAAGATAGACTTTGAAAATTTTCAATCAACATAAACTGACAATCGACCTCAATGGGCTTCAATGGATGTTAATCGACGATATCTGACAAAGTTAGATGCAAACTCACTCAAATATATGAGAAATGTTGAAATTCGACTTCAAATTAGGAAGATAGACTTTGAAAATTTTCAATCAACACAAAGTGACAGTCGACCTCAATGGGCTTCAATGGATGTTAATCGACGATATCTGACAAAGTTAGATGAAAACTCTCTCAAATATATAAGAAATGTTGAAATTCGACTTCAAATTAGGAAGATAGACTTTGAAAATTTTCAATCAACATAAACTGACAATCGACCTCAATGGGCTTCAATGGATGTTAATCGACGATATCTGACAAAGTTAGATGCAAACTCACTCAAATATATGAGAAATGTTGAAATTCGACTTCAAATTAGGAAGATAGACTTTGAAAATTTTCAATCAACACAAAGTGACAGTCGACCTCAATGGGCTTCAATGGATGTTAATCGACGATATCTGACAAGGTTAGATGCAAACTCACTCAAATATATGAGAAATGTTGAAATTCGACTTCAAATTAGGAAGATAGACTTCGAAAATTTTCAATCAACACAAAGTGACAGTCGACCTCAATGGGCTTTAGTGGATGTTAATCGACGATATCTGACAAAGTTAGATGAAAACTCTCTCAAATATCTAAGAAATGTTGAAATTCGACTTCAAATTAGGAAGATAGACTTTGAAAATTTTCAATCATCACAAAGTGACAGTTGACCTCAAAGGGCTTCAGTGGAAGTTAATCGACGATATCTGACAAAGTTAGATGCAAACTCACTCAAATATATGGGGAATGTTGAAATTCGACTTCAAATTAGGAAGATAGACTTTGAAAATTTTCAATCAACACAAATTGACAATCGACCTCAATGTGCTTCAATGGATGTTAATCGACGATATCTGACAAAGTTAGATGCAAACTCACTCAAATATATGAGAAATGTTGGAATTCGACTTCGAATTAGGAAGATAGACTTTGAAAATTTTCAATCAACACAAAGTGACAGTCGACCTCAATGGGCTTCAATGGATGTTAATCGACGATATCTGACAAAGTTAGATGAAAACTCTCTCAAATATATAAGAAATGTTGAAATTCGACTTCAAATTAGGAAGATAGACTTTGAAAATTTTCAATCATCACAAAGTGACAGTTGACCTCAAAGGGCTTCATTGGAAGTTAATCGACGATATCTGACAAAGTTAGATGCAAACTCACTCAAATATATGAGAAATGTTGAAATTCGACTTCAAATTAGGAAGATAGACTTTGAAAATTTTCAATCAACACAAATTGACAATCGACCTCAATGTGCTTCAATGGATGTTAATCGACGATATCTGACAAAGTTAGATGCAAACTCACACAAATATATGAGAAATGTTGAAATTCGACTTCAAATTAGGAAGATAGACTTTGAAAATTTTCAATCAACACAAAGTGACAGTCGACCTCAATGGGCTTCAATGGATGTTAATCGACGATATCTGACAAAGTTAGATGCAAACTCTCTCAAATATATGAGAAATGTTGAAATCGACTTCAAATTAGGAAGATAGACTTTGAAAATTTTCAATCAACACAAATTGACAATCGACCTCAATGTGCTTCAATGGATGTTAATCGACGATATCTGACAAAGTTAGATGAAAACTTTCTCAAATATATAAGAAATGTACAAATTCGACTTCAAATTAGGAAGATAGACTTCGAAAATTTTCAATCAACACAAAGTGACAGTCGACCTCAATGGGCTTTAGTGGATGTTAATCGACGATATCTGACAAAGTTAGATGAAAACTCTCTCAAATATATAAGAAATGTTGAAATTCGACTTCAAATTAGGAAGATAGACTTTGAAAATTTTCAATCATCACAAAGTGACAGTCGACCTCAATGGGCTTCAATGGATGTTAATCGACGATATCTGACAAAGTTAGATGCAAACTCACAGAAATATGTGAGAAATGTTGAATTTGACTTCAAATTAGGAAGATAGACTTTGAAAATTTTCAATCAACACAAAGTGACAGTCTACCTCAATGGGCTTCAATGGATGTTAATCGACGATATCTGACAAAGTTAGATGCAAACTCACTCAAATATATGAGAAATGTTGAAATTCGACTTCAAATTAGGAAGATAGACTTTGAAAATTTTCAATCAACACAAAGTGACAGTCGACCTCAATGGGTTTTAGTGGATGTTAATCGACGATATCTGACAAAGTTAGATGAAAACTCTCTCAAATATATAAGAAATGTTGAAATTCGACTTCAAATTAGGAAGATAGACTTTGAAATTTTTCAATCAACATAAACTGACAATCGACCTCAATGGGCTTCAATGGATGTAAATCGACGATATCTGACAAAGTTAGATGCAAACTCACAGAAATATGTGAGAAATGTTGAATTTGACTTCAAATTAGGAAGATAGACTTTGAAAATTTTCAATCAACACAAAGTGACAGTTGACCTCAATGTGCTTCAATGGATGTTAATCGACGATATCTGACAAAGTTAGATGCAAACTCACTCAAATATATGAGAAATGTTGAAATTCGACCTCAAATTAGGAAGATAGACTTTGAAAATTTTCAATCAACACAAAGTGACAGTCGACCTCAATGGGCTTCAATGGATGTTAATTGACGATATCTGACAAAGTTAGATGCAATCTCACTCCAATATATAAGAAATGTTGAAATTCGACTTCAAATTAGCAAGATAGACTTTGAAAATTTTCAATCAACACAAAGTGACAGTCGACCTCAATGGGCTTCAATGGATGTTAATTGACGATATCTGACAAAGTTAGATGCAAACTCACTCCAATATATAAGAAATGTTGAAATTCGACTTCAAATTAGCAAGATAGACTTCGAAAATTTTCAATCAACACAAAGTGACAGTTGACCTCAATGGGCTTCAATGGATGTTAATCGCGTATATCTGACAAAGTTAGATGCAAACTCACTCAAATATATGAGAAATGTTGAAATTCGTCTCCAAATTAGGAAGATAGACTTTGAAAATTTTCAATCAACACAAATAGACAATCGACCTCAATGTGCTTCAATGGATGTTAATCGACGATATCTGACGATGTTAGATGCAAACTCACTCAAATATATGAGAAATGTTGAAATTCGACTTCAAATTAGGAAGATAGACTTTGAAAATTTTCAATCAACATAAACTGACAATCGACCTCAATGGGCTTCAATGGATGTTAATCGACGATATCTGACAAAGTTAGATGCAAACTCACAGAAATATGTGAGAAATGTTGAATTTGACTTCAAATTAGGAAGATAGACTTTGAAAATTTTCAATCAACACAAAGTGACAGTCTACCTCAATGGGCTTCAATGGATGTTAATCGACGATATCTGACAAAGTTAGATGCAAACTCACTCAAATATATGAGAAATGTTGAAATTCGACTTCAAATTAGGAAGATAGACTTTGAAAATTTTCAATCAACACAAAGTGACAGTCGACCTCAATGGGTTTTAGTGGATGTTAATCGACGATATCTGACAAAGTTAGATGAAAACTCTCTCAAATATATAAGAAATGTTGAAATTCGACTTCAAATTAGGAAGATAGACTTTGAAATTTTTCAATCAACATAAACTGACAATCGACCTCAATGGGCTTCAATGGATGTAAATCGACGATATCTGACAAAGTTAGATGCAAACTCACTCAAATATATGAGAAATGTTGAAATTCGACTTCAAATTAGGAAGATAGACTTTGAAAATTTTCAATCAACATAAACTGACAATCGACCTCAATGGGCTTCAATGGATGTTAATCGACGATATCTGACAAAGTTAGATGCAAACTCACTCAAATATATGAGAAATGTTGAAATTCGACTTCAAATTAGGAAGATAGACTTTGAAAATTTTCAATCAACACAAAGTGACAGTCGACCTCAATGGGCTTCAATGGATGTTAATCGACGATATCTGACAAGGTTAGATGCAAACTCACTCAAATATATGAGAAATGTTGAAATTCGACTTCAAATTAGGAAGATAGACTTCGAAAATTTTCAATCAACACAAAGTGACAGTCGACCTCAATGGGCTTTAGTGGATGTTAATCGACGATATCTGACAAAGTTAGATGAAAACTCTCTCAAATATATAAGAAATGTTGAAATTCGACTTCAAATTAGGAAGATAGACTTTGAAAATTTTAAATCATCACAAAGTGACAGTTGACCTCAAAAGGCTTCAGTGGAAGTTAATCCACGATATCTGACAAAGTTAGATGCAAACTCACTCAAATATATGGGGAATGTTGAAATTCGACTTCAAATTAGGAAGATAGACTTTGAAAATTTTCAATCAACACAAATTGACAATCGACCTCAATGTGCTTCAATGGATGTTAATCGACGATATCTGACAAAGTTAGATGCAAACTCACTCAAATATATGAGAAATGTTGAAATTCGACTTCAAATTAGGAAGATAGACTTTGAAAATTTTCAATCAACATAAACTGACAATCGACCTCAATGGGCTTCAATGGATGTTAATCGACGATATCTGACAAAGTTAGATGCAAACTCACTCAAATATATGAGAAATGTTGAAATTCGACTTCAAATTAGGAAGATAGACTTTGAAAATTTTCAATCAACACAAAATGACAGTCGACCTCAATGGGCTTTAGTGGATGTTAATCGACGATATCTGACAAAGTTAGATGCAAACTCACTCAAATATATAAGAAAGGTTGAAATTCGACTTCTAATTAGGAAGATAGACTTTGAAAATTTTCAATCATCACAAAGTGACAGTTGACCTCAAAGGGCTTCAGTGGATGTTAATCGACGATATCTGACAAAGTTAGATGCAAACTCACTCAAATATATGAGAAAAGTTGAAATTCGACTTCAAATTAGGAAGATAGACTTTGAAAATTTTCAATCAACACAAATTGACAATCGACCTCAATGTGCTTCAATGGATGTTAATCGACGATATCTGACAAAGTTAGATGCAAACTCACTCAAATATATGAGAAATGTTGAAATCGACTTCAAATTAGGAAGATAGACTTTGAAAATTTTCAATCAACAAAAATTGACAATCGACCTCAATGTGCTTCAATGGATGTTAATCGACGATATCTGACAAAGTTAGATGAAAACTTTCTCAAATATATAAGAAATGTTGAAATTCGACTTCAAATTAGGAAGATAGACTTTGAAAATTTTCAATCAACATAAACTGACAATCGACCTCAATGGGCTACAATGGATGTAAATCGACGATATCTGACAAAGTTAGATGCAAACTCACTCAAATATATAAGAAAGGTTGAAATTCGACTTCAAATTAGGAAGATAGACTTTGAAAATTTTCAATCAACACAAAGTGACAGTTGACCTCAAAGAGCTTCAGTGGATGTTAATCGACGATATCTGACAAAGTTACATGCAAACTCACTCAAATATATGAGAAAAGTTGAAATTCGACTTCAAATTAGGAAGATAGACTTTGAAAATTTTCAATCAACATAAACTGTCAATCGACCTCAATGGGCTTCAATGGATGTTAATCGACGATATCTGACAAAGTTAGATGCAAACTCACTCAAATATATGAGAAATGTTGAAATTCGACTTCAAATTAGGAAGATAGACTTTGAAAATTTTCAATCAACACAAAGTGACAGTTGACCTCAAAGGGCTTCAGTGGATGTAAATCGACGATATCTGACAAAGTTAGATGCAAACTCACTCAAATATATGAGAAATGTTGAAATTCGACTTCAAATTAGGAAGATAGACTTTGAAAATTTTCAATCAACATAAACTGACAATCGACCTCAATGGGCTTCAATGGATGTTAATCGACGATATCTGACAAAGTTAGATGCAAACTCACTCAAATATATAAGAAAGGTTGAAATTCGACTTCAAATTAGGAAGATAGACTTTGAAAATTTTCAATCAACACAAAGTGACAGTTGACCTCAATGGGCTTCAATGGATCTTAATCGCCTATATCTGACAAAGTTAGATGCAAACTCACTCAAATATATGAGAAATGTTGAAATTCGACTTCAAATTAGGAAGATAGACTTTGAAAATTTTCAATCAACACAAAGTGACAGTCGACCTCAATGGGCTTTAGTGGATGTTAATCGACGATATCTGACAAAGTTAGATGAAAACTCTCTCAAATATATAAGAAATGTTGAAATTCGACTTCAAATTAGGAAGATAGACTTTGAAAATTTTCAATCAACACAAATTGACAATCGACCTCAATGTGCTTCAATGGATGTTAATCGACGATATCTGACAAAGTTAGATGCAAACTCACTCAAATATATAAGAAAGGTTGAAATTCGACTTCTAATTAGGAAGATAGACTTTGAAAATTTTCAATCATCACAAAGTGACAGTTGACCTCAAAGGGCTTCAGTGGATGTAAATCGACGATATCTGACAAAGTTAGATGCAAACTCACTCAAATATATGAGAAATGTTGAAATTCGACTTCTAATTAGGAAGATAGACTTTGAAAATTTTCAATCAACATAAACTGACAATCGACCTCAATGGGCTTCAATGGATGTTAATCGACGATATCTGACAAAGTTAGATGCAAACTCACTCAAATATATAAGAAATGTTGAAATTCGACTTCAAATTAGGAAGATAGACTTTGAAAATTTTCAATCATCACAAAGTGACAGTTGACCTCAAAGGGCTTCAGTGGATGTTAATCGACGATATCTGACAAAGGTAGATGCAAACTCACTCAAATATATGAGAAAAGTTGAAATTCGACTTCAAATTAGGAAGATAGACTTTGAAAATTTTCAATCAACATAAACTGACAATCGACCTCAATGGGCTTCAATGGATGTTAATCGACGATATCTGACAAAGTTAGATGCAAACTCACTCAAATATATGAGAAATGTTGAAATTCGACTTCAAATTAGGAAGATAGACTTTGAAAATTTTCAATCAACACAAAATGACAGTCGACCTCAATGGGCTTTAGTGGATGTTAATCGACGATATCTGACAAAGTTAGATGCAAACTCACTCAAATATATAAGAAAGGTTGAAATTCGACTTCTAATTAGGAAGATAGACTTTGAAAATTTTCAATCATCACAAAGTGACAGTTGACCTCAAAGGGCTTCAGTGGATGTAAATCGACGATATCTGACAAAGTTAGATGCAAACTCACTAAAATATATGAGATATGTTGAAATTCGACTTCAAATTAGGAAGATAGACTTTGAAAATTTTCAATCAACATAAACTGACAATCGACCTCAATGGGCTTCAATGGATGTTAATCGACGATATCTGACAAAGTTAGATGCAAACTCACTCAAATATATGAGAAATGTTGAAATTCGACTTCAAATTAGGAAGATAGACTTTGAAAATTTTCAATCAACACAAAGTGACAGTCGACCTCAATGAGCTTTAGTGGATGTTAATCGACGATATCTGACAAAGTTAGATGCAAACTCACTCAAATATATGAGAAAAGTTGAAATTCGACTTCAAATTAGGAAGATAGACTTTGAAAATTTTCAATCAACATAAACTGACAATCGACCTCAATGGGCTTCAATGGATGTTAATCGACGATATCTGACAAAGTTAGATGCAAACTCACTCAAATATATGAGAAATGTTGAAATTCGACTTCAAATTAGGAAGATAGACTTTGAAAATTTTCAATCAACACAAAGTGACAGTCGACCTCAATGGGCTTTAGTGGATGTTAATCGACGATATCTGACAAAGTTAGATGCAAACTCACTCAAATATATAAGAAAGGTTGAAATTCGACTTCTAATTAGGAAGATAGACTTTGAAAATTTTCAATCAACACAAAGTGACAGTCGACCTCAATGGGCTTTAGTGGATGTTAATCGACGATATCTGACAAAGTTAGATGCAAACTCACTCAAATATATGAGAAATGTTGAAATTCGACTTCAAATTAGGAAGATAGACTTTGAAAATTTTCAATCAACATAAACTGACAATCGACCTCAATGGGCTTCAATGGATGTAAATCGACGATATCTGACAAAGTTAGATGCAAACTCACTCAAATATATGAGAAATGTTGAAATTCGACTTCAAATTAGGAAGATAGACTTTGAAAATTTTCAATCAACACAAAGTGACAGTCGACCTCAATGAGCTTTAGTGGATGTTAATCGACGATATCTGACAAAGTTAGATGCAAACTCACTCAAATATATGAGAAAAGTTGAAATTCGACTTCAAATTAGGAAGATATACTTTGAAAATTTTCAATCAACATAAACTGACAATCGACCTCAATGGGCTTCAATGGATGTTAATCGACGATATCTGACAAAGTTAGATGCAAACTCACTCAAATATATGAGAAATGTTGAAATTCGACTTCAAATTAGGAAGATAGACTTTGAAAATTTTCAATCAACACAAAGTGACAGTCGACCTCAATGGGCTTTAGTGGATGTTAATCGACGATATCTGACAATGTTAGATGCAAACTCACTCAAATATATGAGAAAAGTTGAAATTCGACTTCAAATTAGGAAGATAGACTTTGAAAATTTTCAATCAACACAAATTGACAATCGACCTCAATGTGCTTCAATGGATGTTAATCGACGATATCTGACAAAGTTAGATGCAAACTCACTCAAATATATAAGAAAGGTTGAAATTCGACTTCTAATTAGGAAGATAGACTTTGAAAATTTTCAATCATCACAAAGTGACAGTTGACCTCAAAGGGCTTCAGTGGATGTAAATCGACGATATCTGACAAAGTTAGATGCAAACTCACTCAAATATATGAGAAATGTTGAAATTCGACTTCTAATTAGGAAGATAGACTTTGAAAATTTTCAATCAACATAAACTGACAATCGACCTCAATGGGCTTCAATGGATGTTAATCGACGATATCTGACAAAGTTAGATGCAAACTCACTCAAATATATAAGAAATGTTGAAATTCGACTTCAAATTAGGAAGATAGACTTTGAAAATTTTCAATCATCACAAAGTGACAGTTGACCTCAAAGGGCTTCAGTGGATGTTAATCGACGATATCTGACAAAGGTAGATGCAAACTCACTCAAATATATGAGAAATGTTGAAATTCGACTTCTAATTAGGAAGATAGACTTTGAAAATTTTCAATCAACATAAACTGACAATCGACCTCAATGGGCTTCAATGGATGTTAATCGACGATATCTGACAAAGTTAGATGCAAACTCACTCAAATATATAAGAAATGTTGAAATTCGACTTCAAATTAGGAAGATAGACTTTGAAAATTTTCAATCATCACAAAGTGACAGTTGACCTCAAAGGGCTTCAGTGGATGTTAATCGACGATATCTGACAAAGGTAGATGCAAACTCACTCAAATATATGAGAAAAGTTGAAATTCGACTTCAAATTAGGAAGATAGACTTTGAAAATTTTCAATCAACATAAACTGACAATCGACCTCAATGGGCTTCAATGGATGTTAATCGACGATATCTGACAAAGTTAGATGCAAACTCACTCAAATATATGAGAAATGTTGAAATTCGACTTCAAATTAGGAAGATAGACTTTGAAAATTTTCAATCAACACAAAATGACAGTCGACCTCAATGGGCTTTAGTGGATGTTAATCGACGATATCTGACAAAGTTAGATGCAAACTCACTCAAATATATAAGAAAGGTTGAAATTCGACTTCTAATTAGGAAGATAGACTTTGAAAATTTTCAATCATCACAAAGTGACAGTTGACCTCAAAGGGCTTCAGTGGATGTAAATCGACGATATCTGACAAAGTTAGATGCAAACTCACTAAAATATATGAGATATGTTGAAATTCGACTTCAAATTAGGAAGATAGACTTTGAAAATTTTCAATCAACATAAACTGACAATCGACCTCAATGGGCTTCAATGGATGTTAATCGACGATATCTGACAAAGTTAGATGCAAACTCACTCAAATATATGAGAAATGTTGAAATTCGACTTCAAATTAGGAAGATAGACTTTGAAAATTTTCAATCAACACAAAGTGACAGTCGACCTCAATGAGCTTTAGTGGATGTTAATCGACGATATCTGACAAAGTTAGATGCAAACTCACTCAAATATATGAGAAAAGTTGAAATTCGACTTCAAATTAGGAAGATAGACTTTGAAAATTTTCAATCAACATAAACTGACAATCGACCTCAATGGGCTTCAATGGATGTTAATCGACGATATCTGACAAAGTTAGATGCAAACTCACTCAAATATATGAGAAATGTTGAAATTCGACTTCAAATTAGGAAGATAGACTTTGAAAATTTTCAATCAACACAAAGTGACAGTCGACCTCAATGGGCTTTAGTGGATGTTAATCGACGATATCTGACAAAGTTAGATGCAAACTCACTCAAATATATAAGAAAGGTTGAAATTCGACTTCTAATTAGGAAGATAGACTTTGAAAATTTTCAATCAACACAAAGTGACAGTCGACCTCAATGGGCTTTAGTGGATGTTAATCGACGATATCTGACAAAGTTAGATGCAAACTCACTCAAATATATGAGAAATGTTGAAATTCGACTTCAAATTAGGAAGATAGACTTTGAAAATTTTCAATCAACATAAACTGACAATCGACCTCAATGGGCTTCAATGGATGTAAATCGACGATATCTGACAAAGTTAGATGCAAACTCACTCAAATATATGAGAAATGTTGAAATTCGACTTCAAATTAGGAAGATAGACTTTGAAAATTTTCAATCAACACAAAGTGACAGTCGACCTCAATGAGCTTTAGTGGATGTTAATCGACGATATCTGACAAAGTTAGATGCAAACTCACTCAAATATATGAGAAAAGTTGAAATTCGACTTCAAATTAGGAAGATATACTTTGAAAATTTTCAATCAACATAAACTGACAATCGACCTCAATGGGCTTCAATGGATGTTAATCGACGATATCTGACAAAGTTAGATGCAAACTCACTCAAATATATGAGAAATGTTGAAATTCGACTTCAAATTAGGAAGATAGACTTTGAAAATTTTCAATCAACACAAAGTGACAGTCGACCTCAATGGGCTTTAGTGGATGTTAATCGACGATATCTGACAATGTTAGATGCAAACTCACTCAAATATATGAGAAAAGTTGAAATTCGACTTCAAATTAGGAAGATAGACTTTGAAAATTTTCAATCAAAACAAATTGACAATCGAACTCAATGTGCTTCAATGGATGTTAATCGACGATATCTGACAAAGTTAGATGCAAACTCACTCAAATATATGAGAAATGTTGAAATTCGACTTCAAATTAGGAAGATAGACTTTGAAAATTTTCAATCAACACAAAGTGACAGTCGACCTCAATGGGCTTCAATGGATCTTAATCGCCTCTATCTGACAAATTTAGATGCAAACTCACTCAAATATATGAGAAATGTTGAAATTCGACTTCAAATTAGGAAGATAGACTTTGAAAATTTTCAATCAACATAAACTGACAATCGACCTCAATGGGCTTCAATGGATGTTAATCGACGATATCTGACAAAGTTAGATGCAAACTCACTCAAATATATAAGAAATGTTGAAATTCGACTTCAAATTAGGAAGATAGACTTTGAAAATTTTCAATCATCACAAAGTGACAGTTGACCTCAAAGGGCTTCAGTGGATGTTAATCGACGATATCTGACAAAGGTAGATGCAAACTCACTCAAATATATGAGAAAAGTTGAAATTCGACTTCAAATTAGGAAGATAGACTTTGAAAATTTTCAATCAACATAAACTGACAATCGACCTCAATGGGCTTCAATGGATGTTAATCGACGATATCTGACAAAGTTAGATGCAAACTCACTCAAATATATGAGAAATGTTGAAATTCGACTTCAAATTAGGAAGATAGACTTTGAAAATTTTCAATCAACACAAAATGACAGTCGACCTCAATGGGCTTTAGTGGATGTTAATCGACGATATCTGACAAAGTTAGATGCAAACTCACTCAAATATATAAGAAAGGTTGAAATTCGACTTCTAATTAGGAAGATAGACTTTCAAAATTTTCAATCATCACAAAGTGACAGTTGACCTCAAAGGGCTTCAGTGGATGTAAATCGACGATATCTGACAAAGTTAGATGCAAACTCACTAAAATATATGAGATATGTTGAAATTCGACTTCAAATTAGGAAGATAGACTTTGAAAATTTTCAATCAACATAAACTGACAATCGACCTCAATGGGCTTCAATGGATGTTAATCGACGATATCTGACAAAGTTAGATGCAAACTCACTCAAATATATGAGAAATGTTGAAATTCGACTTCAAATTAGGAAGATAGACTTTGAAAATTTTCAATCAACACAAAGTGACAGTCGACCTCAATGAGCTTTAGTGGATGTTAATCGACGATATCTGACAAAGTTAGATGCAAACTCACTCAAATATATGAGAAAAGTTGAAATTCGACTTCAAATTAGGAAGATAGACTTTGAAAATTTTCAATCAACATAAACTGACAATCGACCTCAATGGGCTTCAATGGATGTTAATCGACGATATCTGACAAAGTTAGATGCAAACTCACTCAAATATATGAGAAATGTTGAAATTCGACTTCAAATTAGGAAGATAGACTTTGAAAATTTTCAATCAACACAAAGTGACAGTCGACCTCAATGGGCTTTAGTGGATGTTAATCGACGATATCTGACAAAGTTAGATGCAAACTCACTCAAATATATAAGAAAGGTTGAAATTCGACTTCTAATTAGGAAGATAGACTTTGAAAATTTTCAATCAACACAAAGTGACAGTCGACCTCAATGGGCTTTAGTGGATGTTAATCGACGATATCTGACAAAGTTAGATGCAAACTCACTCAAATATATGAGAAATGTTGAAATTCGACTTCAAATTAGGAAGATAGACTTTGAAAATTTTCAATCAACATAAACTGACAATCGACCTCAATGGGCTTCAATGGATGTAAATCGACGATATCTGACAAAGTTAGATGCAAACTCACTCAAATATATGAGAAATGTTGAAATTCGACTTCAAATTAGGAAGATAGACTTTGAAAATTTTCAATCAACACAAAGTGACAGTCGACCTCAATGAGCTTTAGTGGATGTTAATCGACGATATCTGACAAAGTTAGATGCAAACTCACTCAAATATATGAGAAAAGTTGAAATTCGACTTCAAATTAGGAAGATATACTTTGAAAATTTTCAATCAACATAAACTGACAATCGACCTCAATGGGCTTCAATGGATGTTAATCGACGATATCTGACAAAGTTAGATGCAAACTCACTCAAATATATGAGAAATGTTGAAATTCGACTTCAAATTAGGAAGATAGACTTTGAAAATTTTCAATCAACACAAAGTGACAGTCGACCTCAATGGGCTTTAGTGGATGTTAATCGACGATATCTGACAATGTTAGATGCAAACTCACTCAAATATATGAGAAAAGTTGAAATTCGACTTCAAATTAGGAAGATAGACTTTGAAAATTTTCAATCAAAACAAATTGACAATCGAACTCAATGTGCTTCAATGGATGTTAATCGACGATATCTGACAAAGTTAGATGCAAACTCACTCAAATATATGAGAAATGTTGAAATTCGACTTCAAATTAGGAAGATAGACTTTGAAAATTTTCAATCAACACAAAGTGACAGTCGACCTCAATGGGCTTCAATGGATCTTAATCGCCTCTATCTGACAAATTTAGATGCAAACTCACTCAAATATATGAGAAATGTTGAAATTCGACTTCAAATTAGGAAGATAGACTTTGAAAATTTTCAATCAACACAAAGTGACAGTCGACTTCAATGGGCTTTAGTGGATGTTAATCGACGATAACTGACAAAGTTAGATGAAAACTCTCTCAAATATATAAGAAATGTTGAAATTCGACTTCAAATTAGGAAGATAGACTTTGAAAATTTTCAATCAACACAAATTGACAATCGACCTCAATGTGCTTCAATGGATGTTAATCGACGATATCTGACAAAGTTAGATGCAAACTCACACAAATATATGAGAATTGTTGAAAGGCGACTTCAAATTAGGAAGATAGACTTTGAAAATTTTCAATCAACACAAAGTGACAGTCGACCTCAATGGGCTTCAATGGATGTTAATCGACGTTATCTGACAAAGTTAGATGCAAACTCACTCAAATATATGAGAAATGTTGAAATTCGACTTCAAATTAGGAAGATAGACTTTGAAAATTTTCAATCAACACAAAGTGACAGTCGACCTCAATGGGCTTTAGTGGATGTTAATCGACGATATCTGACAAAGTTAGATGCAAACTCACTCAAATATATGAGAAATGTTGAAATTCGACTTCAAATTAGGAAGATAGACTTTGGAAATTTTCAATCAACATAAACTGACAATCGACCTCAATGGGCTTCAATGGATGTAAATCGACGATATCTGACAAAGTTAGATGCAAACTCACTCAAATATATGAGAAATGTTGAAATTCGACTTCTAATTAGGAAGATAGACTTTGAAAATTTTCAATCAACACAAAGTGACAGTCGACCTCAATGGGCTTTAGTGGATGTTAATCGACGATATCTGACAAAGTTAGATGCAAACTCACTCAAATATATGAGAAATGTTGAAATTCGACTTCAAATTAGGAAGATAGACTCTGAAAATTTTCAATCAACATAAACTGACAATCGACCTCAATGGGCTTCAGTGGATGTAAATCGACGATATCTGACAAAGTTAGATGCAAACTCACTCAAATATATAAGAAAAGTTGAAATTCGACTTCTAATTAGGAAGATAGACTTTGAAAATTTTCAATCATCACAAAGTGACAGTTGACCTCAAAGGGCTTCAGTGGCTGTAAATCGACGATATCTGACAAAGTTAGATGCAAACTCACTCAAATATATGAGAAATGTTGAAATTCGACTTCAAATTAGGAAGATAGACTTTGGAAATTTTCAATCAACATAAACTGACAATCGACCTCAATGGGCTTCAATGGATGTAAATCGACGATATCTGACAAAGTTAGATGCAAACTCACTCAAATATATGAGAAATGTTGAAATTCGATTTCTAATTAGGAAGATAGACTTTGAAAATTTTCAATCAACACAAAGTGACAGTCGACCTCAATGGGCTTTAGTGGATGTTAATCGACGATATCTGACAAAGTTAGATGCAAACTCACTCAAATATATGAGAAAAGTTGAAATTCGACTTCAAATTAGGAAGATAGACTTTGAAAATTTTCAATCAACACAAATTGACAATCGACCTCAATGTGCTTCAATGGATGTTAATCGACGATATCTGACAAAGTTAGATGCAAACTCACTCAAATATATGAGAAATGTTGAAATTCGACTTCAAATTAGGAAGATAGACTTTGAAAATTTTCAATCAACACAAAGTGACAGTCGACCTCAATGGGCTTCAATGGATCTTAATCGCCTATATCTGACAAATTTAGATGCAAACTCATTCAAATATATGAGAAATGTTGAAATTCGACTTCAAATTAGGAAGATAGACTTTGAAAATTTTCAATCAACACAAAGTGACAGTCGACCTCAATGGGCTTTAGTGGATGTTAATCGACGATAACTGACAAAGTTAGATGAAAACTCTCTCAAATATATAAGAAATGTTGAAATTCGACTTCAAATTAGGAAGATAGACTTTGAAAATTTTCAATCAACACAAAGTGACAATCGACTTCAATGGGCTTCAATGAATGTAAATCGACGATATCTGACAAAGTTAGATGCAAACTCATTCAAATATATGAGAAATGTTGAAATTCGACTTCAAATGAGGAAGATAGACTTTGAAAATTTTCAATCAACACAAAGTGAGAATCGACTTCAATGGGCTTCAATGAATGTAAATCGACGATATCTGACAAAGTTAGATGCAAACTCATTCAAATATATGAGAAATGTTGAAATTCGACTTCAAATGAGGAAGATAGACTTTGAAAATTTTCAATCAACACAAAGTGAGAATCGACTTCAATGGGCTTCAATGAATGTAAATCGACGATATCTGATAAAGTTAGATGCAAACTCATTCAAATATATGAGAAATGTTGAAATCCGACTTCAAATGAGGAAGATAGACTTTGAAAATTTTCAATCAACACAAAGTGAGAAACGACTTCAATGGGCTTCAATGAATGTAAATCGACGATATCTGACAAAGTTAGATGCAAACTCATTCAAATATATGAGAAATGTTGAAACTCGACTTCAAATGAGGAAGATAGACTTTGAAAATTTTCAATCAACACAAAGTGACAATCGGCTTCAGTGGGCTTCAATGAATGTAAATCGACGATATCTGATAAAGTTAGATGCAAACTCATTCAAATATATGAGAAATGTTGAAATTCGACTTCAAATGAGGAAGATAGACTTTGAAAATTTTCAATCAACACAAAGTGAGAATCGACTTCAAGGGGCTTCAATGAATGTAAATCGACGATATCTGACAAAGTTTGATGCAAACTCATTCAAATATATGAGAAATGTTGAAATTCGACTTCAAATGAGGAAGATAGACTTTGAAAATTTTCAATCAACACAAAGTGAGAAACGACTTCAATGGGCTTCAATGAATGTAAATCGACGATATCTGACAAAGTTAGATGCAAACTCATTCAAATATATGAGAAATGTTGAAACTCGACTTCAAATGAGGAAGATAGACTTTGAAAATTTTCAATCAACACAAAGTGAGAATCGACTTCAATGGGCTTCAATGAATGTAAATCGACGATATCTGACAAAGTTAGATGCAATCTCATTCAAATATATGAGAAATGTTGAAATTCGACTTCAAATGAGGAAGATAGACTTTGAAAATTTTCAATCAACACAAAGTGAGAATCGACTTCAATGGGCTTCAATGAATGTAAATCGACGATATCTGATAAAGTTAGATGCAAACTCATTCAAATATATAAGAAATGTTGAAATTCGACTTCATATGAGGAAGATAGACTTTGAAAATTTTCAATCAACACAAAGTGAGAATCGACTTCAATGGGCTTCAATGAATGTAAATCGACGATATCTGACAAAGTTAGATGCTAACTCATTCAAATATATGAGAAATGTTGAAATTCGACTTCAAATGAGGAAGATAGACTTTGAAAATTTTCAATCAACACAAAGTGAGAATCGACTTCAATGGGCTTCAATGAATGTAAATCGACGATATCTGACAAAGTTAGATGCAAACTCATTCAAATATATGAGAAATGTTGAAATTCGACTTCAATTGAGGAAGATAGACTTTGAAAATTTTCAATCAACACAAAGCGAGAATCGACTTCAATGGGCTTCAATGAATGTAAATCGACGATATCTGACAAAGTTATATGCAAACTCATTCAATTATATGAGAAATGTTGAAATTCGACTTCAAATGAGGAAGATAGACTTTGAAAATTTTCAATCAACACAAAGTGAGAATCGACTTCAATGGGCTTCAATGAATGTAAATCGACGATATCTGACAAAGTTAGATGCTAACTCATTCAAATATATGAGAAATGTTGAAATTCGACTTCAAATGAGGAAGATAGACTTTGAAAATTTTCAATCAACACAAAGTGAGAATCGACTTCAATGGGCTTCAATGAATGTAAATCGACGATATCTGACAAAGTTAGATGCAAACTCATTCAAATATATGAGAAATGTTGAAATTCGACTTCAATTGAGGAAGATAGACTTTGAAAATTTTCAATCAACACAAAGCGAGAATCGACTTCAATGGGCTTCAATGAATGTAAATCGACGATATCTGACAAAGTCAGATACAAACTCATTCAAATATATAAGAAATGTTGAAATTCGACTTCAAATGAGGAAGATAGACTTTGAAAATTTTCAATCAACACAAAGTGACAATCGACTTCAATGGGCTTCAATGAATGTAAATCGACGATATCTGACAAAGTTAGATGCAAACTCACTCAAATATATGAGAAATGTTGAAATTCGACTTCAAATTAGGAAGATAGACTTTGAAAATTTTCAATCAACATAAACTGACAATCGACCTCAATGGGCTTCAATGGATGTAAATCGACGATATCTGACAAAGTTAGATGCAAACTCACTAAAATATATGAGAAATGTTGAAATTCGACTTCAAATTAGGAAGATAGACTTTGAAAATTTTCAATCAACACAAAGTGACAGTCGACCTCAATGAGCTTTAGTGGATGTTAATCGACGATATCTGACAAAGTTAGATGCAAACTCACTCAAATATATGAGAAAAGTTGAAATTCGACTTCAAATTAGGAAGATATACTTTGAAAATTTTCAATCAACATAAACTGACAATCGACCTCAATGGGCTTCAATGGATGTTAATCGACGATATCTGACAAAGTTAGATGCAAACTCATTCAAATATATGAGAAATGTTGAAATTCGACTTCAAATTAGGAAGATAGACTTTGAAAATTTTCAATCAACACAAAGTGACAGTCGACCTCAATGGGCTTTAGTGGATGTTAATCGACGATATCTGACAAAGTTAGATGCAAACTCACTCAAATATATGAGAAAAGTTGAAATTCGACTTCAAATTAGGAAGATAGACTTTGAAAATTTTCAATCAAAACAAATTGACAATCGAACTCAATGTGCTTCAATGGATGTTAATCGACGATATCTGACAAAGTTAGATGCAAACTCACTCAAATATATGAGAAATGTTGAAATTCGACTTCAAATTAGGAAGATAGACTTTGAAAATTTTCAATCAACACAAAGTGACAGTCGACCTCAATGGGCTTCAATGGATCTTAATCGCCTCTATCTGACAAATTTAGATGCAAACTCACTCAAATATATGAGAAATGTTGAAATTCGACTTCAAATTAGGAAGATAGACTTTGAAAATTTTCAATCAACACAAAGTGACAGTCGACTTCAATGGGCTTTAGTGGATGTTAATCGACGATAACTGACAAAGTTAGATGAAAACTCTCTCAAATATATAAGAAATGTTGAAATTCGACTTCAAATTAGGAAGATAGACTTTGAAAATTTTCAATCAACACAAATTGACAATCGACCTCAATGTGCTTCAATGGATGTTAATCGACGATATCTGACAAAGTTAGATGCAAACTCACACAAATATATGAGAATTGTTGAAAGTCGACTTCAAATTAGGAAGATAGACTTTGAAAATTTTCAATCAACACAAAGTGACAGTCGACCTCAATGGGCTTCAATGGATGTTAATCGACGATATCTGACAAAGTTAGATGCAAACTCACTCAAATATATGAGAAATGTTGAAATTCGACTTCAAATTAGGAAGATAGACTTTGAAAATTTTCAATCAACACAAAGTGACAGTCGACCTCAATGGGCTTTAGTGGATGTTAATCGACGATATCTGACAAAGTTAGATGCAAACTCACTCAAATATATGAGAAATGTTGAAATTCGACTTCAAATTAGGAAGATAGACTTTGAAAATTTTCAATCAACATAAACTGACAATCGACCTCAATGGGCTTCAGTGGATGTAAATCGACGATATCTGACAAAGTTAGATGCAAACTCACTCAAATATATAAGAAAAGTTGAAATTCGACTTCTAATTAGGAAGATAGACTTTGAAAATTTTCAATCATCACAAAGTGACAGTTGACCTCAAAGGGCTTCAGTGGATGTAAATCGACGATATCTGACAAAGTTAGATGCAAACTCACTCAAATATATGAGAAATGTTGAAATTCGACTTCAAATTAGGAAGATAGACTTTGGAAATTTTCAATCAACATAAACTGACAATCGACCTCAATGGGCTTCAATGGATGTAAATCGACGATATCTGACAAAGTTAGATGCAAACTCACTCAAATATATGAGAAATGTTGAAATTCGACTTCTAATTAGGAAGATAGACTTTGAAAATTTTCAATCAACACAAAGTGACAGTCGACCTCAATGGGCTTTAGTGGATGTTAATCGACGATATCTGACAAAGTTAGATGCAAACTCACTCAAATATATGAGAAAAGTTGAAATTCGACTTCAAATTAGGAAGATAGACTTTGAAAATTTTCAATCAACACAAATTGACAATCGACCTCAATGTGCTTCAATGGATGTTAATCGACGATATCTGACAAAGTTAGATGCAAACTCACTCAAATATATGAGAAATGTTGAAATTCGACTTCAAATTAGGAAGATAGACTTTGAAAATTTTCAATCAACACAAAGTGACAGTCGACCTCAATGGGCTTTAGTGGATGTTAATCGACGATAACTGACAAAGTTAGATGAAAACTCTCTCAAATATATAAGAAATGTTGAAATTCGACTTCAAATTAGGAAGATAGACTTTGAAAATTTTCAATCAACACAAAGTGACAATCGACTTCAATGGGCTTCAATGAATGTAAATCGACGATATCTGACAAAGTTAGATGCAAACTCATTCAAATATATGAGAAATGTTGAAATTCGACTTCAAATGAGGAAGATAGACTTTGAAAATTTTCAATCAACACAAAGTGAGAATCGACTTCAATGGGCTTCAATGAATGTAAATCGACGATATCTGACAAAGTTAGATGCAAACTCATTCAAATATATGAGAAATGTTGAAATTCGACTTCAAATGAGGAAGATAGACTTTGAAAATTTTCAATCAACACAAAGTGAGAATCGACTTCAATGGGCTTCAATGAATGTAAATCGACGATATCTGATAAAGTTAGATGCAAACTCATTCAAATATATGAGAAATGTTGAAATCCGACTTCAAATGAGGAAGATAGACTTTGAAAATTTTCAATCAACACAAAGTGAGAAACGACTTCAATGGGCTTCAATGAATGTAAATCGACGATATCTGACAAAGTTAGATGCAAACTCATTCAAATATATGAGAAATGTTGAAACTCGACTTCAAATGAGGAAGATAGACTTTGAAAATTTTCAATCAACACAAAGTGACAATCGGCTTCAGTGGGCTTCAATGAATGTAAATCGACGATATCTGATAAAGTTAGATGCAAACTCATTCAAATATATGAGAAATGTTGAAATTCGACTTCAAATGAGGAAGATAGACTTTGAAAATTTTCAATCAACACAAAGTGAGAATCGACTTCAAGGGTCTTCAATGAATGTAAATCGACGATATCTGACAAAGTTAGATGCAATCTCATTCAAATATATGAGAAATGTTGAAATTCGACTTCAAATGAGGAAGATAGACTTTGAAAATTTTCAATCAACACAAAGTGAGAATCGACTTCAATGGGCTTCAATGAATGTAAATCGACGATATCTGATAAAGTTAGATGCAAACTCATTCAAATATATAAGAAATGTTGAAATTCGACTTCATATGAGGAAGATAGACTTTGAAAATTTTCAATCAACACAAAGTGAGAATCGACTTCAATGGGCTTCAATGAATGTAAATCGACTATATCTGACAAAGTTAGATGCTAACTCATTCAAATATATGAGAAATGTTGAAATTCGACTTCAAATGAGGAAGATAGACTTTGAAAATTTTCAATCAACACAAAGTGAGAATCGACTTCAATGGGCTTCAATGAATGTAAATCGACGATATCTGACAAAGTTAGATGCAAACTCATTCAAATATATGAGAAATGTTGAAATTCGACTTCAATTGAGGAAGATAGACTTTGAAAATTTTCAATCAACACAAAGCGAGAATCGACTTCAATGGGCTTCAATGAATGTAAATCGACGATATCTGACAAAGTTATATGCAAACTCATTCAATTATATGAGAAATGTTGAAATTCGACTTCAAATGAGGAAGATAGACTTTGAAAATTTTCAATCAACACAAAGTGAGAATCGACTTCAATGGGCTTCAATGAATGTAAATCGACGATATCTGACAAAGTTAGATGCTAACTCATTCAAATATATGAGAAATGTTGAAATTCGACTTCAAATGAGGAATATAGACTTTGAAAATTTTCAATCAACACAAAGTGAGAATCGACTTCAATGGGCTTCAATGAATGTAAATCGACGATATCTGACAAAGTTAGATGCAAACTCATTCAAATATATGAGAAATGTTGAAATTCGACTTCAATTGAGGAAGATAGACTTTGAAAATTTTCAATCAACACAAAGCGAGAATCGACTTCAATGGGCTTCAATGAATGTAAATCGACGATATCTGACAAAGTCAGATACAAACTCATTCAAATATATAAGAAATGTTGAAATTCGACTTCAAATGAGGAAGATAGACTTTGAAAATTTTCAATCAACACAAAAGGACAATCGACTTCAATGGGCTTCAATGAATGTAAATCGACGATATCTGATAAAGTTAGATGCTAACTCATTCAAATATATGAGAAATGTTGAAATTCGACTTCAAATGAGGAAGATAGACTTTGAAAATTTTCAATCAACACAAAGTGACAGTCGACCTCAATGGGCTTCAATGGATGTTAATCGACGATATCTGACAAAGTTAGATGCAAACTCACTCAAATATATGAGAAATGTTGAAATTCGACTTCAAATTAGGAAGATAGACTTTGAAAATTTTCAATCAACACAAAGTGACAGTCGACCTCAATGGGCTTTAGTGGATGTTAATCGACGATATCTGACAAAGTTAGATGAAAACTCTCTCAAATATATAAGAAATGTTGAAATTCGATTTCAAATTAGGAAGATAGACTTTGAAAATTTTCAATCAACATAAACTGACAATCGACCTCAATGGGCTTCAATGGATGTAAATCGACGATATCTGACAAAGTTAGATGCAAACTCACTCAAATATATGAGAAATGTTGAAATTCGACTTCAAATTAGGAAGATAGACTTTGAAAATTTTCAATCAACATAAACTGACAATCGACCTCAATGGGCTTCAATGGATGTTAATCGACGATATCTGACAAAGTTAGATGCAAACTCACTCAAATATATGAGAAATGTTGTAATTCGACTTCAAATTAGGAAGATAGACTTTGAAAATTTTCAATCAACACAAAGTGACAGTCGACCTCAATGGGCTTTAGTGGATGTTAATCGACGATATCTGACAAAGTTAGATGCAAACTCACTCAAATATATAAGAAAGGTTGAAATTCGACTTCTAATTAGGAAGATAGACCTTGAAAATTTTCAATCATCACAAAGTGACAGTTGACCTCAAAGGGCTTCAGTGGAAGTTAATCGACGATATCTGACAAAGTTAGATGCAAACTCACTCAAATATATAAGAAATGTTGAAATTCGATTTCAAATTAGGAAGATAGACTTTGAAAATTTTCAATCAACATAAACTGACAATCGACCTCAATGGGATTCAATGGATGTAAATCGACGATATCTGACAAAGTTATATGCAAACTCATTCAATTATATGAGAAATGTTGAAATTCGACTTCAAATGAGGAAGATAGACTTTGAAAATTTTCAATCAACACAAAGTGAGAATCGACTTCAATGGGCTTCAATGAATGTAAATCGACGATATCTGACAAAGTTAGATGCTAACTCATTCAAATATATGAGAAATGTTGAAATTCGACTTCAAATGAGGAAGATAGACTTTGAAAATTTTCAATCAACACAAAGTGAGAATCGACTTCAATGGGCTTCAATGAATGTAAATCGACGATATCTGACAAAGTTAGATGCAAACTCATTCAAATATATGAGAAATGTTGAAATTCGACTTCAATTGAGGAAGATAGACTTTGAAAATTTTCAATCAACACAAAGCGAGAATCGACTTCAATGGGCTTCAATGAATGTAAATCGACGATATCTGACAAAGTCAGATACAAACTCATTCAAATATATAAGAAATGTTGAAATTCGACTTCAAATGAGGAAGATAGACTTTGAAAATTTTCAATCAACACAAAGTGACAATCGACTTCAATGGGCTTCAATGAATGTAAATCGACGATATCTGATAAAGTTAGATGCTAACTCATTCAAATATATGAGAAATGTTGAAATTCGACTTCAAATGAGGAAGATAGACTTTGAAAATTTTCAATCAACACAAAGTGACAGTCGACCTCAATGGGCTTCAATGGATGTTAATCGACGATATCTGACAAAGTTAGATGCAAACTCACTCAAATATATGAGAAATGTTGAAATTCGACTTCAAATTAGGAAGATAGACTTTGAAAATTTTCAATCAACACAAAGTGACAGTCGACCTCAATGGGCTTTAGTGGATGTTAATCGACGATATCTGACAAAGTTAGATGAAAACTCTCTCAAATATATAAGAAATGTTGAAATTCGATTTCAAATTAGGAAGATAGACTTTGAAAATTTTCAATCAACATAAACTGACAATCGACCTCAATGGGCTTCAATGGATGTAAATCGACGATATCTGACAAAGTTAGATGCAAACTCACTCAAATATATGAGAAATTTTGAAATTCGACTTCAAATTAGGAAGATAGACTTTGAAAATTTTCAATCAACATAAACTGACAATCGACCTCAATGGGCTTCAATGGATGTTAATCGACGATATCTGACAAAGTTAGATGCAAACTCACTCAAATATATGAGAAATGTTGTAATTCGACTTCAAATTAGGAAGATAGACTTTGAAAATTTTCAATCAACACAAAGTGACAGTCGACCTCAATGGGCTTTAGTGGATGTTAATCGACGATATCTGACAAAGTTAGATGCAAACTCACTCAAATATATAAGAAAGGTTGAAATTCGACTTCTAATTAGGAAGATAGACCTTGAAAATTTTCAATCATCACAAAGTGACAGTTGACCTCAAAGGGCTTCAGTGGAAGTTAATCGACGATATCTGACAAAGTTAGATGCAAACTCACTCAAATATATAAGAAAAGTTGAAATTCGACTTCAAATTAGGAAGATAGACTTTGAAAATTTTCAATCAACACAAATTGACAATCGACCTCAATGTGCTTCAATGGATGTTAATCGACGATATCTGACAAAGTTGGATGCAAACTCACTCAAATATATGAGAAATGTTGAAATTCGACTTCAAATTAGGAAGATAGACTTTGAAAATTTTCAATCAACATAAACTGACAATCGACCTCAATGGGCTTCAATGGATGTTAATCGACGATATCTGACAAAGTTAGATGCAAACTCACTCAAATATATGAGAAATGTTGAAATTCGACTTCAAATTAGGAAGATAGACTTTGAAAATTTTCAATCAACACAAAGTGACAGTCGACCTCAATGGGCTTTAGTGGATGTTAATCCACGATATCTGACAAAGTTAGATGCAAACTCACTCAAATATATAAGAAAGGTTGAAATTCGACTTCTAATTAGGAAGATAGACTTTGAAAATTTTCAATCATCACAAAGTGACAGTTGACCTCAAAGGGCTTCAGTGGATGTGAATCGATGATATCTGACAAAGTTAGATGCAAACTCACTCAAATATATGAGAAATGTTGAAATTCGACTTCAAATTAGGAAGATAGACTTTGAAAATTTTCAATCAACATAAACTGACAATCGACCTCAATGGGCTTCAATGGATGTTAATCGACGATATCTGACAAAGTTAGATGCAAACTCACTCAAATATATGAGAAATGTTGAAATTCGACTTCAAATTAGGAAGATAGACTTTGAAAATTTTCAATCAACACAAAGTGACAGTCGACCTCAATGGGCTTTAGTGGAAGTTAATCGACGATATCTGACAAAGTTAGATGCAAACTCACTCAAATATATGAGAAAAGTTGAAATTCGACTTCAAATTAGGAAGATAGACTTTGAAAATTTTCAATCAACATAAACTGACAATCGACCTCAATGGGCTTCAATGGATGTTAATCGACGATATCTGACAAAGTTAGATGCAAACTCACTCAAATATATGAGAAATGTTGAAATTCGACTTCAAATTAGGAAGATAGACTTTGAAAATTTTCAATCAACACAAAGTGACAGTCGACCTCAATGGGCTTTAGTGGATGTTAATCGACGATATCTGACAAAGTTAGATGCAAACTCACTCAAATATATGAGAAAAGTTGAGATTCGACTTCAAATTAGGAAGATAAACTTTGAAAATTTTCAATCAACACAAAGTGACAGTCGACATCAATGGGCTTCAATGGATCTTAATCGCCTATATCTGACAAATTTAGATGCAAACTTACTCAAATATATGAGAAATGTTGAAATTCGACTTCAAATTAGGAAGATAGACTTTGAAAATTTTCAATCAACACAAAGTGACAGTCGACCTCAATGGGCTTTAGTGGATGTTAATCGACGATATCTGACAAAGTTAGATGCAAACTCACTCAAATATATGAGAAATGTTGAAATTCGACTTCAAATTAGGAAGATAGACTTTGAAAATTTTCAATCAACACAAAGTGACAGTCGACCTCAATGGGCTTTAGTGGATGTTAATCGACGATATCTGACAAAGTTAGATGCAAACTCACTCAAATATATAAGAAAGGTTGAAATTCGACTTCTAATTAGGAAGATAGACCTTGAAAATTTTCAATCATCACAAAGTGACAGTTGACCTCAAAGGGCTTCAGTGGAAGTTAATCGACGATATCTGACAAAGTTAGATGCAAACTCACTCAAATATATAAGAAAAGTTGAAATTCGACTTCAAATTAGGAAGATAGACTTTGAAAATTTTCAATCAACACAAATTGACAATCGACCTCAATGTGCTTCAATGGATGTTAATCGACGATATCTGACAAAGTTGGATGCAAACTCACTCAAATATATGAGAAATGTTGAAATTCGACTTCAAATTAGGAAGATAGACTTTGAAAATTTTCAATCAACATAAACTGACAATCGACCTCAATGGGCTTCAATGGATGTTAATCGACGATATCTGACAAAGTTAGATGCAAACTCACTCAAATATATGAGAAATGTTGAAATTCGACTTCAAATTAGGAAGATAGACTTTGAAAATTTTCAATCAACACAAAGTGACAGTCGACCTCAATGGGCTTTAGTGGATGTTAATCGACGATATCTGACAAAGTTAGATGCAAACTCACTCAAATATATAAGAAAGGTTGAAATTCGACTTCTAATTAGGAAGATAGACTTTGAAAATTTTCAATCATCACAAAGTGACAGTTGACCTCAAAGGGCTTCAGTGGATGTGAATCGATGATATCTGACAAAGTTAGATGCAAACTCACTCAAATATATGAGAAATGTTGAAATTCGACTTCAAATTAGGAAGATAGACTTTGAAAATTTTCAATCAACATAAACTGACAATCGACCTCAATGGGCTTCAATGGATGTTAATCGACGATATCTGACAAAGTTAGATGCAAACTCACTCAAATATATGAGAAATGTTGAAATTCGACTTCAAATTAGGAAGATAGACTTTGAAAATTTTCAATCAACACAAAGTGACAGTCGACCTCAATGGGCTTTAGTGGAAGTTAATCGACGATATCTGACAAAGTTAGATGCAAACTCACTCAAATATATGAGAAAAGTTGAAATTCGACTTCAAATTAGGAAGATAGACTTTGAAAATTTTCAATCAACATAAACTGACAATCGACCTCAATGGGCTTCAATGGATGTTAATCGACGATATCTGACAAAGTTAGATGCAAACTCACTCAAATATATGAGAAATGTTGAAATTCGACTTCAAATTAGGAAGATAGACTTTGAAAATTTTCAATCAACACAAAGTGACAGTCGACCTCAATGGGCTTTAGTGGATGTTAATCGACGATATCTGACAAAGTTAGATGCAAACTCACTTAAATATATAAGAAAGGTTGAAATTCGACTTCTAATTAGGAAGATAGACTTTGAAAATTTTCAATCATCACAAAGTGACAGTTGACCTCAAAGGGCTTCAGTGGAAGTTAATCGACGATATCTGACAAAGTTAGATGCAAACTCACTCAAATATATGAGAAATGTTGAAATTCGTCTTCAAATTAGGAAGATAGACTTTGAAAATTTTCAATCAACACAAAGTGACAGTCGACCTCAATGGGCTTCAGTGGATGTTAATCGACGATATCTGACAAAGTTAGATGCGAACTTACTCAAATATATGAGAAATGTTGAAATTCGACTTCAAAGTAGGAAGATAGACTTTGAAAATTTTCAATCAACACAAAGTGACAGTCGACCTCATTGGGCTTCAATGGATGTTAATCGACGATATCTGACAAAGTTAGATGCAAACTCACTCAAATATATGAGAAATGTTGAAATTCGACTTCAAATTAGGAAGATAGACTTTGAAAATTTTCAATCAACACAAATTGACAATCGACCTCAATGTGCTTCAATGGATGTTAATCGACGATATCTGACAAAGTTAGATGCAAACTCACTCAAATATATGAGAAATGTTGAAATTCGACTTCAAATTAGGAAGATAGACTTTGAAAATTTTCAATCAACACAAAGTGACAGTTGACTTCAATGAGCTTCAATGGATCTTAATCGCCTATATCTGACAAAGTTAGATGCAAACTCACTCGAATATATGAGAAATGTTGAAATTCGACTTCAAATTAGGAAGATAGACTTTGAAAATTTTCAATCAACACAAAGTGACAGTCGACCTCAATGGGCTTCAATGGATGTTAATCGACGATATCTGACAAAGTTAGATGCAAACTCACTCAAATATATGAGAGATGTTGAAATTCGACTTCAAATTAGGAAGATAGACTTTGAAAATTTTCAATCAACACAAAGTGACAGTCGACCTCAATGGGCTTTAGTGGATGTTAATCGACGATATCTGACAAAGTTAGATGCAAACTCACTCAAATATATAAGAAAGGTTGAAATTCGACTTCTAATTAGGAAGATAGACTTTGAAAATTTTCAATCATCACAAAGTGACAGTTGACCTCAAAGGGCTTCAGTGGAAGTTAATCGACGATATCTGACAAAGTTAGATGCAAACTCACTCAAATATATGAGAAATGTTGAAATTCGTCTTCAAATTAGGAAGATAGACTTTGAAAATTTTCAATCAACACAAAGTGACAGTCGACCTCAATGGGCTTCAATGGATGTTAATCGACGATATCTGACAAAGTTAGATGCAAACTCACTCAAATATATGAGAAATGTTGAAATTCGACTTCAAATTAGGAAGATAGACTTTGAAAATTTTCAATCAACACAAAGTGACAGTCGACCTCAATGGGCTTTAGTGGATGTTAATCGACGATATCTGACAAAGTTAGATGGAAACTCTCTCAAATATATAAGAAATGTTGAAATTCGACTTCAAATTAGGAAGATAGACTTTGAAAATTTTCAATCAACATAAACTGACAATCGACCTCAATGGGCTTCAATGGATGTAAATCGACGATATCTGACAAAGTTAGATGCAAACTCACTCAAATATATGAGAAAGGTTGAAATTCGACTTCTAATTAGGAAGATAGACTTTGAAAATTTTCAATCATCACAAAGTGACAGTTGACCTCAATGTGCTTCAATGGATGTTAATCGACGATATCTGACAAAGTTAGATGAAAACTCTCTCAAATATATAAGAAATGTTGAAATTCGACTTCAAATTAGGAAGATAGACTTTGAAAATTTTCAATCAACATAAACTGACAATCGACCTCAATGGGCTTCAATGGATGTAAATCGACGATATCTGACAAAGTTAGATGCTAACTCACTCAAATATATAAGAAAGGTTGAAATTCGACTTCTAATTAGGAAGATAGACTTTGAAAATTTTCAATCAACACAAAGTGACTGTTGACCTCAAAGGGCTTCAGTGGAAGTTAATCGACGATATCTGACAAAGTTAGATGCAAACTCACTCAAATATATGAGAAAAGTTGAAATTCGACTTCAAATTAGGAAGATAGACTTTGAAAATTTTCAATCAACACAAAGTGACAATCGACCTCAATGTGCTTCAATGGATGTTAATCGACGATATCTGATAAAGTTAGATGCAAACTCACTCAAATATATGAGAAATGTTGAAATTCGACTTCAAATTAGGAAGATAGACTTTGAAAATTTTCAATCAACACAAATTGACAATCGACCTCAATGTGCTTCAATGGATGTTAATCGACGATATCTGACAAAGTTAGATGCAAACTCACTCAAATATATGATGAATGTTGAAATTCGACTTCAAATTAGGAAGATAGACTTTGAAAATTTTCAATCAACACAAAGTGACAGTCGACCTCAATGGGCTTCAATGGATGTTAATCGACGATATCTGACAAAGTTAGATGCAAACTCACTCAAATATATGAGAGATGTTGAAATTCGACTTCAAATTAGGAAGATAGACTTTGAAAATTTTCAATCAACACAAAGTGACAGTCGACCTCAATGGGCTTTAGTGGATGTTAATCGACGATATCTGACAAAGTTAGATGCAAACTCACTTAAATATATAAGAAAGGTTGAAATTCGACTTCTAATTAGGAAGATAGACTTTGAAAATTTTCAATCATCACAAAGTGACAGTTGACCTCAAAGGGCTTCAGTGGAAGTTAATCGACGATATCTGACAAAGTTAGATGCAAACTCACTCAAATATATGAGAAATGTTGAAATTCGTCTTCAAATTAGGAAGATAGACTTTGAAAATTTTCAATCAACACAAAGTGACAGTCGACCTCAATGGGCTTCAGTGGATGTTAATCGACGATATCTGACAAAGTTAGATGCGAACTTACTCAAATATATGAGAAATGTTGAAATTCGACTTCAAAGTAGGAAGATAGACTTTGAAAATTTTCAATCAACACAAAGTGACAGTCGACCTCATTGGGCTTCAATGGATGTTAATCGACGATATCTGACAAAGTTAGATGCAAACTCACTCAAATATATGAGAAATGTTGAAATTCGACTTCAAATTAGGAAGATAGACTTTGAAAATTTTCAATCAACACAAATTGACAATCGACCTCAATGTGCTTCAATGGATGTTAATCGACGATATCTGACAAAGTTAGATGCAAACTCACTCAAATATATGAGAAATGTTGAAATTCGACTTCAAATTAGGAAGATAGACTTTAAAAATTTTCAATCAACACAAAGTGACAGTCGACCTCAATGGGCTTCAATGGATGTTAATCGACGATATCTGAAAAAGTTAGATGCAAACTCACTCAAATATATGAGAAATGTTGAAATTCGACTTCAAATTAGGAAGATAGACTTTGAAAATTTTCAATCAACACAAAGTGACAGTTGACTTCAATGAGCTTCAATGGATCTTAATCGCCTATATCTGACAAAGTTAGATGCAAACTCACTCGAATATATGAGAAATGTTGAAATTCGACTTCAAATTAGGAAGATAGACTTTGAAAATTTTCAATCAACACAAAGTGACAGTCGACCTCAATGGGCTTCAATGGATGTTAATCGACGATATCTGACAAAGTTAGATGCAAACTCACTCAAATATATGAGAGATGTTGAAATTCGACTTCAAATTAGGAAGATAGACTTTGAAAATTTTCAATCAACACAAAGTGACAGTCGACCTCAATGGGCTTTAGTGGATGTTAATCGACGATATCTGACAAAGTTAGATGCAAACTCACTCAAATATATAAGAAAGGTTGAAATTCGACTTCTAATTAGGAAGATAGACTTTGAAAATTTTCAATCATCACAAAGTGACAGTTGACCTCAAAGGGCTTCAGTGGAAGTTAATCGACGATATCTGACAAAGTTAGATGCAAACTCACTCAAATATATGAGAAATGTTGAAATTCGTCTTCAAATTAGGAAGATAGACTTTGAAAATTTTCAATCAACACAAAGTGACAGTCGACCTCAATGGGCTTCAGTGGATGTTAATCGACGATATCTGACAAAGTTAGATGCGAACTTACTCAAATATATGAGAAATGTTGAAATTCGACTTCAAATTAGGAAGATAGACTTTGAAAATTTTCAATCAACACAAAGTGACAGTCGACCTCATTGGGCTTCAATGGATGTTAATCGACGATATCTGACAAAGTTAGATGCAAACTCACTCAAATATATGAGAGATGTTGAAATTCGACTTCAAATTAGGAAGATAGACTTTGAAAATTTTCAATCAACACAAAGTGACAGTCGACCTCAATGGGCTTTAGTGGATGTTAATCGACGATATCTGACAAAGTTAGATGCAAACTCACTCAAATATATAAGAAAGGTTGAAATTCGACTTCTAATTAGGAAGATAGACTTTGAAAATTTTCAATCATCACAAAGTGACAGTTGACCTCAAAGGGCTTCAGTGGAAGTTAATCGACGATATCTGACAAAGTTAGATGCAAACTCACTCAAATATATGAGAAATGTTGAAATTCGTCTTCAAATTAGGAAGATAGACTTTGAAAATTTTCAATCAACACAAAGTGACAGTCGACCTCAATGGGCTTCAGTGGATGTTAATCGACGATATCTGACAAAGTTAGATGCGAACTTACTCAAATATATGAGAAATGTTGAAATTCGACTTCAAATTAGGAAGATAGACTTTGAAAACTTTCAATCAACACAAAGTGACAGTCGACCTCATTGGGCTTCAATGGATGTTAATCGACGATATCTGACAAAGTTAGATGCAAACTCACTCAAATATATGAGAAATGTTGAAATTCGACTTCAAATTAGGAAGATAGACTTTGAAAATTTTCAATCAACATAAACTGACAATCGACCTCAATGGGCTTCAATGGATGTAAATGGACGATATCTGACAAAGTTAGATGCTAACTCACTCAAATATATAAGAAAGGTTGAAATTCGACTTCTAATTAGGAAGATAGACTTTGTAAATTTTCAATCAACACAAAGTGACAGTTGACCTCAAAGGGCTTCAGTGGAAGTTAATCGACGATATCTGACAAAGTTAGATGCAAACTCACTCAAATATATGAGAAATGTTGAAATTCGACTTCAAATTAGGAAGATAGACTTTGAAAATTTTCAATCAACACAAATTGACAATCGACCTCAATGTGCTTCAATGGATGTTAATCGACGATATCTGACAAAGTTAGATGCAAACTCACTCAAATATATGAGAAATGTTGAAATTCGACTTCAAATTAGGAAGATAGACTTTGAAAATTTTCAATCAACACAAATTGACAATCGACCTCAATGTGCTTCAATGGATGTTAATCGACGATATCTGACAAAGTTAGATGCAAACTCACTCAAATATATGAGAAATGTTGAAATTCGACTTCAAATTAGGAAGATAGACTTTGAAAATTTTCAATCAACACAAAGTGACAATCGACCTCAATGGGCTTCAATGGATGTTAATCGACGATATCTGAAGAAGTTAGATGCAAACTCACTCAAATATATGAGAAATGTTGAAATTCGACTTCAAATTAGGAAGATAGACTTGGAAAATTTTCAATCAACACAAAGTGACAGTCGATCTCAATGGGCTTTAGTGGATGTTAATCGACGATATCTGACAAAGTTAGATGAAAACTCTCTCAAATATATAAGAAATGTTGAAATTCGACTTCAAATTAGGAAGATAGACTTTGAAAATTTTCAATCAACATAAACTGACAATCGACCTCAATGGGCTTCAATGGATGTAAATCGACGATATCTGACAAAGTTAGATGCAAACTCACTCAAATATATGAGAAAAGTTGAAATTCGACTCCAAATTAGGAAGATAGACTTTGAAAATTTTCAATCAACACAAAGTGACAGTCGACCTCATTGGGCTTCAATGGATGTTAATCGACGATATCTGACAAAGTTAGATGCAAACTCACTCAAATATATGAGAGATGTTGAAATTCGACTTCAAATTAGGAAGATAGACTTTGAAAATTTTCAATCAACACAAAGTGACAGTCGACCTCAATGGGCTTTAGTGGATGTTAATCGACGATATCTGACAAAGTTAGATGCAAACTCACTCAAATATATAAGAAAGGTTGAAATTCGACTTCTAATTAGGAAGATAGACTTTGAAAATTTTCAATCATCACAAAGTGACAGTTGACCTCAAAGGGCTTCAGTGGAAGTTAATCGACGATATCTGACAAAGTTAGATGCAAACTCACTCAAATATATGAGAAATGTTGAAATTCGTCTTCAAATTAGGAAGATAGACTTTGAAAATTTTCAATCAACACAAAGTGACAGTCGACCTCAATGGGCTTCAGTGGATGTTAATCGACGATATCTGACAAAGTTAGATGCGAACTTACTCAAATATATGAGAAATGTTGAAATTCGACTTCAAATTAGGAAGATAGACTTTGAAAACTTTCAATCAACACAAAGTGACAGTCGACCTCATTGGGCTTCAATGGATGTTAATCGACGATATCTGACAAAGTTAGATGCAAACTCACTCAAATATATGAGAAATGTTGAAATTCGACTTCAAATTAGGAAGATAGACTTTGAAAATTTTCAATCAACATAAACTGACAATCGACCTCAATGGGCTTCAATGGATGTAAATCGACGATATCTGACAAAGTTAGATGCTAACTCACTCAAATATATAAGAAAGGTTGAAATTCGACTTCTAATTAGGAAGATAGACTTTGTAAATTTTCAATCAACACAAAGTGACAGTTGACCTCAAAGGGCTTCAGAGGAAGTTAATCGACGATATCTGACAAAGTTAGATGCAAACTCACTCAAATATATGAGAAATGTTGAAATTCGACTTCAAATTAGGAAGATAGACTTTGAAAATTTTCAATCAACACAAATTGACAATCGACCTCAATGTGCTTCAATGGATGTTAATCGACGATATCTGACAAAGTTAGATGCAAACTCACTCAAATATATGAGAAATGTTGAAATTCGACTTCAAATTAGGAAGATAGACTTTGAAAATTTTCAATCAACACAAATTGACAATCGACCTCAATGTGCTTCAATGGATGTTAATCGACGATATCTGACAAAGTTAGATGCAAACTCACTCAAATATATGAGAAATGTTGAAATTCGACTTCAAATTAGGAAGATAGACTTTGAAAATTTTCAATCAACACAAAGTGACAATCGACCTCAATGGGCTTCAATGGATGTTAATCGACGATATCTGAAGAAGTTAGATGCAAACTCACTCAAATATATGAGAAATGTTGAAATTCGACTTCAAATTAGGAAGATAGACTTGGAAAATTTTCAATCAACACAAAGTGACAGTCGATCTCAATGGGCTTTAGTGGATGTTAATCGACGATATCTGACAAAGTTAGATGAAAACTCTCTCAAATATATAAGAAATGTTGAAATTCGACTTCAAATTAGGAAGATAGACTTTGAAAATTTTCAATCAACATAAACTGACAATCGACCTCAATGGGCTTCAATGGATGTAAATCGACGATATCTGACAAAGTTAGATGCAAACTCACTCAAATATATGAGAAAAGTTGAAATTCGACTCCAAATTAGGAAGATAGACTTTGAAAATTTTCAATCAACACAAAGTGACAATCGACCTCAATGTGCTTCATTGGACGTTAATCGACGATATCTGACAAAGTTAGATGCAAACTCACTCAAATATATGAGAAATGTTGAAATTCGACTTCAAATTAGGAAGATAGACTTTGAAAATTTTCAATCAACACAAAGTGACAGTTGACCTCAAAGGGCTTCAGTGGAAGTTAATCGACGATATCTGACAAAGTTAGATGCAAACTCACTCAAATATATAAGAAAAGTTGAAATTCGACTTCGAATTAGGAAGATAGACTTTGAAAATTTTCAATCAACACAAAGTGACAGTTGACCTCAAAGGGCTTCAGTGGAAGTTAATCGACGATATCTGACAAAGTTAGATGCAAACTCACTCAAATATATGGGAAAAGTTGAAATTCGACTTCAAATTAGGAAGATAGACTTTGAAAATTTTCAATCAACACAAAGTGACAGTTGACCTCAATGGGTTTCAATGGATGTTAATAGCGTATATCTGACAAAGTTAGATGTAAACTCACTCAAATATATGAGAAATGTTGGAATTCGACTCCAAATTAGGAAGATAGACTTTGAAAATTTTCAATCAACAAAAAGTGACAGTTGACCTCAATGGGCTTCAATGGATGTTAATCGACGATATCTGACAAAGTTAGATGCAAACTCACTCAAATATATGAGAAATGTTGAAATTCGACTTCAAATTAGGAAAATAGACTTTGAAAATTTTCAATAAACACAAAGTGACAGTTGACCTCAAAGGGCTTCAGTGGAAGTTAATCGACGATATCTGACAAAGTTAGATGTAAACTCACTCAAATATATGAGAAATGTTGAAATTCGTCTTCAAATTAGGAAGATAGACTTTGAAAATTTTCAATCAACACAAAGTGACAGTCGACCTCAATGGGCTTCAGTGGATGTTAATCGACGATATCTGACAAAGTTAGATGCGAACTTACTCAAATATATGAGAAATGTTGAAATTCGACTTCAAATTAGGAAGATAGACTTTGAAAATTTTCAATCAACACAAAGTGACAGTCGACCTCATTGGGCTTCAATGGATGTTAATCGACGATATCTGACAAAGTTAGATGCAAACTCACTCAAATATATGAGAAATGTTGAAATTCGACTTCAAATTAGGAAGATAGACTTTGAAAATTTTCAATCAACACAAATTGACAATCGACCTCAATGTGCTTCAATGGATGTTAATCGACGATATCTGACAAAGTTAGATGCAAACTCACTCAAATATATGAGAAATGTTGAAATTCGACTTCAAATTAGGAAGATAGACTTTAAAAATTTTCAATCAACACAAAGTGACAGTCGACCTCAATGGGCTTCAATGGATGTTAATCGACGATATCTGAAAAAGTTAGATGCAAACTCACTCAAATATATGAGAAATGTTGAAATTCGACTTCAAATTAGGAAGATAGACTTTGAAAATTTTCAATAAACACAAAGTGACAGTTGACCTCAAAGGGCTTCAGTGGAAGTTAATCGACGATATCTGACAAAGTTAGATGCAAACTCACTCAAATATATGAGAAATGTTGAAATTCGTCTTCAAATTAGGAAGATAGACTTTGAAAATTTTCAATCAACACAAAGTGACAGTCGACCTCAATGGGCTTCAGTGGATGTTAATCGACGATATCTGACAAAGTTAGATGCGAACTTACTCAAATATATGAGAAATGTTGAAATTCGACTTCAAATTAGGAAGATAGACTTTGAAAATTTTCAATCAACACAAAGTGACAGTCGACCTCATTGGGCTTCAATGGATGTTAATCGACGATATCTGACAAAGTTAGATGCAAACTCACTCAAATATATGAGAAATGTTGAAATTCGACTTCAAATTAGGAAGATAGACTTTGAAAATTTTCAATCAACACAAATTGACAATCGACCTCAATGTGCTTCAATGGATGTTAATCGACGATATCTGACAAAGTTAGATGCAAACTCACTCAAATATATGAGAAATGTTGAAATTCGACTTCAAATTAGGAAGATAGACTTTAAAAATTTTCAATCAACACAAAGTGACAGTCGACCTCAATGGGCTTCAATGGATGTTAATCGACGATATCTGAAAAAGTTAGATGCAAACTCACTCAAATATATGAGAAATGTTGAAATTCGACTTCAAATTAGGAAGATAGACTTTGAAAATTTTCAATCAACACAAAGTGACAGTTGACCTCAAAGGGCTTCAGTGGAAGTTAATCGACGATATCTGACAAAGTTAGATGCAAACTCACTCAAATATATGAGAAAAGTTGAAATTCGACTTCAAATTAGGAAGATAGACTTTGAAAATTTTCAATCAACACAAAGTGACAGTTGACCTCAAAGGGCTTCAGTGGAAGTTAATCGACGATATCTGACAAAGTTAGATGCAAACTCACTCAAATATATGGGAAAAGTTGAAATTCGACTTCAAATTAGGAAGATAGACTTTGAAAATTTTCAATCAACACAAAGTGACAGTTGACCTCAATGGGCTTCAATGGATGTTAATAGCGTATATCTGACAAAGTTAGATGTAAACTCACTCAAATATATGAGAAATGTTGGAATTCGACTCCAAATTAGGAAGATAGACTTTGAAAATTTTCAATCAACAAAAAGTGACAGTTGACCTCAATGGGCTTCAATGGATGTTAATCGACGATATCTGACAAAGTTAGATGCAAACTCACTCAAATATATGAGAAATGTTGAAATTCGACTTCAAATTAGGAAAATAGACTTTGAAAATTTTCAATAAACACAAAGTGACAGTTGACCTCAAAGGGCTTCAGTGGAAGTTAATCGACGATATCTGACAAAGTTAGATGCAAACTCACTCAAATATATGAGAAATGTTGAAATTCGTCTTCAAATTAGGAAGATAGACTTTGAAAATTTTCAATCAACACAAAGTGACAGTCGACCTCAATGGGCTTCAGTGGATGTTAATCGACGATATCTGACAAAGTTAGATGCGAACTTACTCAAATATATGAGAAATGTTGAAATTCGACTTCAAATTAGGAAGATAGACTTTGAAAATTTTCAATCAACACAAAGTGACAGTCGACCTCATTGGGCTTCAATGGATGTTAATCGACGATATCTGACAAAGTTAGATGCAAACTCACTCAAATATATGAGAAATGTTGAAATTCGACTTCAAATTAGGAAGATAGACTTTGAAAATTTTCAATCAACACAAATTGACAATCGACCTCAATGTGCTTCAATGGATGTTAATCGACAATATCTGACAAAGTTAGATGCAAACTCACTCAAATATATGAGAAATGTTGAAATTCGACTTCAAATTAGGAAGATAGACTTTAAAAATTTTCAATCAACACAAAGTGACAGTCGACCTCAATGGGCTTCAATGGATGTTAATCGACGATATCTGAAAAAGTTAGATGCAAACTCACTCAAATATATGAGAAATGTTGAAATTCGACTTCAAATTAGGAAGATAGACTTTGAAAATTTTCAATCAACACAAAGTGACAGTTGACCTCAATGAGCTTCAATGGATCTTAATCGCCTATATCTGACAAAGTTAGATGCAAACTCACTCGAATATATGAGAAATGTTGAAATTCGACTTCAAATTAGGAAGATAGACTTTGAAAATTTTCAATCAACACAAAGTGACAGTCGACCTCAATGTGCTTCAATGGATGTTAATCGACGATATCTGACAAAGTTAGATGAAAACTCTCTCAAATATATAAGAAATGTTGAAATTCGACTTCAAATTAGGAAGATAGACATTGAAAATTTTCAATCAACATAAACTGACAATCGACCTCAATGGGATTCAATGGATGTACATCGACGATATCTGACAAAGTTAGATGCTAACTCACTCAAATATATAAGAAAGGTTGAAATTCGACTTCTAATTAGGAAGATAGACTTTGAAAATTTTCAATCAACACAAAGTGACAGTTGACCTCAAAGGGCTTCAGTGGAAGTTAATCGACGATATCTGATAAAGTTAGATGCAAACTCACTCAAATATATGAGAAATGTTGAAATTCGACTTCAAATTAGGAAGATAGACTTGGAAAATTTTCAATCAACACAAAGTGACAGTCGACCTCAATGGGCTTTAGTGGATGTTAATCGACGATATCTGACAAAGTTAGATGAAAACTCTCTCAAATATATAAGAAATGTTGAAATTCGACTTCAAATTAGGAAGATAGACTTTGAAAATTTTCAATCAACATAAACTGACAATCGACCTCAATGGGCTTCAATGGATGTAAATCGACGATATCTGACAAAGTTAGATGCAAACTCACTCAAATATATGAGAAAAGTTGAAATTCGACTCCAAATTAGGAAGATAGACTTTGAAAATTTTCAATCAACACAAAGTGACAATCGACCTCAATGTGCTTCATTGGATGTTAATCGACGATATCTGACAAAGTTAGATACAAACTCACTCAAATATATGATGAATGTTGAAATTCGACTTCAAATTAGGAAGATAGACTTTGAAAATTTTCAATCAACACAAAGTGACAGTCGACCTCAATGGGCTTCAGTGGATGTTAATCGACGATATCTGACAAAGTTAGATGCGAACTTACTCAAATATATGAGAAATGTTGAAATTCGACTTCAAATTAGGAAGATAGACTTTGAAAATTTTCAATCAACACAAAGTGACAGTCGACCTCATTGGGCTTCAATGGATGTTAATCGACGATATCTGACAAAGTTAGATGCAAACTCACTCAAATATATGAGAAATGTTGAAATTCGACTTCAAATTAGGAAGATAGACTTTGAAAATTTTCAATCAACACAAATTGACAATCGACCTCAATGTGCTTCAATGGATGTTAATCGACGATATCTGACAAAGTTAGATGCAAACTCACTCAAATATATGAGAAATGTTGAAATTCGACTTCAAATTAGGAAGATAGACTTTAAAAATTTTCAATCAACACAAAGTGACAGTCGACCTCAATGGGCTTCAATGGATGTTAATCGACGATATCTGAAAAAGTTAGATGCAAACTCACTCAAATATATGAGAAATGTTGAAATTCGACTTCAAATTAGGAAGATAGACTTTGAAAATTTTCAATCAACACAAAGTGACAGTTGACCTCAATGAGCTTCAATGGATCTTAATCGCCTATATCTGACAAAGTTAGATGCAAACTCACTCGAATATATGAGAAATGTTGAAATTCGACTTCAAATTAGGAAGATAGACTTTGAAAATTTTCAATCAACACAAAGTGACAGTCGACCTCAATGTGCTTCAATGGATGTTAATCGACGATATCTGACAAAGTTAGATGAAAACTCTCTCAAATATATAAGAAATGTTGAAATTCGACTTCAAATTAGGAAGATAGACATTGAAAATTTTCAATCAACATAAACTGACAATCGACCTCAATGGGATTCAATGGATGTACATCGACGATATCTGACAAAGTTAGATGCTAACTCACTCAAATATATAAGAAAGGTTGAAATTCGACTTCTAATTAGGAAGATAGACTTTGAAAATTTTCAATCAACACAAAGTGACAGTTGACCTCAAAGGGCTTCAGTGGAAGTTAATCGACGATATCTGACAAAGTTAGATGCAAACTCACTCAAATATATGAGAAAAGTTGAAATTCGACTTCAAATTAGGAAGATAGACTTTGAAAATTTTCAATCAACACAAAGTGACAATCGACCTCAATGTGCTTCAATGGATGTTAATCGACGATATCTGATAAAGTTAGATGCAAACTCACTCAAATATATGATAAATGTTGAAATTCGACTTCAAATTAGGAAGATAGACTTGGAAAATTTTCAATCAACACAAAGTGACAGTCGACCTCAATGGGCTTTAGTGGATGTTAATCGACGATATCTGACAAAGTTAGATGCAAACTCACTCAAATATATGAGAAATGTTGAAATTCGACTTCAAATTAGGAAGATAGACTTTGAAAATTTTCAATCAACATAAACTGACAATCGACCTCAATGGGCTTCAATGGATGTAAATCGACGATATCTGACAAAGTTAGATGCAAACTCACTCAAATATATGAGAAAAGTTGAAATTCGACTCCAAATTAGGAAGATAGACTTTGAAAATTTTCAATCAACACAAAGTGACAATCGACCTCAATGTGCTTCATTGGATGTTAATCGACGATATCTGACAAAGTTAGATGCAAACTCACTCAAATATATGAGAAATGTTGAAATTCGACTTCAAATTAGGAAGATAGACTTTGAAAATTTTCAATCAACACAAAGTAACAGTTGACCTCAAAGGGCTTCAGTGGAAGTTAATCGACGATATCTGACAAAGTTAGATGCAAACTCACTCAAATATATGAGAAAAGTTGAAATTCGACTTCAAATTAGGAAGATAGACTTTGAAAATTTTCAATCAACACAAAGTGACAGTTGACCTCAAAGGGCTTCAGTGGAAGTTAATCGACGATATCTGACAAAGTTAGATGCAAACTCACTCAAATATATGGGAAAAGTTGAAATTCGACTTCAAATTAGGAAGATAGACTTTGAAAATTTTCAATCAACAAAAAGTGACAGTTGACCTCAATGGGCTTCAATGGATGTTAATCGACGATATCTGACAAAGTTAGATGCAAACTCACTCAAATATATGAGAAATGTTGAAATTCGACTTCAAATTAGGAAAATAGACTTTGAAAATTTTCAATAAACACAAAGTGACAGTTGACCTCAAAGGGCTTCAGTGGAAGTTAATCGACGATATCTGACAAAGTTAGATGCAAACTCACTCAAATATATGAGAAATGTTGAAATTCGTCTTCAAATTAGGAAGATAGACTTTGAAAATTTTCAATCAACACAAAGTGACAGTGGACCTCAATGGGCTTCAGTGGATGTTAATCGACGATATCTGACAAAGTTAGATGCGAACTCACTCAAATATATGAGAAATGTAGAAATTCGACTTCAAATTAGGAAGATAGACTTTGAAAATTTTCAATCAACACAAAGTGACAGTCGACCTCAATGGGCTTCAATGGATGTTAATCGACGATATCTGACAAAGATAGATGCAAACTCACTCAAATATATGAGAAATGTTGAAATTCGACTTCAAATTAGGAAGATAGACTTTGAAAATTTTCAATCAACACAAAGTGACAGTTGACCTCAAAGGGCTTCAGTGGAAGTTAATCGACGATATCTGACAAAGTTAGATGCAAACTCACTCAAATATATGAGAAAAGTTGAAATTCGACTTCAAATTAGGAAGATAGACTTTGAAAATTTTCAATCAACACAAAGTGACAGTTGACCTCAATGGGCTTCAATGGATGTTAATAGCGTATATCTGACAAAGTTAGATGTAAACTCACTCAAATATATGAGAAATGTTGGAATTCGACTCCAAATTAGGAAGATAGACTTTGAAAATTTTCAATCAACACAAAGTGACAGTTGACCTCAATGGGCTTCAATGGATGTTAATCGACGATATCTGACAAAGTTAGATGCAAACTCACTCAAATATATGAGAAATGTTGAAATTCGACTTCAAATTAGGAAGATAGACTTGGAAAATTTTCAATCAACACAAAGTGACAGTCGACCTCAATGGGCTTTAGTGGATGTTAATCGACGATATCTGACAAAGTTAGATGAAAACTCTCTCAAATATATAAGAAATGTTGAAATTCGACTTCAAATTAGGAAGATAGACTTCGAAAATTTTCAATCAACATAAACTGACAATCGACCTCAATGGGCTTCAATGGATGCAAATCGACGATATCTGACATAGTTAGATGCAAACTCACTCAAATATATAAGAAATGTTGAAATTCGACTTCAAATTAGGAAGATAGACTTTGAAAATTTTCAATCAACATAAACTGACAATCGACCTCAATGGGCTTCAATGGATGCAAATCGACGATATCTGACATAGTTAGATGCAAACTCACTCAAATATATAAGAAAGGTTGAAATTCGACTTCAAATTAGGAAGATAGTCTTTGAAAATTTTCAATCAACACAAAGTGACAGTTGACCTCAAAGGGCTTCAGTGGAAGTTAATCGACGATATCTGACAAAGTTAGATGCAAACTCACTCAAATATATGAGAAAAGTTGAAATTCGACTTCAAATTAGCAAGATAGACTTTGAAAATTTTCAATCAACACAAAGTGACAGTTGACCTCAATGGGCTTCAATGGATGTTAATCGCGTATATCTGACAAAGTTAGATGCAAACTCACTCAAATATATGAGAAATGTTGAAATTCGTCTTCAAATTAGGAAGATAGACTTTGAAAATTTTCAATCAACACAAAGTGACAGTGGACCTCAATGGGCTTCAGTGGATGTTAATCGACGATATCTGACAAAGTTAGATGCGAACTCACTCAAATATATGAGAAATGTTGAAATTCGACTTCAAATTAGGAAGATAGACTTTGAAAATTTTCAATCAACACAAAGTGACAGTCGACCTCAATGGGCTTCAATGGATGTTAATCGACGATATCTGACAAAGATAGATGCAAACTCACTCAAATATATGAGAAATGTTGAAATTCGACTTCAAATTAGGAAGATAGACTTTGAAAATTTTCAATCAACATAAATTGACAATCGACCTCAATGTGCTTCAATGGATGTTAATCGACGATATCTGACAAAGTTAGATGCAAACTCACTCAAATATATGAGAAATGTTGAAATTCGACTTCAAATTAGGAAGATAGACTTTGAAAATTTTCAATCAACACAAAGTGACAGTTGACCCCAAAGGGCTTCAGTGGAAGTTAATCGACGATATCTGACAAAGTTAGATGCAAACTCACTCAAATATATGAGAAATGTTGAAATTCGACTTCAAATTAGGAAGATAGACTTGGAAAATTTTCAATCAACACAAAGTGACAGTCGACCTCAATGGGCTTTAGTGGATGTTAATCGACGATATCTGACAAAGTTAGATGAAAACTCTCTCAAATATATAAGAAATGTTGAAATTCGACTTCAAATTAGGAAGATAGACTTTGAAAATTTTCAATCAACACAAAGTGACAGTTGACCTCAATGGGCTTCAATGGATGTTAATAGCGTATATCTGACAAAGTTAGATGTAAACTCACTCAAATATATGAGAAATGTTGGAATTCGACTCCAAATTAGGAAGATAGACTTTGAAAATTTTCAATCAACACAAAGTGACAGTTGACCTCAATGGGCTTCAATGGATGTTAATCGCGTATATCTGACAAAGTTAGATGCAAACTCACTCAAATATATGAGAAATGTTGAAATTCGTCTTCAAATTAGGAAGATAGACTTTGAAAATTTTCAATCAACACAAAGTGACAGTGGACCTCAATGGGCTTCAGTGGATGTTAATCGACGATATCTGACAAAGTTAGATGCGAACTCACTCAAATATATGAGAAATGTTGAAATTCGACTTCAAATTAGGAAGATAGACTTTGAAAATTTTCAATCAACATAAACTGACAATCGACCTCAATGGGCTTCAATGGATGCAAATCGACGATATCTGACATAGTTAGATGCAAACTCACTCAAATATATAAGAAAGGTTGAAATTCGACTTCAAATTAGGAAGATAGTCTTTGAAAATTTTCAATCAACACAAAGTGACAGTTGACCTCAAAGGGCTTCAGTGGAAGTTAATCGACGATATCTGACAAAGTTAGATGCAAACTCACTCAAATATATGAGAAAAGTTGAAATTCGACTTCAAATTAGCAAGATAGACTTTGAAAATTTTCAATCAACACAAAGTGACAGTTGACCTCAATGGGCTTCAATGGATGTTAATCGCGTATATCTGACAAAGTTAGATGCAAACTCACTCAAATATATGAGAAATGTTGAAATTCGTCTTCAAATTAGGAAGATAGACTTTGAAAATTTTCAATCAACACAAAGTGACAGTGGACCTCAATGGGCTTCAGTGGATGTTAATCGACGATATCTGACAAAGTTAGATGCGAACTCACTCAAATATATGAGAAATGTTGAAATTCGACTTCAAATTAGGAAGATAGACTTTGAAAATTTTCAATCAACACAAAGTGACAGTCGACCTCAATGGGCTTCAATGGATGTTAATCGACGATATCTGACAAAGATAGATGCAAACTCACTCAAATATATGAGAAATGTTGAAATTCGACTTCAAATTAGGAAGATAGACTTTGAAAATTTTCAATCAACATAAATTGACAATCGACCTCAATGTGCTTCAATGGATGTTAATCGACGATATCTGACAAAGTTAGATGCAAACTCACTCAAATATATGAGAAATGTTGAAATTCGACTTCAAATTAGGAAGATAGACTTTGAAAATTTTCAATCAACACAAAGTGACAGTTGACCCCAAAGGGCTTCAGTGGAAGTTAATCGACGATATCTGACAAAGTTAGATGCAAACTCACTCAAATATATGAGAAATGTTGAAATTCGACTTCAAATTAGGAAGATAGACTTGGAAAATTTTCAATCAACACAAAGTGACAGTCGACCTCAATGGGCTTTAGTGGATGTTAATCGACGATATCTGACAAAGTTAGATGAAAACTCTCTCAAATATATAAGAAATGTTGAAATTCGACTTCAAATTAGGAAGATAGACTTTGAAAATTTTCAATCAACACAAAGTGACAGTTGACCTCAATGGGCTTCAATGGATGTTAATAGCGTATATCTGACAAAGTTAGATGTAAACTCACTCAAATATATGAGAAATGTTGGAATTCGACTCCAAATTAGGAAGATAGACTTTGAAAATTTTCAATCAACACAAAGTGACAGTTGACCTCAATGGGCTTCAATGGATGTTAATCGCGTATATCTGACAAAGTTAGATGCAAACTCACTCAAATATATGAGAAATGTTGAAATTCGTCTTCAAATTAGGAAGATAGACTTTGAAAATTTTCAATCAACACAAAGTGACAGTGGACCTCAATGGGCTTCAGTGGATGTTAATCGACGATATCTGACAAAGTTAGATGCGAACTCACTCAAATATATGAGAAATGTTGAAATTCGACTTCAAATTAGGAAGATAGACTTGGAAATTTTTCAAACAACACAAAGTGACAGTCGACCTCAATGGGCTTTAGTGGATGTTAATCGACGATATCTGACAAAGTTAGATGAAAACTCTCTCAAATATATAAGAAATGTTGAAATTCGACTTCAAATTAGGAAGATAGACTTTGAAAATTTTCAATCAACACAAAGTGACAGTCGACCTCAATGGGCTTCAATGGATGTTAATCGACGATATCTGACAAAGATAGATGCAAACTCACTCAAATATATGAGAAATGTTGAAATTCGACTTCAAATTAGGAAGATAGACTTTGAAAATTTTCAATCAACACAAATTGACAATCGACCTCAATGTGCTTCAATGGATGTTAATCGACGATATCTGACAAAGTTAGATGCGAACTCACTCAAATATATGAGAAATGTTGAAATTCGACTTCAAATTAGGAAGATAGACTTTGAAAATTTTCAATCAACACAAAGTGACAGTTGACCCCAAAGGGCTTCAGTGGAAGTTAATCGACGATATCTGACAAAGTTAGATGCAAACTCACTCAAATATATGAGAAATGTTGAAATTCGACTTCAAATTAGGAAGATAGACTTGGAAAATTTTCAATCAACACAAAGTGACAGTCGACCTCAATGGGCTCTAGTGGATGTTAATCGACGATATCTGACAAAGTTAGATGAAAACTCTCTCAAATATATAAGAAATGTTGAAATTCGACTTCAAATTAGGAAGATAGACTTCGAAAATTTTCAATCAACATAAACTGACAATCGACCTCAATGGGCTTCAATGGATGCAAATCGACGATATCTGACATAGTTAGATGCAAACTCACTCAAATATATAAGAAATGTTGAAATTCGACTTCAAATTAGGAAGATAGACTTTGAAAATTTTCAATCAACATAAACTGACAATCGACCTCAATGGGCTTCAATGGATGCAAATCGACGATATCTGACATAGTTAGATGCAAACTCACTCAAATATATAAGAAAGGTTGAAATTCGACTTCAAATTAGGAAGATAGTCTTTGAAAATTTTCAATCAACACAAAGTGACAGTTGACCTCAAAGGGCTTCAGTGGAAGTTAATCGACGATATCTGACAAAGTTAGATGCAAACTCACTCAAATATATGAGAAAAGTTGAAATTCGACTTCAAATTAGCAAGATAGACTTTGAAAATTTTCAATCAACACAAAGTGACAGTTGACCTCAATGGGCTTCAATGGATGTTAATCGCGTATATCTGACAAAGTTAGATGCAAACTCACTCAAATATATGAGAAATGTTGAAATTCGTCTTCAAATTAGGAAGATAGACTTTGAAAATTTTCAATCAACACAAAGTGACAGTGGACCTCAATGGGCTTCAGTGGATGTTAATCGACGATATCTGACAAAGTTAGATGCGAACTCACTCAAATATATGAGAAATGTTGAAATTCGACTTCAAATTAGGAAGATAGACTTTGAAAATTTTCAATCAACACAAAGTGACAGTCGACCTCAATGGGCTTCAATGGATGTTAATCGACGATATCTGACAAAGATAGATGCAAACTCACTCAAATATATGAGAAATGTTGAAATTCGACTTCAAATTAGGAAGATAGACTTTGAAAATTTTCAATCAACACAAATTGACAATCGACCTCAATGTGCTTCAATGGATGTTAATCGACGATATCTGACAAAGTTAGATGCAAACTCACTCAAATATATGAGAAATGTTGAAATTCGACTTCAAATTAGGAAGATAGACTTTGAAAATTTTCAATCAACACAAAGTGACAGTTGACCCCAAAGGGCTTCAGTGGAAGTTAATCGACGATATCTGACAAAGTTAGATGCAAACTCACTCAAATATATGAGAAAAGTTGAAATTCGACTTCAAATTAGGAAGATAGACTTTGAAAATTTTCAATCAACACAAAGTGACAGTTGACCTCAATGGGCTTCAATGGATGTTAATAGCGTATATCTGACAAAGTTAGATGTAAACTCACTCAAATATATGAGAAATGTTGGAATTCGACTCCAAATTAGGAAGATAGACTTTGAAAATTTTCAATCAACACAAAGTGACAGTTGACCTCAATGGGCTTCAATGGATGTTAATCGACGATATCTGACAAAGTTAGATGCAAACTCACTCAAATATATGAGAAATGTTGAAATTCGACTTCAAATTAGGAAGATAGACTTGGAAAATTTTCAATCAACACAAAGTGACAGTCGACCTCAATGGGCTTTAGTGGATGTTAATCGACGATATCTGACAAAGTTAGATGAAAACTCTCAAATATATAAGAAATGTTGAAATTCGACTTCAAATTAGGAAGATAGACTTTGAAAATTTTCAATCAACATAAACTGACAATCGACCTCAATGGGCTTCAATGGATGCAAATCGACGATATCTGACATAGTTAGATGCAAACTCACTCAAATATATAAGAAAGGTTGAAATTCGACTTCAAATTAGGAAGATAGACTTTGAAAATTTTCAATCAACACAAAGTGACAGTTGACCTCAAAGGGCTTCAGTGGAAGTTAATCGACGATATCTGACAAAGTTAGATGCAAACTCACTCAAATATATGAGAAATGTTGAAATTCGACTTCAAATTAGGAAGATAGACTTTGAAAATTTTCAATCAACATAAACTGACAATCGACCTCAATGGGCTTCAATGGATTCAAATCGACGATATCTGACATAGTTAGATGCAAACTCACTCAAATATATGAGAAAAGTTGAAATTCGACTTCAAATTAGGAAGATAGACTTTGAAAATTTTCAATCAACACAAAGTGACAGTTGACCTCAATGGGCTTCAATGGATGTTAATCGCGTATATCTGACAAAGTTAGATGCAAACTCACTCAAATATATGAGAAATGTTGAAATTCGTCTTCAAATTAGGAAGATAGACTATGAAAATTTTCAATCAACACAAAGTGACAGTTGACCTCAATGGGCTTCAGTGGATGTTAATCGACGATATCTGACAAAGTTAGATGCGAACTCACTCAAATATATGAGAAATGTTGAAATTCGACTTCAAATTAGGAAGATAGACTTTGAAAATTTTCAATCAACACAAAGTGACAGTTGACCTCAATGGGCTTCAATGGATGTTAATCGCGTATATCTGACAAAGTTAGATGCAAACTCACTCAAATATATGAGAAATGTTGAAATTCGTCTTCAAATTAGGAAGATAGACTTTGAAAATTTTCAATCAACACAAAGTGACAGTGGACCTCAATGGGCTTCAGTGGATGTTAATCGACGATATCTGACAAAGTTAGATGCGAACTCACTCAAATATATGAGAAATGTTGAAATTCGACTTCAAATTAGGAAGATAGACTTTGAAAATTTTCAATCAACACAAAGTGACAGTTGACCTCAATGGGCTTCAATGGATGTTAATAGCGTATATCTGACAAAGTTAGATGTAAACTCACTCAAATATATGAGAAATGTTGGAATTCGACTCCAAATTAGGAAGATAGACTTTGAAAATTTTCAATCAACACAAAGTGACAGTTGACCTCAATGGGCTTCAATGGATGTTAATCGCGTATATCTGACAAAGTTAGATGCAAACTCACTCAAATATATGAGAAATGTTGAAATTCGTCTTCAAATTAGGAAGATAGACTTTGAAAATTTTCAATCAACACAAAGTGACAGTGGACCTCAATGGGCTTCAGTGGATGTTAATCGACGATATCTGACAAAGTTAGATGCGAACTCACTCAAATATATGAGAAATGTTGATATTCGACTTCAAATTAGGAAGATAGACTTTGAAAATTTTCAATCAACACAAAGTGACAGTTGACCTCAATGGGCTTCAATGGATGTTAATAGCGTATATCTGACAAAGTTAGATGTAAACTCACTCAAATATATGAGAAATGTTGGAATTCGACTCCAAATTAGGAAGATAGACTTTGAAAATTTTCAATCAACACAAAGTGACAGTTGACCTCAATGGGCTTCAATGGATGTTAATCGCGTATATCTGACAAAGTTAGATGCAAACTCACTCAAATATATGAGAAATGTTGAAATTCGTCTTCAAATTAGGAAGATAGACTTTGAAAATTTTCAATCAACACAAAGTGACAGTGGACCTCAATGGGCTTCAGTGGATGTTAATCGACGATATCTGACAAAGTTAGATGCGAACTCACTCAAATATATGAGAAATGTTGAAATTCGACTTCAAATTAGGAAGATAGACTTGGAAATTTTTCAATCAACACAAAGTGACAGTCGACCTCAATGGGCTTTAGTGGATGTTAATCGACGATATCTGACAAAGTTAGATGAAAACTCTCTCAAATATATAAGAAATGTTGAAATTCGACTTCAAATTAGGAAGATAGACTTTGAAAATTTTCAATCAACATAAACTGACAATCGACCTCAATGGGCTTCAATGGATGCAAATCGACGATATCTGACATAGTTAGATGCAAACTCACTCAAATATATAAGAAAGGTTGAAATTCGACTTCAAATTAGGAAGATAGACTTTGAAAATTTTCAATCAACACAAAGTGACAGTTGACCTCAAAGGGCTTCAGTGGAAGTTAATCGACGATATCTGACAAAGTTAGATGCAAACTCACTCAAATATATGAGAAATGTTGAAATTCGACTTCAAATTAGGAAGATAGACTTTGAAAATTTTCAATCAACATAAACTGACAATCGACCTCAATGGGCTTCAATGGATGCAAATCGACGATATCTGACATAGTTAGATGCAAACTCACTCAAATATATGAGAAAAGTTGAAATTCGACTTCAAATTAGGAAGATAGACTTTGAAAATTTTCAATCAACACAAAGTGACAGTTGACCTCAATGGGCTTCAATGGATGTTAATCGCGTATATCTGACAAAGTTAGATGCAAACTCACTCAAATATATGAGAAATGTTGAAATTCGTCTTCAAATTAGGAAGATAGACTTTGAAAATTTTCAATCAACACAAAGTGACAGTGGACCTCAATGGGCTTCAGTGGATGTTAATCGACGATATCTGACAAAGTTAGATGCGAACTCACTCAAATATATGAGAAATGTTGAAATTCGACTTCAAATTAGGAAGATAGACTTTGAAAATTTTCAATCAACACAAAGTGACAGTTGACCTCAATGGGCTTCAATGGATCTTAATCGCCTATATCTGACAAAGTTAGATGCAAACTCACCCAAATATATGAGAAATGTTGAAATTCGTCTTCAAATTAGGAAGATAGACTTTGAAAATTTTCAATCAACACAAAGTGACAGTCGACCTCAATGGGCTTCAATGGATGTAAATCGACGATATCTGACAAAGTTAGATGCAAACTCACTCAAATATATGAGAAAAGTTGAAATTCGACTTCAAATTAGGAAGATAGACTTTGAAAATTTTCAATCAACACAAAGTTACAGTCGACCTCAATGGGCTTCAATGAATGTTAATCGCGTATATCTGACAAAGTTAGATGCAAACTCACTCGAATATATGAGAAATGTTGAAATTCGACTTCAAATTAGGAAGATAGACTTTGAAAATTTTCAATCAACACAAATTGACAGTCGACCTCAATGGGCTTCAATGGATGTTAATCGACGATATCTAACAAAGTTAGATGCAAACTTACTCAAATATATGAGAAATGTTGAAATTCGACTTCAAATTAGGGAGATAGACTTTGAAAAATTTCAATCAACACAAATTGACAATCGACCTCAATGTGCTTCAAAGGATGTTAATCGACGATATCTGACAAAGTTAGATGCAAACTCACTCAAATATAAGAGGAATGTTGAAATTCGACTTCAAATTAGGAAGATAGACTTTGAAAATTTTCAATCAACACAAAGTTACAGTCGACCTCAATGGGCTTCAATGGATGTTAATCGACGATATCTGACAAAGTAAGATGCAAACTCACTCGAATATATGAGAAATGTTGAAATTCGACTTCAAATTAGGAAGATAGACTTTGAAAATTTTCAATCAACACAAATTGACAATCGACCTCAATGTGCTTCAATGGATGTTAATCGACGATATCTGACAAAGTTAGATGCAAACTCACTCAAATATATGAGAAATGTTGAAATTCGACTTCAAATTAGGAAGATAGACTTTGAAAATTTTTAATCAACACAAAGTGACAGTTGACCTCAAAGGGCTTCAGTGGAAGTTAATCGACGATATCTGACAAAGTTAGATGCAAACTCACTCAAATATATGAGAAAAGTTGAAATTCGACTTCAAATTAGGAAGATAGACTTTGAAAATTTTCAATCAACACAAAGTGACAGTTGACCTCAATGGGCTTCAATGGATGTTAATAGCGTATATCTGACAAAGTTAGATGTAAACTCACTCAAATATATGAGAAATGTTGGAATTCGACTCCAAATTAGGAAGATAGACTTTGAAAATTTTCAATCAACACAAAGTGACAGTTGACCTCAATGGGCTTCAATGGATGTTAATCGACGATATCTGACAAAGTTAGATGCAAACTCACTCAAATATATGAGAAATGTTGAAATTCGACTTCAAATTAGGAAGATAGACTTGGAAAATTTTCAATCAACACAAAGTGACAGTCGACCTCAATTGGCTTCAGTGGATGTTAATCGACGATATCTGACAAAGTTAGATGAAAACTCTCTCAAATATATAAGAAATGTTGAAATTCGACTTCAAATTAGGAAGATAGACTTTGAAAATTTTCAATCAACATAAACTGACAATCGACCTCAATGGGCTTCAATGGATGCAAATCGACGATATCTGACATAGTTAGATGCAAACTCACTCAAATATATAAGAAAGGTTGAAATTCGACTTCAAATTAGGAAGATAGACTTTGAAAATTTTCAATCAACACAAAGTGACAGTTGACCTCAATGGGCTTCAATGGATGTTAATCGCGTATATCTGACAAAGTTAGATGCAAACTCACTCAAATATATGAGAAATGTTGGAATTCGTCTTCAAATTAGGAAGATAGACTTTGAAAATTTTCAATCAACACAAAGTGACAGTGGACCTCAATGGGCTTCAGTGGATGTTAATCGACGATATCTGACAAAGTTAGATGCGAACTCACTCAAATATATGAGAAATGTTGAAATTCGACTTCAAATTAGGAAGATAGACTTTGAAAATTTTCAATCAACACAAAGTGACAGTCGACCTCAATGGGCTTCAATGGATGTTAATCGACGATATCTGACAAAGATAGATGCAAACTCACTCAAATATATGAGAAATGTTGAAATTCGACTTCAAATTAGGAAGATAGACTTTGAAAATTTTCAATCAACACAAAGTGACAGTTGACCTCAATGGGCTTCAATGGATCTTAATCGCCTATATCTGACAAAGTTAGATGCAAACTCACCCAAATATATGAGAAATGTTGAAATTCGTCTTCAAATTAGGAAGATAGACTTTGAAAATTTTCAATCAACACAAAGTGACAGTCGACCTCAATGGGCTTCAATGGATGTAAATCGACGATATCTGACAAAGTTAGATGCAAACTCACTCGAATATATGAGAAAAGTTGAAATTCGACTTCAAATTAGGAAGATAGACTTTGAAAATTTTCAATCAACACAAAGTTACAGTCGACCTCAATGGGCTTCAATGGATGTTAATCGACGATATCTAACAAAGTTAGATGCAAACATACTCAAATATATGAGAAATTTTGAAATTCGACTTCAAATTAGGAAGATAGACTTTGAAAATTTTCAATCATCACAAAGTGACAGTTGACCTCAATGGGCTTCAATGGATGTTAATCGACGATATCTAACAAAGTTAGATGCAAACATACTCAAATATATGAGAAATGTTGAAATTCGACTTCAAATTAGGAAGATAGACTTTGAAAATTTTCAATCAACACAAATTGACAATCGACCTCACTGTGCTTCAACGGATGTTAATCGACGATATCTGACAAAGTTAGATGCAAACTAACTCAAATATAAGAGGAATGTTGAAATTCGACTTCAAATTAGGAAGATAGACTTTGAAAATTTTCAATCAACACAAAGTTACAGTCGACCTCAATGGGCTTCAATGGATGTTAATCGCGTATATCTGACAAAGTTAGATGCAAACTCACTCGAATATATGAGAAATGTTGAAATTCGACTTCAAATTAGGAAGATAGACTTTGAAAATTTTCAATCAACACAAATTGACAATCGACCTCAATGTGCTTCAATGGATAATAATCGACGATATCTGACAAAGTTAGATGCAAACTCACTCAAATATATGAGAAATGTTGAAATTCGACTTCAAATTAGGAAGATAGACTTTGAAAATTTTCAATCAACACAAAGTGACAGTTGACCTCAATGGGCTTCAATGGATCTTAATCGCCTATATCTGACAAAGTTAGATGCAAACTCACTCAAATATATGAGAAATGTTGAAATTCGACTTCAAATTAGGAAGATAGACTTTGAAGATTTTCAATCAACACAAAGTGACAGTCGACCTCAATGGGGTTCAGTGGTTGTTAATCGAAGATATCTGACAAAGTTAGATGCAAACTCACTCAAATATATGAGAAATGTTGAAATTCGTCTTCAAATTAGGAAGATAGACTTCGAAAATTCTCAATCAACACAAAGTGACAGTCGACCTCAATGGGCTTCAGTGGATGTTAATCGACGATATCTGACAAAGTTAGATGCAAACTCACTCAAATATATGAGAAATGTTGAAATTCGTCTTCAAATTAGGAAGATAGACTTTGAAAATTTTCAATCAACACAAAGTGACAGTCGACCTCAATGGGGTTCAGTGGATGTTAATCGAAGATATCTGACAAAGTTAGATGCAAACTCACTCAAATATATGAGAAATGTTGAAATTCGTCTTCAAATTAGGAAGATAGACTTTGAAAATTCTCAATCAACACAAAGTGACAGTCGACCTCAATGGGCTTCAGTGGATGTTAATCGACGATATCTGACAAAGTTAGATGCAAACTCACTCAAATATATGAGAAATGTTGAAATTCGTCTTCAAATTAGGAAGATAGACTTTGAAAATTTTCAATCAACACAAATTGACAATCGACCTCAATGTGCTTCAATGAATGTTAATCGCGTATATCTGACAAAGTTAGATGCAAACTCACTCGAATATATGAGAAATGTTGAAATTCGACTTCAAATTAGGAAGATAGACTTTGAAAATTTTCAATCAACACAAATTGACAATCGACCTCAATGTGCTTCAATGGATGTTAATCGACGATATCTGACAAAGTTAGATGCAAACTCACTCAAATATATGAGAAATGTTGAAATTCGACTTCAAATTAGGAAGATAGACTTTGAAAATTTTCAATCAACACAAAGTGACAGTTGACCTCAATGGGCTTCAATGGATCTTAATCGCCTATATCTGACAAAGTTAGATGCAAACTCACTCAAATATATGAGAAATGTTGAAATTCGTCTTCAAATTAGGAAGATAGACTTTGAAAATTTTCAATTAACACAAAGTGACAGTCGACCTCAATGGGGTTCAGTGGTTGTTAATCGACGATATCTGACAAAGTTAGATGCAAACTCACTCAAATATATGAGAAATGTTGAAATTCGTCTTCAAATTAGGAAGATAGACTTTGAAAATTCTCAATCAACACAAAGTAACAGTCGACCTCAATGGGCTTCAGTGGATGTTAATCGACGATATCTGACAAAGTTAGATGCAAACTCACTCAAATATATGAGAAATGTTGAAATTCGTCTTCAAATTAGGAAGATAGACTTTGAAAATTTTCAATCAACACAAAGTTACAGTCGACCTCAATGGGCTTCAATGGATGTTAATTGCGTATATCTGACAAAGTTAGATGCAAACTCACTCGAATATATGAGAAATGTTGAAATTCGTCTTCAAATTAGGAAGATAGACTTTGAAAATTTTCAATTAACACAAAGTGACAGTCGACCTCAATGGGGTTCAGTGGTTGTTAATCGACGATATCTGACAAAGTTAGATGCAAACTCACTCAAATATATGAGAAATGTTGAAATTCGTCTTCAAATTAGGAAGATAGACTTTGAAAATTCTCAATCAACACAAAGTAACAGTCGACCTCAATGGGCTTCAGTGGATGTTAATCGACGATATCTGACAAAGTTAGATGCAAACTCACTCAAATATATGAGAAATGTTGAAATTCGTCTTCAAATTAGGAAGATAGACTTTGAAAATTTTCAATCAACACAAAGTTACAGTCGACCTCAATGGGCTTCAATGGATGTTAATCGCGTATATCTGACAAAGTTAGATGCAAACTCACTCGAATATATGAGAAATGTTGAAATTCGACTTCAAATTAGGAAGATAGACTTTGAAAATTTTCAATCAACACAAAGTGACAGTCGACCTCAATGGGCTTCAATGGATGTTAATCGACGATATCTGACAAAGTTAGATGCAAACTCACCCAAATATATGAGAAATGTTGAAATTCGACTTCAAATTAGGAAGATAGACTTTGAAAATTTTCAATCAACATAAACTGACAGTCGACCTCAATGGGCTTTAGTGGATGTTAATCGACGATATCTGACAAAGTTAGTTGCGAACTCACTCAAATATATGAGAAATGTTGAAATTCGACTTCAAATTAGGAAGATAGACTTTGAAAATTTTCAATCAACACAAATTGACAATCGACCTCAATGTGCTTCAATGGATGTTAATCGACGATATCTGACAAAGTAAGATGCAAACTCACTCAAATATATGAGAAATGTTGAAATTCGACTTCAAAATAGGAAGATAGACTTTGAAAATTTTCAATCAACACAAAGTGACAGTTGACCTCAATGGGCTTCAATGGATCTTAATCGCCTATATCTGACAAAGTTAGATGCAAACTCACCCAAATATATGAGAAATGTTGAAATTCGACTTCAAATTAAGAAGATAGACTTTGAAAATTTTCAATCAACACAAAGTGACAGTCGACCTCAATGGGCTTCAGTGGATGTTAATCGACGATATCTGACAAAGTTAGATGCAAACTCACTCAAATATATGAGAAATGTTGAAATTCGACTTCAAATTAGGAAGATAGACTTTGAAAATTTTCAATCAACACAAAGTGACAGTTGACCTCAATGGGCTTCAATGGATCTTAATCGCCTATATCTGACAAAGTTAGATGCAAACTCACTCAAATATATGAGAAATGTTGAAATTCGTCTTCAAATTAGGAAGATAGACTTTGAAAATTTTCAATTAACACAAAGTGACAGTCGACCTCAATGGGGTTCAGTGGTTGTTAATCGACGATATCTGACAAAGTTAGATGCAAACTCACTCAAATATATGAGAAATGTTGAAATTCGTCTTCAAATTAGGAAGATAGACTTTGAAAATTTTCAATCAACACAAATTGACAATCGACCTCAATGTGCTTCAATGAATGTTAATCGCGTATATCTGACAAAGTTAGATGCAAACTCACTCGAATATATGAGAAATGTTGAAATTCGACTTCAAATTAGGAAGATAGACTTTGAAAATTTTCAATCAACACAAATTGACAATCGACCTCAATGTGCTTCAATGGATGTTAATCGACGATATCTGACAAAGTTAGATGCAAACTCACTCAAATATATGAGAAATGTTGAAATTCGACTTCAAATTAGGAAGATAGACTTTGAAAATTTTCAATCAACACAAAGTGACAGTTGACCTCAATGGGCTTCAATGGATCTTAATCGCCTATATCTGACAAAGTTAGATGCAAACTCACTCAAATATATGAGAAATGTTGAAATTCGACTTCAAATTAGGAAGATAGACTTTGAAGATTTTCAATCAACACAAAGTGACAGTCGACCTCAATGGGGTTCAGTGGTTGTTAATCGAAGATATCTGACAAAGTTAGATGCAAACTCACTCAAATATATGAGAAATGTTGAAATTCGTCTTCAAATTAGGAAGATAGACTTTGAAAATTCTCAATCAACACAAAGTGACAGTCGACCTCAATGGGCTTCAGTGGATGTTAATCGACGATATCTGACAAAGTTAGATGCAAACTCACTCAAATATATGAGAAATGTTGAAATTCGTCTTCAAATTAGGAAGATAGACTTTGAAAATTTTCAATCAACACAAAGTGACAGTCGACCTCAATGGGGTTCAGTGGATGTTAATCGAAGATATCTGACAAAGTTAGATGCAAACTCACTCAAATATATGAGAAATGTTGAAATTCGTCTTCAAATTAGGAAGATAGACTTTGAAAATTCTCAATCAACACAAAGTGACAGTCGACCTCAATGGGCTTCAGTGGATGTTAATCGACGATATCTGACAAAGTTAGATGCAAACTCACTCAAATATATGAGAAATGTTGAAATTCGTCTTCAAATTAGGAAGATAGACTTTGAAAATTTTCAATCAACACAAATTGACAATCGACCTCAATGTGCTTCAATGAATGTTAATCGCGTATATCTGACAAAGTTAGATGCAAACTCACTCGAATATATGAGAAATGTTGAAATTCGACTTCAAATTAGGAAGATAGACTTTGAAAATTTTCAATCAACACAAATTGACAATCGACCTCAATGTGCTTCAATGGATGTTAATCGACGATATCTGACAAAGTTAGATGCAAACTCACTCAAATATATGAGAAATGTTGAAATTCGACTTCAAATTAGGAAGATAGACTTTGAAAATTTTCAATCAACACAAAGTGACAGTTGACCTCAATGGGCTTCAATGGATCTTAATCGCCTATATCTGACAAAGTTAGATGCAAACTCACTCAAATATATGAGAAATGTTGAAATTCGACTTCAAATTAGGAAGATAGACTTTGAAGATTTTCAATCAACACAAAGTGACAGTCGACCTCAATGGGGTTCAGTGGTTGTTAATCGAAGATATCTGACAAAGTTAGATGCAAACTCACTCAAATATATGAGAAATGTTGAAATTCGTCTTCAAATTAGGAAGATAGACTTTGAAAATTCTCAATCAACACAAAGTGACAGTCGACCTCAATGGGCTTCAGTGGATGTTAATCGACGATATCTGACAAAGTTAGATGCAAACTCACTCAAATATATGAGAAATGTTGAAATTTGTCTTCAAATTAGGAAGATAGACTTTGAAAATTTTCAATCAACACAAAGTGACAGTCGACCTCAATGGGGTTCAGTGGATGTTAATCGAAGATATCTGACAAAGTTAGATGCAAACTCACTCAAATATATGAGAAATGTTGAAATTCGTCTTCAAATTAGGAAGATAGACTTTGAAAATTCTCAATCAACACAAAGTGACAGTCGACCTCAATGGGCTTCAGTGGATGTTAATCGACGATATCTGACAAAGTTAGATGCAAACTCACTCAAATATATGAGAAATGTTGAAATTCGTCTTCAAATTAGGAAGATAGACTTTGAAAATTTTCAATCAACACAAATTGACAATCGACCTCAATGTGCTTCAATGAATGTTAATCGCGTATATCTGACAAAGTTAGATGCAAACTCACTCGAATATATGAGAAATGTTGAAATTCGACTTCAAATTAGGAAGATAGACTTTGAAAATTTTCAATCAACACAAATTGACAATCGACCTCAATGTGCTTCAATGGATGTTAATCGACGATATCTGACAAAGTTAGATGCAAACTCACTCAAATATATGAGAAATGTTGAAATTCGACTTCAAATTAGGAAGATAGACTTTGAAAATTTTCAATCAACACAAAGTGACAGTTGACCTCAATGGGCTTCAATGGATCTTAATCGCCTATATCTGACAAAGTTAGATGCAAACTCACTCAAATATATGAGAAATGTTGAAATTCGTCTTCAAATTAGGAAGATAGACTTTGAAAATTTTCAATTAACACAAAGTGACAGTCGACCTCAATGGGGTTCAGTGGTTGTTAATCGACGATATCTGACAAAGTTAGATGCAAACTCACTCAAATATATGAGAAATGTTGAAATTCGTCTTCAAATTAGGAAGATAGACTTTGAAAATTCTCAATCAACACAAAGTAACAGTCGACCTCAATGGGCTTCAGTGGATGTTAATCGACGATATCTGACAAAGTTAGATGCAAACTCACTCAAATATATGAGAAATGTTGAAATTCGTCTTCAAATTAGGAAGATAGACTTTGAAAATTTTCAATCAACACAAAGTTACAGTCGACCTCAATGGGCTTCAATGGATGTTAATCGCGTATATCTGACAAAGTTAGATGCAAACTCACTCGAATATATGAGAAATGTTGAAATTCGTCTTCAAATTAGGAAGATAGACTTTGAAAATTTTCAATTAACACAAAGTGACAGTCGACCTCAATGGGGTTCAGTGGTTGTTAATCGACGATATCTGACAAAGTTAGATGCAAACTCACTCAAATATATGAGAAATGTTGAAATTCGTCTTCAAATTAGGAAGATAGACTTTGAAAATTCTCAATCAACACAAAGTAACAGTCGACCTCAATGGGCTTCAATGGATCTTAATCGCCTATATCTGACAAAGTTAGATGCAAACTCACCCAAATATATGAGAAATGTTGAAATTCGACTTCAAATTAAGAAGATAGACTTTGAAAATTTTCAATCAACACAAAGTGACAGTCGACCTCAATGGGCTTCAGTGGATGTTAATCGACGATATCTGACAAAGTTAGATGCAAACTCACTCAAATATATGAGAAATGTTGAAATTCGACTTCAAATTAGGAAGATAGACTTTGAAAATTTTCAATCAACACAAAGTGACAGTTGACCTCAATGGGCTTCAATGGATCTTAATCGCCTATATCTGACAAAGTTAGATGCAAACTCACTCAAATATATGAGAAATGTTGAAATTCGTCTTCAAATTAGGAAGATAGACTTTGAAAATTTTCAATTAACACAAAGTGACAGTCGACCTCAATGGGGTTCAGTGGTTGTTAATCGACGATATCTGACAAAGTTAGATGCAAACTCACTCAAATATATGAGAAATGTTGAAATTCGTCTTCAAATTAGGAAGATAGACTTTGAAAATTTTCAATCAACACAAATTGACAATCGACCTCAATGTGCTTCAATGAATGTTAATCGCGTATATCTGACAAAGTTAGATGCAAACTCACTCGAATATATGAGAAATGTTGAAATTCGACTTCAAATTAGGAAGATAGACTTTGAAAATTTTCAATCAACACAAATTGACAATCGACCTCAATGTGCTTCAATGGATGTTAATCGACGATATCTGACAAAGTTAGATGCAAACTCACTCAAATATATGAGAAATGTTGAAATTCGACTTCAAATTAGGAAGATAGACTTTGAAAATTTTCAATCAACACAAAGTGACAGTTGACCTCAATGGGCTTCAATGGATCTTAATCGCCTATATCTGACAAAGTTAGATGCAAACTCACTCAAATATATGAGAAATGTTGAAATTCGACTTCAAATTAGGAAGATAGACTTTGAAGATTTTCAATCAACACAAAGTGACAGTCGACCTCAATGGGGTTCAGTGGTTGTTAATCGAAGATATCTGACAAAGTTAGATGCAAACTCACTCAAATATATGAGAAATGTTGAAATTCGTCTTCAAATTAGGAAGATAGACTTTGAAAATTCTCAATCAACACAAAGTGACAGTCGACCTCAATGGGCTTCAGTGGATGTTAATCGACGATATCTGACAAAGTTAGATGCAAACTCACTCAAATATATGAGAAATGTTGAAATTCGTCTTCAAATTAGGAAGATAGACTTTGAAAATTTTCAATCAACACAAAGTGACAGTCGACCTCAATGGGGTTCAGTGGATGTTAATCGAAGATATCTGACAAAGTTAGATGCAAACTCACTCAAATATATGAGAAATGTTGAAATTCGTCTTCAAATTAGGAAGATAGACTTTGAAAATTCTCAATCAACACAAAGTGACAGTCGACCTCAATGGGCTTCAGTGGATGTTAATCGACGATATCTGACAAAGTTAGATGCAAACTCACTCAAATATATGAGAAATGTTGAAATTCGTCTTCAAATTAGGAAGATAGACTTTGAAAATTTTCAATCAACACAAATTGACAATCGACCTCAATGTGCTTCAATGAATGTTAATCGCGTATATCTGACAAAGTTAGATGCAAACTCACTCGAATATATGAGAAATGTTGAAATTCGACTTCAAATTAGGAAGATAGACTTTGAAAATTTTCAATCAACACAAATTGACAATCGACCTCAATGTGCTTCAATGGATGTTAATCGACGATATCTGACAAAGTTAGATGCAAACTCACTCAAATATATGAGAAATGTTGAAATTCGACTTCAAATTAGGAAGATAGACTTTGAAAATTTTCAATCAACACAAAGTGACAGTTGACCTCAATGGGCTTCAATGGATCTTAATCGCCTATATCTGACAAAGTTAGATGCAAACTCACTCAAATATATGAGAAATGTTGAAATTCGACTTCAAATTAGGAAGATAGACTTTGAAGATTTTCAATCAACACAAAGTGACAGTCGACCTCAATGGGGTTCAGTGGTTGTTAATCGAAGATATCTGACAAAGTTAGATGCAAACTCACTCAAATATATGAGAAATGTTGAAATTCGTCTTCAAATTAGGAAGATAGACTTTGAAAATTCTCAATCAACACAAAGTGACAGTCGACCTCAATGGGCTTCAGTGGATGTTAATCGACGATATCTGACAAAGTTAGATGCAAACTCACTCAAATATATGAGAAATGTTGAAATTCGTCTTCAAATTAGGAAGATAGACTTTGAAAATTTTCAATCAACACAAAGTGACAGTCGACCTCAATGGGGTTCAGTGGATGTTAATCGAAGATATCTGACAAAGTTAGATGCAAACTCACTCAAATATATGAGAAATGTTGAAATTCGTCTTCAAATTAGGAAGATAGACTTTGAAAATTCTCAATCAACACAAAGTGACAGTCGACCTCAATGGGCTTCAGTGGATGTTAATCGACGATATCTGACAAAGTTAGATGCAAACTCACTCAAATATATGAGAAATGTTGAAATTCGTCTTCAAATTAGGAAGATAGACTTTGAAAATTTTCAATCAACACAAATTGACAATCGACCTCAATGTGCTTCAATGAATGTTAATCGCGTATATCTGACAAAGTTAGATGCAAACTCACTCGAATATATGAGAAATGTTGAAATTCGACTTCAAATTAGGAAGATAGACTTTGAAAATTTTCAATCAACACAAATTGACAATCGACCTCAATGTGCTTCAATGGATGTTAATCGACGATATCTGACAAAGTTAGATGCAAACTCACTCAAATATATGAGAAATGTTGAAATTCGACTTCAAATTAGGAAGATAGACTTTGAAAATTTTCAATCAACACAAAGTGACAGTTGACCTCAATGGGCTTCAATGGATCTTAATCGCCTATATCTGACAAAGTTAGATGCAAACTCACTCAAATATATGAGAAATGTTGAAATTCGTCTTCAAATTAGGAAGATAGACTTTGAAAATTTTCAATTAACACAAAGTGACAGTCGACCTCAATGGGGTTCAGTGGTTGTTAATCGACGATATCTGACAAAGTTAGATGCAAACTCACTCAAATATATGAGAAATGTTGAAATTCGTCTTCAAATTAGGAAGATAGACTTTGAAAATTCTCAATCAACACAAAGTAACAGTCGACCTCAATGGGCTTCAGTGGATGTTAATCGACGATATCTGACAAAGTTAGATGCAAACTCACTCAAATATATGAGAAATGTTGAAATTCGTCTTCAAATTAGGAAGATAGACTTTGAAAATTTTCAATCAACACAAAGTTACAGTCGACCTCAATGGGCTTCAATGGATGTTAATCGCGTATATCTGACAAAGTTAGATGCAAACTCACTCGAATATATGAGAAATGTTGAAATTCGACATCAAATTAGGAAGATAGACTTTGAAAATTTTCAATCAACACAAAGTGACAGTCGACCTCAATGGGCTTCAATGGATGTTAATCGACGATATCTGACAAAGTTAGATGCAAACTCACCCAAATATATGAGAAATGTTGAAATTCGACTTCAAATTAGGAAGATAGACTTTGAAAATTTTCAATCAACATAAACTGACAGTCGACCTCAATGGGCTTTAGTGGATGTTAATCGACGATATCTGACAAAGTTAGTTGCGAACTCACTCAAATATATGAGAAATGTTGAAATTCGACTTCAAATTAGGAAGATAGACTTTGAAAATTTTCAATCAACACAAATTGACAATCGACCTCAATGTGCTTCAATGGATGTTAATCGACGATATCTGACAAAGTAAGATGCAAACTCACTCAAATATATGAGAAATGTTGAAATTCGACTTCAAAATAGGAAGATAGACTTTGAAAATTTTCAATCAACACAAAGTGACAGTTGACCTCAATGGGCTTCAATGGATCTTAATCGCCTATATCTGACAAAGTTAGATGCAAACTCACCCAAATATATGAGAAATGTTGAAATTCGACTTCAAATTAAGAAGATAGACTTTGAAAATTTTCAATCAACACAAAGTGACAGTCGACCTCAATGGGCTTCAGTGGATGTTAATCGACGATATCTGACAAAGTTAGATGCGAACTCACTCAAATATATGAGAAATGTTGAAATTCGACTTCAAATTAGGAAGATAGACTTTGAAAATTTTCAATCAACACAAAGTGACAGTCGACCTCAATGGGCTTCAATGGATGTTAATCGACGATATCTGACAAAGTTAGATGCAAACTCACTCAAATATATGAGAAATGTTGAAATTTGTCTTCAAATTAGGAAGATAGACTTTGAAAATTTTCAATCAACACAAAGTGACAGTCGACCTCAATGGGGTTCAGTGGATGTTAATCGACGATATCTGACAAAGTCAGATGCAAACTCACTCAAATATATGAGAAATGTTGAAATTCGTCTTCAAATTAGGAAGATAGACTTTGAAAATTTTCAATCAACACAAAGTGACAGTCGACCTCAATGGGCTTTAGTGGATGTTAATCGACGATATCTGACAAAGTTAGTTGCGAACTCACTCAAATATATGAGAAATGTTGAAATTCGACTTCAAATTAGGAAGATAGACTTTGAAAATTTTCAATCAACACAAATTGACAATCGACCTCAATGTGCTTCAATGGATGTTAATCGACGATATCTGACAAAGTAAGATGCAAACTCACTGAAATATATGAGAAATGTTGAAATTCGACTTCAAAATAGGAAGATAGACTTTGAAAATTTTCAATCAACACAAAGTGACAGTTGACCTCAATGGGCTTCAATGGATCTTAATCGCCTATATCTGACAAAGTTAGATGCAAACTCACCCAAATATATGAGAAATGTTGAAATTCGTCTTCAAATTAGGAAGATAGACTTTGAAAATTTTCAATCAACATAAACTGACAATCGACCTCAAGGGGCTTCAATGGATGTAAATCGACGATATCTGATAAAGTTAGATGCAACCTCACTCAAATATATAAGAAAGGTTGAAATTCGACTTCAAATTAGGAAGATAGACTTTGAAAATTTTCAATCAACACAAAGTGACAGTTGACCTCAAAGGGCTTCAGTGGAAGTTAATCGACGATATCTGACAAAGTTAGATGCAAACTCACTCAATTATATGAGAAATGTTGAAATTCGTCTTCAAATTAGGAAGATAGATGCAAACTCACTCAAATATATGAGAAAAGTTGAAATTCGACTTCAAATTAGGAAGATAGACTTTGATAATTTTCAATCAACACAAATTGACAATCGACCTCAATGTGCTTCAGTGGATGTTAATCGACGATATCTGACAAAGTCAGATGCAAACTCACTCAAATATATGAGAAATGTTGAAATTCGACTTCAAATTAGGAAGATAGACTTTGAAAATTTTCAATCAACACAAAGTGACAGTCGACCTCAATGGGGTTCAGTGGATGTTAATCGACGATATCTGACAAAGTCAGATGCAAACTCACTCAAATATATGAGAAATGTTGAAATTCGTCTTCAAATTAGGAAGATAGACTTTGAAAATTTTCAATCAACACAAAGTGACAGTCGACCTCAATGGGCTTCAGTGGATGTTAATCGACGATATCTGACAAAGTTAGATGCAAACTCACTCAATTATATGAGAAATGTTGGAATTCGTCTTCAAATTAGGAAGATAGATGCAAACTCACTCAAATATATGAGAAAAGTTGAAATTCGACTTCAAATTAGGAAGATAGACTTTGATAATTTTCAATCAACATAAACTGACAATCGACCTCAATGGGCTTCAATGGATGTAAATCGACGATATCTGACAAAGTTAGATGCAAACTCACTCAAATATATAAGAAAGGTTGAAATTCGACTTCAAATTAGGAAGATAGACTTTGAAAATTTTCAATCAACACAAAGTGACAGTTGACCTCAATGGGCTTCAATGGATCTTAATCGCCTATATCTGACAAAGTTAGATGCAACTCACCCAAATATATGAGAAATGTTGAAATTCGTCTTCAAATTAGGAAGATAGACTTTGAAAATTCTCAATCAACACAAAGTAACAGTCGACCTCAATGGGCTTCAGTGGATGTTAATCGACGATATCTGACAAAGTTAGATGCAAACTCACTCAAATATATGAGAAATGTTGAAATTCGTCTTCAAATTAGGAAGATAGACTTTGAAAATTTTCAATCAACACAAAGTTACAGTCGACCTCAATGGGCTTCAATGGATGTTAATCGCGTATATCTGACAAAGTTAGATGCAAACTCACTCGAATATATGAGAAATGTTGAAATTCGACTTCAAATTAGGAAGATAGACTTTGAAAATTTTCAATCAACACAAAGTGACAGTCGACCTCAATGGGCTTCAATGGATGTTAATCGACGATATCTAACAAAGTTAGATGCAAACTTACTCAAATATATGAGAAATGTTGAAATTCGACTTCAAATTAGGAAGATAGACTTTGAAAATTTTCAATCAACACAAATTGACAATCGACCTCAATGTGCTTCAATGGATGTTAATCGACGATATCTGACAAAGTTAGATGCAAACTCACTCAAATATATGAGAAATGTTGAAATTCGACTTCAAATTAGGAAGATAGACTTTGAAAATTTTCAATCAACACAAAGTGACAGTTGACCTCAATGGGCTTCAATGGATCTAAATCGCCTATATCTGACAAAGTTAGATGCAAACTCACCCAAATATATGAGAAATGTTGAAATTCGACTTCAAATTAGGAAGATAGACTTTGAAAATTTTCAATCAACACAAAGTGACAGTCGACCTCAATGGGCTTTATTGGATGTTAATCGACGATATCTGACAAAGTTAGTTGCGAACTCACTCAAATATATGAGAAATGTTGAAATTCGACTTCAAATTAGGAAGATAGACTTTGAAAATTTTCAATCAACACAAATTGACAATCGACCTCAATGTGCTTCAATGGATGTTAATCGACGATATCTGACAAAGTAAGATGCAAACTCACTCAAATATATGAGAAATGTTGAAATTCGACTTCAAAATAGGAAGATAGACTTTGAAAATTTTCAATCAACACAAAGTGACAGTTGACCTCAATGGGCTTCAATGGATCTTAATCGCCTATATCTGACAAAGTTAGATGCAAACTCACCCAAATATATGAGAAATGTTGAAATTCGACTTCAAATTAAGAAGATAGACTTTGAAAATTTTCAATCAACACAAAGTGACAGTCGACCTCAATGGGCTTCAGTGGATGTTAATCGACGATATCTGACAAAGTTAGATGCGAACTCACTCAAATATATGAGAAATGTTGAAATTCGACTTCAAATTAGGAAGATAGACTTTGAAAATTTTCAATCAACACAAAGTGACAGTCGACCTCAATGGGCTTCAATGGATGTTAATCGACGATATCTGACAAAGTTAGATGCAAACTCACTCAAATATATGAGAAATGTTGAAATTTGTCTTCAAATTAGGAAGATAGACTTTGAAAATTTTCAATCAACACAAAGTGACAGTCGACCTCAATGGGGTTCAGTGGATGTTAATCGACGATATCTGACAAAGTCAGATGCAAACTCACTCAAATATATGAGAAATGTTGAAATTCGTCTTCAAATTAGGAAGATAGACTTTGAAAATTTTCAATCAACACAAAGTGACAGTCGACCTCAATGGGCTTCAGTGGATGTTAATCGACGATATCTGACAAAGTTAGATGCAAACTCACTCAATTATATGAGAAATGTTGAAATTCGTCTTCAAATTAGGAAGATAGATGCAAACTCACTCAAATATATGAGAAAAGTTGAAATTCGACTTCAAATTAGGAAGATAGACTTTGATAATTTTCAATCAACACAAATTGACAATCGACCTCAATGTGCTTCAATGGATGTTAATCGACGATATCTGACAAAGTTAGATGCAAACTCACTCAAATATATGAGAAATGTTGAAATTCGACTTCAAATTAGGAAGATAGACTTTGAAAATTTTCAATCAACACAAAGTGACAGTCGACCTCAATGGGGTTCAGTGGATGTTACTCGACGATATCTGACAAAGTTAGATGAAAAGTCTCTCGAATATATAAGAAATGTTGAAATTCGACTTCAAATTAGGAAGATAGACTTTGAAAATTTTCAATAAACATAAACTGACAATCGACCTCAAGAGGCTTCAATGGATGTAAATCGACGATATCTGACAAAGTTAGATGCAACCTCACTCAAATATATAAGAAAGGTTGAAATTCGACTTCAAATTAGGAAGATAGACTTTGAAAATTTTCAATCAACACAAAGTGACAGTTGACCTCAAAGGGCTTCAGTGGAAGTTAATCGACGATATCTGACAAAGTTAGATGCAAACTCACTCAATTATATGAGAAATGTTGAAATTCGTCTTCAAATTAGGAAGATAGATGCAAACTCACTCAAATATATGAGAAAAGTTGAAATTCGACTTCAAATTAGGAAGATAGACTTTGATAATTTTCAATCAACACAAATTGACAATCGACCTCAATGTGCTTCAATGGATGTTAATCGACGATATCTGACAAAGTTAGATGCAAACTCACTCAAATATATGAGAAATGTTGAAATTCGACTTCAAATTAGGAAGATAGACTTTGAAAATTTTCAATCAACACAAAGTGACAGTCGACCTCAATGGGGTTCAGTGGATGTTAATCGACGATATCTGACAAAGTCAGATGCAAACTCACTCAAATATATGAGAAATGTTGAAATTCGTCTTCAAATTAGGAAGATAGACTTTGAAAATTTTCAATCAACACAAAGTGACAGTCGACCTCAATGGGCTTCAGTGGATGTTAATCGACGATATCTGACAAAGTTAGATGCAAACTCACTCAATTATATGAGAAATGTTGAAATTCGTCTTCAAATTAGGAAGATAGATGCAAACTCACTCAAATATATGAGAAAAGTTGAAATTCGACTTCAAATTAGGAAGATAGACTTTGATAATTTTCAATCAACATAAACTGACAATCGACCTCAATGGGCTTCAATGGATGTAAATCGACGATATCTGACAAAGTTAGATGCAAACTCACTCAAATATATAAGAAAGGTTGAAATTCGACTTCAAATTAGGAAGATAGACTTTGAAAATTTTCAATCAACACAAAGTGACAGTTGACCTCAATGGGCTTCAATGGATCTTAATCGCCTATATCTGACAAAGTTAGATGCAAACTCACCCAAATATATGAGAAATGTTGAAATTTGTCTTCAAATTAGGAAGATAGACTTTGAAAATTTTCAATCAACACAAAGTGACAGTCGACCTCAATGGGGTTCAGTGGATGTTAATCGACGATATCTGACAAAGTCAGATGCAAACTCACTCAAATATATGAGAAATGTTGAAATTCGTCTTCAAATTAGGAAGATAGACTTTGAAAATTTTCAATCAACACAAAGTGACAGTCGACCTCAATGGGCTTCAGTGGATGTTAATCGACGATATCTGACAAAGTTAGATGCAAACTCACTCAATTATATGAGAAATGTTGAAATTCGTCTTCAAATTAGGAAGATAGATGCAAACTCACTCAAATATATGAGAAAAGTTGAAATTCGACTTCAAATTAGGAAGATAGACTTTGATAATTTTCAATCAACATAAACTGACAATCGACCTCAATGGGCTTCAATGGATGTAAATCGACGATATCTGACAAAGTTAGATGCAAACTCACTCAAATATATAAGAAAGGTTGAAATTCGACTTCAAATTAGGAAGATAGACTTTGAAAATTTTCAATCAACACAAAGTGACAGTTGACCTCAATGGGCTTCAATGGATCTTAATCGCCTATATCTGACAAAGTTAGATGCAAACTCACCCAAATATATGAGAAATGTTGAAATTCGTCTTCAAATTAGGAAGATAGACTTTGAAAATTTTCAATCAACACAAAGTGACAGTCGACCTCAATGGGCTTTAGTGGATGTTACTCGACGATATCTGACAAAGTTAGATGAAAAGTCTCTCGAATATATAAGAAATGTTGAAATTCGACTTCAAATTAGGAAGATAGACTTTGAAAATTTTCAATAAACATAAACTGACAATCGACCTCAAGAGGCTTCAATGGATGTAAATCGACGATATCTGACAAAGTTAGATGCAACCTCACTCAAATATATAAGAAAGGTTGAAATTCGACTTCAAATTAGGAAGATAGACTTTGAAAATTTTCAATCAACACAAAGTGACAGTTGACCTCAAAGGGCTTCAGTGGAAGTTAATCGACGATATCTGACAAAGTTAGATGCAAACTCACTCAATTATATGAGAAATGTTGAAATTCGTCTTCAAATTAGGAAGATAGATGCAAACTCACTCAAATATATGAGAAAAGTTGAAATTCGACTTCAAATTAGGAAGATAGACTTTGATAATTTTCAATCAACACAAATTGACAATCGACCTCAATGTGCTTCAATGGATGTTAATTGACGATATCTGACAAAGTTAGATGCAAACTCACTCAAATATATGAGAAATGTTGAAATTCGACTTCAAATTAAGAAGATAGACTTTGAAAATTTTCAATCAACACAAAGTGACAGTCGACCTCAATGGGCTTCAGTGGATGTTAATCGACGATATCTGACAAAGTTAGATGCGAACTCACTCAAATATATGAGAAATGTTGAAATTCGACTTCAAATTAGGAAGATAGACTTTGAAAATTTTCAATCAACACAAAGTGACAGTCGACCTCAATGGGCTTCAATGGATGTTAATCGACGATATCTGACAAAGTTAGATGCAAACTCACTCAAATATATGAGAAATGTTGAAATTTGTCTTCAAATTAGGAAGATAGACTTTGAAAATTTTCAATCAACACAAAGTGACAGTCGACCTCAATGGGGTTCAGTGGATGTTAATCGACGATATCTGACAAAGTCAGATGCAAACTCACTCAAATATATGAGAAATGTTGAAATTCGTCTTCAAATTAGGAAGATAGACTTTGAAAATTTTCAATCAACACAAAGTGACAGTCGACCTCAATGGGCTTCAGTGGATGTTAATCGACGATATCTGACAAAGTTAGATGCAAACTCACTCAATTATATGAGAAATGTTGAAATTCGTCTTCAAATTAGGAAGATAGATGCAAACTCACTCAAATATATGAGAAAAGTTGAAATTCGACTTCAAATTTGGAAGATAGACTTTGATAATTTTCAATCAACATAAACTGACAATCGACCTCAATGGGCTTCAATGGATGTAAATCGACGATATCTGACAAAGTTACATGCAAACTCACTCAAATATATAAGAAAGGTTGAAATTCGACTTCAAATTAGGAAGATAGACTTTGAAAATTTTCAATCAACACAAAGTGACAGTTGACCTCAATGGGCTTCAATGGATCTTAATCGCCTATATCTGACAAAGTTAGATGCAAACTCACCCAAATATATGAGAAATGTTGAAATTCGTCTTCAAATTAGGAAGATAGACTTTGAAAATTTTCAATCAACACAAAGTGACAGTCGACCTCAATGGGCTTTAGTGGATGTTACTCGACGATATCTGACAAAGTTAGATGAAAAGTCTCTCGAATATATAAGAAATGTTGAAATTCGACTTCAAATTAGGAAGATAGACTTTGAAAATTTTCAATAAACATAAACTGACAATCGACCTCAAGAGGCTTCAATGGATGTAAATCGACGATATCTGACAAAGTTAGATGCAACCTCACTCAAATATATAAGAAAGGTTGAAATTCGACTTCAAATTAGGAAGATAGACTTTGAAAATTTTCAATCAACACAAAGTGACAGTTGACCTCAAAGGGCTTCAGTGGAAGTTAATCGACGATATCTGACAAAGTTAGATGCAAACTCACTCAATTATATGAGAAATGTTGAAATTCGTCTTCAAATTAGGAAGATAGATGCAAACTCACTCAAATATATGAGAAAAGTTGAAATTCGACTTCAAATTAGGAAGATAGACTTTGATAATTTTCAATCAACACAAATTGACAATCGACCTCAATGTGCTTCAATGGATGTTAATCGACGATATCTGACAAAGTTAGATGCAAACTCACTCAAATATATGAGAAATGTTGAAATTCGACTTCAAATTAGGAAGATAGACTTTGAAAATTTTCAATCAACACAAAGTGACAGTCGACCTCAATGGGGTTCAGTGGATGTTAATCGACGATATCTGACAAAGTCAGATGCAAACTCACTCAAATATATGAGAAATGTTGAAATTCGTCTTCAAATTAGGAAGATAGACTTTGAAAATTTTCAATCAACACAAAGTGACAGTCGACCTCAATGGGCTTCAGTGGATGTTAATCGACGATATCTGACAAAGTTAGATGCAAACTCACTCAATTATATGAGAAATGTTGAAATTCGTCTTCAAATTAGGAAGATAGATGCAAACTCACTCAAATATATGAGAAAAGTTGAAATTCGACTTCAAATTAGGAAGATAGACTTTGATAATTTTCAATCAACATAAACTGACAATCGACCTCAATGGGCTTCAATGGATGTAAATCGACGATATCTGACAAAGTTAGATGCAAACTCACTCAAATATATAAGAAAGGTTGAAATTCGACTTCAAATTAGGAAGATAGACTTTGAAAATTTTCAATCAACACAAAGTGACAGTTGACCTCAATGGGCTTCAATGGATCTTAATCGCCTATATCTGACAAGTTAGATGCAAACTCACCCAAATATATGAGAAATGTTGAAATTCGTCTTCAAATTAGGAAGATAGACTTTGAAAATTTTCAATCAACACAAAGTGACAGTCGACCTCAATGGGCTTTAGTGGATGTTACTCGACGATATCTGACAAAGTTAGATGAAAACTCTCTCGAATATATAAGAAATGTTGAAATTCGACTTCAAATTAGGAAGATAGACTTTGAAAATTTTCAATAAACATAAACTGACAATCGACCTCAAGGGGCTTCAATGGATGTAAATCGACGATATCTGACAAAGTTAGATGCAACCTCACTCAAATATATAAGAAAGGTTGAAATTCGACTTCAAATTAGGAAGATAGACTTTGAAAATTTTCAATCAACACAAAGTTACAGTCGACCTCAATGGGCTTCAATGGATGTTAATCGCGTATATCTGACAAAGTTAGATGCAAACTCACTCGAATATATGAGAAATGTTGAAATTCGACTTCAAATTAGGAAGATAGACTTTGAAAATTTTCAATCAACACAAAGTGACAGTCGACCTCAATGGGCTTCAGTGGATGTTAATCGACGATATCTGACAAAGTTAGATGCAAACTCACTCAAATATATGAGAAATGTTGAAATTCGACTTCAAATTAGGAAGATAGACTTTGAAAATTTTCAATCAACACAAATTGACAATCGACCTCAATGTGATTCAATGGATGTTAATCGACGATATCTGACAAAGTTAGATGCAAACTCACTCAAATATATGAGAAATGTTGAAATTCGACTTCAAATTAGGAAGATAGACTTTGAAAATTTTCAATCAACACAAAGTGACAGTTGACCTCAATGGGCTTCAATGGATCTAAATCGCCTATATCTGACAAAGTTAGATGCAAACTCACCCAAATATATGAGAAATGTTGAAATTCGACTTCAAATTAGGAAGATAGACTTTGAAAATTTTCAATCAACACAAAGTGACAGTCGACCTCAATGGGCTTCAGTGGATGTTAATCGACGATATCTGACAAAGTTAGATGCAAACTCACTCAATTATATGAGAAATGTTGAAATTCGTCTTCAAATTAGGAAGATAGATGCAAACTCACTCAAATATATGAGAAAAGTTGAAATTCGACTTCAAATTTGGAAGATAGACTTTGATAATTTTCAATCAACATAAACTGACAATCGACCTCAATGGGCTTCAATGGATGTAAATCGACGATATCTGACAAAGTTAGATGCAAACTCATTCAAATATATAAGAAAGGTTGAAATTCGACTTCAAATTAGGAAGATAGACTTTGAAAATTTTCAATCAACACAAAGTGACAGTTGACCTCAATGGGCTTCAATGGATCTTAATCGCCTATATCTGACAAAGTTAGATGCAAACTCACCCAAATATATGAGAAATGTTGAAATTCGTCTTCAAATTAGGAAGATAGACTTTGAAAATTTTCAATCAACACAAAGTGACAGTCGACCTCAATGGGCTTTAGTGGATGTTACTCGACGATATCTGACAAAGTTAGATGAAAAGTCTCTCGAATATATAAGAAATGTTGAAATTCGACTTCAAATTAGGAAGATAGACTTTGAAAATTTTCAATAAACATAAACTGACAATCGACCTCAAGAGGCTTCAATGGATGTAAATCGACGATATCTGACAAAGTTAGATGCAACCTCACTCAAATATATAAGAAAGGTTGAAATTCGACTTCAAATTAGGAAGATAGACTTTGAAAATTTTCAATCAACACAAAGTGACAGTTGACCTCAAAGGGCTTCAGTGGAAGTTAATCGACGATATCTGACAAAGTTAGATGCAAACTCACTCAATTATATGAGAAATGTTGAAATTCGTCTTCAAATTAGGAAGATAGATGCAAACTCACTCAAATATATGAGAAAAGTTGAAATTCGACTTCAAATTAGGAAGATAGACTTTGATAATTTTCAATCAACACAAATTGACAATCGACCTCAATGTGCTTCAATGGATGTTAATCGACGATATCTGACAAAGTTAGATGCAAACTCACTCAAATATATGAGAAATGTTGAAATTCGACTTCAAATTAGGAAGATAGACTTTGAAAATTTTCAATCAACACAAAGTGACAGTCGACCTCAATGGGGTTCAGTGGATGTTAATCGACGATATCTGACAAAGTAAGATGCAAACTCACTCAAATATATGAGAAATGTTGAAATTCGTCTTCAAATTAGGAAGATAGACTTTGAAAATTTTCAATCAACACAAAGTGACAGTCGACCTCAATGGGCTTCAGTGGATGTTAATCGACGATATCTGACAAAGTTAGATGCAAACTCACTCAATTATATGAGAAATGTTGAAATTCGTCTTCAAATTAGGAAGATAGATGCAAACTCACTCAAATATATGAGAAAAGTTGAAATTCGACTTCAAATTAGGAAGATAGACTTTGATAATTTTCAATCAACATAAACTGACAATCGACCTCAATGGGCTTCAATGGATGTAAATCGACGATATCTGACAAAGTTAGATGCAAACTCACTCAAATATATAAGGAAGGTTGAAATTCGACTTCAAATTAGGAAGATAGACTTTGAAAATTTTCAATCAACACAAAGTGACAGTTGACCTCAATGGGCTTCAATGGATCTTAATCGCCTATATCTGACAAGTTAGATGCAAACTCACCCAAATATATGAGAAATGTTGAAATTCGTCTTCAAATTAGGAAGATAGACTTTGAAAATTTTCAATCAACACAAAGTGACAGTCGACCTCAATGGGCTTTAGTGGATGTTACTCGACGATATCTGACAAAGTTAGATGAAAACTCTCTCGAATATATAAGAAATGTTGAAATTCGACTTCAAATTAGGAAGATAGACTTTGAAAATTTTCAATAAACATAAACTGACAATCGACCTCAAGGGGCTTCAATGGATGTAAATCGACGATATCTGACAAAGTTAGATGCAACCTCACTCAAATATATAAGAAAGGTTGAAATTCGACTTCAAATTAGGAAGATAGACTTTGAAAATTTTCAATCAACACAAAGTTACAGTCGACCTCAATGGTCTTCAATGGATGTTAATCGCGTATATCTGACAAAGTTAGATGCAAACTCACTCGAATATATGAGAAATGTTGAAATTCGACTTCAAATTAGGAAGATAGACTTTGAAAATTTTCAATCAACACAAAGTGACAGTCGACCTCAATGGGCTTCAATGGATGTTAATCGACGATATCTAACAAAGTTAGATGCAAACTTACTCAAATATATGAGAAATGTTGAAATTCGACTTCAAATTAGGAAGATAGACTTTGAAAATTTTCAATCAACACAAATTGACAATCGACCTCAATGTGCTTCAATGGATGTTAATCGACGATATCTGACAAAGTTAGATGCAAACTCACTCAAATATATGAGAAATGTTGAAATTCGACTTCAAATTAGGAAGATAGACTTTGAAAATTTTCAATCAACACAAAGTGACAGTTGACCTCAATGGGCTTCAATGGATCTAAATCGCCTATATCTGACAAAGTTAGATGCAAACTCACCCAAATATATGAGAAATGTTGAAATTCGACTTCAAATTAGGAAGATAGACTTTGGAAATTTTCAATCAACACAAAGTGACAGTCGACCTCAATGGGCTTTATTGGATGTTAATCGACGATATCTGACAAAGTTAGTTGCGAACTCACTCAAATATATGAGAAATGTTGAAATTCGACTTCAAATTAGGAAGATAGACTTTGAAAATTTTCAATCAACACAAATTGACAATCGACCTCAATGTGCTTCAATGGATGTTAATCGACGATATCTGACAAAGTAAGATGCAAACTCACTCAAATATATGAGAAATGTTGAAATTCGACTTCAAAATAGGAAGATAGACTTTGAAAATTTTCAATCAACACAAAGTGACAGTTGACCTCAATGGGCTTCAATGGATCTTAATCGCCTATATCTGACAAAGTTAGATGCAAACTCACCCAAATATATGAGAAATGTTGGAATTCGACTTCAAATTAAGAAGATAGACTTTGAAAATTTTCAATCAACACAAAGTGACAGTCGACCTCAATGGGCTTCAGTGGATGTTAATCGACGATATCTGACAAAGTTAGATGCGAACTCACTCAAATATATGAGAAATGTTGAAATTCGACTTCAAATTAGGAAGATAGACTTTGAAAATTTTCAATCAACACAAAGTGACAGTCGACCTCAATGGGCTTCAATGGATGTTAATCGACGATATCTGACAAAGTTAGATGCAAACTCACTCAAATATATGAGAAATGTTGAAATTTGTCTTCAAATTAGGAAGATAGACTTTGAAAATTTTCAATCAACACAAAGTGACAGTCGACCTCAATGGGGTTCAGTGGATGTTAATCGACGATATCTGACAAAGTCAGATGCAAACTCACTCAAATATATGAGAAATGTTGAAATTCGTCTTCAAATTAGGAAGATAGACTTTGAAAATTTTCAATCAACACAAAGTGACAGTCGACCTCAATGGGCTTCAGTGGATGTTAATCGACGATATCTGACAAAGTTAGATGCAAACTCACTCAATTATATGAGAAATGTTGAAATTCGTCTTCAAATTAGGAAGATAGATGCAAACTCACTCAAATATATGAGAAAAGTTGAAATTCGACTTCAAATTAGGAAGATAGACTTTGATAATTTTCAATCAACATAAACTGACAATCGACCTCAATGAGCTTCAATGGATGTAAATCGACGATATCTGACAAAGTTAGATGCAAACTCACTCAAATATATAAGAAAGGTTGAAATTCGACTTCAAATTAGGAAGATAGACTTTGAAAATTTTCAATCAACACAAAGTGACAGTTGACCTCAATGGGCTTCAATGGATCTTAATCGCCTATATCTGACAAAGTTAGATGCAAACTCACCCAAATATATGAGAAATGTTGAAATTCGTCTTCAAATTAGGAAGATAGACTTTGAAAATTTTCAATCAACACAAAGTGACAGTCGACCTCAATGGGCTTTAGTGGATGTTACTCGACGATATCTGACAAAGTTAGATGAAAAGTCTCTCGAATATATAAGAAATGTTGAAATTCGACTTCAAATTAGGAAGATAGACTTTGAAAATTTTCAATAAACATAAACTGACAATCGACCTCAAGAGGCTTCAATGGATGTAAATCGGCGATATCTGACAAAGTTAGATGCAACCTCACTCAAATATATAAGAAAGGTTGAAATTCGACTTCAAATTAGGAAGATAGACTTTGAAAATTTTCAATCAACACAAAGTGACAGTTGACCTCAAAGGGCTTCAGTGGAAGTTAATCGACGATATCTGACAAAGTTAGATGCAAACTCACTCAATTATATGAGAAATGTTGAAATTCGTCTTCAAATTAGGAAGATAGATGCAAACTCACTCAAATATATGAGAAAAGTTGAAATTCGACTTCAAATTAGGAAGATAGACTTTGATAATTTTCAATCAACACAAATTGACAATCGACCTCAATGTGCTTCAATGGATGTTAATCGACGATATCTGACAAAGTTAGATGCAAACTCACTCAAATATATGAGAAATGTTGAAATTCGACTTCAAATTAGGAAGATAGACTTTGAAAATTTTCAATCAACACAAAGTGACAGTCGACCTCAATGGGGTTCAGTGGATGTTAATCGACGATATCTGACAAAGTCAGATGCAAACTCACTCAAATATATGAGAAATGTTGAAATTCGTCTTCAAATTAGGAAGATAGACTTTGAAAATTTTCAATCAACACAAAGTGACAGTCGACCTCAATGGGCTTCAGTGGATGTTAATCGACGATATCTGACAAAGTTAGATGCAAACTCACTCAATTATATGAGAAATGTTGAAATTCGTCTTCAAATTAGGAAGATAGATGCAAACTCACTCAAATATATGAGAAAAGTTGAAATTCGACTTCAAATTAGGAAGATAGACTTTGATAATTTTCAATCAACATAAACTGACAATCGACCTCAATGGGCTTCAATGGATGTAAATCGACGATATCTGACAAAGTTAGATGCAAACTCACTCAAATATATAAGAAAGGTTGAAATTCGACTTCAAATTAGGAAGATAGACTTTGAAAATTTTCAATCAACACAAAGTGACAGTTGACCTCAATGGGCTTCAATGGATCTTAATCGCCTATATCTGACAAGTTAGATGCAAACTCACCCAAATATATGAGAAATGTTGAAATTCGTCTTCAAATTAGGAAGATAGACTTTGAAAATTTTCAATCAACACAAAGTGACAGTCGACCTCAATGGGCTTTAGTGGATGTTACTCGACGATATCTGACAAAGTTAGATGAAAACTCTCTCGAATATATAAGAAATGTTGAAATTCGACTTCAAATTAGGAAGATAGACTTTGAAAATTTTCAATAAACATAAACTGACAATCGACCTCAAGGGGCTTCAATGGATGTAAATCGACGATATCTGACAAAGTTAGATGCAACCTCACTCAAATATATAAGAAAGGTTGAAATTCGACTTCAAATTAGGAAGATAGACTTTGAAAATTTTCAATCAACACAAAGTGACAGTTGACCTCAAAGGGCTTCAGTGGAAGTTAATCGACGATATCTGACAAAGTTAGATGCAAACTCACTCAATTATATGAGAAATGTTGAAATTCGTCTTCAAATTAGGAAGATAGATGCAAACTCACTCAAATATATGAGAAAAGTTGAAATTCGACTTCAAATTAGGAAGATAGACTTTGATAATTTTCAATCAACACAAATTGACAATCGACCTCAATGTGCTTCAATGGATGTTAATCGACGATATCTGACAAAGTTAGATGCAAACTCACTCAAATATATGAGAAATGTTGAAATTCGACTTCAAATTAGGAAGATAGACTTTGAAAATTTTCAATCAACACAAAGTGACAGTTGACCTCAATGGGCTTCAATGGATCTTAATCGCCTATATCTGACAAAGTTTGATGCAAACTCACCCAAATATATGAGAAATGTTGAAATTCGACTTCAAATTAGGAAGATAGACTTTGAAAATTTTCAATCAACACAAAGTGACAGTCGACCTCAATGGGCTTTAGTGGATGTTAATCGACGATATCTGACAAAGTTAGTTGCGAACTCACTCAAATATATGAGAAATGTTGAAATTCGACTTCAAATTAGGAAGATAGACTTTGAAAATTTTCAATCAACACAAATTGACAATCGACCTCAATGTGCTTCAATGGATGTTAATCGACGATATCTGACAAAGTAAGATGCAAACTCACTCAAATATATGAGAAATGTTGAAATTCGACTTCAAAATAGGAAGATAGACTTTGAAAATTTTCAATCAACACAAAGTGACAGTTGACCTCAATGGGCTTCAATGGATCTTAATCGCCTATATCTGACAAAGTTAGATGCAAACTCACCCAAATATATGAGAAATGTTGAAATTCGACTTCAAATTAAGAAGATAGACTTTGAAAATTTTCAATCAACACAAAGTGACAGTCGACCTCAATGGGCTTCAGTGGATGTTAATCGACGATATCTGACAAAGTTAGATGCAAACTCACTCAATTATATGAGAAATGTTGAAATTCGTCTTCAAATTAGGAAGATAGATGCAAACTCACTCAAATATATGAGAAAAGTTGAAATTCGACTTCAAATTAGGAAGATAGACTTTGAAAATTTTCAATCAACACAAAGTGACAGTTGACCTCAATGGGCTTCAATGGATCTTAATCGCCTATATCTGACAAAGTTAGATGCAAACTCACCCAAATATATGAGAAATGTTGAAATTCGTCTTCAAATTAGGAAGATAGACTTTGGAAATTTTCAATAAACATAAACTGACAATCGACCTCAAGGGGCTTCAATGGATGTAAATCGGCGATATCTGACAAAGTTAGATGCAACCTCACTCAAATATATAAGAAAGGTTGAAATTCGACTTCAAATTAGGAAGATAGACTTTGGAAATTTTCAATCAACACAAAGTGACAGTTGACCTCAAAGGGCTTCAATGGATGTTAATCGCGTATATCTTACAAAGTTAGATGCAAACTCACTCAAATATATGAGAAATGTTGAAACTCGTCTTCAAATTAGGAAGATAGACTTTGAAAATTTTCAATCAACACAAAGTGACAGTCGACCTCAATGGACTTTAGTGGATGTTACTCGACGATATCTGACAAAGTTAGATGAAAACTCTCTCGAATATATAAGAAATGTTGAAATTCGACTTCAAATTAGGAAGATAGACTTTGAAAATTTTCAATAAACATAAACTGACAATCGACCTCAAGGGGCTTCAATGGATGTAAATCGACGATATCTGACAAAGTTAGATGCAACCTCACTCAAATATATAAGAAAGGTTGAAATTCGACTTCAAATTAGGAAGATAGACTTTGGAAATTTTCAATCAACACAAAGTGACAGTTGACCTCAGAGGGCTTCAATGGATGTTAATCGCGTATATCTTACAAAGTTAGATGCAAACTCACTCAAATATATGAGAAATGTTGAAACTCGTCTTCAAATTAGGAAGATAGACTTTGAAAATTTTCAATCAACACAAAGTGACAGTCGACCTCAATGGGCTTCAGTGGATGTTAATCGACGATATCTGACAAAGTTAGATGCGAACTCACTCAAATATATGAGAAATGTTGAAATTCGACTTCAAATTAGGAAGATAGACTTTGAAAATTTTCAATCAACACAAAGTGACAGTCGACCTCAATGGGCTTCAATGGATTTTAATCGACGATATCTGACAAAGTTAGATGCAAACTCACTCAAATATATGAGAAATGTTGAAATTCGACTTCAAATTAGGAAGATAGACTTTGAAAATTTTCAATCAACACAAAGTGACAGTCGACCTCAATGGGCTTTAGTGGATGTTAATCGACGATATCTGACAAAGTTAGATGAAAACTCTCTCAAATATATAAGAAATGTTGAAATTCGACTTTAAATTAGGAAGAGAGACTTTGAAAATTTTCAATCAACATAAACTGACAATCGACCTCAATGGGCTTCAATGGATGTAAATCGACGATATCTGACAAAGTTAGATGTAAACTCACTCAAATATATGAGAAATGTTGAAATTCGACTTCAAATTAGGAAGATAGACTTTGAAAATTTTCAATCAACACAAAGTGACAGTCGACCTCAATGGGCTTCAATGGATGTTAATCGACGATATCTGACAAAGTTAGATGCAAACTCACTCAAGTATATGAGAAATGTTGAAATTCGACTTCAAATTAGGAAGATAGACTTTGATAATTTTCAATCAACATAAACTGACAATCGACCTCAATGGGCTCCAATGGATGTAAATCGACGATATCTGACAAAGTTAGATGCAAACTCACTCAAATATATAAGAAAGGTTGAAATTCGACTTCAAATTAGGAAGATAGACTTTGAAAATTTTCAATCAACACAAAGTGACAGTTGACCTCAATGGGCTTCAATGGATCTTAATCGCCTATATCTGACAAAGTTAGATGCAAACTCACCCAAATATATGAGAAATGTTGAAATTCGTCTTCAAATTAGGAAGATAGACTTTGAAAATTTTCAATCAACACAAAGTGACAGTCGACCTCAATGGGCTTCAATGGATGTTAATCGACGATATCTGACAAAGTTAGATGCAAACTCACTCAAATATATGAGAAATGTTGAAATTCGACTTCAAATTAGGAAGATAGACTTTGAAAATTTTCAATCAACACAAAGTGACAGTCGACCTCAATGGGCTTTAGTGGATGTTACTTGACGATATCTGACAAAGTTAGATGAAAACTCTCTCGAATATATAAGAAATGTTGAAATTCGACTTCAAATTAGGAAGATAGACTTTGAAAATTTTCAATAAACATAAACTGACAATCGACCTCAAGGGGCTTCAATGGATGTAAATCGACGATATCTGACAAAGTTAGATGCAACCTCACTCAAATATATAAGAAAGGTTGAAATTCGACTTCAAATTAGCAAGATAGACTTTGAAAATTTTCAATCAACACAAAGTGACAGTTGACCTCAAATGGCTTCAGTGGAAGTTAATCGACGATATCTGACAAAGTTAGATGCAAACTCACTCAAATATATGAGAAAAGTTGAAATTCAACTTCAAATTAGGAAGATAGACTTTGAAAATTTTCAATCAACACAAAGTGACAGTTGACCTCAATGGGCTTCAATGGATGTTAATCGCGTATATCTGACAAAGTTAGATGCAAACTCACTCAAATATATGAGAAATGTTGGAACTCGTCTTCAAATTAGGAAGATAGACTTTGAAAATTTTTAATCAACACAAAGTGACAGTCGACCTCAATGGGCTTCAGTGGATGTTAATCGACGATATCTGACAAAGTTAGATGCGAACTCACTCAAATATATGAGAAATGTTGAAATTCGACTTCAAATTAGGAAGATAGACTTTGAAAATTTTCAATAAACACAAATTGACAATCGACCTCAATGTGCTCCAATGGATGTTAATCGACGATATCTGACAAAGTTAGATGCAAACTCACTCAAATATATGAGAAATGTTGAAATTCGACTTCAAATTAGGAAGATAGACTTTGAAAATTTTCAATCAACACAAAGTGACAGTTGACCTCAATGGGCTTCAATGGATCTTAATCGCCTATATCTGACAAAGTTAGATGCAAACTCACCCAAATATATGAGAAATGTTGAAATTCGTCTTCAAATTAGGAAGATAGACTTTGAAAATTTTCAATCAACACAAAGTGACAGTCGACCTCAATGGGCTTCAATGGATGTTAATCGACAATATCTGACAAAGTTAGATGCAAACTCACTCAAATATATGAGAAATGTTGAAATTCGACTTCAAATTAGGAAGATAGACTTTGAAAATTTTCAATCAACACAAAGTGACAGTCGACCTCAATGGGCTTTAGTGGATGTTAATCGACGATATCTGACAAAGTTAGTTGCGAACTCACTCAAATATATGAGAAATGTTGAAATTCGACTTCAAATTAGGAAGATAGACTTTGAAAATTTTCAATCAACACAAATTGACAATCGACCTCAATGTGCTTCAATGGATGTTAATCGACGATATCTGACAAAGTAAGATGCAAACTCACTCAAATATATGAGAAATGTTGAAATTCGACTTCGAAATAGGAAGATAGACTTTGAAAATTTTCAATCAACACAAAGTGACAGTCGACCTCAATGGGCTTTAGTGGATGTTAATCGACGATATCTGACAAAGTTAGTTGCGAACTCACTCAAATATATGAGAAATGTTGAAATTCGACTTCAAATTAGGAAGATAGACTTTGAAAATTTTCAATCAACACAAATTGACAATCGACCTCAATGTGCTTCAATGGATGTTAATCGACGATATCTGACAAAGTAAGATGCAAACTCACTCAAATATATGAGAAATGTTGAAATTCGACTTCGAAATAGGAAGATAGACTTTGAAAATTTTTAATTAACACAAAGTGACAGTTGACTTCAATGGGCTTCAATGGAAGTTAATCGACGATATCTGACAAAGTTAAACGTGATCTCACTCAAATATATAAGAAATGTTGAAATTCGACTTCAAATGAGGAAGATAGACTTTGAAAATTTTCAATCAACACAAAGTGACAGTTGACCTCAAAGGGCTTCAGTGGAAGTTAATCGACGATATCTGACAAAGTTAGATGCAAACTCACTCAATTATATGAGAAATGTTGAAATTCGTCTTCAAATTAGGAAGATAGATGCAAACTCACTCAAATATATGAGAAAAGTTGAAATTCGACTTCAAATTAGGAAGATAGACTTTGATAATTTTCAATCAACACAAATTGACAATCGACCTCAATGTGCTTCAATGGATGTTAATCGACGATATCTGACAAAGTTAGTTGCAAACTCACTCAAATATATGAGAAATGTTGAAATTCGACTTCAAATTAGGAAGATAGACTTTGAAAATTTTCAAACAACACAAAGTGACAGTTGACCTCAATGGGCTTCAATGGATCTTAATCGCCTATATCTGACAAAGTTAGATGCAAACTCACCCAAATATATGAGAAATGTTGAAATTCGACTTCAAATTAGGAAGATAGACTTTGAAAATTTTCAATCAACACAAAGTGACAGTCGACCTCAATGGGCTTTAGTGGATGTTAATCGACGATATCTGACAAAGTTAGTTGCGAACTCACTCAAATATATGAGAAATGTTGAAATTCGACTTCAAATTAGGAAGATAGACTTTGAAAATTTTCAATCAACACAAATTGACAATCGACCTCAATGTGCTTCAATGGATGTTAATCGACGATATCTGACAAAGTAAGATGCAAACTCACTCAAATATATGAGAAATGTTGAAATTCGACTTCGAAATAGGAAGATAGACTTTGAAAATTTTCAATCAACACAAAGTGACAGTTGACCTCAATGGGCTTCAATGGATCTTAATCGCCTATATCTGACAAAGTTAGATGCAAACTCACCCAAATATATGAGAAATGTTGGAATTCGACTTCAAATTAAGAAGATAGACTTTGAAAATTTTCAATCAACACAAAGTGACAGTCGACCTCAATGGGCTTCAGTGGATGTTAATCGACGATATCTGACAAAGTTAGATGCGAACTCACTCAAATATATGAGAAATGTTGAAATTCGACTTCAAATTAGGAAGATAGACTTTGAAAATTTTCAATCAACACAAAGTGACAGTCGACCTCAATGGGGTTCAGTGGATGTTAATCGACGATATCTGACAAAGTCAGATGCAAACTCACTCAAATATATGAGAAATGTTGAAATTCGTCATCAAATTAGGAAGATAGACTTTGAAAATTTTCAATCAACACAAAGTGACAGTCGACCTCAATGGGCTTCAGTGGATGTTAATCGACGATATCTGACAAAGTTAGATGCAAACTCACTCAATTATATGAGAAATGTTGAAATTCGTCTTCAAATTAGGAAGATAGATGCAAACTCACTCAAATATATGAGAAAAGTTGAAATTCGACTTCAAATTAGGAAGATAGACTTTGATAATTTTCAATCAACATAAACTGACAATCGACCTCAATGGGCTTCAATGGATGTAAATCGACGATATCTGACAAAGTTAGATGCGAACTCACTCAAATATATGAGAAATGTTGAAATTCGACTTCAAATTAGGAAGATAGACTTTGAAAATTTTCAATCAACACAAAGTGACAGTTGACCTCAATGGGCTTCAATGGATCTTAATCGCCTATATCTGACAAAGTTAGATGCAAACTCACCCAAATATATGAGAAATGTTGAAATTCGTCTTCAAATTAGGAAGATAGACTTTGAAAATTTTCAATCAACACAAAGTGACAGTCGACCTCAATGGGCTTCAGTGGATGTTAATCGACGATATCTGACAAAGTTAGATGCGAACTCACTCAAATATATGAGAAATGTTGAAATTCGACTTCAAATTAGGAAGATAGACTTTGAAAATTTTCAATCAACACAAAGTGACAGTCGACCTCAATGGGCTTCAATGGATTTTAATCGACGATATCTGACAAAGATAGATGCAAACTCACTCAAATATATGAGAAATGTTGAAATTCGACTTCAAATTAGGAAGATAGACTTTGAAAATTTTCAATCAACACAAAGTGACAGTCGACCTCAATGGGCTTTAGTGGATGTTAATCGACGATATCTGACAAAGTTAGATGAAAACTCTCTCAAATATATAAGAAATGTTGAAATTCGACTTCAAATTAGGAAGATAGACTTTGAAAATTTTCAATCAACACAAAGTGACAGTCGACCTCAATGGGCTTCAGTGGATGTTAATCGACGATATCTGACAAAGTTAGATGCGAACTCACTCAAATATATGAGAAATGTTGAAATTCGACTTCAAATTAGGAAGATAGACTTTGAAAATTTTCAATCAACACAAAGTGACAGTCGACCTCAATGGGCTTCAATGGATGTTAATCGACGATATCTGACAAAGTTAGATGCAAACTCACTCAAATATATGAGAAATGTTGAAATTCGACTTCAAATTAGGAAGATAGACTTTGATAATTTTCAATCAACATAAACTGACAATCGACCTCAATGGGCTTCAATGGATGTAAATCGACGATATCTGACAAAGTTAGATGCAAACTCACTCAAATATATAAGAAAGGTTGAAATTCGACTTCAAATTAGGAAGATAGACTTTGAAAATTTTCAATCAACACAAAGTGACAGTTGACCTCAATGGGCTTCAATGGATCTTAATCGCCTATATCTGACAAAGTTAGATGCAAACTCACCCAAATATATGAGAAATGTTGAAATTCGTCTTCAAATTAGGAAGATAGACTTTGAAAATTTTCAATCAACACAAAGTGACAGTCGACCTCAATGGGCTTTAGTGGATGTTACTTGACGATATCTGACAAAGTTAGATGAAAACTCTCTCGAATATATAAGAAATGTTGAAATTCGACTTCAAATTAGGAAGATAGACTTTGAAAATTTTCAATCAACACAAAGTGACAGTTGACCTCAATGGGCTTTAGTGGATGTTACTTGACGATATCTGACAAAGTTAGATGAAAACTCTCTCGAATATATAAGAAATGTTGAAATTCGACTTCAAATTAGGAAGATAGACTTTGAAAATTTTCAATAAACATAAACTGACAATCGACCTCAAGGGGCTTCAATGGATGTAAATCGACGATATCTGACAAAGTTAGATGCAACCTCACTCAAATATATAAGAAAGGTTGAAATTCGACTTCAAATTAGCAAGATAGACTTTGAAAATTTTCAATCAACACAAAGTGACAGTTGACCTCAAAGGGCTTCAGTGGAAGTTAATCGACGATATCTGACAAAGTTAGATGCAAACTCACTCAAATATATGAGAAAAGTTGAAATTCAACTTCAAATTAGGAAGATAGACTTTGAAAATTTTCAATCAACACAAAGTGACAGTTGACCTCAATGGGCTTCAATGGATGTTAATCGACGATATCTGACAAAGTTAGATGCAAACTCACTCAAATATATGAGAAATGTTGAAACTCGTCTTCAAATTAGGAAGATAGACTTTGAAAATTTTCAATCAACACAAAGTGACAGTCGACCTCAATGGGCTTCAGTGGATGTTAATCGACGATATCTGACAAAGTTAGATGCAAACTCACTCAAATATATGAGAAATGTTGAAATTCGACTTCAAATTAGGAAGATAGACTTTGAAAATTTTCAATCAACACAAAGTGACAGTTGACCTCAATGGGCTTCAATGGATGTTAATCGACGATATCTGACAAAGTTAGATGCAAACTCACTCAAATATATGAGAAATGTTGAAACTCGTCTTCAAATTAGGAAGATAGACTTTGAAAATTTTCAATCAACACAAAGTGACAGTCGACCTCAATGGGCTTCAGTGGATGTTAATCGACGATATCTGACAAAGTTAGATGCAAACTCACTCAAATATATGAGAAATGTTGAAATTCGACTTCAAATTAGGAAGATAGACTTTGAAAATTTTCAATCAACACAAAGTGACAGTTGACCTCAATGGGCTTCAATGGATGTTAATCGACGATATCTGACAAAGTTAGATGCAAACTCACTCAAATATATGAGAAATGTTGAAATTCGACTTCAAATTAGGAAGATAGACTTTGAAAATTTTCAATCAACACAAAGTGACAGTTGACCTCAATGGGCTTCAATGGATGTTAATCGACGATATCTGACAAAGTTAGATGCAAACTCACCCAAATATATGAGAAATGTTGAAATTCGTCTTCAAATTAGGAAGATAGACTTTGAAAATTTTCAATCAACACAAAGTGACAGTCGACCTCAATGGGCTTCAATGGATGTTAATCGACAATATCTGACAAAGTTAGATGCAAACTCACTCAAATATAAGAGGAATGTTGAAATTCGACTTCAAATTAGGAAGATAGACTTTGAAAATTTTCACTCAACACAAAGTGACAGTTGACCTCAATGGGCTTCAATGGATGTTAATCGCGTATATCTGACAAAGTTAGATGCAAACTCACTCAAATATATGAGAAATGTTGAAACTCGTCTTCAAATTAGGAAGATAGACTTTGAAAATTTTCAATCAACACAAAGTGACAGTCGACCTCAATGGGCTTCAGTGGATGTTAATCGACGATATCTGACAAAGTTAGATGCAAACTCACTCAAATATATGAGAAATGTTGAAATTCGACTTCAAATTAGGAAGATAGACTTTGAAAATTTTCAATCAACACAAAGTGACAGTTGACCTCAATGGGCTTCAATGGATGTTAATCGACGATATCTGACAAAGTTAGATGCAAACTCACTCAAATATATGAGAAATGTTGAAATTCGACTTCAAATTAGGAAGATAGACTTTGAAAATTTTCAATAAACACAATGTGACAGTTGACCTCAATGGGCTTCAATGGATCTTAATCGCCTATATCTGACAAAGTTAGATGCAAACTCACCCAAATATATGAGAAATGTTGAAATTCGTCTTCAAATTAGGAAGATAGACTTTGAAAATTTTCAATCAACACAAAGTGACAGTCGACCTCAATGGGCTTCAATGGATGTTAATCGACAATATCTGACAAAGTTAGATGCAAACTCACTCAAATATAAGAGGAATGTTGAAATTCGACTTCAAATTAGGAAGATAGACTTTGAAAATTTTCAATCAACATAAACTGACAATCGACCTCAATGGGCTTCAATGGATGTAAATCGACGATATCTGACAAAGTTAGATGCAAACTAACTCAAATATATAAGAAAGGTTGAAATTCGACTTCTAATTAGGAAGATAGACTTTGAAAATTTTCAATCAACACAAAGTGACAGTTGACCTCAAAGGGCTTCAGTGGAAGTTAATCGACGATATCTGACAAAGTTAGATGCAAACTCACTCAAATATATGAGAAAAGTTGAAATTCGACTTCAAATTAGGAAGATAGACTTTGAAAATTTTCAATCAACACAAAGTGACAATCGACCTCAATGTGCTTCAATGGATGTTAATCGACGATATCTGACAAAGTTAGATGCAAACTCACTCAAATATATGAGAAATGTTGAAATTCGACTTCAAATTAGGAAGATAGACTTTGAAAATTTTCAATCAACACAAAGTGACAGTTGACCTCAATGGGCTTCAATGGATGTTAATCGACGATATCTGACAAAGTTAGGTGCAAACTCACTCAAATATATGAGGAATGTTGAAATTCGTCTTCAAATTAGGAAGATAGACTTTGAAAATTTTCAATCAACACAAAGTGACAGTTGACCTCAATGGGCTTCAATGGATGTTAATCGACGATATCTGACAAAGTTAGATGCAAACTCACTCAAATATATGAGAAAAGTTGGAATTCGACTTCAAATTAGGAAGATAGACTTTGAAAATTTTCAATCAACACAAAGTGACAGTTGACCTCAAAGGGCTTCAGTGGAAGTTAGTCGACGATATCTGACAAAGTTAGATGCAAACTCACTCAAATATATGAGAAAAGTTGAAATTCGACTTCAAATTAGGACGATAGACTTTGAAAATTTTCAATCAACACAAAGTGACAGTTGACCTCAAAGGGCTTCAGTGGAAGTTAGTCGACGATATCTGACAAAGTTAGATGCAAACTCACTCAAATATATGAGAAAAGTTGAAATTCGACTTCAAATTAGGAAGATAGATTTTGAAAATTTTCAATCAACACAAAGTGACAGTCGACCTCAATGGGCTTCAGTGGATGTTAATCGACGATATCTGACAAAGTTAGATGCGAACTCACTCAAATATATGAGAAATGTTGAAATTCGTCTTCAAATTAGGAAGATAGACTTTGAAAATTTTCAATCAACACAAAGTGACAGTTGACCTCAATGGGCTTCAATGGATGTTAATCGCGTATATCTGACAAAGTTAGATGCAAACTCACTCAAATATATGAGAAATGTTGAAATTCGTCTTCAAATTAGGAAGATAGACTTTGAAAATTTTCAATCAACACAAAGTGACAGTCGACCTCAATGGGCTTTAGTGGATGTTAATCGACGATATCTGACAAAGTTAGATGCGAACTCACTCAAATATATGAGAAATGTTGAAATTCGACTTCAAATTAGGAAGATCGACTTTGAAAATTTTCAATCAACACAAATTGACAATCGACCTCAATGGGCTTCAGTGGAAGTTAATCGACGATATCTGACAAAGTTAGATGCAAACTCACTCAAATATATGAGAAATGTTGAAATTCGACTTCAAATTAGGAAGATAGACTTTGAAAATTTTCAATCAACACAAAGTGACAGTTGACCTCAATGGGCTTCAATGGATGTTAATCGACGATATCTGACAAAGTTAGATGCAAACTCACTCAAATATATGAGGAATGTTGAAATTCGTCTTCAAATTAGGAAGATAGACTTTGAAAATTTTCAATCAACACAAAGTGACAATTGACCTCAAAGGGCTTCAGTGGAAGTTAATCGACGATATCTGACAAAGTTAGATGCAAACTCACTCAAATATATGAGAAATGTTGAAATTCGACTTCAAATTAGGAAGATAGACTTTGAAAATTTTCAATCAACACAAAGTGACAGTTGACCTCAATGGGCTTCAATGGATGTTAATCGACGATATCTGACAAAGTTAGATGCAAACTCACTCAAATATATGAGGAATGTTGAAATTCGACTCCAAATTAGGAAGATAGATGCAAACTCACTCAAATATATGAGAAAAGTTGAAATTCGACTTCAAATTAGGACGATAGACTTTGAAAATTTTCAATCAACACAAAGTGACAGTTGACCTCAAAGGGCTTCAGTGGAAGTTAGTCGACGATATCTGACAAAGTTAGATGCAAACTCACTCAAATATATGAGAAATGTTGAAATTCGTCTTCAAATTAGGAAGATAGACTTTGAAAATTTTCAATCAACACAAAGTGACAGTCGACCTCAATGGGCTTCAGTGGATGTTAATCGACGATATCTGACAAAGTTAGATGGGAACTCACTCAAATATATGAGAAAAGTTGAAATTCGACTTCAAATTAGGAAGATAGACTTTGAAAATTTTCAATCAACACAAAGTGACAGTCGACCTCAATGGGCTTCAGTGGATGTTAATCGACGATATCTGACAAAGTTAGATGGGAACTCACTCAAATATATGAGAAAAGTTGAAATTCGACTTCAAATTAGGAAGATAGACTTTGAAAATTTTCAATCAACACAAAGTGACAGTTGACCTCAATGGGCTTCAATGGATGTTAATCGCGTATATCTGACAAAGTTAGATGCAAACTCACTCAAATATATGAGAAATGTTGAAATTCGTCTTCAAATTAGGAAGATAGACTTTGAAAATTTTCAATCAACACAAAGTGACAGTCGACCTCAATGGGCTTCAGTGGATGTTAATCGACGATATCTGACAAAGTTAGATGCGAACTCACTCAAATATATGAGAAATGTTGAAATTCGACTTCAAATTAGGAAGATAGACTTTGAAAATTTTCAATCAACACAAATTGACAATCGACCTCAATGGGCTTCAATGGATGTTAATCGACGATATCTGACAAAGTTAGATGCAAACTCACTCAAATATATGAGAAATGTTGAAATTCGTCTTCAAATTAGGAAGATAGACTTTGAAAATTTTCAATCAACACAAATTGACAATCGACCTCAATGGGCTTCAGTGGAAGTTAATCGACGATATCTGACAAAGTTAGATGCAAACTCACTCAAATATATGAGAAATGTTGAAATTCGACTTCAAATTAGGAAGATAGACTTTGAAAATTTTCAATCAACACAAAGTGACAGTTGACCTCAATGGGCTTCAATGGATGTTAATCGACGATATCTGACAAAGTTAGATGCAAACTCACTCAAATATATGAGGAATGTTGAAATTCGTCTTCAAATTAGGAAGATAGACTTTGAAAATTTTCAATCAACACAAAGTGACAATTGACCTCAAAGGGCTTCAGTGGAAGTTAATCGACGATATCTGACAAAGTTAGATGCAAACTCACTCAAATATATGAGAAATGTTGAAATTCGACTTCAAATTAGGAAGATAGACTTTGAAAATTTTCAATCAACACAAAGTGACAGTTGACCTCAATGGGCTTCAATGGATGTTAATCGACGATATCTGACAAAGTTAGATGCAAACTCACTCAAATATATGAGGAATGTTGAAATTCGACTCCAAATTAGGAAGATAGATGCAAACTCACTCAAATATATGAGAAAAGTTGAAATTCGACTTCAAATTAGGACGATAGACTTTGAAAATTTTCAATCAACACAAAGTGACAGTTGACCTCAAAGGGCTTCAGTGGAAGTTAGTCGACGATATCTGACAAAGTTAGATGCAAACTCACTCAAATATATGAGAAAAGTTGAAATTCGACTTCAAATTAGGAAGATAGATTTTGAAAATTTTCAATCAACACAAAGTGACAGTCGACCTCAATGGGCTTCAGTGGATGTTAATCGACGATATCTGACAAAGTTAGATGCGAACTCACTCAAATATATGAGAAATGTTGAAATTCGTCTTCAAATTAGGAAGATAGACTTTGAAAATTTTCAATCAACACAAAGTGACAGTTGACCTCAATGGGCTTCAATGGATGTTAATCGCGTATATCTGACAAAGTTAGATGCAAACTCACTCAAATATATGAGAAATGTTGAAATTCGTCTTCAAATTAGGAAGATAGACTTTGAAAATTTTCAATCAACACAAAGTGACAGTCGACCTCAATGGGCTTTAGTGGATGTTAATCGACGATATCTGACAAAGTTAGATGCGAACTCACTCAAATATATGAGAAATGTTGAAATTCGACTTCAAATTAGGAAGATCGACTTTGAAAATTTTCAATCAACACAAAGTGACAATTGACCTCAAAGGGCTCCAGTGGAAGTTAATCGACGATATCTGACAAAGTTAGATGCAAACTCACTCAAATATATGAGAAAAGTTGAAATTCGACTTCAAATTAGGAAGATAGACTTTGAAAATTTTCAATCAACACAAAGTGACAGTTGACCTCAATGGGCTTCAATGGATGTTAATCGACGATATCTGACAAAGTTAGATGCAAACTCACTCAAATATATGAGAAAAGTTGAAATTCGACTTCAAATTAGTAAGATAGACTTTGGAAATTTTCAATCAACACAAAGTGACAGTTGACCTCAAAGGGCTTCAGTGGAAGTTAGTCGACGATATCTGACAAAGCTAGATGCAAACTCACTCAAATATATGAGAAAAGTTGAAATTCGACTTCAAATTAGGAAGATAGACTTTGAAAATTTTCAATCAACACAAAGTGACAGTTGACCTCAATGGGCTTCAATGGATGTTAATCGCGTATATCTGACAAAGTTAGATGCAAACTCACTCAAATATATGAGAAATGTTGAAATTCGTCTTCAAATTAGGAAGATAGACTTTGAAAATTTTCAATCAACACAAAGTGACAGTCGACCTCAATGGGCTTCAGTGGATGTTAATCGACGATATCTGACAAAGTTAGATGGGAACTCACTCAAATATATGAGAAAAGTTGAAATTCGACTTCAAATTAGGAAGATAGACTTTGAAAATTTTCAATCAACACAAAGTGACAGTTGACCTCAATGGGCTTCAATGGATGTTAATCGCGTATATCTGACAAAGTTAGATGCAAACTCACTCAAATATATGAGAAATGTTGAAATTCGTCTTCAAATTAGGAAGATAGACTTTGAAAATTTTCAATCAACACAAAGTGACAGTCGACCTCAATGGGCTTCAGTGGATGTTAATCGACGATATCTGACAAAGTTAGATGCGAACTCACTCAAATATATGAGAAATGTTGAAATTCGACTTCAAATTAGGAAGATAGACTTTGAAAATTTTCAATCAACACAAATTGACAATCGACCTCAATGGGCTTCAATGGATGTTAATCGACGATATCTGACAAAGTTAGATGCAAACTCACTCAAATATATGAGAAATGTTGAAATTCGTCTTCAAATTAGGAAGATAGACTTTGAAAATTTTCAATCAACACAAATTGACAATCGACCTCAATGGGCTTCAGTGGAAGTTAATCGACGATATCTGACAAAGTTAGATGCAAACTCACTCAAATATATGAGAAATGTTGAAATTCGACTTCAAATTAGGAAGATAGACTTTGAAAATTTTCAATCAACACAAAGTGACAGTTGACCTCAATGGGCTTCAATGGATGTTAATCGACGATATCTGACAAAGTTAGATGCAAACTCACTCAAATATATGAGGAATGTTGAAATTCGTCTTCAAATTAGGAAGATAGACTTTGAAAATTTTCAATCAACACAAAGTGACAATTGACCTCAAAGGGCTTCAGTGGAAGTTAATCGACGATATCTGACAAAGTTAGATGCAAACTCACTCAAATATATGAGAAATGTTGAAATTCGACTTCAAATTAGGAAGATAGACTTTGAAAATTTTCAATCAACACAAAGTGACAGTTGACCTCAATGGGCTTCAATGGATGTTAATCGACGATATCTGACAAAGTTAGATGCAAACTCACTCAAATATATGAGGAATGTTGAAATTCGACTCCAAATTAGGAAGATAGACTTTGAAAATTTTCAATCAACACAAAGTGACAGTCGACCTCAATGGGCTTTAGTGGATGTTAATCGACGATATCTGACAAAGTTAGATGCGAACTCACTCAAATATATGAGAAATGTTGAAATTCGTCTTCAAATTAGGAAGATAGACTTTGAAAATTTTCAATCAACACAAAGTGACAGTCGACCTCAATGGGCTTTAGTGGATGTTAATCGACGATATCTGACAAAGTTAGATGCGAACTCACTCAAATATATGAGAAATGTTGAAATTCGACTTCAAATTAGGAAGATCGACTTTGAAAATTTTCAATCAACACAAAGTGACAATTGACCTCAATGGGCTCCAGTGGAAGTTAATCGACGATATCTGACAAAGTTAGATGCAAACTCACTCAAATATATGAGAAAAGTTGAAATTCGACTTCAAATTAGTAAGATAGACTTTGGAAATTTTCAATCAACACAAAGTGACAGTTGACCTCAAAGGGCTTCAGTGGAAGTTAGTCGACGATATCTGACAAAGCTAGATGCAAACTCACTCAAATATATGAGAAAAGTTGAAATTCGACTTCAAATTAGGAAGATAGACTTTGAAAATTTTCAATCAACACAAAGTGACAGTTGACCTCAATGGGCTTCAATGGATGTTAATCGCGTATATCTGACAAAGTTAGATGCAAACTCACTCAAATATATGAGAAATGTTGAAATTCGTCTTCAAATTAGGAAGATAGACTTTGAAAATTTTCAATCAACACAAAGTGACAGTCGACCTCAATGGGCTTCAGTGGATGTTAATCGACGATATCTGACAAAGTTAGATGGGAACTCACTCAAATATATGAGAAAAGTTGAAATTCGACTTCAAATTAGGAAGATAGACTTTGAAAATTTTCAATCAACACAAAGTGACAGTTGACCTCAATGGGCTTCAATGGATGTTAATCGCGTATATCTGACAAAGTTAGATGCAAACTCACTCAAATATATGAGAAATGTTGAAATTCGTCTTCAAATTAGGAAGATAGACTTTGAAAATTTTCAATCAACACAAAGTGACAGTCGACCTCAATGGGCTTCAGTGGATGTTAATCGACGATATCTGACAAAGTTAGATGCGAACTCACTCAAATATATGAGAAATGTTGAAATTCGACTTCAAATTAGGAAGATAGACTTTGAAAATTTTCAATCAACACAAATTGACAATCGACCTCAATGGGCTTCAATGGATGTTAATCGACGATATCTGACAAAGTTAGATGCAAACTCACTCAAATATATGAGAAATGTTGAAATTCGACTTCAAATTAGGAAGATAGACTTTGAAAATTTTCAATCAACACAAATTGACAATCGACGTCAATGGGCTTCAATGGATGTTAATCGACGATATCTGACAAAGTTAGATGCAAACTCACTCAAATATATGAGAAATGTTGAAATTCGACTTCAAATTAGGAAGATATACTTTGAAAATTTTCAATCAACACAAAATGACAGTTGACCTCAAAGGGCTTCAGTGGAAGTTAATCGACGATATCTGACAAAGTTAGATGCAAACTCACTCAAATATATAAGAAATGTTGAAATTCGTCTTCAAATTAGGAAGATAGACTTTGAAAATTTTCAATCAACAAAGTGACAGTCGACCTCAATGGGCTTCAGTGGATGTTAATCGACGATATCTGACAAAGTTAGATGCGAACTCACTCAAATATATGAGAAATGTCGAAATTCGACTTCAAATTAGGAAGATAGACTTTGAAAATTTTCAATCAACACAAAGTGACAGTCGACCTCAATGGGCTTCAATGGATGTTAATCGACGATATCTGACAAAGTTAGATGCAAACTCACTCAAATATATAAGAAATGTTGAAATTCGTCTTCAAATTAGGAAGATAGACTTTGAAAATTTTCAATCAACAAAGTGACAGTCGACCTCAATGGGCTTCAGTGGATGTTAATCGACAATATCTGACAAAGTTAGATGCGAACTCACTCAAATATATGAGAAATGTTGAAATTCGACTTCAAATTAGGAAGATAGACTTTGAAAATTTTCAATCAACACAAAGTGACAGTCGACCTCAATGGGCTTCAATGGATGTTAATCGACGATATCTGACAAAGTTAGATGCAAACTCACTCAAATATATGAGAAATGTTGAAATTCGACTCCAAATTAGGAAGATAGACTTTGAAAATTTTCAATCAACACAAAGTGACAATCGACCTCAATGTGCTTCAATGGATGTTAATCGACGATATCTGACAAAGTTAGATGCAAACTCACTCAAATATATGAGAAATGTTGAAATTCGACTTCAAATTAGGAAGATAGACTTTGAAAATTTTCAATCAACACAAAGTGACAGTTGACCTCAATGGGCTTCAATGGATGTTAATCGACGATATCTGACAAAGTTAGATACAAACTCACTCAAATATATGAGAAAAGTTGAAATTCGACTTCAAATTAGGAAGATAGACTTTGAAAATTTTCAATCAACACAAAGTGACAGTTGACCTCAAAGGGCTTCAGTGGAAGTTAGTCGACGATATCTGACGAAGTTAGATGCAAACTCACTCAAATATATGAGAAATGTTGAAATTCGACTTCAAATTAGGAAGATAGACTTTGAAAATTTTCAATCAACACAAAGTGACAGTTGACCTCAAAGGGCTTCAGTGGAAGTTAGTCGACGATATCTGACAAAGTTAGATGCAAAATCACTCAAATATATGAGAAAAGTTGAAATTCGACTTCAAATTAGGAAGATAGACTTTGAAAATTTTCAATCAACACAAAGTGACAGTTGACCTCAATGGGCTTCAATGGATGTTAATCGCGTATATCTGACAAAGTTAGATGCAAACTCACTCAAATATATGAGAAATGTTGAAATTCGTCTTCAAATTAGGAAGATAGACTTTGAAAATTTTCAATCAACACAAATTGACAATCGACCTCAATGGGCTTCAATGGATGTTAATCGACGATATCTGACAAAGTTAGATGCAAACTCACTCAAATATATGAGAAATGTTGAAATTCGACTTCAAATTAGGAAGATAGACTTTGAAAATTTTCAATCAACACAAAGTGACAGTTGACCTCAAAGGGCTTCAGTGGAAGTTAATCGACGATATCTGACAAAGTTAGATGCAAACTCACTCAAATATATGAGAAATGTTGAAATTCGTCTTCAAATTAGGAAGATAGACTTTGAAAATTTTCAATCAACAAAGTGACAGTCGACCTCAATGGGCTTCAGTGGATGTTAATCGACGATATCTGACAAAGTTAGATGCGAACTCACTCAAATATATGAGAAATGTTGAAATTCGACTTCAAATTAGGAAGATAGACTTTGGAAATTTTCAATCAACACAAAGTGACAGTCGACCTCAATGGGCTTCAATGGATGTTAATCGACGATATCTGACAAAGTTAGATGCAAACTCACTCAAATATATGAGAAATGTTGAAATTCGACTTCAAATTAGGAAGATAGACTTTGAAAATTTTCAATCAACACAAATTGACAATCGACCTCAATGGGCTTCAATGGATGTTAATCGACGATATCTGACAAAGTTAGATGCAAACTCACTCAAATATATGAGAAATGTTGAAATTCGACTTCAAATTAGGAAGATAGACTTTGAAAATTTTCAATCAACACAAAGTGACAGTCGACCTCAATGGGCTTTAGTGGATGTTAATCGACGATATCTGACAAAGTTAGATGGAAACTCTCTCATATATAAGAAATGTTGAAATTCGACTTCAAATTAGGAAGATAGACTTTGAAAATTTTCAATCAACACAAAGTGACAGTCGACCTCAATGGGCTTCAATGGATGTTAATCGACGATATCTGACAAAGTTAGATGCAAACTCACTCAAATATATGAGAAATGTTGAAATTCGACTTCTAATTAGGAAGATATACTTTGAAAATTTTCAATCATCACAAAGTGACAGTTGACCTCAAAGGGCTTCAGTGGATGTAAATCGACGATATCTGACAAAGTTAGATGCAAACTCACTCAAATATATGAGAAATGTTGAAATTCGACTTCAAATTAGGAAGATAGACTTTGAAAATTTTCAATCAACACAAAGTGACAGTCGACCTCAATGGGCTTTAGTGGATGTTAATCGACGATATCTGACAAAGTTAGATGCAAACTCACTCAAATATATGAGAAAGGTTGAAATTCGACTTCTAATTAGGAAGATATACTTTGAAAATTTTCAATCATCACAAAGTGACAGTTGACCTCAAAGGGCTTCAGTGGATGTAAATCGACGATATCTGACAAAGTTAGATGCAAACTCACTCAAATATATGAGAAATGTTGAAATTCGACTTCAAATTAGGAAGATAGACTTTGAAAATTTTCAATCAACATAAACTGACAATCGACCTCAATGGGCTTCAATGGATGTTAATCGACGATATCTGACAAAGTTAGATGCAAACTCACTCAAATATATGAGAAATGTTGAAATTCGACTTCAAATTAGGAAGATAGACTTTGAAAATTTTCAATCAACACAAAGTGACAGTCGACCTCAATGGGCTTTAGTGGATGTTAATCGACGATATCTGACAAAGTTAGATGCAAACTCACTCAAATATATGAGAAATGTTGAAATTCGACTTCAAATTAGGAAGATAGACTTTGAAAATTTTCAATCAACATAAACTGACAATCGACCTCAATGGGCTTCAATGGATGTAAATCGACGATATCTGACAAAGTTAGATGCAAACTCACTCAAATATATGAGAAATGTTGAAATTCGACTTCAAATTAGGAAGATAGACTTTGAAAATTTTCAATCAACATAAACTGACAATCGACCTCAATGGGCTTTAGTGGATGTTAATCGACGATATCTGACAAAGTTAGATGGAAACTCTCTCATATATATAAGAAATGTTGAAATTCGACTTCAAATTAGGAAGATAGACTTTGAAAATTTTCAATCAACATAAACTGACAATCGACCTCAATGGGCTTCAATGGATGTTAATCGACGATATCTGACAAAGCTAGATGCAAACTCACTTAAATATATGAGAAATGTTGAAATTCGACTTCAAATTAGGAAGATAGACTTTGAAAATTTTCAATCAACACAAATTGACAATCGACCTCAATGTGCTTCAATGGATTTTAATCGACGATATCTGACAAAGCTAGATGCAAACTCACTCAAATATATGAGAAATGTTGAAATTCGACTTCAAATTAGGAAGATAGACTTTGAAAATTTTCAATCAACACAAAGTGACAGTTGACCTCAATGGGCTTCAATGGATGTTAATCGACGATATCTGACAAAGTTAGATGCAAACTCACTCAAATATATGAGAAATGTTGAAATTCGACTTCAAATTAGGAAGATAGACTTTGAAAATTTTCAATCAACACAAAGTGACAGTCGACCTCAATGGGCTTTAGTGGATGTTAGTCAACGATATCTGACAAAGTTAGATGAAAACTCTCTCAAATATATAAGAAATGTTGAAATTCGACTTCAAATTAGGAAGATAGACTTTGAAAATTTTCAATCAACATAAACTGACAATCGACCTCAATGGGCTTCAATGGATGTAAATCGACGATATCTGACAAAGTTAGATGCAAACTCACTCAAATATATGAGAAATGTTGAAATTCGACTTCAAATTAGGAAGATAGACTTTGAAAATTTTCAATCAACATAAACTGACAATCGACCTCAATGGGCTTTAGTGGATGTTAATCGACGATATCTGACAAAGTTAGATGGAAACTCTCTCATATATATAAGAAATGTTGAAATTCGTCTTCAAATTAGGAAGATAGACTTTGAAAATTTTCAATCAACACAAAGTGACAGTCAACCTCAATGGGCTTCAGTGGATGTTAATCGACGATATCTGACAAAGTTAGATGCGAACTCGCTCAAATATATGAGAAATGTTGAAATTCGACTTCAAATTAGGAAGATAGACTTTGAAAATTTTCAATCAACACAAAGTGACAGTCGACCTCAATGGGCTTCAATGGATGTTAATCGACGATATGTGACAAAGTTAGATGCAAACTCACTCAAATATATGAGAAATGTTGAAATTCGTCTTCAAATTAGGAAGATAGACTTTGAAAATTTTCAATCAACAAAGTGACAGTCGACCTCAATGGGCTTCATTGGATGTTAATCGACGATATCTGACAAAGTTAGATGCGAACTCACTCAAATATATGAGAAATGTTGAAATTCGACTTCAAATTAGGAAGATAGACTTTGGAAATTTTCAATCAACACAAAGTGACAGTCGACCTCAATGGGCTTCAATGGATGTTAATCGACGATATCTGACAAAGTTAGATGCAAACTCACTCAAATATATGAGAAATGTTGAAATTCGACTTCAAATTAGGAAGATAGACTTTGAAAATTTTCAATCAACACAAATTGACAATCGACCTCAATGGGCTTCAATGGATGTTAATCGACGATATCTGACAAAGTTAGATGCAAACTCACTCAAATATATGAGAAATGTTGAAATTCGACTTCAAATTAGGAAGATAGACTTTGAAAATTTTCAATCAACACAAAGTGACAGTCGACCTCAATGGGCTTTAGTGGATGTTAATCGACGATATCTGACAAAGTTAGATGGAAACTCTCTCATATATAAGAAATGTTGAAATTCGACTTCAAATTAGGAAGATAGACTTTGAAAATTTTCAATCAACACAAAGTGACAGTCGACCTCAATGGGCTTCAATGGATGTTAATCGACGATATCTGACAAAGTTAGATGCAAACTCACTCAAATATATGAGAAATGTTGAAATTCGACTTCTAATTAGGAAGATATACTTTGAAAATTTTCAATCATCACAAAGTGACAGTTGACCTCAAAGGGCTTCAGTGGATGTAAATCGACGATATCTGACAAAGTTAGATGCAAACTCACTCAAATATATGAGAAATGTTGAAATTCGACTTCAAATTAGGAAGATAGACTTTGAAAATTTTCAATCAACACAAAGTGACAGTCGACCTCAATGGGCTTCAGTGGATGTTAATCGACGATATCTGACAAAGTTAGATGCAAACTCACTCAAATATATGAGAAATGTTGAAATTCGACTTCAAATTAGGAAGATAGACTTTGAAAATTTTCAATCAACATAAACTGACAATCGACCTCAATGGGCTTCAATGGATGTTAATCGACGATATCTGACAAAGTTAGATGCAAACTCACTCAAATATATGAGAAATGTTGAAATTCGACTTCAAATTAGGAAGATAGACTTTGAAAATTTTCAATCAACACAAAGTGACAGTCGACCTCAATGGGCTTTAGTGGATGTTAATCGACGATATCTGACAAAGTTAGATGCAAACTCACTCAAATATATGAGAAATGTTGAAATTCGACTTCAAATTAGGAAGATAGACTTTGAAAATTTTCAATCAACATAAACTGACAATCGACCTCAATGGGCTTCAATGGATGTAAATCGACGATATCTGACAAAGTTAGATGCAAACTCACTCAAATATATGAGAAATGTTGAAATTCGACTTCAAATTAGGAAGATAGACTTTGAAAATTTTCAATCAACACAAATTGACAATCGACCTCAATGTGCTTCAATGGATTTTAATCGACGATATCTGACAAAGCTAGATGCAAACTCACTCAAATATATGAGAAATGTTGAAATTCGACTTCAAATTAGGAAGATAGACTTTGAAAATTTTCAATCAACACAAAGTGACAGTTGACCTCAATGGGCTTCAATGGATGTTAATCGACGATATCTGACAAAGTTAGATGCAAACTCACTCAAATATATGAGAAATGTTGAAATTTGACTTCAAATTAGGAAGATAGACTTTGAAAATTTTCAATCAACACAAAGTGACAGTCGACCTCAATGGGCTTTAGTGGATGTTAGTCAACGATATCTGACAAAGTTAGATGAAAACTCTCTCAAATATATAAGAAATGTTGAAATTCGACTTCAAATTAGGAAGATAGACTTTGAAAATTTTCAATCAACATAAACTGACAATCGACCTCAATGGGCTTCAATGGATGTAAATCGACGATATCTGACAAAGTTAGATGCAAACTCACTCAAATATATGAGAAATGTTGAAATTCGACTTCAAATTAGGAAGATAGACTTTGAAAATTTTCAATCAACATAAACTGACAATCGACCTCAATGGGCTTTAGTGGATGTTAATCGACGATATCTGACAAAGTTAGATGGAAACTCTCTCATATATATAAGAAATGTTGAAATTCGTCTTCAAATTAGGAAGATAGACTTTGAAAATTTTCAATCAACACAAAGTGACAGTCGACCTCAATGGGCTTCAATGGATGTTAATCGACGATATCTGACAAAGATAGATGCAAACTCACCCAAATATATAAGAAAGGTTGAAATTCGACTTCAAATTAGGAAGATAGACTTTGAAAATTTTCAATCAACACAAAGTGACAGTCGACCTCAATGGGCTTTAGTGGATGTTAATCGACGATATCTGACAAAGTTAGATGAAAACTCTCTCATATATATAAGAAATGTTGAAATTCGACTTCAAATTAGGAAGATAGACTTTGAAAATTTTCAATCAACATAAACTGACAATCGACCTCAATGGGCTTCAATGGATGTAAATCGACGATATCTGACAAAGTTAGATGCAAACTCACTCAAATATATAAGAAAGGTTGAAATTCGACTTCAAATTAGGAAGATAGACTTTGAAAATTTTCAATCAACACAAAGTGACAGTCGACCTCAATGGGCTTCAGTGGATGTTAATCGACGATATCTGACAAAGTTAGATGAAAACTCTCTTATATATATAAGAAATGTTGAAATTCGACTTCAAATTAGGAAGATAGACTTTGAAAATTTTCAATCAACATAAACTGACAATCAACCTCAATGGGCTTCAATGGATGTAAATCGACGATATCTGACAAAGTTAGAAGCAAACTCACTCAAATATATAAGAAAGGTTGAAATTCGACTTCAAATTAGGAAGATAGACTTTGAAAATTTTCAATCAACACAAAGTGACAGTCGACCTCAATGGGCTTCAATGGATGTTAATCGACGATATCTGACAAAGTTAGATGCAAACTCACTCAAATATATGAGAAATGTTGAAATTCGACTTCAAATTAGGAAGATAGACTGAAAATTTTCAATCAACACAAAGTGACAGTCGACCTCAATGGGCTTCAATGGATGTTAATCGACGATATCTGACAAAGTTAGATGAAAACTCACTCAAATATATGAGAAATGTTGAAATTCGACTTCAAATTAGGAAGATAGACTTTGAAAATTTTCAATCAACACAAAGTGACAGTCGACCTCAATGGGCTTCAGTGGATGTTAATCGACGATATCTGACAAAGTTAGATGAAAACTCTCTTATATATATAAGAAATGTTGAAATTCGACTTCAAATTAGGAAGATAGACTTTGAAAATTTTCAATCAACATAAACTGACAATCAACCTCAATGGGCTTCAATGGATGTAAATCGACGATATCTGACAAAGTTAGAAGCAAACTCACTCAAATATATAAGAAAGGTTGAAATTCGACTTCAAATTAGGAAGATAGACTTTGAAAATTTTCAATCAACACAAAGTGACAGTCGACCTCAATGGGCTTCAATGGATGTTAATCGACGATATCTGACAAAGTTAGATGCAAACTCACTCAAATATATGAGAAATGTTGAAATTCGACTTCAAATTAGGAAGATAGACTGAAAATTTTCAATCAACACAAAGTGACAGTCGACCTCAATGGGCTTCAATGGATGTTAATCGACGATATCTGACAAAGTTAGATGAAAACTCACTCAAATATATGAGAAATGTTGAAATTCGACTTCAAATTAGGAAGATAGACTTTGAAAATTTTCAATCAACACAAAGTGACAGTCGACCTCAATGGGCTTTAGTGGATGTTAATCGACGATATCTGACAAAGTTAGATGGAAACTCTCTCAAATATATAAGAAATGTTGAAATTCGACTTCAAATTAGGAAGATAGACTTTGAAAATTTTCAATCAACAAAAAGTGACAATCGACCTCAATGGGCTTCAATGGATGTAAATCGACGATATCTGACAAAGATAGATGCAAACTCACCCAAATATATAAGAAAGGTTGAAATTCGACTTCAAATTAGGAAGATAGACTGAAAATTTTCAATCAACACAAAGTGACAGTCGACCTCAATGGGCTTCAATGGATGTTATCGACGATATCTGACAAAGTTAGATGCAAACTCACTCAAATATATGAGAAATGTTGAAATTCGACTTCAAATTAGGAAGATAGACTTTGAAAATTTTCAATCAACACAAATTGACAATCGACCTCAAAGTGCTTCAATGGATGTTAATCGACGATATCTGACAAAGTTAGACGCAAACTCACCCAAATATATGAGAAATGTTGAAATTCGTCTTCAAATTAGGAAGATAGACTGAAAATTTTCAATCAACATAAACTGACAATCGACCTCAATGGGCTTTAGTGGATGTTAATCGACGATATCTGACAAAGTTAGATGGAAACTCTCTCATATATATAAGAAATGTTGAAATTCGTCTTCAAATTAGGAAGATAGACTTTGAAAATTTTCAATCAACACAAAGTGACAGTCAACCTCAATGGGCTTCAGTGGATGTTAATCGACGATATCTGACAAAGTTAGATGCGAACTCGCTCAAATATATGAGAAATGTTGAAATTCGACTTCAAATTAGGAAGATAGACTTTGAAAATTTTCAATCAACACAAAGTGACAGTCGACCTCAATGGGCTTCAATGGATGTTAATCGACGATATGTGACAAAGTTAGATGCAAACTCACTCAAATATATGAGAAATGTTGAAATTCGACTTCAAATTAGGAAGATAGACTTTGAAAATTTTCAATCAACACAAATTCACAATCGACCTCAAAGTGCTTCAATGGATGTTAATCGACGATATCTGACAAAGTTAGACGCAAACTCACCCAAATATATGAGAAATGTTGAAATTCGTCTTCAAATTAGGAAGATAGACTGAAAATTTTCAATCAACACAAAGTGACAGTCGACCTCAATGGGCTTCAATGGATGTTAATCGACGATATCTGACAAAGTTAGATGAAAACTCACTCAAATATATGAGAAATGTTGAAATTCGACTTCAAATTAGGAAGATAGACTTTGAAAATTTTCAATCAACACAAAGTGACAGTCGACCTCAATGGGCTTTAGTGGATGTTAATCGACGATATCTGACAAAGTTAGATGAAAACTCTCTCAAATATATAAGAAATGTTGAAATTTGACTTCAAATTAGGAAGATAGACTTTGAAAATTTTCAATCAACAAAAAGTGACAATCGACCTCAATGGGCTTCAATGGATGTAAATCGACGATATCTGACAAAGATAGATGCAAACTCACCCAAATATATAAGAAAGGTTGAAATTCGACTTCAAATTAGGAAGATAGACTTTGAAAATTTTCAATCAACACAAAGTGACAGTCGACCTCAATGGGCTTTAGTGGATGTTAATCGACGATATCTGACAAAGTTAGATGAAAACTCTCTCATATATATAAGAAATGTTGAAATTCGACTTCAAATTAGGAAGATAGACTTTGAAAATTTTCAATCAACATAAACTGACAATCGACCTCAATGGGCTTCAATGGATGTAAATCGACGATATCTGACAAAGTTAGATGCAAACTCACTCAAATATATGAGAAATGTTGAAATTCGACTTCAAATTAGGAAGATTGACTTTGAAAATTTTCAATCAACATAAACTGACAATCGACCTCAATGGGCTTTAGTGGATGTTAATCGACGATATCTGACAAAGTTAGATGGAAACTCTCTCATATATATAAGAAATGTTGAAATTCGACTTCAAATTAGGAAGATAGACTTTGAAAATTTTCAATCAACATAAACTGACAATCGACCTCAATGGGCTTCAATGGATGTTAATCGACGATATCTGACAAAGCTAGATGCAAACTCACTTAAATATATGAGAAATGTTGAAATTCGACTTCAAATTAGGAAGATAGACTTTGAAAATTTTCAATCAACACAAATTGACAATCGACCTCAATGTGCTTCAATGGATTTTAATCGACGATATCTGACAAAGCTAGATGCAAACTCACTCAAATATATGAGAAATGTTGAAATTCGACTTCAAATTAGGAAGATAGACTTTGAAAATTTTCAATCAACACAAAGTGACAGTTGACCTCAATGGGCTTCAATGGATGTTAATCGACGATATCTGACAAAGTTAGATGCAAACTCACTCAAATATATGAGAAATGTTGAAATTTGACTTCAAATTAGGAAGATAGACTTTGAAAATTTTCAATCAACACAAAGTGACAGTCGACCTCAATGGGCTTTAGTGGATGTTAGTCAACGATATCTGACAAAGTTAGATGAAAACTCTCTCAAATATATAAGAAATGTTGAAATTCGACTTCAAATTAGGAAGATAGACTTTGAAAATTTTCAATCAACATAAACTGACAATCGACCTCAATGGGCTTCAATGGATGTAAATCGACGATATCTGACAAAGTTAGATGCAAACTCACTCAAATATATGAGAAATGTTGAAATTCGACTTCAAATTAGGAAGATAGACTTTGAAAATTTTCAATCAACATAAACTGACAATCGACCTCAATGGGCTTTAGTGGATGTTAATCGACGATATCTGACAAAGTTAGATGGAAACTCTCTCATATATATAAGAAATGTTGAAATTCGTCTTCAAATTAGGAAGATAGACTTTGAAAATTTTCAATCAACACAAAGTGACAGTCAACCTCAATGGGCTTCAGTGGATGTTAATCGACGATATCTGACAAAGTTAGATGCGAACTCGCTCAAATATATGAGAAATGTTGAAATTCGACTTCAAATTAGGAAGATAGACTTTGAAAATTTTCAATCAACACAAAGTGACAGTCGACCTCAATGGGCTTCAATGGATGTTAATCGACGATATGTGACAAAGTTAGATGCAAACTCACTCAAATATATGAGAAATGTTGAAATTCGACTTCAAATTAGGAAGATAGACTTTGAAAATTTTCAATCAACACAAATTGACAATCGACCTCAAAGTGCTTCAATGGATGTTAATCGACGATATCTGACAAAGTTAGACGCAAACTCACCCAAATATATGAGAAATGTTGAAATTCGTCTTCAAATTAGGAAGATAGACTGAAAATTTTCAATCAACACAAAGTGACAGTCGACCTCAATGGGCTTCAATGGATGTTAATCGACGATATCTGACAAAGATAGATGCAAACTCACCCAAATATATAAGAAAGGTTGAAATTCGACTTCAAATTAGGAAGATAGACTTTGAAAATTTTCAATCAACACAAAGTGACAGTCGACCTCAATGGGCTTTAGTGGATGTTAATCGACGATATCTGACAAAGTTAGATGAAAACTCTCTCATATATATAAGAAATGTTGAAATTCGACTTCAAATTAGGAAGATAGACTTTGAAAATTTTCAATCAACATAAACTGACAATCGACCTCAATGGGCTTCAATGGATGTAAATCGACGATATCTGACAAAGTTAGATGCAAACTCACTCAAATATATAAGAAAGGTTGAAATTCGACTTCAAATTAGGAAGATAGACTTTGAAAATTTTCAATCAACACAAAGTGACAGTCGACCTCAATGGGCTTCAGTGGATGTTAATCGACGATATCTGACAAAGTTAGATGAAAACTCTCTTATATATATAAGAAATGTTGAAATTCGACTTCAAATTAGGAAGATAGACTTTGAAAATTTTCAATCAACATAAACTGACAATCAACCTCAATGGGCTTCAATGGATGTAAATCGACGATATCTGACAAAGTTAGAAGCAAACTCACTCAAATATATAAGAAAGGTTGAAATTCGACTTCAAATTAGGAAGATAGACTTTGAAAATTTTCAATCAACACAAAGTGACAGTCGACCTCAATGGGCTTCAATGGATGTTAATCGACGATATCTGACAAAGTTAGATGCAAACTCACTCAAATATATGAGAAATGTTGAAATTCGACTTCAAATTAGGAAGATAGACTGAAAATTTTCAATCAACACAAAGTGACAGTCGACCTCAATGGGCTTCAATGGATGTTAATCGACGATATCTGACAAAGTTAGATGAAAACTCACTCAAATATATGAGAAATGTTGAAATTCGACTTCAAATTAGGAAGATAGACTTTGAAAATTTTCAATCAACACAAAGTGACAGTCGACCTCAATGGGCTTCAGTGGATGTTAATCGACGATATCTGACAAAGTTAGATGAAAACTCTCTTATATATATAAGAAATGTTGAAATTCGACTTCAAATTAGGAAGATAGACTTTGAAAATTTTCAATCAACATAAACTGACAATCAACCTCAATGGGCTTCAATGGATGTAAATCGACGATATCTGACAAAGTTAGAAGCAAACTCACTCAAATATATAAGAAAGGTTGAAATTCGACTTCAAATTAGGAAGATAGACTTTGAAAATTTTCAATCAACACAAAGTGACAGTCGACCTCAATGGGCTTCAATGGATGTTAATCGACGATATCTGACAAAGTTAGATGCAAACTCACTCAAATATATGAGAAATGTTGAAATTCGACTTCAAATTAGGAAGATAGACTGAAAATTTTCAATCAACACAAAGTGACAGTCGACCTCAATGGGCTTCAATGGATGTTAATCGACGATATCTGACAAAGTTAGATGAAAACTCACTCAAATATATGAGAAATGTTGAAATTCGACTTCAAATTAGGAAGATAGACTTTGAAAATTTTCAATCAACACAAAGTGACAGTCGACCTCAATGGGCTTTAGTGGATGTTAATCGACGATATCTGACAAAGTTAGATGGAAACTCTCTCAAATATATAAGAAATGTTGAAATTCGACTTCAAATTAGGAAGATAGACTTTGAAAATTTTCAATCAACAAAAAGTGACAATCGACCTCAATGGGCTTCAATGGATGTAAATCGACGATATCTGACAAAGATAGATGCAAACTCACCCAAATATATAAGAAAGGTTGAAATTCGACTTCAAATTAGGAAGATAGACTGAAAATTTTCAATCAACACAAAGTGACAGTCGACCTCAATGGGCTTCAATGGATGTTATCGACGATATCTGACAAAGTTAGATGCAAACTCACTCAAATATATGAGAAATGTTGAAATTCGACTTCAAATTAGGAAGATAGACTTTGAAAATTTTCAATCAACACAAATTGACAATCGACCTCAAAGTGCTTCAATGGATGTTAATCGACGATATCTGACAAAGTTAGACGCAAACTCACCCAAATATATGAGAAATGTTGAAATTCGTCTTCAAATTAGGAAGATAGACTGAAAATTTTCAATCAACATAAACTGACAATCGACCTCAATGGGCTTTAGTGGATGTTAATCGACGATATCTGACAAAGTTAGATGGAAACTCTCTCATATATATAAGAAATGTTGAAATTCGTCTTCAAATTAGGAAGATAGACTTTGAAAATTTTCAATCAACACAAAGTGACAGTCAACCTCAATGGGCTTCAGTGGATGTTAATCGACGATATCTGACAAAGTTAGATGCGAACTCGCTCAAATATATGAGAAATGTTGAAATTCGACTTCAAATTAGGAAGATAGACTTTGAAAATTTTCAATCAACACAAAGTGACAGTCGACCTCAATGGGCTTCAATGGATGTTAATCGACGATATGTGACAAAGTTAGATGCAAACTCACTCAAATATATGAGAAATGTTGAAATTCGACTTCAAATTAGGAAGATAGACTTTGAAAATTTTCAATCAACACAAATTCACAATCGACCTCAAAGTGCTTCAATGGATGTTAATCGACGATATCTGACAAAGCTAGACGCAAACTCACCCAAATATATGAGAAATGTTGAAATTCGTCTTCAAATTAGGAAGATAGACTGAAAATTTTCAATCAACACAAAGTGACAGTCGACCTCAATGGGCTTCAATGGATGTTAATCGACGATATCTGACAAAGTTAGATGAAAACTCACTCAAATATATGAGAAATGTTGAAATTCGACTTCAAATTAGGAAGATAGACTTTGAAAATTTTCAATCAACACAAAGTGACAGTCGACCTCAATGGGCTTTAGTGGATGTTAATCGACGATATCTGACAAAGTTAGATGAAAACTCTCTCAAATATATAAGAAATGTTGAAATTTGACTTCAAATTAGGAAGATAGACTTTGAAAATTTTCAATCAACAAAAAGTGACAATCGACCTCAATGGGCTTCAATGGATGTAAATCGACGATATCTGACAAAGATAGATGCAAACTCACCCAAATATATAAGAAAGGTTGAAATTCGACTTCAAATTAGGAAGATAGACTTTGAAAATTTTCAATCAACACAAAGTGACAGTCGACCTCAATGGGCTTTAGTGGATGTTAATCGACGATATCTGACAAAGTTAGATGAAAACTCTCTCATATATATAAGAAATGTTGAAATTCGACTTCAAATTAGGAAGATAGACTTTGAAAATTTTCAATCAACATAAACTGACAATCGACCTCAATGGGCTTCAATGGATGTAAATCGACGATATCTGACAAAGTTAGATGCAAACTCACTCAAATATATAAGAAAGGTTGAAATTCGACTTCAAATTAGGAAGATAGACTTTGAAAATTTTCAATCAACACAAAGTGACAGTCGACCTCAATGGGCTTTAGTGGATGTTAATCGACGATATCTGACAAAGTTAGATGAAAACTCTCTTATATATATAAGAAATGTTGAAATTCGACTTCAAATTAGGAAGATAGACTTTGAAAATTTTCAATCAACATAAACTGACAATCAACCTCAATGGGCTTCAATGGATGTAAATCGACGATATCTGACAAAGTTAGATGCAAACTCACTCAAATATATAAGAAAGGTTGAAATTCGACTTCAAATTAGGAAGATAGACTTTGAAAATTTTCAATCAACACAAAGTGACAGTCGACCTCAATGGGCTTCAATGGATGTTAATCGACGATATCTGACAAAGTTAGATGCAAACTCACTCAAATATATGAGAAATGTTGAAATTCGACTTCAAATTAGGAAGATAGACTTTGAAAATTTTCAATCAACACAAAGTGACAGTCGACCTCAATGGGCTTCAATGGATGTTAATCGACGATATCTGACAAAGTTAGATGCAAACTCACTTAAATATATGAGAAATGTTGAAATTCGACTTCAAATTAGGAAGATAGACTTTGAAAATTTTCAATCAACACAAATTGACAATCGACCTCAATTAGCTTCAATGGATGTAAATCGACGATATCTGACAAAGTTAGATGCAAACTCACTCAAATATATAAGAAAGGTTGAAATTCGACTTCAAATTAGGAAGATAGACTTTGAAAATTTTCAATCAACACAAAGTGACAGTCGACCTCAATGGGCTTCAATGGATGTTAATCGACGATATCTGACAAAGTTAGATGCAAACTCACTTAAATATATGAGAAATGTTGAAATTCGACTTCAAATTAGGAAGATAGACTTTGAAAATTTTCAATCAACACAAATTGACAATCGACCTCAATTGGCTTCAATGGATGTAAATCGACGATATCTGACAAAGTTAGATGCAAACTCACTCAAATATATAAGAAAGGTTGAAATCCGACTTCAAATTAGGAAGATAGACTTTGAAAATTTTCAATCAACACAAAGTGACAGTCGACCTCAATGGGCTTTAGTGGATGTTAATCGACGATATCTGACAAAGTTAGATGAAAACTCTCTCATATATATAAGAAATGTTGAAATTCGACTTCAAATTAGGAAGATAGACTTTGAAAATTTTCAATCAACACAAAGTGACAGTCGACCTCAATGGGCTTCAATGGATGTCAATCGACGATATCTGACAAAGTTAGATGCAAACTCACTCAAATATATGAGAAATGTTGAAATTCGACTTCAAATTAGGAAGATAGACTTTGGAAATTTTCAATCAACACAAAGTGACAGTCGACCTCAATGGGCTTCAATGGATGTAATCGACGATATCTGACAAAGTTAGATGCAAACTCACTTAAATATATGAGAAATGTTGAAATTCGACTTCAAATTAGGAAGATAGACTTTGAAAATTTTCAATCAACATAAACTGACAATCGACCTCAATGGGCTTCAATGGATGTAAATCGACGATATCTGACAAAGTTAGATGCAAACTCACTCAAATATATAAGAAAGGTTGAAATTCGACTTCAAATTAGGAAGATAGACTTTGAAAATTTTCAATCAACACAAAGTGACAGTTGACCTCAAAGGGCTTTAGTGGAAGTTAATCGACGATATCTGACAAAGTTAGATGCAAACTCACTCAAATATATGAGAAAAGTTGAAATTCGACTTCAAATTAGGAAGATAGACTTTGAAAATTTTCAATCAACACAAAGTGACAGTCGACCTCAATGGGCTTCAATGGATGTTAATCGACGATATCTGACAAAGTTAGATGCAAACTCACTCAAATATATGAGAAATGTTGAAATTCGACTTCAAATTAGGAAGATAGACTTTGAAAATTTTCAATCAACACAAAGTGACAGTCGACCTCAATGGGCTTCAATGGATGTTAATCGACGATATCTGACAAAGTTAGATGCAAACTCACTTAAATATATGAGAAATGTTGAAATTCGACTTCAAATTAGGAAGATAGACTTTGAAAATTTTCAATCAACACAAATTGACAATCGACCTCAATTGGCTTCAATGGATGTAAATCGACGATATCTGACAAAGTTAGATGCAAACTCACTCAAATATATAAGAAAGGTTGAAATTCGACTTCAAATTAGGAAGATAGACTTTGAAAATTTTCAATCAACACAAAGTGACAGTCGACCTCAATGGGCTTTAGTGGATGTTAATCGACGATATCTGACAAAGTTAGATGAAAACTCTCTCATATATATAAGAAATGTTGAAATTCGACTTCAAATTAGGAAGATAGACTTTGAAAATTTTCAATCAACACAAAGTGACAGTCGACCTCAATGGGCTTCAATGGATGTCAATCGACGATATCTGACAAAGTTAGATGCAAACTCACTCAAATATATGAGAAATGTTGAAATTCGACTTCAAATTAGGAAGATAGACTTTGAAAATTTTCAATCAACAGAAAGTGACAGTTGACCTCAAAGGGCTTTAGTGGAAGTTAATCGTCGATATCTGACAAAGTTAGATGCAAACTCACTCAAATATATGAGAAAAGTTGAAATTCGACTTCAAATTAGGAAGATAGACTTTGAAAATTTTCAATCAACACAAATTGACAATCGACCTCAATTGGCTTCAATGGATGTAAATCGACGATATCTGACAAAGTTAGATGCAAACTCACTCAAATATATAAGAAAGGTTGAAATTCGACTTCAAATTAGGAAGATAGACTTTGAAAATTTTCAATCAACACAAAGTGACAGTCGACCTCAATGGGCTTTAGTGGATGTTAATCGACGATATCTGACAAAGTTAGATGAAAACTCTCTCATATATATAAGAAATGTTGAAATTCGACTTCAAATTAGGAAGATAGACTTTGAAAATTTTCAATCAACACAAAGTGACAGTCGACCTCAATGGGCTTCAATGGATGTCAATCGACGATATCTGACAAAGTTAGATGCAAACTCACTCAAATATATGAGAAATGTTGAAATTCGACTTCAAATTAGGAAGATAGACTTTGAAAATTTTCAATCAACACAAAGTGACAGTCGACCTCAATGGGCTTCAATGGATGTAATCGACGATATCTGACAAAGTTAGATGCAAACTCACTTAAATATATGAGAAATGTTGAAATTCGACTTCAAATTAGGAAGATAGACTTTGAAAATTTTCAATCAACACAAATTGACAATCGACCTCAATGTGCTTCAATGGATGGTAATCGACGATATCTGACAAAGTTAGATGCAAACTCTCTCAAATATATGAGAAATGTTGAAATTCGACTTCAAATTAGGAAGATAGACTTTGAAAATTTTCAATCAACATAAACTGACAATCGACCTCAATGGGCTTCAATGGATGTTAATCGACGATATCTGACAAAGTTAGATGCAAACTCACTCAAATATATGAGAAATGTTGAAATTCGACTTCAAATTAGGAAGATAGACTTTGAAAATTTTCAATCAACACAAAGTGACAGTCGACCTCAATGGGCTTTAGTGGATGTTAATCGACGATATCTGACAAAGTTAGATGAAAACCCTCTCAAATATATAAGAAATGTTGAAATTCGACTTCAAATTAGGAAGATAGACTTTGAAAATTTTCAATCAACATAAACTGACAATCGACCTCAATGGGCTTCAATGGATGTAAATCGACGATATCTGACAAAGTTAGATGCAAACTCACTCAAATATATAAGAAAGGTTGAAATTCGACTTCAAATTAGGAAGATAGACTTTGAAAATTTTCAATCAACACAAAGTGACAGTTGACCTCAAAGGGCTTTAGTGGAAGTTAATCGACGATATCTGACAAAGTTAGATGCAAACTCACTCAAATATATGAGAAAAGTTGAAATTCGACTTCAAATTAGGAAGATAGACTTTGAAAATTTTCAATCAACACAAAGTGACAGTCGACCTCAATGGGCTTTAGTGGATGTTAGTCGACGATATCTGACAAAGTTAGATGAAAACTCTCTCATATATATAAGAAATGTTGAAATTCGACTTCAAATTAGGAAGATAGACTTTGAAAATTTTCAATCAACACAAAGTGACAGTCGACCTCAATGGGCTTCAATGGATGTTAATCGACGATATCTGACAAAGTTAGATGCAAACTCACTTAAATATATGAGAAATGTTGAAATTCGACTTCAAATTAGGAAGATAGACTTTGAAAATTTTCAATCAACACAAATTGACAATCGACCTCAATTGGCTTCAATGGATGTAAATCGACGATATCTGACAAAGTTAGATGCAAACTCACTCAAATATATAAGAAAGGTTGAAATCCGCCTTCAAATTAGGAAGATAGACTTTGAAAATTTTCAATCAATACAAATTGACAATCGACCTCAATGTGCTTCAATGGATGTTAATCGACGATATCTGACAAAGTTAGATGCAAACTCTCTCAAATATATGAGAAATGTTGAAATTCGACTTCAAATTAGGAAGATAGACTTTGAAAATTTTCAATCAACATAAACTGACAATCGACCTCAATGGGCTTCAATGGATGTTAATCGACGATATCTGACAAAGTTAGATGCAAACTCACTCAAATATATGAGAAATGTTGAAATTCGACTTCAAATTAGGAAGATAGACTTTGAAAATTTTCAATCAACACAAAGTGACAGTCGACCTCAATGGGCTTTAGTGGATGTTAATCGACGATATCTGACAAAGTTAGATGAAAACCCTCTCAAATATATAAGAAATGTTGAAATTCGACTTCAAATTAGGAAGATAGACTTTGAAAATTTTCAATCAACATAAAGTGACAGTCGACCTCAATGGGCTTCAATGGATGTCAATCGACGATATCTGACAAAGTTAGATGCAAACTCACTCAAATATATGAGAAATGTTGAAATTCGACTTCAAATTAGGAAGATAGACTTTGAAAATTTTCAATCAACACAAATTGACAATCGACCTCAATTGGCTTCAATGGATGTAAATCGACGATATCTGACAAAGTTAGATGCAAACTCACTCAAATATATAAGAAAGGTTGAAATCCGACTTCAAATTAGGAAGATAGACTTTGAAAATTTTCAATCAACACAAAGTGACAGTCGACCTCAATGGGCTTTAGTGGATGTTAATCGACGATATCTGACAAAGTTAGATGAAAACTCTCTCATATATATAAGAAATGTTGAAATTCGACTTCAAATTAGGAAGATAGACTTTGAAAATTTTCAATCAACACAAAGTGACAGTCGACCTCAATGGGCTTCAATGGATGTCAATCGACGATATCTGACAAAGTTAGATGCAAACTCACTCAAATATATGAGAAATGTTGAAATTCGACTTCAAATTAGGAAGATAGACTTTGAAAATTTTCAATCAACACAAAGTGACAGTCGACCTCAATGGGCTTCAATGGATGTAATCGACGATATCTGACAAAGTTAGATGCAAACTCACTTAAATATATGAGAAATGTTGAAATTCGACTTCAAATTAGGAAGATAGACTTTGAAAATTTTCAATCAACATAAACTGACAATCGACCTCAATGGGCTTCAATGGATGTAAATCGACGATATCTGACAAAGTTAGATGCAAACTCACTCAAATATATAAGAAAGGTTGAAATTCGACTTCAAATTAGGAAGATAGACTTTGAAAATTTTCAATCAACACAAAGTGATAGTTGACCTCAAAGGGCTTTAGTGGAAGTTAATCGACGATATCTGACAAAGTTAGATGCAAACTCACTCAAATATATGAGAAAAGTTGAAATTCGACTTTAAATTAGGAAGATAGACTTTGAAAATTTTCAATCAACACAAAGTGACAGTCGACCTCAATGGGCTTTAGTGGATGTTAGTCGACGATATCTGACAAAGTTAGATGAAAACTCTCTCATATATATAAGAAATGTTGAAATTCGACTTCAAATTAGGAAGATAGACTTTGAAAATTTTCAATCAACACAAAGTGACAGTCGACCTCAATGGGCTTCAATGGATGTTAATCGACGATATCTGACAAAGTTAGATGCAAACTCACTTAAATATATGAGAAATGTTGAAATTCGACTTCAAATTAGGAAGATAGACTTTGAAAATTTTCAATCAACACAAATTGACAATCGACCTCAATTGGCTTCAATGGATGTAAATCGACGATATCTGACAAAGTTAGATGCAAACTCACTCAAATATATAAGAAAGGTTGAAATCCGACTTCAAATTAGGAAGATAGACTTTGAAAATTTTCAATCAACACAAAGTGACAGTTGACCTCAATGGGCTTCAATGGATGTTAATCAATGATATCTGACAAAGTTAGATGCAAACTCACTCAAATATATGAGAAATGTTGAAATTCGACTTCAAATTAGGAAGATAGACTTTGAAAATTTCCAATCAACACAAAGTTACAGTCGACCTCAATGGGCTTCAATGGATGTTAATCAACGATATCTGACAAAGTTAGATGCAAACTCACTCAAATATATGAGAAATGTTGAAATTCGACTTCAAATTAAGAAGATAGACTTTGAAAATTTTCAATCAACACAAAGTGACAGTCGACCTCAATGGGCTTTAGTGGATGTTAATCGACGATATCTGACAAAGTTAGATGCAAACTCTCTCAAATATATGAGAAATGTTGAAATTCGACTTCAAATTAGGAAGATAGACTTTGAAAATTTTCAATCAACATAAACTGACAATCGACCTCAATGGGCTTCAATGGATGTTAATCGACGATATCTGACAAAGTTAGATGCAAACTCACTCAAATATATGAGAAATGTTGAAATTCGACTTCAAATTAGGAAGATAGACTTTGAAAATTTTCAATCAACACAAAGTGACAGTCGACCTCAATGGGCTTCAATGGATGTAAATCGACGATATCTGACAAAGTTAGATGCAAACTCACTCAAATAAATAAGAAAGGTTGAAATTCGACTTCAAATTAGGAAGATAGACTTTGAAAATTTTCAATCAACACAAAGTGACAGTTGACCCCAAAGGGCTTCAGTGGAAGTTAATCGACGATATCTGACAAAGTTAGATGCAAACTCACTCAAATATATGAGATAAGTTGAAATTCGACTTCAAATTAGGAAGATAGATTTTGAAAATTTTCAATCAACATAAACTGACAATCGACCTCAATGGGCTTCAATGGATGTAAATCGACGATATCTGACAAAGTTAGATGCAAACTCACTCAAATATATAAGAAAGGTTGAAATTCGACTTCAAATTAGGAAGAAAGACTTTGAAAATTTTCAATCAACACAAAGTGACAGTTGACCTCAAAGGGATTCAGTGGAAGTTAATCGACGATATCTGACAAAGTTAGATGCAAACTCACTCAAATATATGAGAAATGTTGAAATTCGACTTCAAATTAGGAAGATAGACTTTGAAAATTTCCAATCAACACAAAGTTACAGTCGACCTCAATGGGCTTCAATGGATGTTAATCAATGATATCTGACAAAGTTAGATGCAAACTCACTCAAATATATGAGAAATGTTGAAATTCGACTTCAAATTAGGAAGATAGACTTTGAAAATTTCCAATCAACACAAAGTTACAGTCGACCTCAATGGGCTTCAATGGATGTTAATCAACGATATCTGACAAAGTTAGATGCAAACTCACTCAAATATATGAGAAATGTTGAAATTCGACTTCAAATTAAGAAGATAGACTTTGAAAATTTTCAATCAACACAAAGTGACAGTCGACCTCAATGGGCTTTAGTGGATGTTAATCGACGATATCTGACAAAGTTAGATGAAAACTCTCTCATATATATAAGAAATGTTGAAATTCGACTTCAAATTAGGAAGATAGACTTTGAAAATTTTCAATCAACATAAACTGACAATCGACCTCAATGGGCTTCAATGGATGTAAATCGACGATATCTGACAAAGTTAGATGCAAACTCACTCAAATATATAAGAAAGGTTGAAATTCGACTTCAAATTAGGAAGATAGACTTTGAAAATTTTCAATCAACACAAAGTGACAGTCGACCTCAATGGGCTTTAGTGGATGTTAATCGACGATATCTGACAAAGTTAGATGAAAACTCTCTCATATATATAAGAAATGTTGAAATTCGACTTCAAATTAGGAAGATAGACTTTGAAAATTTTCAATCAACACAAAGTGACAATCGACCTCAATGGGCTTTAATGGATGTAAATCGACGATATCTGACAAAGATAGATGCAAACTCACTCAAATATATAAGAAAGGTTGAAATTCGACTTCAAATTAGGAATATAGACTTTGAAAATTTTCAATCAACACAAATTGACAATCGACCTCAATGTGCTTCAATGGATGTTAATCGACGATATCTGACAAAGTTAGATGCAAACTCTCTCAAATATATGAGAAATGTTGAAATTCGACTTCAAATTAGGAAGATAGACTTTGAAAATTTTCAATCAACATAAACTGACAATCGACCTCAATGGGCTTCAATGGATGTTAATCGACGATATCTGACAAAGTTAGATGCAAACTCACTCAAATATATGAGAAATGTTGAAATTCGACTTCAAATTAGGAAGATAGACTTTGAAAATTTTCAATCAACACAAAGTGACAGTCGACCTCAATGGGCTTTAGTGGATGTTAATCGACGATATCTGACAAAGTTAGATGAAAACTCTCTCATATATATAAGAAATGTTGAAATTCGACTTCAAATTAGGAAGATAGACTTTGAAAATTTTCAATCAACACAAAGTGACAATCGACCTCAATGGGCTTCAATGGATGTAAATCGACGATATCTGACAAAGATAGATGCAAACTCACTCAAATATATAAGAAAGGTTGAAATTCGACTTAAAATTAGGAAGATAGATTTTGAAAATTTTCAATCAACATAAACTGACAATCGACCTCAATGGGCTTCAATGGATGTAAATCGACGATATCTGACAAAGTTAGATGCAAACTCACTCAAATATATAAGAAAGGTTGAAATTCGACTTCAAATTAGGAAGAAAGACTTTGAAAATTTTCAATCAACACAAAGTGACAGTTGACCTCAAAGGGATTCAGTGGAAGTTAATCGACGATATCTGACAAAGTTAGATGCAAACTCACTCAAATATATGAGAAAAGTTGAAATTCGACTTCAAATTAGGAAGATAGACTTTGAAAATTTTCAATCAACACAAAGTGACAGTTGACCTCAATGGGCTTCAATGGATGTTAATCGACGATATCTGACAAAGCTAGATGCAAACTCACTCAAATATATGAGAAATGTTGAAATTCGACTTCAAATTAGGAAGATAGACTTTGAAAATTTCCAATCAACACAAAGTTACAGTCGACCTCAATGGGCTTCAATGGATGTAAATCGACGATATCTGACAAAGTTAGATGCAAACTCACTCAAATAAATAAGAAAGGTTGAAATTCGACTTCAAATTAGGAAGATAGACTTTGAAAATTTTCAATCAACACAAAGTGACAGTTGACCCCAAAGGGCTTCAGTGGAAGTTAATCGACGATATCTGACAAAGTTAGATGCAAACTCACTCAAATATATGAGAAAAGTTGAAATTCGACTTCAAATTAGGAAGATAGATTTTGAAAATTTTCAATCAACATAAACTGACAATCGACCTCAATGGGCTTCAATGGATGTAAATCGACGATATCTGACAAAGTTAGATGCAAACTCACTCAAATATATAAGAAAGGTTGAAATTCGACTTCAAATTAGGAAGAAAGACTTTGAAAATTTTCAATCAACACAAAGTGACAGTTGACCTCAAAGGGATTCAGTGGAAGTTAATCGACGATATCTGACAAAGTTAGATGCAAACTCACTCAAATATATGAGAAAAGTTGAAATTCGACTTCAAATTAGGAAGATAGACTTTGAAAATTTTCAATCAACACAAAGTGACAGTTGACCTCAATGGGCTTCAATGGATGTTAATCGACGATATCTGACAAAGTTAGATGCAAACTCACTCAAATATATGAGAAATGTTGAAATTCGACTTCAAATTAGGAAGATAGACTTTGAAAATTTCCAATCAACACAAAGTTACAGTCGACCTCAATGGGCTTCAATGGATGTAAATCGACGATATCTGACAAAGTTAGATGCAAACTCTCTCATATATATAAGAAATGTTGAAATTCGACTTCAAATTAGGAAGATAGACTTTGAAAATTTTCAATCAATATAAACTGACAATCGACCTCAATGGGCTTCAATGGATGTAAATCGACGATATCTGACAAAGTTAGATGCAAACTCACTCAAATATATAAGAAATGTTGAAATTCGACATCAAATTAGGAAGATAGACTTTGAAAATTTTCAATCAACACAAAGTGACAATTGACCTCAAAGGGCTTTAGTGGAAGTTAATCGACGATATCTGACAAAGTTAGATGCAAACTCACTCAAATATATGAGAAAAGTTGAAATTCGACTTCAAATTAGGAAGATAGACTTTGAAAATTTTCACTCAACATAAACTGACAATCGACCTCAATGGGCTTCAATGGATGTAAATCGACGATATCTGACAAAGTTAGATGCAAACTCACTCAAATATATGAGAAATGTTGAAATTCGACTTTAAATTAAGAAGATAGACTTTGAAAATTTCCAATCAACACAAATTGACAATCGACCTCAATGGGCTTCAATGGATGATAATCGACGATATCTGACAAAGTTAGATGCAAACTCACTCAAATATATGAGAAATGTTGAAATTCGACTTCAAATTAGGAAGATAGACTTTGAAAATTTTTAATCAACACAAAGTGACAATCGATCTCAATGGGCTTCAATGGATGTAAATCGACGATATCTGACAAAGATAGATGCAAACTCACTCAAATATATAAGAAAGGTTGAAATTCGACTTCAAATTAGGAATATAGACTTTGAAAATTTTCAATCAACACAAAGTGACAGTCGACCTCAATGGGCTTTAGTGGATGTTAATCGACGATATCTGACAAAGTTAGATGAAAACTCTCTCATATATATAAGAAATGTTGAAATTCGACTTCAAATTAGGAAGATAGACTTTGAAAATTTTCACTCAACATAAACTGACAATCGACCTCAATGGGCTTCAATGGATGTAAATCGACGATATCTGACAAAGTTAGATGCAAACTCACTCAAATATATGAGAAATGTTGAAATTCGACTTCAAATTAGGAAGATAGACTTTGAAAATTTTCAATCAACACAAAGTGACAGTCGACCTCAATGGGCTTTAGTGGATGTTAATCGACGATATCTGACAAAGTTAGATGAAAACTCTCTTATATATATAAGAAATGTTGAAATTCGACTTCAAATTAGGAAGATAGACTTTGAAAATTTTCACTCAACATAAACTGACAATCGACCTCAATGGGCTTCAATGGATGTAAATCGACGATATCTGACAAAGTTAGATGCAAACTCACTCAAATATATGAGAAATGTTGAAATTCGACTTCAAATTAAGAAGATAGACTTTGAAAATTTCCAATCAACACAAATTGACAATCGACCTCAATGGGCTTCAATGGATTATAATCGACGATATCTGACAAAGTTAGATGCAAACTCACTCAAATATATGAGAAATGTTGAAATTCGACTTCAAATTAGGAAGATAGACTTTGAAAATTTTCAATCAACACCAAGTGACAATCGATCTCAATGGGCTTCAATGGATGTAAATCGACGATATCTGACAAAGATAGATGCAAACTCACTCAAATATATAAGAAAGGTTGAAATTCGACTTCAAATTAGGAATATAGACTTTGAAAATTTTCAATCAACACAAAGTGACAGTCGACCTCAATGGGCTTTAGTGGATGTTAATCGACGATATCTGACAAAAATAGATGAAAACTCTCTCATATATATAAGAAATGTTGAAATTCGACTTCAAATTAGGAAGATAGACTTTGAAAATTTTCAATCAACATAAACTGACAATCGACCTCAATGGGCTTCAATGGATGTAAATCGACGATATCTGACAAAGTTAGATGCAAACTCACTCAAATATATAAGAAAGGTTGAAATTCGACTTCAAATTAGGAAGATAGACTTTGAAAATTTTCAATCAACACAAAGTGACAGTCGACCTCAATGGGCTTTAGTGGATGTTAATCGACGATATCTGACAAAGTTAGATGAAAACTCTCTCATATATATAAGAAATGTTGAAATTCGACTTCAAATTAGGAAGATAGACTTTGAAAATTTTCAATCAACAAAAAGTGACAATCGACCTCAATGGGCTTCAATGGATGTAAATCGACGATATCTGACAAAGATAGATGCAAACTCACTCAAATATATAAGAAAGGTTGAAATTCGACTTCAAATTAGGAATATAGACTTTGAAAATTTTCAATCAACACAAAGTGACAGTCGACCTCAATGGGCTTTAGTGGATGTTAATCGACGATATCTGACAAAGTTAGATGAAAACTCTCTCATATATATAAGAAATGTTGAAATTCGACTTCAAATTAGGAAGATAGACTTTGAAAATTTTCAATCAACATAAACTGACAATCGACCTCAATGGGCTTCAATGGATGTAAATCGACGATATCTGACAAAGTTAGATGCAAACTCACTCAAATATATAAGAAATGTTGAAATTCGACTTCAAATTAGGAAGATAGACTTTGAAAATTTTCAATCAACACAAAGTGACAGTCGACCTCAATGGGCTTTAGTGGATGTTAATCGACGATATCTGACAAAGTTAGATGAAAACTCTCTTATATATATAAGAAATGTTGAAATTCGACTTCAAATTAGGAAGATAGACTTTGAAAATTTTCACTCAACATAAACTGACAATCGACCTCAATGGGCTTCAATGGATGTAAATCGACGATATCTGACAAAGTTAGATGCAAACTCACTCAAATATATGAGAAATGTTGAAATTCGACTTCAAATTAAGAAGATAGACTTTGAAAATTTCCAATCAACACAAATTGACAATCGACCTCAATGGGCTTCAATGGATGATAATCGACGATATCTGACAAAGTTAGATGCAAACTCACTCAAATATATGAGAAATGTTGAAATTCGACTTCAAATTAGGAAGATAGACTTTGAAAATTTTCAATCAACACAAAGTGACAATCGATCTCAATGGGCTTCAATGGATGTAAATCGACGATATCTGACAAAGATAGATGCAAACTCACTCAAATATATAAGAAAGGTTGAAATTCGACTTCAAATTAGGAATATAGACTTTGAAAATTTTCAATCAACACAAAGTGACAGTCGACCTCAATGGGCTTTAGTGGATGTTAATCGACGATATCTGACAAAGTTAGATGAAAACTCTCTCATATATATAAGAAATGTTGAAATTCGACTTCAAATTAGGAAGATAGACTTTGAAAATTTTCAATCAACATAAACTGACAATCGACCTCAATGGGCTTCAATGGATGTAAATCGACGATATCTGACAAAGTTAGATGCAAACTCACTCAAATATATAAGAAAGGTTGAAATTCGACTTCAAATTAGGAAGATAGACTTTGAAAATTTTCAATCAACACAAAGTGACAGTCGACCTCAATGGGCTTTAGTGGATGTTAATCGACGATATCTGACAAAGTTAGATGAAAACTCTCTCATATATATAAGAAATGTTGAAATTCGACTTCAAATTAGGAAGATAGACTTTGAAAATTTTCAATCAACACAAAGTGACAATCGACCTCAATGGGCTTCAATGGATGTAAATCGACGATATCTGACAAAGATAGATACAAACTCACTCAAATATATAAGAAAGGTTGAAATTCGACTTCAAATTAGGAATATAGACTTTGAAAATTTTCAATCAACACAAAGTGACAGTCGACCTCAATGGGCTTTAGTGGATGTTAATCGACGATATCTGACAAAGTTAGATGAAAACTCTCTCATATATATAAGAAATGTTGAAATTCGACTTCAAATTAGGAAGATAGACTTTGAAAATTTTCAATCAACATAAACTGACAATCGACCTCAATGGGCTTCAATGGATGTAAATCGACGATATCTGACAAAGTTAGATGCAAACTCACTCAAATATATAAGAAATGTTGAAATTCGACTTCAAATTAGGAAGATAGACTTTGAAAATTTTCAATCAACACAAAGTGACAGTCGACCTCAATGGGCTTCAATGGATGTTAATCGACGATATCTGACAAAGTTAGATGCAAACTCACTCAAATATATGAGAAATGTTGAAATTCGACTTCAAATTAGGAAGATAGACTTTGAAAATTTTCAATCAACACAAAGTGACAGTCGACCTCAATGGGCTTCAATGGAGGTTAATCGACGATATCTGACAAAGTTAGATGCAAACTCACTTAAATATATGAGAAATGTTGAAATTCGACTTCAAATTAGGAAGATAGACTTTGAAAATTTTCAATCAACACAAATTGACAATCGACCTCAATGTGCTTCAATGGATGTTAATCGACGATATCGGACAAAGTTAGATGCAAACTCTCTCAAATATATGAGAAATATTGAAATTCGACTTCAAATTAGGAAGATAGACTTTGAAAATTTTCAATCAACATAAACTGACAATCGACGTCAATGGGCTTCAATGGATGTAAATCGACGATATCTGACAAAGTTAGATGCAAACTCACTCAAATATATAAGAAAGGTTGAAATTCGACTTCAAACTAGGAAGATAGACTTTGAAAATTTTCAATCAACACAAAGTGACAGTCGACCTCAATGGGCTTTAGTGGATGTTAATCGACGATATCTGACAAAGTTAGATGAAAACTCCCTCATATATATAAGAAATGTTGAAATTCGACTTCAAATTAGGAAGATAGACTTTGAAAATTTTCAATCAACACAAAGTGACAGTCGACCTCAATGGGCTTCAATGGATGTTAATCGACGATATCTGACAAAGTTAGATGCAAACTCACTCAAATATATGAGGAATGTTGAAATTCGACTTCAAATTAGGAAGATAGACTTTGAAAATTTTCAATCAACACAAAGTGACAGTCGACCTCAATGGGCTTCAATGGATGTTAATCGACGATATCTGACAAAGTTAGATGCAAACTCACTTAAATATATGAGAAATGTTGAAATTCGACTTCAAATTAGGAAGATAGACTTTGAAAATTTTCAATCAACATAAACTGACAATCGACCTCAATGGGCTTCAATGGATGTTAATCGACGATATCTGACAAAGTTAGATGCAAACTCACTCGAATATATGAGAAATGTTGAAATTCGACTTCAAATTAGGAAGATAGACTTTGAAAATTTTCAATCAACATAAACTGACAATCGACCTCAATGGGCTTCAATAGATGTTAATCGACGATATCTGACAAAGTTAGATGCAAACTCACTCAAATATATGAGAAATGTTGAAAATCGACTTCAAATTAGGAAGATAGACTTTGAAAATTTTCAATCAACACAAAGTGACAGTCGACCTCAATGGGCTTTAGTGGATGTTAGTCGACGATATCTGACAAAGTTAGATGCAAACTCACTCAAATATATGAGAAATGTTGAAATTCGACTTCAAATTAGGAAGATAGACTTTGAAAATTTTCAATCAACACAAAGTGACAGTCGACCTCAATGGGCTTCAATGGATGTTAATCGACGATATCTGACAAAGTTAGATGCAAACTCACTTAAATATATGAGGAATATTGAAATTCGACTTCAAGTTAGGAAGATAGACTTTGAAAATTTTCAATCAACACAAAGTGACAGTCGACCTCAATGGGCTTCAATGGATGTTAATCGACGATATCTGACAAAGTTAGATGCAAACTCACTTAAATATATCAGAAATGTTGAAATTCGACTTCAAATTAGGAAGATAGACTTTGAAAATTTTCAATCAACACAAATTGACAATCGACCTCAATGTGCTTCAATGGATGTTAATCGACGATATCTGACAAAGTTAGATGCAAACTCTCTCAAATATATGAGAAATGTTGAAATTCGACTTCAAATTAGGAAGATAGACTTTGAAAATTTTCAATCAACATAAACTGACAATCGACCTCAATGGGCTTCAATGGATGTTAATCGACGATATCTGACAAAGTTAGATGCAAACTCACTCAAATATATGAGAAATGTTGAAATTCGACTTCAAATTAGGAAGATAGACTTTGAAAATTTTCAATCAACACAAATTGACAATCGACCTCAATGGGCTTCAATGGATGATAATCGACGATATCTGAAAAAGTTAGATGCAAACTCACTCAAATATATGAGAAATGTTGAAATTCGACTTCAAATTAGGAAGATAGACTTTGAAAATTTTCAATCAACACAAAGTGACAGTCGACCTCAATGGGCTTTAGTGGATGTTAATCGACGATATCTGACAAAGTTAGATGAAAACTCTCTTATATATATAAGAAATGTTGAAATTTGACTTCAAATTAGGAAGATAGACTTTGAAAATTTTCAATCAACATAAACTGACAATCAACCTCAATGGGCTTCAATGGATGTAAATCGACGATATCTGACAAAGTTAGATGCAAACTCACTCAAATATATGAGAAATGTTGAAATTCAACTTCAAATTAGGAAGATAGACTTTGAAAATTTTCAATCAACACAAAGTGACAGTCGACCTCAATGGGCTTCAATGGATGTTAATCGACGATATCTGACTAAGTTAGATGCAAACTCACTTAAATATATGAGAAATGTTGAAATTCGACTTCAAATTAGGAAGATAGACTTTGAAAATTCTCAATCAACACAAATTGACAATCAACCTCAATGGGCTTCAATGGATGTTAATCGACGATATCTGACAAAGTAAGATGCAAACTCACTCAAATATATGAGGAATGTTGAAATTCGACTTCAAATTAGGAAGATAGACTTTGAAAATTTTCAATCAACACAAAGTGACAGTCGACCTCAATGGGCTTCAATGGATGTTAATCGACGATATCTGACAAAGTTAGATGCAAACTCACTTAAATATATGAGAAATGTTGAAATTCGACTTCAAATTAGGAAGATAGACTTTGAAAATTTTCAATCAACATAAACTGACAATCGACCTCAATGGGCTTCAATGGATGTTAATCGACGATATCTGACAAAGTTAGATGCAAACTCACTCGAATATATGAGAAATGTTGAAATTCGACTTCAAATTAGGAAGATAGACTTTGAAAATTTTCAATCAACACAAAGTGACAGTCGACCTCAATGGGCTTTAGTGGATGTTAGTCAACGATATCTGACAAAGTTAGATGCAAACTCACTCAAATATATGAGAAATGTTGAAATTCGACTTCAAATTAGGAAGATAGACTTTGAAAATTTTCAATCAACACAAAGTGACAGTCGACCTCAATGGGCTTCAATGGATGTTAATCGACGATATCTGACAAAGTTAGATGCAAACTCACTTAAATATATGAGAAATGTTGAAATTCGACTTCAAATTAGGAAGATAGACTTTGAAAATTTTCAATCAACATAAACTGACAATCGACCTCAATGGGCTTCAATGGATGTTAATCGACGATATCTGACAAAGTTAGATGCAAACTCACTCAAATATATGAGAAATGTTGAAATTCGACTTCAAATTAGGAAGATAGACTTTGAAAATTTTCAATCAACACGAAGTGACAGTCGACCTCAATGGGCTTTAGTGGATGTTAGTCGACGATATCTGACAAAGTTAGATGAAAACTCTCTCAAATATATAAGGAATGTGGAAATTCGACTTCAAATTAGGAAGATAGACTTTGAAAATTTTCAATCAACATAAACTGACAATCGACCTCAATGGGCTTCAATGGATGTAAATCGACGATATCTGACAAAGTTAGATGCAAACTCACTCAAATATATAAGAAAGGTTGAAATTCGACTTCAAATTAGGAAGATAGACTTTGAAAATTTTCAATCAACACAAAGTGACAGTTGACCTCAAAGGGCTTCAGTGGAAGTTAATCGACGATATCTGACAAAGTTAGATGCAAACTCACTCAAATATATGAGAAAAGTTGAAATTCGACTTCAAATTAGGAAGATAGACTTTGAAAATTTTCAATCAACACAAAGTGACAGTTGACCTCAATGGGCTTCAATGGATGTTAATCGACGATATCTGACAAAGTTAGATGCAAACTCACTCAAATATATGAGAAATGTTGAAATTCGACTTCAAATTAGGAAGATAGACTTTGAAAATTTTCAATCAACACAAAGTGACAGTCGACCTCAATGGGCTTCAATGGATGTTAATCGACGATATCTGACAAAGTTAGATGCAAACTCACTCAAATATATGAGAAATGTTGAAATTCGACTTCAAATTAGGAAGATTGACTTTGAAAATTTTCAATCAACACAAAGTGACAGTCGACCTCAATGGGCTTCAGTGGATGTTAATCGACGATATCTGACAAAGTTAGATCCGAACTCACTCAAATATATGAGAAATGTTGAAATTCGACTTCAAATTAGGAAGATTGACTTTGAAAATTTTCAATCAACACAAAGTGACAGTCGACCTCAATGGGCTTCAATGGATGTTAATCGACGATATCTGACAAAGTTAGATGAAAACTCTCTCATATATATAAGAAATGTTGAAATTCGACTTCAAATTAGGAAGATAGACTTTGAAAATTTTCAATCAACATAAACTGACAATCGACCTCAATGGGCTTCAATGGATGTAAATCGACGATATCTGACAAAGTTAGATGCACACTCACTCAAATATATAAGAAAGGTTGAAATTCGACTTCAAATTAGGAAGATAGACTTTGAAAATTTTCAATCAACACAAAGTGACAGTTGACCTCAAAGGGCTTCAATGGATGTTAATCGACGATATCTGACAAAGTTAGATGCAAACTCACTTAAATATATGAGAAATGTTGAAATTCGACTTCAAATTAGGAAGATAGACTTTGAAAATTTTCAATCAACATAAACTGACAATCGACCTCAATGGGCTTCAATGGATGTTAATCGACGATATCTGACAAAGTTAGATGCAAACTCACTCGAATATATGAGAAATGTTGAAATTCGACTTCAAATTAGGAAGATAGACTTTGAAAATTTTCAATCAACACAAAGTGACAGTCGACCTCAATGGGCTTCAATGGATGTTAATCGACGATATCTGACAAAGTTAGATGCAAACTCACTTAAATATATGAGAAATGTTGAAATTCGACTTCAAATTAGGAAGATAGACTTTGAAAATTTTCAATCAACATAAACTGACAATCGACCTCAATGGGCTTCAATGGATGTTAATCGACGATATCTGACAAAGTTAGATGCAAACTCACTCAAATATATGAGAAATGTTGAAATTCGACTTCAAATTAGGAAGATAGACTTTGAAAATTTTCAATCAACACAAAGTGACAGTCGACCTCAATGGGCTTTAGTGGATGTTAGTCGACGATATCTGACAAAGTTAGATGCAAACTCACTCAAATATATGAGAAATGTTGAAATTCGACTTCAAATTAGGAAGATAGACTTTGAAAATTTTCAATCAACACAAAGTGACAGTCGACCTCAATGGGCTTCAATGGATGTTAATCGACGATATCTGACAAAGTTAGATGCAAACTCACTTAAATATATGAGAAATGTTGAAATTCGACTTCAAATTAGGAAGATAGACTTTGAAAATTTTCAATCAACATAAACTGACAATCGACCTCAATGGGCTTCAATGGATGTTAATCGACGATATCTGACAGAGTTAGATGCAAACTCACTCTAATATATGAGAAATGTTGAAATTCGACTTCAAATTAGGAAGATAGACTTTGAAAATTTTCAATCAACACAAAGTGACAGTCGACCTCAATGGGCTTTAGTGGATGTTAGTCGACGATATCTGACAAAGTTAGATGAAAACTCTCTCAAATATATAAGAAATGTTGAAATTCGACTTCAAATTAGGAAGATAGACTTTGAAAATTTTCATTCAACATAAACTGACAATCGACCTCAATGGGCTTCAATGGATGTAAATCGACGATATCTGACAAAGTTAGATGCAAACTCACTCAAATAAATAAGAAAGGTTGAAATTCGACTTCAAATTAGGAAGATAGACTTTGAAAATTTTCAATCAACACAAAGTGACAGTTGACCTCAAAGGGCTTCAGTGGAAGTTAATCGACGATATCTGACAAAGTTAGATGCAAACTCACTCAAATATATGAGAAAAGTTGAAATTCGACTTCAAATTAGGAAGATAGACTTTGAAAATTTTCAATCAACACAAAGTGACAGTCGACCTCAATGGGCTTTAGTGGATGTTAGTCGACGATATCTGACAAAGTTAGATGAAAACTCTCTCAAATATATAAGAAATGTGGAAATTCGACTTCAAATTAGGAAGATAGACTTTGAAAATTTTCAATCAACATAAACTGACAATCGACCTCAATGGGCTTCAATGGATGTAAATCGACGATATCTGACAAAGTTAGATGCAAACTCACTCAAATATATAAGAAAGGTTGAAATTCGACTTCAAATTAGGAAGATAGACTTTGAAAATTTTCAATCAACACAAAGTGACAGTTGACCTCAAAGGGCTTCAGTGGAAGTTAATCGACGATATCTGACAAAGTTAGATGCAAACTCACTCAAATATATGAGAAAAGTTGAAATTCGACTTCAAATTAGGAAGATAGACTTTGAAAATTTTCAATCAACACAAAGTGACAGTTGACCTCAATGGGCTTCAATGGATGTTAATCGACGATATCTGACAAAGTTAGATGCAAACTCACTCAAATATATGAGAAATGTTGAAATTCGACTTCAAATTAGGAAGATAGACTTTGAAAATTTTCAATCAACACAAAGTGACAGTCGACCTCAATGGGCTTCAATGGATGTTAATCGACGATATCTGACAAAGTTAGATGCAAACTCACTCAAATATATGAGAAATGTTGAAATTCGACTTCAAATTAGGAAGATAGACTTTGAAAATTTTCAATCAACACAAAGTGACAGTCGACCTCAATGGGCTTCAATGGATGATAATCGACGATATCTGACAAAGTAGATGCAAACTCACTCAAATATATGAGAAATGTTGAAATTCGACTTCAAATTAGGAAGATAGACTTTGAAAATTTTCAATCAACACAAAGTGACAGTCGACCTCAATGGGCTTCAATGGATGTTAATCGACGATATCTGACAAAGTTAGATGCAAACACACTCAAATATATGAGAAATGTTGAAATTCGACTTCAAATTAGGAAGATAGACTTTGAAAATTTCCAATCAACACAAAGTGACAGTCAACCTCAATGGGCTTCAGTGGATGTTAATCGACGATATCTGACAAAGTTAGATGCGAACTCACTCAAATATATGAGAAATGTTGAAATTCGACTTCAAATTAGGAAGATTGACTTTGAAAATTTTCAATCAACACAAAGTGACAGTCGACCTCAATGGGCTTCAATGGATGTTAATCGACGATATCTGACAAAGTTAGATGAAAACTCTCTCATATATATAAGAAATGTTGAAATTCGACTTCAAATTAGGAAGATAGACTTTGAAAATTTTCAATCAACATAAACTGACAATCGACCTCAATGGGCTTCAATGGATGTAAATCGACGATATCTGACAAAGTTAGATGCAAACTCACTCAAATATATAAGAAAGGTTGAAATTCGACTTCAAATTAGGAAGATAGACTTTGAAAATTTTCAATCAATACAAAGTGACAGTTGACCTCAAAGGGCTTCAGTGGAAGTTAATCGACGATATCTGACAAAGTTAGATGCAAACTCACTCAAATATATGAGAAAAGTTGAAATTCGACTTCAAATTAGGAAGATAGACTTTGAAAATTTTCAATCAACACAAAGTGACAGTCGACCTCAATGGGCTTCAATGGATGTTAATCGACGATATCAGACAAAGTTAGATGCAAACTCACTCAAATATATGAGAAATGTTGAAATTCGACTTCAAATTAGGAAGATAGACTTTGAAAATTTTCAATCAACACAAAGTGACAGTCGACCTCAATGGGCTTCAATGGATGTTAATCGACGATATCTGACAAAGTTAGATGCAAACTCACTTAAATATATGAGAAATGTTGAAATTCGACTTCAAATTAGGAAGATAGACTTTGAAAATTTTCAATCAACACAAATTGACAATCGACCTCAATGTGCTTCAATGGATGTTAATCGACGATATCTGACAAAGTTAGATGCAAACTCACTCAAATATATGAGAAATGTTGAAATTCGACTTCAAATTAGGAAGATAGACTTTGAAAATTTTCAATCAACACAAAGCGACAGTCGACCTCAATGGGCTTTAGTGGATGTTAGTCGACGATATCTGACAAAGTTAGATGAAAACTCTCTCAAATATATAAGAAATGTTGAAATTCGACTTCAAATTAGGAAGATAGACTTTGAAAATTTTCAATCAACATAAACTGACAATCGATCTCAATGGGTTTCAATGGATGTAAATCGACGATATCTGACAAAGTTAGATGCAAACTCACTCAAATATATAAGAAAGGTTGAAATTCGACTTCAAATTAGGAAGATAGACTTTGAAAATTTTCAATCAACACAAAGTGACAGTTGACCTCAAAGGGCTTCAGTGGAAGTTAATCGACGATATCTGACAAAGTTAGATGCAAACTCACTCAAATATATGAGAAAAGTTGAAATTCGACTTCAAATTAGGAAGATAGACTTTGAAAATTTTCAATCAACACAAAGTGACAGTTGACCTCAATGGGCTTCAGTGGATGTTAATCGCGTATATCTGACAAAGTTAGATGCAAACTCGCTCAAATATATGAGAAATGTTGAAATTCGACTTCAAATTAGGAAGATAGACTTTGAAAATTTTCAATCAACACAAAGTGACAGTCGACCTCAATGGGCTTCAATGGATGTTAATCGACGGTATCTGACAAAGTTAGATGCAAACTCACTCAAATATATGAGAAAAGTTGAAATTCGACTTCAAATTAGGAAGATAGACTTTGAAAATTTTCAATCAACACAAACTGACAGTCGAGCTCAATGGGCTTCAATGGATGTTAATCGACGATATCAGACAAAGTTAGATGCAAACTCACTCAAATATATGAGAAATGTTGAAATTCGACTTCAAATTAGGAAGATAGACTTTGAAAATTTTCAATCAACACAAAGTGACAGTCGACCTCAATGGGCTTCAATGGATGTTAATCGACGATATCTGACAAAGTTAGATGCAAACTCACTTAAATATATGAGAAATGTTGAAATTCGACTTCAAATTAGGAAGATTGACTTTGAAAATTTTCAATCAACACAAAGTGACAGTCGACCTCAATGGGCTTCAATGGATGTTAATCGACGATATCTGACAAAGTTAGATGAAAACTCTCTCATATATATAAGAAATGTTGAAATTCGACTTCAAATTAGGAAGATAGACTTTGAAAATTTTCAATCAACATAAACTGACAATCGACCTCAATGGGCTTCAATGGATGTAAATCGACGATATCTGACAAAGTTAGATGCAAACTCACTCAAATATATAAGAAAGGTTGAAATTCGACTTCAAATTAGGAAGATAGACTTTGAAAATTTTCAATCAATACAAAGTGACAGTTGACCTCAAAGGGCTTCAGTGGAAGTTAATCGACGATATCTGACAAAGTTAGATGCAAACTCACTCAAATATATGAGAAAAGTTGAAATTCGACTTCAAATTAGGAAGATAGACTTTGAAAATTTTCAATCAACACAAAGTGACAGTCGACCTCAATGGGCTTCAATGGATGTTAATCGACGATATCAGACAAAGTTAGATGCAAACTCACTCAAATATATGAGAAATGTTGAAATTCGACTTCAAATTAGGAAGATAGACTTTGAAAATTTTCAATCAACACAAAGTGACAGTCGACCTCAATGGGCTTCAATGGATGTTAATCGACGATATCTGACAAAGTTAGATGCAAACTCACTTAAATATATGAGAAATGTTGAAATTCGACTTCAAATTAGGAAGATAGACTTTGAAAATTTTCAATCAACACAAATTGACAATCGACCTCAATGTGCTTCAATGGATGTTAATCGACGATATCTGACAAAGTTAGATGCAAACTCACTCAAATATATGAGAAATGTTGAAATTCGACTTCAAATTAGGAAGATAGACTTTGAAAATTTTCAATCAACACAAAGCGACAGTCGACCTCAATGGGCTTTAGTGGATGTTAGTCGACGATATCTGACAAAGTTAGATGAAAACTCTCTCAAATATATAAGAAATGTTGAAATTCGACTTCAAATTAGGAAGATAGACTTTGAAAATTTTCAATCAACATAAACTGACAATCGATCTCAATGGGTTTCAATGGATGTAAATCGACGATATCTGACAAAGTTAGATGCAAACTCACTCAAATATATAAGAAAGGTTGAAATTCGACTTCAAATTAGGAAGATAGACTTTGAAAATTTTCAATCAACACAAAGTGACAGTTGACCTCAAAGGGCTTCAGTGGAAGTTAATCGACGATATCTGACAAAGTTAGATGCAAACTCACTCAAATATATGAGAAAAGTTGAAATTCGACTTCAAATTAGGAAGATAGACTTTGAAAATTTTCAATCAACACAAAGTGACAGTTGACCTCAATGGGCTTCAGTGGATGTTAATCGCGTATATCTGACAAAGTTAGATGCAAACTCGCTCAAATATATGAGAAATGTTGAAATTCGACTTCAAATTAGGAAGATAGACTTTGAAAATTTTCAATCAACACAAAGTGACAGTCGACCTCAATGGGCTTCAATGGATGTTAATCGACGGTATCTGACAAAGTTAGATGCAAACTCACTCAAATATATGAGAAAAGTTGAAATTCGACTTCAAATTAGGAAGATAGACTTTGAAAATTTTCAATCAACACAAACTGACAGTCGAGCTCAATGGGCTTCAATGGATGTTAATCGACGATATCAGACAAAGTTAGATGCAAACTCACTCAAATATATGAGAAATGTTGAAATTCGACTTCAAATTAGGAAGATAGACTTTGAAAATTTTCAATCAACACAAAGTGACAGTCGACCTCAATGGGCTTCAATGGATGTTAATCGACGATATCTGACAAAGTTAGATGCAAACTCACTTAAATATATGAGAAATGTTGAAATTCGACTTCAAATTAGGAAGATAGACTTTGAAAATTTTCAATCAACACAAATTGACAATCGACCTCAATGTGCTTCAATGGATGTTAATCGACGATATCTGACAAAGTTAGATGCAAACTCACTCAAATATATGAGAAATGTTGAAATTCGACTTCAAATTAGGAAGATAGACTTTGAAAATTTTCAATCAACACAAAGCGACAGTCGACCTCAATGGGCTTTAGTGGATGTTAGTCGACGATATCTGACAAAGTTAGATGAAAACTCTCTCAAATATATGAGAAATGTTGAAATTCGACTTCAAATTAGGAAGATAGACTTTGAAAATTTTCAATCAACATAAACTGACAATCGATCTCAATGGGCTTCAATGGATGTAAATCGACGATATCTGACAAAGTTAGATGCAAACTCACTCAAATATATAAGAAAGGTTGAAATTCGACTTCACATTAGGAAGATAGACTTTGAAAATTTTCAATCAACACAAAGTGACAGTTGACCTCAAAGGACTTGAGTGGAAGTTAATCGACGATATCTGACAAAGTTAGATGCAAACTCGCTCAAATATATGAGAAATGTTGAAATTCGACTTCAAATTAGGAAGATAGACTTTGAAAATTTTCAATCAACACAAAGTGACAGTCGACCTCAATGGGCTTCAATGGATGTTAATCGACGGTATCTGACAAAGTTAGATGCAAACTCACTCAAATATATGAGAAATGTTGAAATTCAACTTCAAATTAGGAAGATAGACTTTGAAAATTTTCAATCAACACAAATTGACAATCGACCTCAATGTGCTTCAATGGATGTTAATCGACGATATCTGACAAAGTTAGATGCAAACTCACTCAAATATATGAGAAATGTTGAAATTCGACTTCAAATTAGGAAGATAGACTTTGAAAATTTTCAATCAACACAAATTGACAATCGACCTCAATGTGCTTCAATGGATGTTAATCGACGATATCTGACAAAGTTAGATGCAAACTCACTCAAATATATGAGAAATGTTGAAATTCGACTTCAAATTAGGAAGATAGACTTTGAAAATTTTCAATCAACACAAAGTGACAGTTGACCTCAATGGGCTTCAATGGATCTTAATCGCCTATATCTGACAAAGTTAGATGCAAACTCACCCAAATATATGAGAAATGTTGAAATTCGTCTTCAAATTAGGAAGATAGACTTTGAAAATTTTCAATCAACACAAAGTGACAGTCGACCTCAATGTGCTTCAATGGATGTTAATCGACGATATCTGACAAAGTTAGATGCAAACTCACTCAAATATATGAGAAATGTTGAAATTCGACTTCAAATTAGGAAGATAGACTTTGAAAATTTTCAATCAACACAAAGCGACAGTCGACCTCAATGGGCTTTAGTGGATGTTAGTCGACGATATCTGACAAAGTTAGATGAAAACTCTCTCAAATATATGAGAAATGTTGAAATTCGACTTCAAATTAGGAAGATAGACTTTGAAAATTTTCAATCAACATAAACTGACAATCGATCTCAATGGGCTTCAATGGATGTAAATCGACGATATCTGACAAAGTTAGATGCAAACTCACTCAAATATATAAGAAAGGTTGAAATTCGACTTCACATTAGGAAGATAGACTTTGAAAATTTTCAATCAACACAAAGTGACAGTTGACCTCAAAGGACTTCAGTGGAAGTTAATCGACGATATCTGACAAAGTTAGATGCAAACTCACTCAAATATATGAGAAAAGTTGAAATTCGACTTCAAATTAGGAAGATAGACTTTGAAAATTTTCAATCAACACAAAGTGACAGTTGACCTCAATGGGCTTCAGTGGATGTTAATCGCGTATATCTGACAAAGTTAGATGCAAACTCGCTCAAATATATGAGAAATGTTGAAATTCGACTTCAAATTAGGAAGATAGACTTTGAAAATTTTCAATCAACACAAAGTGACAGTCGACCTCAATGGGCTTCAATGGATGTTAATCGACGGTATCTGACAAAGTTAGATGCAAACTCACTCAAATATATGAGAAATGTTGAAATTCAACTTCAAATTAGGAAGATAGACTTTGAAAATTTTCAATCAACACAAAGCGACAGTCGACCTCAATGGGCTTCAATGGATGTTAATCGACGATATCTGACAAAGTTAGATGCAAACTCACTCAAATATATGAGAAATGTTGAAATTCGACTTCAAATTAGGAAGATAGACTTTGAAAATTTTCAATCAACACAAAGCGACAGTCGACCTCAATGGGCTTTAGTGGATGTTAGTCGACGATATCTGACAAAGTTAGATGAAAACTCTCTCAAATATATGAGAAATGTTGAAATTCGACTTCAAATTAGGAAGATAGACTTTGAAAATTTTCAATCAACATAAACTGACAATCGATCTCAATGGACTTCAATGGATGTAAATCGACGATATCTGACAAAGTTAGATGCAAACTCACTCAAATATATAAGAAAGGTTGAAATTCGACTTCACATTAGGAAGATAGACTTTGAAAATTTTCAATCAACACAAAGTGACAGTTGACCTCAAAGGACTTCAGTGGAAGTTAATCGACGATATCTGACAAAGTTAGATGCAAACTCACTCAAATATATGAGAAAAGTTGAAATTCGACTTCAAATTAGGAAGATAGACTTTGAAAATTTTCAATCAACACAAAGTGACAGTTGACCTCAATGGGCTTCAGTGGATGTTAATCGCGTATATCTGACAAAGTTAGATGCAAACTCGCTCAAATATATGAGAAATGTTGAAATTCGACTTCAAATTAGGAAGATAGACTTTGAAAATTTTCAATCAACACAAAGTGACAGTCGACCTCAATGGGCTTCAATGGATGTTAATCGACGGTATCTGACAAAGTTAGATGCAAACTCACTCAAATATATGAGAAATGTTGAAATTCAACTTCAAATTAGGAAGATAGACTTTGAAAATTTTCATTCAACACAAATTGACAATCGACCTCAATGTGCTTCAATGGATGTTAATCGACGATATCTGACAAAGTTAGATGCAAACTCACTCAAATATATGAGAAATGTTGAAATTCGACTTCAAATGAGGAAGATAGACTTTGAAAATTTTCAATCAACACAAAGTGACAGTTGACCTCAATGGGCTTCAATGGATCTTAATCGCCTATATCTGACAAAGTTAGATGCAAACTCACCCAAATATATGAGAAATGTTGAAATTCGTCTTCAAATTAGGAAGATAGACTTTGAAAATTTTCAATCAACACAAAGTGACAGTCGACCTCAATGTGCTTCAATGGATGTTAATCGACGATATCTGACAAAGTTAGATGCAAACTCACTCAAATATATGAGAAATGTTGAAATTCGACTTCAAATTAGGAAGATAGACTTTGAAAATTTTCAATCAACACAAAGCGACAGTCGACCTCAATGGGCTTTAGTGGATGTTAGTCGACGATATCTGACAAAGTTAGATGAAAACTCTCTCAAATATATAAGAAATGTTGAAATTCGACTTCAAATTAGGAAGATAGACTTTGAAAATTTTCAATCAACACAAAGTGACAGTTGACCTCAAAGGGCTTCAGTGGAAGTTAATCGACGATATCTGACAAAGTTAGATGCAAACTCACTCAAATATATGAGAAAAGTTGAAATTCGACTTCAAATTAGGAAGATAGACTTTGAAAATTTTCAATCAACACAAAGTGACAGTTGACCTCAATGGGCTTCAGTGGATGTTAATCGCGTATATCTGACAAAGTTAGATGCAAACTCGCTCAAATATATGAGAAATGTTGAAATTCGACTTCAAATTAGGAAGATAGACTTTGAAAATTTTCAATCAACACAAAGTGACAGTCGACCTCAATGGGCTTCAATGGATGTTAATCGACGATATCTGACAAAGTTAGATGCAAACTCACTCAAATATATGAGAAATGTTGAAATTCGACTTCAAATTAGGAAGATAGACTTTGAAAATTTTCAATCAACACAAATTGACAATCGACCTCAATGTGCTTCAATGGATGTTAATCGACGATATCTGACAAAGTTAGATGCAAACTCACTCAAATATATGAGAAATGTTGAAATTCGACTTCAAATTAGGAAGATAGACTTTGAAAATTTTCAATCAACACAAATTGACAATCGACCTCAATGTGCTTCAATGGATGTTAATCGACGATATCTGACAAAGTTAGATGCAAACTCACTCAAATATATGAGAAATGTTGAAATTCGACTTCAAATTAGGAAGATAGACTTTGAAAATTTTCAATCAACACAAAGTGACAGTTGACCTCAATGGGCTTCAATGGATCTTAATCGCCTATATCTGACAAAGTTAGATGCAAACTCACCCAAATATATGAGAAATGTTGAAATTCGTCTTCAAATTAGGAAGATAGACTTTGAAAATTTTCAATCAACACAAAGTGACAGTCGACCTCAATGGGGTTCAATGGATGTTAATCGACGATATCTGACAAAGTTGGATGAAAACTCACTCAAATATATGAGAAATGTTGAAATTCGACTTCAAATTAGGAAGATAGACTTTGAAAATTTTCAATCAACACAAAGTGACAGTCGACCTCAATAGGCTTTAGTGGATGTTAATCGACGATATCTGACAAAGTTAGATGAAAACTCTCTCATATATATAAGAAATGTTGAAATTCGACTTCAAATTAGGAAGATAGACTTTGAAAATTTTCAATCAACACAAAGTGACAGTCGACCTCAATGGGCTTCAATGGATGTTAATCGACGATATCAGACAAAGTTAGATGCAAACTCACTCAAATATATGAGAAATGTTGAAATTCGACTTCAAATTAGGAAGATAGACTTTGAAAATTTTCAATCAACACAAAGTGACAGTCGACCTCAATGGGCTTCAATGGATGTTAATCGACGATATCTGACAAAGTTAGATGCAAACTCACTTAAATATATGAGAAATGTTGAAATTCGACTTCAAATTAGGAAGATAGACTTTGAAAATTTTCAATCAACACAAATTGACAATCGACCTTAATGTGCTTCAATGGATGTTAATCGACGATATCTGACAAAGTTAGATGCAAACTCACTCAAATATATGAGAAATGTTGAAATTCGACTTCAAATTAGGAAGATATACTTTGAAAATTTTCAATCAACACAAATTGACAATCGACCTTAATATGCTTCAATGGATGTTAATCGACGATATCTGACAAAGTTAGATGCAAACTCACTCAAATATATGAGAAATGTTGAAATTCGACTTCAAATTAGGAAGATAGACTTTGAAAATTTTCAATCAACATAAACTGACAATCGACCTCAATGGGCTTCAATGGATGTTAATCGACGATATCTGACAAAGTTAGATGCAAACTCACTCGAATATATGAGAAATGTTGAAATTCGACTTCAAATTAGGAAGATAGACTTTGAAAATTTTCAATCAACATAAACTGACAATCGATCGACCTCAATGGGCTTCAATGGATGTTAATCGACGATATCTGACAAAGTTAGATGCAAACTCACTCAAATATATGAGAAATGTTGAAATTCGACTTCAAATTAGGAAGATAGACTTTGAAAATTTTCAATCAACACAAAGTGACAGTCGACCTCAATGGGCTTTAGTGGATGTTAGTCGACGATATCTGACAAAGTTAGATGCAAACTCACTCAAATATATGAGAAATGTTGAAATTCGACTTCAAATTAGGAAGATAGACTTTGAAAATTTTCAATCAACACAAAGTGACAGTCGACCTCAATGGGCTTTAGTGGATGTTAGTCGACGATATCTGACAAAGTTAGATGAAAACTCTCTCAAATATATAAGAAATGTGGAAATTCGACTTCAAATTAGGAAGATAGACTTTGAAAATTTTCAATCAACATAAACTGACAATCGACCTCAATGGGCTTCAATGGATGTAAATCGACGATATATGACAAAGTTAGATGCAAACTCACTCAAATATATAAGAAAGGTTGAAATTCGACTTCAAATTAGGAAGATAGACTTTGAAAATTTTCAATCAACATAAACTGACAATCGACCTCAATGGGCTTCAATGGATGTTAATCGACGATATCTGACAAAATTAGATGCAAACTCACTCAAATATATGAGAAATGTTGAAATTCGACTTCAAATTAGGAAGATAGACTTTGAAAATTTTCAATCAACACAAAGTGACAGTCGACCTCAATGGGCTTTAGTGGATGTTAGTCGACGATATCTGACAAAGTTAGATGAAAACTCTCTCAAATATATAAGAAATGTTGAAATTCGACTTCAAATTAGGAAGATAGACTTTGAAAATTTTCATTCAACATAAACTGACAATCGACCTCAATGGGCTTCAATGGATGTAAATCGACGATATCTGACAAAGTTAGATGCAAACTCACTCAAATAAATAAGAAAGGTTGAAATTCGACTTCAAATTAGGAAGATAGACTTTGAAAATTTTCAATCAACACAAAGTGACAGTTGACCTCAAAGGGCTTCAGTGGAAGTTTATCGACGATATCTGACAAAGTTAGATGCAAACTCACTCAAATATATGAGAAAAGTTGAAATTCGACTTCAAATTAGGAAGATAGACTTTGAAAATTTTCAATCAACACAAAGTGACAGTCGACCTCAATGGGCTTTAGTGGATGTTAGTCGACGATATCTGACAAAGTTAGATGAAAACTCTCTCAAATATATAAGAAATGTGGAAATTCGACTTCAAATTAGGAAGATAGACTTTGAAAATTTTCAATCAACACAAAGTGACAGTCGACCTCAATGGGCTTTAGTGGATGTTAGTCGACGATATCTGACAAAGTTAGATGAAAACTCTCTCAAATATATAAGAAATGTGGAAATTCGACTTCAAATTAGGAAGATAGACTTTGAAAATTTTCAATCAACATAAACTGACAATCGACCTCAATGGGCTTCAATGGATGTAAATCGACGATATATGACAAAGTTAGATGCAAACTCACTCAAATATATAAGAAAGGTTGAAATTCGACTTCAAATTAGGAAGATAGACTTTGAAAATTTTCAATCAACATAAACTGACAATCGACCTCAATGGGCTTCAATGGATGTTAATCGACGATATCTGACAAAGTTAGATGCAAACTCACTCAAATATATGAGAAATGTTGAAATTCGACTTCAAATTAGGAAGATAGACTTTGAAAATTTTCAATCAACACAAAGTGACAGTCGACCTCAATGGGCTTTAGTGGATGTTAGTCGACGATATCTGACAAAGTTAGATGAAAACTCTCTCAAATATATAAGAAATGTTGAAATTCGACTTCAAATTAGGAAGATAGACTTTGAAAATTTTCATTCAACATAAACTGACAATCGACCTCAATGGGCTTCAATGGATGTAAATCGACGATATCTGACAAAGTTAGATGCAAACTCACTCAAATAAATAAGAAAGGTTGAAATTCGACTTCAAATTAGGAAGATAGACTTTGAAAATTTTCAATCAACACAAAGTGACAGTTGACCTCAAAGGGCTTCAGTGGAAGTTTATCGACGATATCTGACAAAGTTAGATGCAAACTCACTCAAATATATGAGAAAAGTTGAAATTCGACTTCAAATTAGGAAGATAGACTTTGAAAATTTTCAATCAACACAAAGTGACAGTCGACCTCAATGGGCTTTAGTGGATGTTAGTCGACGATATCTGACAAAGTTAGATGAAAACTCTCTCAAATATATAAGAAATGTGGAAATTCGACTTCAAATTAGGAAGATAGACTTTGAAAATTTTCAATCAACATAAACTGACAATCGACCTCAATGGGCTTCAATGGATGTAAATCGACGATATCTGACAAAGTTAGATGCAAACTCACTCAAATATATAAGAAAGGTTGAAATTCGACTTCAAATTAGGAAGATAGACTTTGAAAATTTTCAATCAACATAAACTGACAATCGACCTCAATGGGCTTCAATGGATGTTAATCGACGATATCTGACAAAGTTAGATGCAAACTCACTCAAATATATGAGAAATGTTGAAATTCGACTTCAAATTAGGAAGATAGACTTTGAAAATTTTCAATCAACACAAAGTGACAGTCGACCTCAATGGGCTTTAGTGGATGTTAGTCGACGATATCTGACAAAGTTAGATGAAAACTCTCTCAAATATATAAGAAATGTTGAAATTCGACTTCAAATTAGGAAGATAGACTTTGAAAATTTTCATTCAACATAAACTGACAATCGACCTCAATGGGCTTCAATGGATGTAAATCGACGATATCTGACAAAGTTAGATGCAAACTCACTCAAATAAATAAGAAAGGTTGAAATTCGACTTCAAATTAGGAAGATAGACTTTGAAAATTTTCAATCAACACAAAGTGACAGTTGACCTCAAAGGGCTTCAGTGGAAGTTAATCGACGATATCTGACAAAGTTAGATGCAAACTCACTCAAATATATGAGAAAAGTTGAAATTCGACTTCAAATTAGGAAGATAGACTTTGAAAATTTTCAATCAACACAAAGTGACAGTCGACCTCAATGGGCTTTAGTGGATGTTAGTCGACGATATCTTACAAAGTTAGATGAAAACTCTCTCAAATATATAAGAAATGTGGAAATTCGACTTCAAATTAGGAAGATAGACTTTGAAATTTTTCAATCAACATAAACTGACAATCGACCTCAATGGGCTTCAATGGATGTAAATCGACGATATCTGACAAAGTTAGATGCAAACTCACTCAAATATATAAGAAAGGTTGAAATTCGACTTCAAATTAGGAAGATAGACTTTGAAAATTTTCAATCAACACAAAGTGACAGTTGACCTCAAAGGGCTTCAGTGGAAGTTAATCGACGATATCTGACAAAGTTAGATGCAAACTCACTCAAATATATGAGAAAAGTTGAAATTCGACTTCAAATTAGGAAGATAGACTTTGAAAATTTTCAATCAACACAAAGTGACAGTCGACCTCAATGGGCTTTAGTGGATGTTAGTCGACGATATCTGACAAAGTTAGATGAAAACTCTCTCAAATATATAAGAAATGTGGAAATTCGACTTCAAATTAGGAAGATAGACTTTGAAAATTTTCAATCAACATAAACTGACAATCGACCTCAATGGGCTTCAATGGATGTAAATCGACGATATCTGACAAAGTTAGATGCAAACTCACTCAAATATATAAGAAAGGTTGAAATTCGACTTCAAATTAGGAAGATAGACTTTGAAAATTTTCAATCAACACAAAGTGACAGTTGACCTCAAAGGGCTTCAGTGGAAGTTATTCGACGATATCTGACAAAGTTAGATGCAAACTCACTCAAATATATGAGAAAAGTTGAAATTCGACTTCAAATTAGGAAGATAGACTTTGAAAATTTTCAATCAACACAAAGTGACAGTCGACCTCAATGGGCTTCAATGGATGTTAATCGACGATATCTGACAAAGTTAGATGAAAACTCACTCAAATATATGAGAAATGTTGGAATTCGACTTCAAATTAGGAAGATAGACTTTGAAAATTTTCAATCAACACAAATTGACAATCGACCTCAATGGGCTTCAATGGATGATAATCTACGATATCTGACAAAGTTAGATGCAAACTCATTCAAATATATGAGAAATGTTGAAATTCGACTTCAAATTAGGAAGATAGACTTTGAAAATTTTCAATCAACACAAAGTGACAGTCGACCTCAATGGGCTTCAATGGATGTTAATCGACGATATCTGACAAAGTTAGATGCAAACTCACTCAAATATATGAGAAATGTTGAAATTCGACTTCAAATTAGGAAGATAGACTTTGAAAATTTTCAATCAACACAAAGTGACAGTCAACCTCAATGGGCTTCAGTGGATGTTAATCGACGATATCTGACAAAGTTAGATGCAAACTCACTCAAATATATGAGAAAAGTTGAAATTCGACTTCAAATTAGGAAGATAGACTTTGAAAATTTTCAATCAACACAAAGTGACAGTCGACCTCAATGGGCTTTAGTGGATGTTAGTCGACGATATCTGACAAAGTTAGATGAAAACTCTCTCAAATATATAAGAAATGTGGAAATTCGACTTCAAATTAGGAAGATAGACTTTGAAAATTTTCAATCAACATAAACTGACAATCGACCTCAATGGGCTTCAATGGATGTAAATCGACGATATCTGACAAAGTTAGATGCAAACTCACTCAAATATATAAGAAAGGTTGAAATTCGACTTCAAATTAGGAAGATAGACTTTGAAAATTTTCAATCAACACAAAGTGACAGTTGACCTCAAAGGGCTTCAGTGGAAGTTATTCGACGATATCTGACAAAGTTAGATGCAAACTCACTCAAATATATGAGAAAAGTTGAAATTCGACTTCAAATTAGGAAGATAGACTTTGAAAATTTTCAATCAACACAAAGTGACAGTCGACCTCAATGGGCTTCAATGGATGTTAATCGACGATATCTGACAAAGTTAGATGAAAACTCACTCAAATATATGAGAAATGTTGGAATTCGACTTCAAATTAGGAAGATAGACTTTGAAAATTTTCAATCAACACAAATTGACAATCGACCTCAATGGGCTTCAATGGATGATAATCTACGATATCTGACAAAGTTAGATGCAAACTCATTCAAATATATGAGAAATGTTGAAATTCGACTTCAAATTAGGAAGATAGACTTTGAAAATTTTCAATCAACACAAAGTGACAGTCGACCTCAATGGGCTTCAATGGATGTTAATCGACGATATCTGACAAAGTTAGATGCAAACTCACTCAAATATATGAGAAATGTTGAAATTCGACTTCAAATTAGGAAGATAGACTTTGAAAATTTTCAATCAACACAAAGTGACAGTCAACCTCAATGGGCTTCAGTGGATGTTAATCGACGATATCTGACAAAGTTAGATGCGAACTCACTCAAATATATGAGAAAAGTTGAAATTCGACTTCAAATTAGGAAGATAGACTTTGAAAATTTTCAATCAACACAAAGTGACAGTCGACCTCAATGGGCTTTAGTGGATGTTAGTCGACGATATCTGACAAAGTTAGATGAAAACTCTCTCAAATATATAAGAAATGTGGAAATTCGACTTCAAATTAGGAAGATAGACTTTGAAAATTTTCAATCAACATAAACTGACAATCGACCTCAATGGGCTTCAATGGATGTAAATCGACGATATCTGACAAAGTTAGATGCAAACTCACTCAAATATATAAGAAAGGTTGAAATTCGACTTCAAATTAGGAAGATAGACTTTGAAAATTTTCAATCAACACAAAGTGACAGTTGACCTCAAAGGGCTTCAGTGGAAGTTATTCGACGATATCTGACAAAGTTAGATGCAAACTCACTCAAATATATGAGAAAAGTTGAAATTCGACTTCAAATTAGGAAGATAGACTTTGAAAATTTTCAATCAACACAAAGTGACAGTCGACCTCAATGGGCTTCAATGGATGTTAATCGACGATATCTGACAAAGTTAGATGCAAACTCACTCAAATATATGAGAAATGTTGGAATTCGACTTCAAATTAGGAAGATAGACTTTGAAAATTTTCAATCAACACAAATTGACAATCGACCTCAATGGGCTTCAATGGATGATAATCTACGATATCTGACAAAGTTAGATGCAAACTCATTCAAATATATGAGAAATGTTGAAATTCGACTTCAAATTAGGAAGATAGACTTTGAAAATTTTCAATCAACACAAAGTGACAGTCGACCTCAATGGGCTTCAATGGATGTTAATCGACGATATCTGACAAAGTTAGATGCAAACTCACTCAAATATATGAGAAATGTTGAAATTCGACTTCAAATTAGGAAGATAGACTTTGAAAATTTTCAATCAACACAAAGTGACAGTCAACCTCAATGGGCTTCAGTGGATGTTAATCGACGATATCTGACAAAGTTAGATGCGAACTCACTCAAATATATGGGAAATGTTGAAATTCGACTTCAAATTAGGAAGATTGACTTTGAAAATTTTCAATCAACACAAAGTGACAGTCGACCTCAATGGGCTTCAATGGATGTTAATCGACGATATCTGACAAAGTTAGATGGAAACTCTCTCATATATATAAGAAATGTTGAAATTCGACTTCAAATTAGGAAGATAGACTTTGAAAATTTTCAATCAACATAAACTGACAATCGACCTCAATGGGCCTCAATGGATGTAAATCGACGATATCTGACAAAGTTAGATGCAAACTCACTCAAATATATAAGAAATGTTGAAATTCGACTTCAAATTAGGAAGATAGACTTTGAAAATTTTCAATCAACACAAAGTGACAGTTGACCTCAAAGGGCTTCAGTGGAAGTTAATCGACGATATCTGACAAAGTTAGATGCAAACTCACTCAAATATATGAGAAAAGTTGAAATTCGACTTCAAATTAGGAAGATAGACTTTGAAAATTTTCAATCAACACAAAGTGACAGTCGACCTCAATGGGCTTCAGTGGATGTTAGTCGACGATATCTGACAAAGTTAGATGCAAACTCACTCAAATATATGAGAAATGTTGAAATTCGACTTCAAATTAGGAAGATAGACTTTGAAAATTTTCAATCAACACAAAGCGACAGTCGACCTCAATGGGCTTTAGTGGATGTTAGTCGACGATATCTGACAAAGTTAGATGAAAACTCTCTCAAAT